>NC_050499.2:4843111-5503137 GCF_012460135.2 Molothrus ater
GTTTTGCTTTTTGTGTTTTAATGGGCTCTGCTCATTTTGACCTTGCAAATGGGCAGGAGAGCTGATAAAACAAGTTTTTGCTGTTTTTACCACCACATCACGCCCGAAACTCTGAGACAAAACGAGCTGAAAGACCCAACAAACTTCTCTGGTGGTTTTTGTGCTCACAGCTGGGTAGGGACAGGACACCCCCAAAAAAGGAGAGCATTTCAGCTCATAGTTCTGGCATCATTTCCTCACCCCCCTGAATCATTCAGGTTGGAAAGTTGAGGTCACTGAGTCCAATCCTCCCCTGCACTGCCAGGCCATGTCCCCAAGTGCCACATCCACAGTGACTTCTTGTTGTTTTGATTTTTTTTTTTAAAAGGTTTTTAAAGTTTTTTGGTGTTTACATTTTTGTTGCAAACTTTTTTACACGCTTTATGTAAATAACTGATTGGTTTGTGTTCTTTTATGGAGGAGGAGAAATTTGATGGGCTGTTAGTTTGTCTAAGTGTTATTGGAGAGGTGGCACTGTCACCCTCCAATCTACTGTTACTTTTAGGAATTTATAAATGTTAGAATTAGAAATGAAAAACTCTCTTTTACATTGAAAAGAGCAGTGTGTCCACATTGTGTTATTTTGTGTCCTATACTGACATGAAATATTGTAGGAATTATCTTTTATAGTTCCACCTCCACGAACAAACCCATGATTTAGTCCTTGCCATCCATCCAGGGCTTGGAACAAATCATCTTTAAAGCCCCTCCGGCCCAAACAATTCCATGATTCTGTGATTCTGGGGCGGCAGAAGTCTGGGATGCTCTGGGGGTGTCCCCATTGTGAACACAATTCCCCTCAGCCCTGTGGTCTGCACCTGAGATGTGACACTGGGGGAGTCCTGCCCTGGCAGTGTTTCCCCCGTGCAGCTGAGTAGGAAACACTCAAAGAACCACTTCCTGTGCTCTCAGTGGGGCACGATGAGAGCTGCTGGGAGTTTTGCATTTCTCTGAGCCCTGAGAGCCTCAGCAGAGAGCAAACAGCACATGGCCCTGGGCTGTGCTGCCAGAGGGAATCTCCTGATCTTTACAGCACCACCTCCCCCTGTTTACAGCACAAAAATATTCAATTCCAGCCCCCAGGCTGACAATCCCAACCCCCAGAGAAACCCCAGAGCTCCTCATTTCTGAGGAGTCACGGAAATGCTCTTTTGAAGGCACAGCACCTGAGCAGGGTGTCAGCTCACACTGCAGCTTGCCTGGAACAACGCAAGGAGGCAGAGGAGCCCTGGCAGCCTCATTCCCCTCCTGGGTGGCAGATGGAGGCTTTGCAGGGGTGTTAAATCCGCTCACAACTAACAGGGTGTTGTTTCTTCCACGCTCCATCCTGCTCCACAGGAGCAAACCATCCATCCTCACTGAAAACCCAGCAGTCAAAAGGGACTGAAATGTGACTGGGAGTAAAAGAAAACCAACAAAAAAATACTCAAAATGACAGCACCTACATCACCCAACCCCCTCTCAAACAAACAGGGCTGTTTGCTGTATTTTCTCATGGTTTTTGTCAGTTTAGGAGCTGAATTCTGCGCTGCTCACAGCCAGGAATGCTGAAATGGGCAGGGTGGGAGATGCCCTGATGTTTGTTCAGATGTCGGCTCCATCCTTGTCCACAGGAGCAAACCATCCATCCTCACTAAACCACGGCACAACCCAACAGTCAAGAGACTGAAATGTGACTGGGGGTAAAAAAAAAAAACAAAAACCATTAAAAATGACAGCACCTACATCACCCAACCCCCTCTCAAACAAACAGGGCTGTTTGCTGTATTTTCTCATGTTTTTTGTCAGTTTAGGAGCTGAACTCTGTGCTGCTCACTGCCAGGAATGCTGAAATGGGCAGGGTGGGAGATGCCCTGATGTCCTTCAGCCTCGTCCTTCAGCCTCAAGCTGCTGTTTGTTCAGAGGATGGGGCACCACCCCTGCCCTGAAGTGCTCACAGCTCACACAGAGGAGGGAACACACAGCCCATGGGACAGAGGATGGAATAATCCATCTTTGGGACCTCTTAAATCCTAGGCCAAGTGGCTCAGGTGTGTTGTGCAGGTCTCGGGTGTTTTATTGAGTTTTCTGCTCCCAGAGCAGGGTGGTTCTGCAGCAGCACCATCATTTTGGGATCTCCCCTTTGCCAGAAGCTTGGCTGTGTCTGGGAGGATCCAGCTGGCTGCCAAGCACCATCATTTGATGCAGAATTTGATGCAAATGGTGCTTGGCCTAGGAGTTAGGATGTCCCAAAGATGGGACATCCCAAATTTGTGTAATAAGCATCCAAAATTATGTCATTAGGCATCCAAAACTGTCGTGTGATGCTACAGCCATTCCTGTATTCCTTCCCTTCCATTCCCAATTCTCTGTCATTACCCACCCAAGAACAAGCTCAGCTCAGAGCCCCAGGAATCAGGCACTGGGATTTGTTTGCATCCCACTGCACCAGGGCTCTGCAGCTGGTTTGGAGCTCTGCTCATGCCAGGGCTGGCTCAGAGCAGAGCCACATCCCTGCTCTGCTGGGAATGGATCCCTCGGCAGAGCCACATCCCTGCTCTGCTGGGAATGGCTCCCTCAGTGTCACAGATGTCTTTTCATTAAAAATTCCTTTCTTTAGGATTTTTCCTCCTGAGAAGCTGAGAGGCCTCAGGAACAAAATGCAAACAATGGTTATCTGCTGCTGTGGAATGCAACAGGTGCATCTGGGATTGGTCTTGTGTGGATGTTTGGAATTAATGGCCAATCATGGCAGAGTTGGCTCTCTCTGTCTGAGGCACAGACCTTTGTTATAATTTTTTTTTCTATTCTTAGCCGGCCTTCTGAGATGAAACTTTTCCTTCTATTCTTTTAGTATAGTTTTAATGTAATATATATCATAAAATAATAAATCAAGCCTCCTGTAACGTGGAGTCAGATCCTCGTCTCTTCCCTCATCCTCAGACCCCTGTGAGCACGGTCACCCCTTGGCAGAGCCACATCCCTGCTCTGCTGGGAATGGATCCCTCGGCAGAGCCACATCCCCACTCTGCTGGGAATGGATCCCTCGGCAGAGCCACATCCCTGCTCTGCTGGGAATGGCTCCCTCCTGCTCCTCCTGAATGATTTCTGGGGTGTTCCAGCAAGGCTGAGCTCAGGGTGTTTCACAGGGAAGTGTGGCAGGCTGGCAGCCAGGGGAGCAGGGGAATACCGGGCAGATAAGACTCTCACACAGAGATCTTCAGATAATTTTTTTATCTCAAAGGGGGAAGGGGGATTTCCCACTTCTGCTAAATGCCTTTTGGCTTGCCATCAAGAGGGAATTGAGCTCAGTAATACCCACCCAGATCTTGCTTGCAGTAACTTGTGTCCTCAGATCTTTCCCTTCAAAAATCAGTAGGATTGAACTGTAGATTCTAAACTGTACTTGCAATGATTTAATAGCAACCAGATCTCTGCTGCCATTGATTTCACGTGTCCTAGCAATATTATCCTTGAGATCTGCATTACACTCCTGCCCTCAGCCTGGGCTCACAGCAAGGAAATGCCCAGCCCAGATGAACCATGGCTTTGTTAATCCCTCCTGAAGGCCAGGGTTTAAATCTATCTGACCCAACTGTCAAAACTTACACAAGGATTAATAACGAAACTCTTCCAAATGCATTGAAGAGAGTTGTTAAGGCCACGTCCATGCTTTCTGCAAGGTCCCTCAACAAAAACATAAGAGAGCACCCACACAAATGTTGAGTATTTGGATTATCTTTGGGGAGAGAGGCAAAGAAGAAAGTTTGACTTCATTTTACCAATAAAACTCAGTCCTATTTTACCAGTAAAACTCAGTCCTATTTTACCAGTAAAACTCAGTCCTCTCTGCTGAACCAGAACTCAGGTTTAGGTGTTTCTAGATGTGGCTTAAGCCACCTAAAATAAAAGCTCAGGAGCTTTGGGCATCCTCTGGAGTGGATGCAGATCTTTATTCAGACAACCTGAGGTCTGAGCTTAAGAGTTTTTGTGCTTAAAACCAGCAGCAAATACTCTGGAGTGCTTTGAAGATGGTGCATGGTGTGGCACACATTGTGGTTAAAGCACAAATGCACGAAGAGACGGAAATTAAAATTAGGATTGGCCAACAGAAACGTTAATAAACGTGCAAAGGTGAGATTTTATTCATCAAGCTCCTACGAGTGTGGTCAGCAAGACCTACAAACGTGTTTTAGGACAGGTTTGTGTTTCCAGTGGCAGCTTTTGCACACAATTTCCTGGTGGCTGAATCATTTCCCCCCACAGACCCTCCACCAAAATTCACTGGGTTTCAGATGAACTTTTCAGTTTTATTGCGTGATGTTTGCTGTCACGCTTCATGTTCTTTTCCAAATCAACAAAGTCTCATGGTTTCTACTTCTAATTCTGATGGTTTGTGCTGTAGAGAGGGGGGGGGAAAATACAGAAGAAAGCAAACCACACATTGGCCACAAATGGCTGCTTCACCTCAAATATCTCTGGTAGGAACGTTGTGTGTGTGGATAAATGTCTGCATCTAGACAGAAAAAAGGTATTTTCTGTGTATTTTCACAGCTACCAGCCCTAGGAACCCCAGGGATTTTCAGGATTACAGATCTGATGTGCTGGGATAGATTTTTAGGATGTTTTGGGGGAGCTGGAGGGTTGCAGAAGTGCTGCAGGGATGGAAGAAGCATTTTCCTTTTTCTCCTCATGTTCAGGAGTGCAGAGGACACAAATTGCCCCTGTGCTGGGTCCTGACAGCTTCCCTGGGACTGGGGGGAGGCGCAGCAGGGAGAAAAACCAAATATCAGTGCTGGGGTGGGAGGAGGGACCTCCACTGTCTTCCACCCCTCTCTTATGGCTTGTACAGATTGTGGAGATACTTAAAAGTCAGAAATGATCCAAAAAACCAGAAGAAAATGACTTATGAAAGGTCAGAGCAGCTCTAAAACTTGCACACTTCAGGAGAAGGAGAATTGTTGTTCCTCTCCTTTGAGTGCGTCACAAAGAGCGGGGGAGAGGAAGACACAAAAAAATCTACAAAATTTCACGAAAATCTACAGAAATCCTGTATTCCAACAGTTCTTTTCACCTAGGCCGGGCCAGCAGCCGGATCACCTGTCAGCAGAGCAGAGCTGGGACAGAGCTGAGCCCAGAAATGAGCGCTGCTGGCGGATTTACAGCTCCACTCTTCTGACCTTTGTTCCCTTCCCCCAGCAGGAACAGTTTCCTGCTGTGCTCTGGGAGAGGGGAGGGATGGACAGCGAGCCAGGGAGCGTTCCTGGGGTGTGTTCAGTGCCCTGAGCCAGCACTCCATGGGAATATGAGATTCTGCACGAGCAGAGACCCCGAGAAGGGCAAATGTCTGCACAAACCCCCTGGCACAGCTGAGGAGCAGGGAAGTGTTAACGGGGTGGGGAGGAAAGGGGCCGCTGAGACATAAACTTAGATAAATAAATAAATAAATATTAATTCTATAAACTTAATAATAATAATAAAAATAAATAGTTAATAATTATATAAACTTTAATAAATAAATAAATAAATATTGATTCTATAAACTTAATAATAATAATAAAACTAAATAGTTAATAATTACAGAAACTTAAATAAGTAAATAAAATAATTAATAATTATATAAACTTAAATAAATAAATAAATAAATAATTATATAAACTTAAATAAATAAATAAATAAATAAATAATAAAGGAATTTAGAGATTTTGGAGGAGCTGAGGTGTTAGTTAGAGATAAGCTTTATTGGAGTTAATTAAAATCAATGGGTAGGCCCTGATGAAGTTAAGAGTTAGCAGTTAACTAATAATTGATTGCTTGGCAACACAATGCTGGGTTAGCTGGGTTTATAATGAAGAATACAGAAACTGATAAACGGCTTTTAGGAGCATAAGAAAATTGTGGCCTCCTCTGTTCTGAAACCAATTGAAGACAGGAATGGGAGTTCTACCAAGGGTTCATTTGTCAGATTTGCATTGAAAATGTAGAAAGGCCAGAACGAGGAAGACTCCATTTACTTCCTCATTTTGGGACCCCTCCCCATGAAAGGGACCAGTGACCCATTTCAAGGAACAAACTGCACATGCTTAATGGCTTTGGAACTAATTACCATGCTTAATGACTTTTGAACTAATTACCATACAGAGTGGGGAATGGGATGTACCAAAGTTATGAACCTGTATTTGTATTTTGGATATTCAATACCTGTATAGATAAAAGGGCTCTGTGATCACCTGTAAATTGAGCTGTGTATTTGGGAGCTATCCCACAATAAACATACACTTTCTAACTTTAAACTCTTAGAGAGTTTTTGTCCCTCACAGTTGGATATCAGTATTAGATCAATATCCATATTCTTTAATAAGTCACCACTTGTGCTGAATAATAATAAATAAATTATGAATTAATAAATAAATTATAAATAAATAACGAATTAATAAATCCCAGTGTGCTGAACCAGCCCTGGGGCGGGCTGTGCTCTGCAGCTGGCTGGGAGCTCCCAGTGCCCATGGCCACCTCCACTTCTCTCTTTGTGCTTCCCCAAACCTCTGCAGAGGTGTCCCCTGGCACGAGGAGCCTGCTGGGGTGACAGAGGAGCCCACAGGGACTCAGGAGCCTCCTGAAAGTCAAGCCCAGAGTTAATTCAGTGCTCACTGCAAGCTTTGAGCAGTTCCAGCAGAGCACAGCACCCTCTGAGGCCTGAGGCCTGGGTTGCTTGGGTGTGCACACGTGCAGAGTGGGAAATGATTCTGTTCTTAACCAGCCTGCTCAGGGAGGCAGAAACAAAATATTCCTTTACTTCAGACCGTGCCATTCACTGAGATCAATGGCATGTAAATGTATGTTTAGGGCTTCCTTAAATCAGAGCCTACAAGCCCCAACAGATCCCATTCAGCCACCAGCACGGGACATTCATTGTCACAAATCGCTGCCAACGTTTCCACCTTCCCTTCCCAGCCTGGCCTTCTGACCATGTAAACGTGTGTTTAGGGCTTTCTTAAATTGGAACCTACAAGTCCTTCTCTGCATGCCCCAACAGATCCCATCCAGCCACCAGCATGGGACATTCATTGTCACCAATCGCTGCCAACGTTTCCACCTTCCCTTCCCAGCCTGGCCCCCTGACCAGCTGCCAATCTCCTGGCCAGGCTCATCACCTTTCCAGAGCTGCCTGGGATATCAGCAGCACACAAGGCAGGCAGGAAAATCAATGCTTGCAAAGGCTGCTGAATGCAAGGGAACGATTCCTCTTCAGAGGCCAGACAAAGGGAAGCTCTGATGGCCATTGATTTTTGAGGGAGAGGAGCTGCGTCTTTGGCTGGGCTTGGAAATGAGTTGTTTAAAGGTAAAGGCAAAAAAAAAAAAAAAAAATCCCTGCTGGCTCAGGGAAGGTGATTGTGGCTGTGGATGAGGAGAATTGAGAGGGGCTGTGCTGCAGACACAGAAGTGCTCTGCCGTGAGAAACGAGACGGGGAGAGCTGATAACGAGAATGAAGAACTTCCTTTGATTAGTGCCTCTCATTTCCTATAATACAATCTGCATCTTGAAAGAAAGCTCTTGTGCTGGTTGTTAGATCCCCCTGCCTCCTCCATGTGGTTAGAAGATCTTAAGCAGCAGCATTGAAAGAGAAAGGTTAACCTGAACCAGGTAGAATATAAACCTCTATTTTTTTTTTTTTAAATTCTGAATTATAAGATGCATTATAACACAACAGGTACAAGAGGAGCCAGTTCAGATATGCAGCCAAATAAAGTGCAGAACTTGGCTGTGGGAGCAGCCAAGACAGTGCTGAGAGGATCACCAAGGAGGGGATGGAATTATTGTCTGGATGCCTGAATACTTTTTAAAATCTAGCCCCAAACCACCACTGAAAAGAACTGCTGAATTCCTAGGTTCTGTCAGGCATCCCATCCCAGGCTGCGTGCACAAATGGGACTGGGGATTTGGCCTTGGACAAGGGGCAGGCTCACGAGGCAGGAGCAGGTGCAGATTTTGGATGCTCCCATTTCAGCCGTGGAAGGGTTTTGGAGTAGGGCAGGGTGCACCTGGCAGAGCTCACACACGCCTGCTTTGCCACGTGGAAACCCGAAAAATTGACAGCCAGTCTGGGAAACAGAAGCTTCATCCTTCTGTCCTTGCACTCCCCTCGCTGTGGAGGGGGATGGAGATAACGCTTCTCACCCTGCTGATGGCAGAAAGGCTGCTGGAAATTTCTGTGCCTTCCTCACCCCGCCGTGAAGGCAGAACAGCCACAGCTCCTCCGGGGCAATGCCTGTGCCCAAACCCTGCTCCTCCACCAGGAGCTGAGGGCACAGCAGTGAGCAGAACCAGGGCATGGAATTGCACATTTCAGCCCAAACAGGATGCACCAACACAGCGGAGAAAAACCCTCCCTGATCAACACCCAGGAAATGAAATGAGATAAGAGAATTGAGAAGCTCTGCTCACAGTAACACCAAAGGGCTCCCAGCAGAGTCCACCCTGCACTGGATTGAAAACAAAATTGTTCCAAGGCTGTGCTGAGCGACCCCAGAGCTTGAGCAGCACCTCAGAATCCTCTGTCACCAAAATCCATCCTGGGTTCCTCGCCTGAGGTGGGACCCACATGTGTGCTACTGGAGCATTCCCTCTGCCCAACTTTGCCCTAAACTCCAAAAATCACAGGAATATTTATCCCTTAAACATCACTCAAAAGGATGTTTAATGCAGCAAAAATTACAGGAATATTTATCCCTTAAACATCCCAGCTCCCAAACCTGGCTGGGATGCTGTGCTTATTCTCTGCTTGTTTTACTACCACCACCACCCCTATGAAAGCCACAATTTTCAGGATTTTCATTGCAACCAAAGATTTGTCTCTGCTTTGACTCACACCTTGAAGACTTTGCCCCAAACTCCAAAAATCACAGAAATTTTTATCCATTAAACATCCCTCAGCAGGTCCCAAACCTGGCTGGGATGCTGCTGATATTCTCTGCTTGTTTTACCCCCACCACCACCACCAGCACAAAAGCCACATTTTTAATGAATTTTCATTGCAACCAAAAACTTGTCTCTGCTCTGACTCACACCTTGAATACCAAAAATGACAGGAATATTTATCCCTTAACCATCCCTCAGCAGCTCCCAAACCTGGCTGGGATGCTGTGCTTGTTCTCTGCTTGTTTTACCTCCACACCACCACCACAAAAGCCACAATATTCAGGAATTTTCACTGCAACCAAAAACTTGTCTCTGCTTTGAGTCACACCTTGAAGCAAAGGGACAATTATCTAATCACAACACTCAATCCCGTTTTCGTAAGCTCATCTAAATTGTTCAGCTGCTTCAGATCCTTCAGTGATTAGAGAGATATTCCACAAATAAACTCTCTGCGTGCTCCTGGCACTCAGAGCTACCGTGCTGCAAGCAAGGGGAAGATAAAGCAGCATGGAAAAAGGATTGCTTCCTCACCATCACTTATATCCAGCCTGAGAAACCACAAAATTTCATGTTTATTACCGAAATGAAAGTCACATCAAAAGTCCTGCAAGATTTGGGGATGTGCTGCAGCAAAACTGAAATAATATCCAGTGGGTGGAGGGTTGAGGTGGATGCCTGGAACAGCAGCTAATTTCCACCTAAGAGCACATTTTGGGGTTATTTATGGCCTGATGGCAAATCCAAACCACCCAGTGCTGCCAGAGCCTCTCTTTGTGTCCTCAGGCAAACACCTTAAAATGCTTTCATGCTCAGGGAGGTGCTTAATTCGCAGAGACACTGAGCATCCCTCAGCCAAGACTTCCCAGAGTGGCTGCTGGCTTCAGCTCATCCCTCCTGCACTTCCACAAAGGCCTTGGCTTCCAGACACAGCAAAGCCCTCAGAATTTTTTAGCTCCTTTCAATGAATAAACCCAAGCCCCAGCAGCACAACTTCCTCCCGTGTGCTGCTAAGTTAGATTTGTAGGGGATTTTTTCTTTTGGTGATCCAAGGAGGGATCCTGCCCTTTTTGTGGAATCCTGCCCTTTTTGTGGAATCCTGCCCTTTTTGTGGTCCAGACACAACTCCTGTGCCCCATCCCTGTCACACCTCACATCTTTGATGGATTCATCCTCCAGAACACGTCTGAGTCAGGGAGTTACTGCCCTCCTGAAGCCAAGAGAAGGCAGCACCCTGCACTTGGAGCTGGCTCTGGCTCCAGGAGCCAGGGAAGATGTTTTTTTCCTGCACTGGTGGCTCAGTTGTGTTGCTCGTTTCAGCTTCCTGTGAGATCTGAGAAGGTTTTCAAGTGACTTTTTGCTGTCAGAAAGAACAAAACAGCCCCGTGAGTGTCCTCCACACTCCTTCAAAGGTATGAGAGGGTTTGGGGTGCTCTGGCACTCCCTGCTCTCATCCCTCCCCACGCTTGCTGTTCCAGATTGCATGCAAGATGTTTTCTGTTACCCTCTGTAGGGCAGATTATCTTTGGTCAAGTGGGCAGTTTGCCTTATCTCTCTCTCTGAGTGACCACAATCACTCCTCCCTCCAGGGGCACATCTGCTGATAACAGCTATGAATGTCCCTGTATGGCTGATAAGAACTGCAGCATCCCATTGGCAGATGTGAGCCCAGAGGGAGGAGCCAAGCATTCCTGCCTGGATATAATCTGGAGATTCTGGAACACCAGCCAAACATTCCTGCCTGGATATAATCTGGAGATTCTGGGACACCAGCCAAGCATTCCTGCCTGGATATAATCTGGAGATTCTGGAACACCAGCCAAGCATTCCTGCCTGGATATAATCTGGAGATTCTGGAACACCAGCCAAGCATTCCTACCCGGATATAATCTGGAGATTCTGGAACACCAGCCAAGCATTCCTGCCTGGATATAATCTGGAGATTCTGGAACACCAGCACGGCTTCTGCACTGGGTTTCCCAGAGGAACAGCAGCTGCCTCTTGCCCTGGATCTTCAGAGGCAGAGACTGCACCTTTCTCCAGGATCCCTGCTCCAGCAGAACCAGCCCTGACACTGCAGGAGGGCTGAGCCACAATTCCAATGGTTCTGCTGCCAGCACCCTGACCCACAGGGTGTCAGCTGGGTTCTGACTCTGGCAGTGTGGTTTTAGTTACTGCATTGTTTACTTTATCCTTTTATTTTCTTCCCTATTAAAAACTGTTATTTCCTGCTCCCATATTTTTTGCCTGAGAGCCCCTTAATTTAAATTTTATAGCAATTCAGAGGGGTGGGGAGGGTTCACATTCTCCATTTCAGGGGAGGCTCCTGCCCTCCTTAGCAGGCACCTGGCTTTGCAAACCAAGTCACCTGCAGAGCCCCCTGGCTGTGAGGAGGGGCTGAGGTGACATCTCTGCCATCCTTCTCCCCCAGAACAAGCTGCTGACAGCAATTCTGTAAAATTCCTGAGCTGTCATGCAGGGAAATCCCATGGCACCTCAGCTCCTGCTCCTCTGCTTGGAGAAGCAGCAGTGGCAGCAGCTCCAGGAGGATTTGATCTGCATTTGTCATGGAGATTGGTGGGGGGTGAGCAGAGGGAGGAAATATTAAGACGTGGCAATCCTGTCCCCATGCTTTGTGATCCCAGAATTTACTGCCAAACCCAGCCCTGCCAGCCTCCCTCAGGCTCTTTGGGCCTTTCTGTGAAAAATTCCTCACTTCCCCCCTCCTGCTATCACATTTTCTCTGGGCGGCCTCGGCCCTGCCCTTTGAATGTTCCCTTTGCAGCAGATGGGGCTCTCTGAACACCCAGAAGGAGCAAAGAAATCAGCAGCTGCTCCCTGGAGCTGCCCAGGAGGAGATGGAAAAGGATCTCAGCAGTCCCTGTGTCCTTGGTCAGGCTGAGTCACAGCAGAAACCTGGCAGGACACAGCCAGGGTGAGAGAGCAAATTCCTGCACGTGGGAGGCACTTCCAGAGGAGTTCCAGGCTGTGCCAGAAACTCCTGCAAATCCAGAAACTGCCAGAAAAGCTGGCAAATTTCAGCAGGAATATGTGAGTCCAGCTGAATCCCAGGCACACCCCGCACTTCCAGCACCTCATCCTATCCCCAGGAATTCCCAACGGCTGGAAGTGTTTTGATCTCAGTGAGGATGAGCAGCTTTGGGGCAGGAAGATGGGGAAGATGCATTGATCCCCTAAATCAGTGAGTTTGTAGGGAGTTAAATCCTCTCTGTGAGCAGCTTTGGGGAAGAAAGATGGGAAAATGCATTGATCCTCAAAATCAGGGAGTTTGTAGGGAGTTAAATCCTCTCTGTGACCAGCTTTGGGCAGGAATCAGAGGAAGATGGGAAAGATGACTGATCCAAAAATCAGGGTGTTTGCAGGGAGTTAAATCCTCTCTGTGAGCAGCTTTGGGGCAGGAAGATGGGGAAGACGCACTGATCCCCAAAATCAGGAGCTTGTAGGGAGTTAAATCCTCTCTGTGATAGCTTTGGGGCAGGAAGATGGGGAAGATGGGGAAATTGCATTGATCCCCAAAGTCAGGGAGTTAAATCCTCTCTGTGATAGCTTCTTTGGGAAGCTGGGGTGGTGAAATTAAGAATCCTATAAAGGCTGACCTTTCCATGCAAGTAGAGAATTTTATCTCTGGGGGAAAGCAGGCAATACCAGGGGGGAGCAGGTTGTTCTCCCCCTGCCAATCACACTCTTTTCACCAGATCTAAGCAACACTTTAAAATCCCCCCTTAGAGCTGGGTTCAGGTTGGTGTGAGGGGTTCTGATTGTGCAGAGCCCCACCCAGACCTCATCAGAGATGAACTGATGGCTGGACAGGACAAGGGATGGGTCTGGAAGGAGCATCAGCTGTCCTGTGCCATCACCCACTGTGGGGGCCCTTCCTGCCTCACCCTCTGCTCTGCTTGGCTGATGTGCCTGAGACTCAAATAATCAGGGTTCCCATGGATCCAGCTGCCTGGAAAAGGAGGATTCTGTCCTTGGAAAAACAGGATTATGAGCCTGGAAAGCAGGATTATGTGCCTGGAAAAGCAGGATTATGAGCCTGAAAAAGCAGGATTCTGTCCTTGGAAAAGCAGGATTATGAGCCTGGAAAGGAGGATTATGAGCCTGGAAAAGCAGGATTCTGTCCTTGGAAAAGCAGGATTATGAGCCCAGAAAAGGAGGATTATAAACTGGAAAAGCAGGATTATGTGCCTGGAAAAGCAGGATTTTGTGCCCCAGCTCCGAGCAGGAAGCTGGAGTCATTATTTATAAAATACTCCATTTCCCCAACACATAAATGTGCTGTGAAACACCTGAGGTTTGTATTTTCCCTCCCGGAGGCTTTGGTGCTGACTCGTTTTATGCTCAGGCTGTTTTTGCACTCCCTGAGTGGTATAAAATACCCATTTCTCTCAAGGAAGCTTTGCCAGCAGTGGAAGTTGGGTTATTTCTGGGGAAGATGCTCAGCTGCTGTGTGTTATTATTGCTCCAACAAAGGCAATGCTGCTGGGCTGATTTGCACTCCTGGAAGGCTCTGCCCCTCAGAACATGAATGCATTTATGATGCAGCTATGAAGGGACTGTGAAAGGAACAGAAATGTGATTTGGAAGGTGCAGCTGTAAACTCCATTTGCTGCCAGGCTTGCTCCTGTTGCCCATGTGAGTAAGAACCAGCTCCAAGTCTGGGTTAGCTGGGGATTTCTCTGAATGGAGCCTGGGAGAACTGGCTCATCCCTGGCTAATTTATTGTGAGCTGACACTTCCTGGGGCCCGGCAGGCTCCTCTCAGGAGGAACCATCGATTGTGAGGCAGAAATCCAATATCATTGTGGAAGAAGGGAGCAGGACACCATTGACACCGCTCAGAGCTGCAGCTCTGGAGAGCCCTTTGTCCCCAGTGGGTGGCAAATGTTAATTCAGGTGCCCTCTCTGGCATCAGGGGCCACCATGCATTGTCTCAAGATGCGTTTTTCTCTCTGGAAAATGGGAGTGGTGTTTATCTGGGAGTAGCTGCTCCTCATGCAGCTGTGGATTTACCCAGCAATGGAACTCACTGGGGAAAACAGGGATTTTGGGAGGCAGTGCTGGGATCAGGGCCTGGCTTCTCCCTTCCTTCTCCCCATCCTCCCCTCCAGGGGCTCTTTCTGGCTCCTTTCAGTGTCAGCTCCTGGAGCAGGGAGGATGTTTACCTTTCCTCCTTATGGTACAGAAAAATCAGATTTCTGCCCACAGGGGGAAACGAGCACAGGGGTTTCACCTCAGCTTGAAATTTGCATCACGAAAGTGCAAAACCGGGGTGAAATGGGGAACAGCTCAGAAGGAAAACAGCACAACCTCATCTGTTTCAGCTCTTCCCAGTGCCATTTAATGCCTGGAAATGTTTGGGGCATCTTGGTCTCAGCCATCCCAGTGTGTGCCCATCCCATTGATGGGATGAGTTGTGGAGGAACTCGCTGGGTTTCATTGAGCACAGGGGAAGGAAAACAGTCATTTTGACACATCAGGGGATGAGAAACCTCCCTCCAACACCCCCAGATCTACACTGGCAAGTGATGTCACAGTCAGCAGCCCCAAGTGATTAATTCTGCACAGTCATGGGGAGCAGAGCACCACCAGAGCTCCATGGAAGGGTGAAAAGCGGCACTTGCCTCGTGTGTAATGGTGCAGGGGTGATGGGTGGGAGTGAAACACAGTTGAATCCTCTCTCCCTGCCAGGCTGTGGGTGTCTGTCGGAGTTCCCAGTCTCTGGGTTCGGCACAGAGGGCAGACACCCCAAGGTTTGCTCAGCCCCAGCATTCCCAAGGTGTTCTGCTGGCAGGGATTGGCCTGCAAGGAGCTGCCAGTGCCACAGCTCAGCCCCCAGGGCACAGATTTGGTGTCTGGGGAATGCACAGACATCAAACACATCTCCCCTCCCTCATTCCAGGCTCAATTTATAATTACTGGTTTAAATTTTATTCCGATCCTGACCACACCTGGCAGATTATTGCCATCCCTGCACATGCAGCTCTGGTTTTTTGGGAATCTTTGTGGGAAATGGGAATTCTGAGGCTTCCCAGGGAATGGAGGAGCACTCCTGCTCCCGGGGGTGTGAGGTTGGTGTCCCTAAGCTCTGTACCACGAGTTGTGGGTGCTCAGGAGCACCTCAAGCCCCACCTTTTGCTGCTGGGACTTGCTAAACTTCAGGGGAAATGTTAAGAGTGGCTTTGAAGGGACAGCACCTGATGAACACAGACAAGAGGTCAAGGGCTCTCAAACACTGTTTCTGCAGGCTCTCAGCTGCTTTCTTGTGGCAATTCCAGCAATTCCCTCAATTTCTCACTGGTTTTTTTTCCCCTCCACTTTTCTGATGTCCAGCTTCAGCCTTTGTGCAACACCAGGCACCACAGAACGTGGTGGGGACAGAAAAACCCAGGACTCTTTTTTCTTTTTCTTTCCTTTTCTTTTTCTTTTTCTTTTTCTTTTTCTTTTTCTTTTTCTTTTTCTTTTTCTTTTTTTCTTTTTCTTTTCTTTTTCTTTTTCTTTTTCTTTTTCTTTTTCTTTTTCTTTTTCTTTTTCCTTTTTCTTTTTCTGTGTTTCTAGAGGGGTTTGATGCCTTGAGAAGGCTGCCCTAGAACAGAGGCTGGACAGAGTTACAGAATAAAGCAGGGATTTATTCAAAGGCCTCCATGGATGCACCTTGGGCAGCACAAGAGCCCAGCCAGGGCTGCACCTAAGGTGAACCAAAATGGCCCCAAAATGAACCCAAGATGACCCAAAATGGTCCCAAAATGAACCCAAGATGAACCAAAATGGTCCCAAAATGAACCCAAGAGGAACCCAAATGGTCCCAAAATGAACCCAAGATGAACCCAAATGGTCCCAAATGCACGAGCGCTCCCGGGGTCTCTCCCTTGGATCAGTTCTGCTCCATTTGCATCTTGCAGTTCATTGTCCCATCCCAGCTTTAGCCCATGCAGTCCCATCCTTGTTTTTCTCTCTCCAGCCCACGGTGTTTGTGCTCCTGGGCTGAGATTTGGATCATTTGTCCTTGGTGCCCAGCTGGAGCAGGAATTGTTTTGTCTCCCTGCTCTGTGCCCAGAGCTCAGCATCCCCTGATGTGAACCCAGACCCACACACTAAAGCAGCACAGAATGTGAAAAATATAAAAGCTAAACCTGAGGCAGCAGGCTGAGGGAGCCCTGGCGTGGCAGTGCAGCCCATTGTGGAGCACAAAGGCTGCAGAGAGCCTTGGAGCTGGAATCCAAATCTCTGTCAGCTGCTGAGGCACAGCTCCTTTGATGACTCTGCTTGTTGGGGATAATTAGGCTGGTGCACACAGACACACACACGGATGTCTCTATTCTTCCTGCAGTTGCACTGCACATGCTGTGCATCCATGATGAGCTCTTAGTTAAAACCCAGGGCAGTGTTGTCAACTCTGAGAGCCCAAATTCAGTTTCAAAAGTGACTTAAGAACACTAAAGTGTCCTCAGGAGCCAGCAGAGTTAGCAGTTGATACAGCTGATATTTAAAAGCACCATGGTTTTTGAAATTTTCTTTCTTTCTTTCTTTCTTTCTTTCTTTCTTTCTTTCTTTCTTTCTTTCTTTCTTTCTTTCTTTCTTTCTTTCTTTCTTTCTTTCTTTCTTTCTTTCTTTCTTTCTTTCTTTCTTTCTTTCTTTCTTTCTTTCTTTCTTTCTTTCTTTCTTTCTTTCTTTCTTTCTTTCTTTCTTTCTTTCTTTCTTTCTTTCTTTCTTTCTTTCTTTCTTTCTTTCTTTCTTTCTTTCTTTTTCTTCTTTCTTTCTTTCTTTCCCTCTTCCTTTCCTTTCCTTTCCTTTCCTTTCCTTTCCTTTCCTTTCCTTTCCTTTCCTTTCCTTTCCTTTCCTTTCCTTTCCTTTCCTTTCCTTTCCTTTCCTTTCCTTTCCTTTCCTTTCCTTTCCTTTCCTTTCCTTTCCTTTCCTTTCCTTTCCTTTCCTTTCCTTTCCTTTCCTTCCTTTCCTTTCCTTTCCTTTCCTTTCCTTTAATTCCCCCCTGACTTCTGCCCCTCTCAGGGGCTTGCAGCACAGGCTGCTCCATAGGAAAGTGGCACCAATAATCCAGGGATGAACTTCCAGAGGGCTTTACAAGAGGCAGAATTCTGCAGGAAACAGCCCAACACGCTGCCACTGCCCAAGGGGGGAAGGAAAATCAGCATTTAATGCCAACAAGGCTCCATTCAAACATGCTGGATACCTGAAATCCCTGACCTGAAATCCAGGACTTCTCCCTGCCACTCTTTGTCTTGAGAATCTCACCAGTGCATTTGAGCTGGCTCCTGACAGTGCTATCAGGTCTGGAGATAGGTGAAGAGAAAGAAAAAGGGATAAAAAAAGAGATAACACTGATATCTGCATCCCTCTAAGCTGATAGGAAGCTTGAAAGGGAATTGCATCCTAAGGATCAAGTTTTAAACTGCCTGGGGCTTTGGCATGGAAGGCTCAGAGCAATTTTTCAGGCTCCCTCAGTGACATGTGAGGTCTGGGGTGCACTTTCTGAGCTCCTTCCTGGAGCAGAGGGCAGGATCAAGTTCAGGACCTTGGCTCCGAGACAAGGAAATCATCAGAGGGCCGGAAGCCCAAGGAAATGTTTTCTTGTCACCGTGTAATTTTAATACCAAAACAAACCAAGTGCTCAGGGAGCAGGAAATGCTCTGACATCTCTGTCAGCCTTTGCCAAAGTCAGACAGCCTTGAAAAGCTCATCTCAGCAATGCAGGGAATGCTGGCTGAGCCAGGACCTCTCTGCACATGGTGATGCTGCTCCCACACCCAAACGCCGGGTCCCAGTGAACTGTGGGGCGTGCAGGCACTACAGAGGAGTTTGCTCCTTGTTTTCCTCCCTGAACACACCCAGGAGCTCCTTCTCTGCAAGTCCTGCAGGGGCTCCCTGGCCTTGGCTGAGCACTCTTTGTGCAGGGGTGGCACACACATCTTTTATGGAAAATCCTTTCCTTAGGATTTTTTTCCTCCTGAGAAGCTGAGAGGCCTCAGGAACAAAATGCAACCAATGGTTATCTGCTGCTGTGGAATGCAACAGGTGCATCTGGGATTGGGCTCATGTGGATGTTTCTAATTAATGGCCAATCACAGCCCAGCTGGCTCGGACTCTCTGTCTGAGCCACAAGCCTTTGTTATCATTCTTTGCTATTCTATTCTTAGCCAGCCTTCTGATGAAACCCTTTCTTCTATTCTTTTAGTATAGTTTTAATATAATATATATATATATATCATAAAAGAATAAATCAGCCTTGTGAAACATGGAGTCAGATCCTCCTCTCTTCCCTCATCCTCAGACCCCTGTGAACACCATCACACAGGGGTGCTCTGTCCTTAACCTCTTTCCTCAGAAACCTTTTCCCTGTGGATATCAGCCCCGAATATCTGATTGTTCCAGGGCTCCCAGCCATCAGGTTTGATTAATGGCACTTCTGTGTCCCTTGGATTAATGGCACTTCTGTGTCCAGCATCCTGAATCACTGAGGAGGTAGCACCAAGCCCTGCTGCTGCCATCATCATTTTACAGAGTGATCTTATCACAGAAATGCCTCCTTTGATAAGAGGTTTCCCTTCCTCTGAAAATGTTGTACCATGTCATGGAAATAGTTGCTGTATTAAGTCTTGTCATGAATGAACTGAAACTCCACAGACTCAGGTGCAAGTCTCAGCCTAACTGTGGGTTTGATATCTGAGCTTCTCTGTGCCTCAGTTTTCAGATTATAGAGTGGAAATAAAGAGCCCTCTGTGGTTTATCACCTGAGATCTCCAAAGTAAGGAACTGTCCCATGGAGAGCCCCCCAACCCAAACACACTGGAGCCACTGGCCCCGAACAACCTGAATCCTGCAGGAATCATCTCAGTCCCACAGCAGAATTCTGCACTAAAGCCAATAGAAAAAAATAAAAATAAAATAAAATCCATGTGGAGAGCAGCCCCGGACCGAGTCCCACATGGATGTTTCTGCAGCTCCCCCGAGCACCTCCCTGGCAGCTGCTGCCTTATCTCCCTGGCCCTGTCCTGCAGACCTGTTGGATCCCCTCCAGCACCGATGGACAGAACCGTTCAGGGCTGACCCAGGAACTGCAAAACACAGCCCAGAGCAGCTCAGTGCTCAGCCTGCTCCAGTCCCATCCCCTAAACCCCCACGTGGGCACAGAGCTGAGTCACTTGTGCAAGCGACTTCCAGAGCAGCACCTCCAGAGCTCTCCATGTCACCTTCACATTCTCTGAAAAATCCCATCTTTGCCCAGGATTTTCTCCTGGGAAGCTGAGAAGCCTCAGAGAGAAAGGAAAACAACAATTATCTGATTTGCCTCTCCTGTGTTTTGCTGCTTTGGAATGTGGTGTGGACATTGTCTACCCAACAGGTGATTGTTTCATTTGGTTTCATGTGAATTGTTTCATTTGGTTTGGTGATCGTTTGGTGATCATTTCATTTGCATTTGGTGATTGTTTCATTTGGTTTCATGTGAATTGTTTTGAGTCATTGGCCAATCATGGCCAAGCTGTGTCAGACTCTGAAGAGAGAGTCAGGAGTTTTCGTTAATATCTTTTAGCCTTCTGTCTGTATCCTTGCTCTGTTCTTTAGAATAGTTTTAGTACAGCATTCTTTAATATCATGTAGATCATAAAATAACAAATTAGCCCTCTGGGAACATGGAGTCAGAGTCATCATTCCTCCCTGCCAGGGGGGTCTCTGAAAATCCCACATTCCCCCTGTCACCACTTGGAAACAGCTCACAGACCCTTCCTGGGAACCCTGTGCTCACAAACACCCATGGGCAGGGCTGGAAATGGAAGAACTTTGCTCAGATGGCTCCATCCAAGCCCCAGACTCCCTGTCCCGAGCGCTCAGCACAGACAGAGCTTTAGGGGAAGCTTTTCCCCGAGCCCTTGTGGCTAAAACACCTGGATTTTCCATCCAGGATTTCCTCCAGGGCTGCTAAACTTGGAAATCCCCTCCAATGGAGCCTCCCAAGCTGCTGCTTCCAGCAACATTTCTGTCCATCAGCTCCTTCCCTTGGGATGGGGTTTCCCTCCACGCCCTGGGCCAGCACCAGGCACTGGGAATCAGGAAAATATATTCAAATTTGTTTCGCCAAAAAATCCTGGGAATCAGGAAAATCCTTCAAATTCGTTTCCCAGAAAAATCCTGGGAATGAGGAAAATCCTTCACCTTTGTTTCCTAGAAAAATCCTGGGAATCAGGAAAATCCTTCACCTTTGTTTCCTAGAAAAATCCTGGGAATCAGGAAAATATTTCACATTTGTTTCCCAGAAAAATACTTTAAATTTGTTTCCAGAAAAATCCTAGGAATCAGGAAAATCCTTCAAATGCTTGGGCTCAAGTGGGGTTTGGGGCTGGTTTTGGGCTGGATCTCTGCACAGGATGAATTCCAGCCAGGAATATTTGCAGCAAACAAACACCCTGAAGGCAAAGCTGGGAAGGGAAGGGAAGGAAACCACTTAAAAACCGAAAATTATGAGCAGCACTTCACTTCCACACAGTCATTTCCCAAATCCAGCTCCAGCCTTGCTGTGCTGAAATCCTGTGATGTTGCTAAGTCTGTTACTAAGCAAAACAAGTCTTAGCAGGCTAAAATCCCTTCCAAAAGACCAGAGAACTGAGCTTCATTCCTTCAACAACAATGAAACCTTTAATGCTTGTAAATTCTCCTCCTTTCTGAGGAGGCAAATCCTGCTTTTACCCAGGTCCAGGGGAATTAACTCCTCCTCATGGACACAGTTAAACCCTTTTCCAGGCCCAGACGAGGGGAAGGAAGATCCTTTTAGTTTTGGAAAGCTTCGCCACCTGCGTCATGTCCTCTGCTTATCAGAGGCAGCAGAGTGACAGAAAAAGCAAAATATCTCTAATTTAAGTGTTCTGGTTGTGGGCAGTGATTTACCCAGCCTGAGTAATGGCAGGGACCAGGGAATTATCTTCATTTTCTTAGGCCTGGATCTCTTCTGAAACAGCATCTCAGAGCTGTGCCTTGAGCTCAGACTTGTGTGCAGCAGCTGGAACATCTTGAATTTTATCCATTTATATATCCATGCATTATGTCCATTTATATATCCATTCTGTGAACCCAGAATTAAAAGGAAAAAAAGCAGGATTAATTCTTTTTCCTCATGCTAGAACTTTAACTGGTTTTGAGGACGTTTTGGAGGAGTTTAAAGGCTGACATGAAACTTCTAAAACTTGCAGATCCTGGAGCCACATTGATTTCTGCACCATGCAGGACAAATAAGTTTCAATAATTCAAGTTTGGTCAAAGGTCTTCTTCCATCCTGAATGAAACTGCAGTCCATCACTAATTTTTTTTTTTCAATTTTAGCCTTTTATAGACACATTATGGATTTTTTATAATTGCTTCTACAGGCATAGGAGTTGTAAGTGATCCCCTGTGGTTTTGATGGCCTGTAAATTACTTTGTGCTTTTCTTCTCTCTGCTCTCAGGGTTATGCAGGGATTATAAACAATAGTGAGAGGTGCTGGCAGGCAGATTGGATGACAATTAGGTGGAACCACTGATGGGAAATTCATAACAAGATGATAAATAATATTTTAGGGCAACTGGGAAATATTATTTGTGTGAAATCTGTTTCTGGAAGAATCCTCCTGCTGTGTTTTAGGGCATTGAAGCACTGGGAGTTTGAGTAGGCCTTTGTGTGAACAAGGGTAAAATGTTTTTCTTGGTGCCCAAAGTGCAAAATGGGAATTTTAACCTCACCTTTGCCTTCCTTGCCTGCCACAATCAGAAACTCCTGGGGGTAGGGACACCAGACAGTACGTAATCTAATGGGCTAATTACAAAATAAAATAATAATAATAATAATAATAATAATAATAATAATAATAATAATAATAATAATAATAATAATAATAATGGCTGTGTGCTGGCAGGAGCCAGCAGGGCAGAGCAGCAGCTCCTGGTGATGGTTCAAAGGGATGACACCACTGTGCTTGAGCAGGTGCCATGCTCAGCTAGAACCTTCCAGAAGTGGTTTGAACTTCACCCTGTGATTCAGAGGAGCCCTGAGCTGCAGCTGGTGCTGGGGAGAAGGAAAACAGACAGAGCTGTGCCAAAAAATTCCTCAGAGAGGGGAACGGGGAAAACCCCAAAGGTCTCAGTGTGAGCTGTGGGACGCTGGATCAGTGCAGACCCAAAACTGCAGTCCCAGCTCAGCTCAGAGGGGAAGGACACGTCCTGTGAGGGAGCCTTCACCCCAGTGCCCCATAAACCACCTGTGGGATGGACAAATAAAGGCTTTTTAAGAACCTCTTGCAGTTTGGCACTTGCTACCTGACATCCCCTCTTGGTTCCGGCCTGCCTCAGCCCAATTTCTGCCTTAACTGAGCCCCCAGCCACACCTGGAGATCACATTTAGCCTTTCACCTTCGATTATTTTAAACAATTTCTGCCTTAACTGAGCCCCCAGCCACACCTGGAGATCACATTTAGCCTTTCACCTTCGATTATTTTAACGCCTACAGGGCAAAGCCAGGCGCTGTGAGCTCTGCCCAGGGCCTCACTCCTCAGTGCCCCCCTGGAAATGCAGATTGCAGCCCTGGGACCCTGCCTGAGCTGCCCCTCCCTGTCCCCAGCCAGTGCCCCCAGCTGCACCAGAGAGGCAGGAGGCAGTGCTGGTGTTTGGTGACATGCCTGACAGACTTGTCTGACAACTTGGAGGTTTGTTTTGCATAAGCCACCCAAACAGATGGTCACCACTTTTAAGTACCAGCCTGGCTCGTGCTTGTGTGCACAGAGCTGAATTCCCAATTTCACTGAAATCTCATTTCACTGAATTCCCATCTCACTGAATTCCCATCTCACTGAAATCCCATTTCACTATAATCCCATCTCACTGAATTCCCGTTTCTCTGAATTCCCATCTCACTGAATTCCCGTTTCTCTGAATTCCCGTTTCTCTGAATTCCCATTTCACTGAAATCTCATTTCTCTGAATTCCCATCTCACTGAAATCCCATCTCACTGAATTCCCATCTCACTGAATTCCCTGCTGGAGCTGTGGCTTTGGGGCAGCAAAACAGAGGTGGGAGAGTTTTGGGGGAAAACTCACAAGGGCTTTAAGGCTACTTGTCCCTACCATCTCTGGAGGAAGATGATGATTTTATGTCCCTGGCATCTTGGTATTCTCATTCCCACATCCAGACAAATGCTGAGAGTTAAAAATCATTCTCTGGCCCTTTAGGAAATGTCCTTTTGCCATGCACTCCTCTCTCTCAAGCTCCCAAACCTCCTCCTACCCTTGGTGGCACCACTTGGATTTTAATGGGTTTATTTTCATTTTGCTTCTTGCGTGGATTTTCATGATGAATTATTTGTAGCACTTCCAGCAGGGTGGGACAGGGGCACTCACTGCTCCTTCAGATGGGATGGGTGGTGCCTGTCCCAGCAGAGAGCTGAGCTGTCACACAGGGTCACCCTGAGCTCAGTACAGCTTTACCCACCTGCCCGATTGTATTTCCAATAGGCACTTTTTGCATTTAGGGGTATTTTGCTCATTTTCCTGGCTTGCTCCTTGTGTTTAACCTCCTCTGCTCTGCTGCATTGTCACACAGGGTTATCCTGAGCTCAATATCAATGCAGCTTTTCCCATCTGCCCCACTGTATTTCCAACAGGTACTTTTTGCATGTAGGGATATTTTGCCCATTTTCCTGGCTTGCTGCCTGTGTTTAACCTTCTCTGCTTTGCATGATGAAACAATGAGTGCATTTTAACAAATGCCAGAGCTTTTTTGGGCAGGAATGTGGCCCACAGACACAGCTCCTGAGTCAGGTGAGAGCAGGGCTGCCTGGCAGCCTTGATGGCACTGTTGTGCAGGTAAGAACCACTTTCATTCATAGGATCAAGCTGATTTTTTTTTTTTTTTTAATTCCAGCTCCACTGAAAGATACACATCTTTTTTTTTTTTTTTCCCAACCATCTTTTCTCCCAACCGAGCTAAGCATGAAGTCACCGCTCTGCCCTGCTCTTCATTTGCATTCACTGTGTCTAAAAGCTGTGTGCTGATCTCAGTAGATAACTGACAGCCAGAAGGAGTGCAAAGCAGCACCGTGCAAAACAAAAATAAGATTTCCTGCATGTGCTGGTGGATCCATGCAATCCCACGGATCCACAAGGAACATATGCCCTTAAACTGCATGTGCCTGTCTATATTTTTATATATATATATATATATATATATATATATATATATATATATATATATAAAATCTGTGACAAGACAAGCTGCAAAACCCCGGAGTTCTGATGGGTATCAACAACAAACTGAAAACTTAGGGAGATCAAGGAGCCGTCCCGATCCCCACCGGTTTCATCTGCATCCCAAAGCGAGCGGTCCCTCCTCAGGAGCCGCTGTTCCCTCATTAAGTTGTCATTAGTTTGCTGCCGGATTAATTTAAAGCCTAAGCACACACAGGGCGTGAATCGGGCAAGAAAAACCGAACCGCTTCGGGCTACGGGTGGAAATTAACTTCGGGTGCTCCGCTGCTTTTAGGGTGATTTGTACACGGCTTAAAGCAAATCCCCCGGGTGTCCGAGCTAAAGCGATTTCAGTTGGGGTGGCAAAAACTTCTGGTGCCTCCCTGGCGATCCCAAACTTCAGGACAGGGAACCGGAGTGCCCGGGGCTCCTGCCTGGCCGGGGGAGGCAAGCGGAGCATCCCGAGGGTCCTACAGCATCCCCGGGCCCCGGGAGAGCATTCCCTGCTCCAGGACAGCATCCTCTGCTCCGGGAGAGCATTCCCTGCTCCGGGAGAGCATCCCCTGCTCCAGGACAGCATCCCCTGCTCCGGGAGAGCATTCCCTGCTCCGGGAGAGCATTCCCTGCTCCGGGACAGCATTCCCTGCTCCGGGAGAGCATTCCCTGCTCCGGGAGAGCATTCCCTGCTCCGGGACAGCATTCCCTGCTCCGGGAGAGCATTCCCTGCTCCGGGAGAGCATTCCCTGCTCCGGGACAGCATTCCCTGCTCCGGGAGAGCATTCCCTGCTCCGGGAGAGCATTCCCTGCTCCGGGACAGCATTCCCTGCTCCAGGACAGCATCCCCTGCTCCGGGACAGCATCCTCTGCTCCGGGACAGCATTCCCTGCTCCGGGAGAGCATTCCCTGCTCCGGGACAGCATCCTCTGCTCCGGGACAGCATTCCCTGCTCCGGGACAGCATTCCCTGCTCCAGGAGAGCATTCCCTGCTCCGGTAGAGCATCCTCTGCTCCGGGACAGCATTCCCTGCTCCGGGAGAGCATTCCCTGCTCCGGGACAGCATTCCCAGCCCCAGGAGAGCATTCCCTGCTCCAGGAGAGCATTCCCTGCTCCGGGACAGCATTCCCTGCTCCGGGAGAGCATTCCCTGCCCCGGGACAGCATCCTTTGCTCCGGGAGAGCATTCCCTGCTCCGGGAGAGCATTCCCGGGCCCCGGAGAGCATTCCCAGCCCCAGGAGAGCATTCCCTGCTCCGGGAGAGCATTCCGAGCTGTCCGGGCCGTTCTGAGAGGGCATCCCCAGGCCGTATCGCCCCCAGCCCGGGACAGCATCGCGCTGCATCCCCCCGGTTCTGGGAGCGCATCCGCCGCTGCCGGGAGAGCATTCCCCGCTTCCCTCCGAGAAGGCATCTCCGGGCCGCCTGGGGAGCGCATCCCCTCGCAGCCGGGGAAGCGTCCTCTGGCAGCCGGGAGAGCATCGCCTGCTCCGAGAGCGCATTTCCCTCTCGGGAGAGCATCGCCTGCTCCGGGAGCGCATTTCCCTCTCGAGAGAGCATCCCCTGCTCCGAGAGCGCATTTCCCTCTCGGCAGAGCATCCCCTGCTCCGGCACAGCATCCCCCTGCTCCGGGAGCGCATTTCCCTCTCGGCACAGCATCCCCCTGCTCCGAGAGCGCATTTCCCTCTCGAGAGAGCATCCCCTGCTCCGAGAGCGCATTTCCCTCTCGGCACAGCATCCCCCTGCTCCGGGAGCGCATTTCCCTCTCGGCAGAGCATCCCCTGCTCCGGGAGCGCATTTCCCGCTGTCCGGGCCGCTCTGGCAGAGCATCCCCGTGCTCCGGGAGCACATCCTCCCTCTCCAGGAGTGCATCCCCCCTCTCCGGGAGCGCATCCCCCTCTCCGGCCGAGCATCCCCGCCTCTTCCCGGGCTGGATCCCCGTTTCCCCGGCTCTCCCTCCCCGCGTCCGGCCCCGCTCCGCTGCAGAGCAGCGCAGCCGAGCGGCGCCCGCCGCGTCTCCGCCTCTCCCCTCTCGATGAAACGCGAGAAAAGAGCAGAAAAGCCCCGCGGGGCAGCGACTCACGCCCGTGCTTTGGGGAAGCCCATGGAGAGCAGGATCTCCAGCGAAGAGCCATGTTTGATGGTCCCGGCGCGGTGCTGGCGGCTCCGCCGGGGGATGACTTTGCTGTAGAGCTCCTCCCGGGCGGCCATGGCGAGCTGGGCCATCAGCGCGCTGCCATCGCCGCCCGCGCTCGGCCATGCACGCCAAGGGCTGGGGACAGCGGCGGGGACAGCCACGCACGGCCGGGGAGCCGCGGCGACACCGCCCACGGCCGGCCGGGGGAGGGAGGGGAAGGAGGGAGGGAGGGGAGGGGAAGGGAGGGGAGGGGAGGGAGGGGAGGGATGCGGGGAGCGCAGCCGGGATGCCCCCGCCCCGCCGAGGGTGGGTGGGGGATGCGCGGGAGCGGGCGGGAGAAAGGAAGGTTTCCTGAAATAAAAAAAAAAATAAATTAAAAATTAAATAAAAAAAAAGGAAAAAGAAAGCACGTGCACGCGCGGTTTGGTTTTCTTTTTTTTATTTTTCCCTTTCTTTTTGTTTTTTGGGGTTTTTTTTTTTTTTTTTTTTTTGTTTTGTTTGTTTTGCCTTTACTATGGTCGTTATGTTAATTTATTTATTTATTTTGGGTGCGTTTTTTGGTTCGTTTTGCCTTTATTAGAAATCTGTTAATTATTTATTTGTTTGTTTATTTTTGTTTGCTTTGCCTTTATTGTAATATTTTTTTGCTTTTATTTGTTCATTTATTTATTTATTTTTATTTAGAATTTCTTTTTCTTTCTTTCTTTCTTTCTTTCTTTCTTTCTTTCTTTCTTTCTTTCTTTCTTTCTTTCTTTCTTTCTTTCTTTCTTTCTTTCTTTCTTTCTTTCTTTCTTTTTCTCCCTCTTCCTTTCCTTTCCTTTCCTTTCCTTTCCTTTCCTTTCCTTTCCTTTCCTTTCCTTTCCTTTCCTTTCCTTTCCTTTCCTTTCCTTTCCTTTCCTTTCCTTTCCTTTCCTTTCCTTTCCTTTCCTTTCCTTTCCTTTCCTTTCCTTTCCTTTCCTTTCCTTTCCTTTCCTTTCCTTTCCTTTCCTTTCCTTTCCTTTCCTTTCCTTTCCTTTCCTTTCCCTTCTTTCATTTTTTAGGAAATCCTCTCTGTGATCCCAACCAAACTCCACAAAGGGGGGGGGGGGGGTCAGGCCTCTCCAGGTCTCCCTCTGCCACTTCCACTGTCATGGAAAGGGTTGGGTTGGGATAACCCAAACAGAAATCCCATCCATCCCATCCCATCCCATCCATCCCATCCATCCATCCCATCCCGTCCATCCCATCCATCCATCCCATCCCATCCCATCCATCCATCCCATCCCATCCCATCCCATCCAAACCCATCCCATCCCATCCCATCCCATCCCATCCCATCCCATCCCATCCATCCCATCCCATCCCATCCCATCCCATCCCATCCCATCCCATCCCATCCATCCCATCCCATCCCATCCCATCCCATCCCATCCCATCCCATCCCATCCCATCCCATCCCATCCCATCCCATCCCATCACCTCCCACTGTCCCAGGCTGCTCCAGCCCCAGTGTCCAGCCTGGCCTTGGGCACTGCCAGGGCTCCAGGGGCAGTCCCAGCTGCTCTGGGAATTCCATCCCAGCCCCTGCCCACCCTGCCAGGGAACAATTCCCAATTCCCAATGTCCCATCCATCCCTGCCCTCTGGCACTGGGAGCCATTCCCTGTGTCCTGTCCCTCCATCCTTGTCCCCAGTCCCTCTGCAGCTCTCCTGGAGCCCCTTCAGGCCCTGCCAGGGCTCTGAGCTCTCCCTGGAGCTGCTCCTCTCCCAGCCTGGCTCAGGGGGGCTCCAGCCCTGGATCAGCTCCGTGCTTTTCCCTGGAATGGCTCCAGCAGCTCCACTCAAGGATCTTTGTGCTCACCTGGACGTGGCTCAAGGCAAAACACAGAGCTGTGCTCCAAAATTTTTACCTCATCCTTGTGCTCCCCTCCCTGCAGTTCCTGTGGGCTGGGTGGGACAGATATTCCTGCTTTTCTCCTCATTCTGTTTCAATTCATCCTCCTCATCCTTCTCCTTTTCCTTTTTTTTTAAATTTTTTCCCCTGACTTTCCCTTTTTTCCACTTTTCCTTTCACTTTTAAGGCCAGGCAGAGCAGCCTGAATCCCCAACCCTGCCAGCAAATAAAAACCCATGAAGAGGCATTTTTAAAAATAGTTTATGTCGGGGAAGGAAATCAATACTGGCAATGACAAATCTATCAGTGCAGTTGTTATTATTCCCATTAGGGAAAACCAACAGCCCTTTTCCATTTTGTTGTATCAATGAAGGGGAAAAAATAATTCCCCTCCCAGCTCCCTGCTCGTTCTCCTCCTGTGCCAGGAGATTTTCTGCCTCTTTATCCACAGGAAAAAACCATCCCTGAACTGAGGATCCCATGGAAATTCCAGCTCCAGAAAGACACAGCACAAAAAAAAAAAAAACAAAACCAAACTAAAAAAGTGCCTCTTGTTCCCCTCTTAAAATCACTTTTAACTCCTCTGATGTTGCTGAGGTTCTTTAATTTGCTCTCACTATTAATTGGCAAGGACTTCATTAAAGCCAGAGGGTGAAATGAATTTAGCTGTGGATTTCAGCTGTGAAATCAGG
The DNA here is from genome assembly GCF_012460135.2 of Molothrus ater. Taxonomy (NCBI): domain Eukaryota; kingdom Metazoa; phylum Chordata; class Aves; order Passeriformes; family Icteridae; genus Molothrus; species Molothrus ater. Next base: position 4,871,979 of record NC_050499.2, read on the forward strand.
ATCAGGCACCCAATCCACTCCAATTTAATTCAGGGGGAGAATTAAGGGCATTAATAACAATATTTTCTGTTCCATTTTAACACAGGAGGAGAATTAAGAGTATTAATAACAATATTTGTGCTCAAATTTGGATTGCTGGAGCCCCCAGAAGGGTTTGGCACCCATGAACTCATTCCAGCCTCGCTGGGAGCACCACGGAGACCCAGGAGGAGAAATAAAAACCCCAAATTAATCCTGATCCCACCTTCCCATCTCCCTGGGGAGAGCAGGGATCTGCAGCCAGCAGAAAATGTTTGGATTTCTCTCCCTGGGCCTCCCTCCTGTGCTCCAGCTGAATTACTCAAGCAGGAAATAACAATAAAAATGAAATTTGCTATGGAGGCAGCTCCCAGGGACTCTGCCCAGATGGGAACAACTTTGCTCTGCCTGTGACAGACCCGCACAATAAATTCAAACAGGAATAAATCCACATTAGGGAAGGTGCAATATTGAACTTGGTTTGGTTGGATGAGCTGCTGCATCAAACAAGAAGGAACAGAAATAGGATTTGTTTTGTTTTGGTTTGGTTTTTTTTTTTAGGTGAGACTGGCTGGAAATTATTTTCCAAGCCTGCCAAGATCACGTCCTTGGAACTTTAATGTCCCTGCATTGGATCTGGCTGGGCTTTTTTACATGGAAACTTTATTTTTTTTAGGAAAAAAAAAAAAGTGTTTCTTTCTACCCCCAGCTATCCAATGTGTGCCTGGAAATAAAGCTGCCACCCACCTTTTTTTTTCTTTTTTTGATTGTAAGCTGAAAATGAAAGCTGTCACAGTGATCAAATAGGGAAAGGGAAGAAAGTAAAAGTAGAAAGCCAAATTTAAAAAAAAAAAAGGAGAACACCCAGAAAAATGTGTTGCAGCCTCTAAAATTAACAATAATTGCAGCAAAATAATCAAAATATACAAAATGATTTGGCTTTGTATGAAAGCTGTGATATTCAGTTTATTTAAAATGCTGTCAGATTTTCACAGAGAACGTTTCTGGTTTGGTTTTTAATTTATTTTTGTTTTCACATGGCCTTGTGTTGCTGGCCTGATCCCAGATATTTCTATTTGTGTTCACTTATTGCTGCTCACCATTCTCCTGTTTAGGAAAACAACTTTTGGGTGCCCAAAGCAACAAAAAGAGCACAAATTCCTGCCCCAAGAGCCTTGGCTGTGTCCTCTAGGAATTCCTAAATTTTCCTGGGTGAACTCCAATTCTAATCCCTTTACCTACAGGAAAATGCATTTTTGGGGGATTATTTTTATTATTATTTTTATATAATTGTATTTATTTACTTTATTATTTATATTCATAATATATAAATATAAAATATAAAAATAATATATGATATAGGATATATGATATATGATATATGATATATGATATATGATATATAATATATAATATATAATACATTATAAATTATATATTATAAATTATATATTATACATTATATATTATACATTATATATTATACATTATATATTATATTATACTATATACTATATTATATATTGTATATTTTATATTGTATATTTTATATTGTATTATATATTTATATTTATATTTTACTTATTATTTTTATTATTTTAGGGGATTTTTTAATTATTGTTTTTTTTTAATTTCTCTTTCTGGGGTGAAGGCAGAATTGAGGGGGGAGAGTTTTAAAAAGCCAGGGAGGGGGGATTTCCATAGGAAGAGCTCAGGTTTCTGAGGAATTTGAGCCAAATTTAGGGGGTTTTTAGCCAAATTTAGGGGGGTTTTTAGCCAAATTTTAGGGATTTTTTGAGCCAAATTTAGTTTATTTTTTTTTCCCAGCCTGATGCTCCCTCCTGGTGCTGCCATGGGAATGCTTTGCCCCCTAACAATGGGAATATTCTGGAATAAAGAACTCAGCAGCAGGAAATGGAGCAGGGCCTTTGCTTTTCCCCTTATCCCAAATCCATCCTTGGCAAATCCACCCTCATGTTTTGATTTCCCTGCCCAAAGCAGCTAAAGAATCAAAAATAAATTGAAAGCCAAACTCAACCCACCTCAGCAGTTCCCCTCCCCTCTCACCTCATTTTATTTTTTAATTTTTTAATTTTTTTCCCCCCTCTCTCCTGAGTTTCCAAGTGCCAGGGAAAGCTGATTTATGGCTGAGGAAAATCAACAGCTGCCTCACACTCGCTTCAAACCAGCACCAAAACAGAAGGGAAATTATGATTTCATTGTTATTTAGGAGTTTTTTGTGAAGCTGAGAGCAGAAAAAAAAAACAAAACTGCAAACTCCAGCTCATTTTCTGTGCTGTGGGTGCTGAGCTTTGGTGCAAGTGGAAGAACAACATTCCTGAGAGCAGCCTTGAGGAATGAATCCCCTTTGTCCGGCTTTGGTACCTGTTGGGGCTGGATGTGGGGCTGGAATTCATTTACTCCCACAGGGAAAATTCCCTTCCTTCCCTCCCGTCTGCCGAGCTGCTCCCTCCTCTCTGCTCTGCAAGATTTGGGTCCCCAGAATGTTGAAAACCAGCAGGAGCAGCTGGGTAATGGAGCAGAGGGATGGGAAAGGAGAATTCTCCCCCCGTTTCTCCCCCTGCCACGAGGTTTGGGCTCTGGCAGAGTTATCAGAGCTTCAGCACTGAGGAATTTTTAATCCATCTCCAGCTTTTATTTTATTTTATTTTATTTTATTTTATTTTATTTTATTTTATTTTATTTTATTTTATTTTATTTTATTTTATTTTATTTTTGGATCTGGGACTCGAAACTCAGCTGCAGAGGTGGAATTGTGGGGTGAAAAAAGCACCACGAGCTGCATTAGAAGGGCAGCGAGAATTTGCTTTTCTAGCTTCGATTTTGGAGTGTGTTTTCCTCATTGAAATGAAAAGAAAAATATCCACTTTAATTTCATCAATTATATATATTATATAATATATAATTCCTTCATTTGGGCTTCGAGTTATGGAGCTGAGCAGGAATAAGTCAAGAGGCAAAATTTCCTTCGGATATTTCAGGGTAGGACAGGACAGGTGTAGAAAATCAAAGAGAAATAAAGGAGAAACAAAAGGGAAAGAAGAGAATACATTAATTTTCAAAGATTCAAAGAGAATACATTAATTTTGTTGCTGGGCACTGATTCAGCCCAGAGCTGGGCTCTGAGCGTGGCCAGGGCAGGATTTGCCTTTCTTGGTCATTAAAAACCAAGCAAGCCATGGAGAGCGGCTTTGCAAAGTGAGGCTTTACCCTCTCCTAACCAGGCAGGGCTGGGGTTTTTTCACCTACCTAGAAAAGAGTTTAATTCAGCAAATCTTTATTTTATTTTCTCCTGCCTGGCCCAGCAGCTGGGGGAGCTCTGGGCAGTGAGCTGGGACAAGGTGAGATTCAGCTAAAACCACAGGTAAATTAAAATATTGGTGTAAAACCCACTTTTATTGGTGTAAACCCCACTTTTATTGGTATAAAAATCCATTTTTATTGGTATAAAAACCACTTTTATTGGTATAAAAACCATTTTTTTCAGGGCTGGGCTGCTCCCTCTGCTAGAAGGAGAAAAGTTGAGTAAATGAATGATTAAAAAAGCCCCAACTTGCAGCCCATGTGCAAGAAACATCCAGACCCTTGGCTGTGTTATCTCCTGGATCCCCTGGCTGTCCCTGGTGTGAACCCAGTTTATTTCCACCCTCATTTATTTGCTGGGGACTGAGCCAAGAAATAACGTGGTACAACAGAGAGCTGCTGGGATTTCCCCAACTCCCCCACACAGAGAAATGTGCTGAGCTGCAGGAGGTTGTACAAAGTCTGCAAATCTCTTTTCTTTTGGGGCTTTTGCTTTCATTGGAATTATTTATTTTATTTTATTTTATTTTATTTTACTTTATTTTATTTTACTTTATTTTATTTTATTTTATTTTATTTTATTTTATTTTATTTTATTTTACTTTATTTTGTTGGCGTTTTTTTTTCCCTAGCTGCATTCCTGGGCCCTCATTGGATTCCCTGGAGGAAAAAAAAAATTGCTTTTGTTGAACAGAATATTGGAAATATTGGAAAAGAAGGGGATGGGGTGTTTGTGGTCATTTGAAATCGCCCTGATTCTTTGGTACAGTTGGTTGAAATTAATTGTAGAACTGGAATTGAAATTGTAGAACTGTTTGGAATAATATAAGAATATTATATGAGGATATTGAAATAATATGAGGGTTGATTTGATTTGATCTCAAAGACAGGCAGGAACCAGCCCGAATCAATGGGGTGATGCTTTGATTCCTTTCCTCATTTTTCTTTTGTTATTTTTGCAGTTTAACTTTCCTCTCTTTGTGCATAACAGCAGCCTTTGAGAGGAGGAGAGCCTGGAAGTGCCTCTGTGAAAATGCTCAGCCAAGTTTCACAAAGTTCATTGAAAGAGAAATAATAAAGCAGCACATGGCAGAGAGGAGCAAAATTTGAAAAGGAAATATTTCTAATGTAATCATCAAACAGGCTTAGAGACATAGGAGGCAGATTTTTAATGTTTGTGATAAGATTTTTATCTGGAAAACATCACTTTAGCAATGATTAGAGAAGAGGATTATTTCCCATGTACGTGTGTGTCCATTATAAACACATTTCTGTAGCTGGAGAGGAACTTAAAGCTGCAATTTCAATATGAATGAGCATCATCCAACATCCTGCTCCTGCTGGAAGTGTCTGCAATTTATTTCATATTTAAATCTTCATTAGATGAGTGGCTAAAAGAGAGGCTGCTCTGTGTAAATTAAATTCCCCCGTCTGTGGCTCCATGTGTAACTCTTTGCAATCATTTACTCAAATGTTACATTCATCCTTTGGAGCATAAATTTCCATAGAACTTTGATTTCAGCTGCTTCTCTCTTTATGTGAGTGCTGCAGAGAATTAAATACTCTCAGTCCAAACTCTGATCTGGATTGATAATATTTAGCATAAACCTTGCTCTTGTCATCTGGTAAAAAGAAAAAAAAAAAAAAAGAAAGAATAAATCAGATTTCCTGATTAAGACAGTCCCAAAAGTGCACACATATGTTTAATTTTACTACTCAGAGTATCCTTGTTGTATTCCCAGCAAGGAAATGATTCCCTGGACCTGCTGGGCTGGGGCCCAAGGTAAGACTTGATGCTTTTCCCAAGACATCCCATCCAAAATAAATTTGTCAGTGCTCTGCAGCCCTGGCCTGGAGTCCCTTGCAGTTGTTTCCCCTGCTTGTGTTTCGTGCGAGGATTCTCAGGGATAAACAAAACGAGGGAGGCAAACAAGGGAAGGGAAGAGTTGCTGTTTGCAGATCTCTGCCCATCTGTTTCTCATTCTGCCTGGCTCTGGGGAGCGTTTCCACGCTCTGCTCATCCCAGCTCAGAGAGCCCAGCCCGGGGAACCTGGGGCTCCCTCCTCTGAGCTCAGCCCTGCAGGCACCTGGGGGTGGCAGGGGTGCCTTGAGGAGGCCGCCCTAGAGCAGGGACTGGGCTGGGGGAGAAACCTTCCTATTTTAAATAGAATGGAAGTACTGGTTCCTCTGGGTCTGCATTGAAGGCACTTGGATGATAATTCATGTTCAGACTCAGGTGTTTCTTATTGTTATCAGTGAAACAGCCTCACAACCGTGAGTTCTGCAGACTGTCATTAGAAGGCACAAAATGGCCACAATCTCTTGTTCCAAGGTCTTTTAAGACTAAACCATCCAATTAAGAGCTGACACCTGGATTATTTCCCTTTTAACCCAATAACTGATCCCACAGAGCTGCAATGGGGACTTTTCTGCCCAATTACAAAATGCCACCCAAACCCAGGAAGAAGCAGCATGAAGGAGAAACCCAGGACAGCAGCCTGTGCCCTCCATCTTGCTGCCATCCACAGCACACTAAAAATCCCAAAAACTAAACTGGGAGAATGAGTCAGGCTGGGGAACCATTGATTTCTCTGGGTCTGGACTGAAGGCACTTGAGGCAGTGGCTCATGTTCAGACTCAGGTGTTTATTTATTATTTTTTATCACTAAAACAGCCTCACAACCGTGAGTTCTGCAGCAAGGCACAAAATGGCAACAATCTCCTGTTCCAAGGTCTTTTAAGTCTAAACCATCCAATTAAGAACTGGCACCTGGATTATTTTCCCTTTAACCCAATAACTGATCCAAATGTGGACTTTCCTGCCCAATTACCAAATGCCACCCAAACCCAAGAAAAAGGAAGAAGAAAAAAAACCCAGGACAGCACCCTGTGCCCTCCATCTTGCTTCCATCCACAACACACTAAAAACCCCAAAATCTAAACAGGCAGAATGAGTCAGGTCTGGATTGAAGGCACTTGAGGCAGTGGTTCATGTTCAGACTCAGGTGTTTATTTATTATTTCTTATCAGTGAAACATTCTCACAACCATGAGTTCTGCAGCAAGGCACAAAATGGCCACAATCTCCTGTTCCAAGGTCTTTTAAAGCCAAACCATCCAATTAAGAGCTGACACTTGGATTATTTCAGGGACACTGTGACAAAAAGCAGCTGATGGAATTCTTGAATTGAGAGGAGAAAAAACGTGGACGATTATAAATACACCTTGATGCAGTCCAATTGAACTTAAATCTGGGTTTAAATGACTTTGAACTTAACTTAAACGACTTTGGACTTAAACCTGGGTTTAAATGACAGCCCTTGCTTAAGTCTTTGGAGTGAAATAAATGGGACCAGCATCAGCCCAAGGGGAGGGGGAAGGCTCCACCAGGGAATGCCCCAAACCTTCCCCGCCCCTGGGTTCGAGCACAGCCCCCAAAGCCCAGCCTGGCTCCCGCTGCTCTTTCAGGGCTGGATTTTGGTGTTGCACTTCCCTCTGCTGTTGGCTGCTCACACTGGGTTTCCTCTGCCTCCTTTCCTCCCCACACCCTGCTGAATGCAGCTTGAATTTGCCCTCCCCTGATCCTCCCCTTCCCTAAGATTGTTTTTGGGATAATTGAATAATTCCCCACTTTAACTGAATTTTTTCCCCCCCCTGTTTTTGTGCACTGAGAGAATTCTGCCCAGCTTGGCGACCACAAGAAGAGCAGTTGCCCTGGGATGGTGACTTTTTGACTTTTTGATGAACAAAAGCCCCAGAATTCTCCCCAAAGGGAGAAACCCTGCCTGTCCTTTCCCCTCCAGTCCACGGAGTTTAAACCAGTTCTAAACTCAGGCTCTGTCCCAGAGCCATTGAACCCAAAGCAGGGTTGGATTCCCTGATTTTCTTTAGGAGTGCTGAGTTTTCCCATCAGCTGTCGTGTCCCAAGCCCTGGTTTCTAATTCTTTTTGTAAAGAATGCTCTGGGATGGTGGGGTTGGGAATTACAGAGCAATTGGCAGTGGGATTTCAGCTGAGCTTCACCCTCCAGGTGTTTTCTAGGAAGGTTTTGAGAAAGGACCATCCCAGCGTGTCAGGAACCTCGAGTTTCTCTTTGGGAGCTCAGTGGAAGCTTCTCTGTAATTCTTAAACATTTCTAAGGCCTTTTCCCCGCTCAGGGCCAGGTGAAAGCAGCGACAGGAGCACCTGGAGAGCTTTTTAAATCACAATGTGGCTTTTTTGCCCCATCTAGTGGGTACAAAATGTACTGAGCCTGGAGCTGGCTGTATTTTAATCCCAACACTGAGTTTTTTCCCCAAAGCAGCTCTCAGGCCCTGATTTCTCTTTTGTTTTGTGGCTCTTTTGGGCAATAATTGTGGGTGGGAGATGCACAGAGAGAGGTGGATCTCAGGATAACTCAATCATTACAAATTGAGAGAAGCGAACAGGGCACATTTACCCCAAGAAGAGCAGCTCAGAAAAGGCCAGGATTTTCTAGGTGAGGGCTTGGGGATAAAGGTGTTCAAAACCAACCTTGTCCAGCTCCATCTCTGCAGTGCCTGGGGTGGAGAGCAGCATCAGCTGAGAGCTGAGCACAGGGAATTTTGGGTTTCACGAGGCCCTGAGGAACAAACAGCCTTTAAACCCTTCCTCATGGATGCTGTAGATCCCTAATTCTCGATTTTATCCTTGCAAATTAATGTGAGGAGGGGACAGCAGCAATTACAGTGGTAGGGTGGGAAAAAAACTTTCCAGCTTCTCTTGAAATATCTGATTTTTAAATTTATGTATTTATTTAATATCAATTTATTTATAATTAAATTTAATAATAGTAACTAATTAATTATAATCATTATATGATATAATAATTATAATTATATAACATTATATAACATATATTATCTAATATATAATATATATTATATACTCATATATTATATACTCATATATTATATTAATACATTATATAATGATATATCAATATATATTATATAATGATATAATATATGTTAATATATTATATAATTATATAACACATTACTATAATTAATATTAATAATTAATTAATATTAATAAGATCTAATTAAATAATTAAATTATTTATTAATTAAATTAATATATATTTATTGAGACAAATGTTAATGAATAAATATTATTTAATAAATAATAATAAAATAAGTAATGTATTAATTAAATGGATAAATTAATATAAATTTATTTATTTAATATTCCCTGGATTTCCTTTCAGGTGACAATTTCTGTTTTCAGCTGTTTTTTTCTGCCTGAGAAAATCCCTGGAGTCAAGGGCTGGAAAGACACAGCACGGGAGGACATCTCTGTACATATCCCATTCCTTCCATTTATTTCCCTCATAATTGGGTAATTATTACCCAAATAATTGGGTAATTCTCCCATAACCAAGAAAATTCCCCAATTATTTTCCTGTGCTGCAAGTTTGAGATAAGAAGGAAAATTTTGTCGTCTCCTGAGATTTTTGAGCAGTAGCTGCTGGGCTGTGTGCGTTGGGATGTGTTAATAAACTGTGGGGGGAATTGCAAACCACCCTCTGCTGGAAAAGGTGAGGAGCTCTTCCTGCTGCTGTGTGTTCCTGGCTGGAATTCAAGAATGACAGGTTGCTTAAAAAAAAAAAACAAAACCTAAAAAACCCAAAAAAAATCCCTGTGGTTTTATCACTTTCTTCCAGATGCAGATGTTGAGTCCAAGCTGTGATTTTTCAGGAAACTTTCCCAGGGAAATGAGATTTCCTTGAGCAGAGCAGCTGCTGGCTCAGGGGGCCAAGTTCTCACCTGGGATGTGAAAGGCTCCAGTCTGAGCCTGGCTCAGAAAACAGCACTGAGCCTAAACTTGGGCATTAAACTGAGCCTAAACTTGAGCATTAAATTGAGCCTAAACTTGGCATTTTCACAGAATCCCAGAATGGTTTGGGTGGGAAGGAACCTGAAAGTTCCTCCTGTTCCACTCCAGGGACACCTTCCATTATCCCAGGCTGCTCCAAACCCCTTCAAACTCAGGTTTCCCTCAGTCCCAAGGGAATTCGGCTCCTGTGCTTTGTTCCAGCAGGAATATCCAGCCCAACACCCCTCACAACTCCTTTTGTTCTTCTGGCAAAGTATTTCTCAATGAAAGTTGTAATGTAAAATTCAGCCCAGCTGCTGTGGCTCCTCCAACCCCGACTGGCCTTGCTGGGAGAGGGAAATAAATAAATCCACAGGGAGGAGAGGCTGGGCTGCATTTGGGAGCACTCTGGACTGGGACCAGCTCTCTCATGTTGGTGGGCAATGGGATTCAAGGGATCTGCTGGGATTTTCCAAGGATCTGGAGTGTGTTTTGTCCTTAGTGGAGCTGACAGCAGATAGCACAGGAGGTTGCCATAATAACAACACCACCCTCTCAATTTCATGCTCTGATCAAACAAACAACACTCGAGGGATCCCCTTGGTCAAAGTTCAGCTCCTCACACTCCCAGCCAGCCCTAGGACACAGGGGGAGGTTGGAATATCTGCTTCACTCCTCATCAGGCACAAAATATCCTGTGACCACTGGGGAGCTGCAGCGAAGGTGGGAAAAGGCACAATTCTAAAGCATTGCTCCAAAAAATGAAAAGAGAAGAGGAAATCAATGCTGCTGGCAGTGTCCAGAGGTCTTCCCTTGGCTGCTGTGGGCATTAATTCCCAGATTTTCACAATGCTCCGAGAGGGAGAGATGTGATTAACACGTTAGCAGGGTGCTGGGAGAGAATCTCTCCTGTCTGTCCAAGCAGCTCAGTGGAAACTTGCAGAAAACAACAGAAACAGCAGAAAAAAAAAAAAAATTAAAAAAAAAGAAGAAAATAAAATTCCCTGCCTCAGAGCACGACAGATGGGTCACCTGTGCTGCAGGTCACTCCTCAGAGCTGCTGCCAGCGTGAAGCAGAGTCAGAAATGTCAGTGTGAGGCAGGTGGGAAGCTGCAGTGTGGAAGCACGGAGCTTTTTGGTCGCAAATATTTCGGGTTTTCATGCTGCCAGCCCAGCCCTGCTGTGCCAGGGCTCCTCGTGGGGTACAAGAGCAGGAATTGTTCTGGGGTGTCACCAGCCAGGCCCAGGGACACGGGGCTGGCTCAGATGGAGCTGCAGGTACCTCCGGTGCTCTGGGATTTATTCAAGGTCATCCAAGGAGTTTGTAGCCGAGCCAGGAGCTGCATCCAGCTCTTCCCTAAAGAATAAAGGCTATCTTTCATCTAAATTAAACCCTCACCATTTTCCAGAAGCTTCAGGGCCTCTGTCTAATCTATTCACACAGCATTCATCACCATGGCATCTAGGTGCCACTCTCCTCATCCCTTAACCTTGCCAGAGCCCGTCATGAATATTCCCAGCATCTTTTATGGCTTCCCTAATGAGATGAGCACACTCTTCCACTCTCTGCCTGCACCTCCACTGCCTGATAAACAACCCAGCCGTTAGACCCACAAGAAAAGAAAAAAAAAAATTAAAAAATAAAAAAAAGAGGGTTTCCAATGAGCAAACCTTGCACTTGGCCATGTTTTGGAGTGTCTCTGCTCCCCTCCCCATCAGAAGTTGGGCCTGGCTGGTGACACCCCAGAACAATTCCTGCTCTTGTACCCCACGAGGAGCCCTGGCACAGCAGGGCTGGGGCTGGCAGGATGAAAACCTGAAATATTTGTGCCAAATATTTGTGCCACTCTCCTCATCCCTTAACCTTGCCAGAGCCCGTCATGAATATTCCCAGCATCTTTTATGGCTTCCCTAATGAGATGAGCACACTCTTCCACTCTCTGCCTGCACCTCCACTGCCTGATAAACAACCCAGCCGTTAGACCCACAAAAAAATAAAAAAATAAAAAAATATAAAATAAGAGGGTTTCCAATTAGCAAACCTTGCACTTGGCCGTGTTTTGGAGTGTCTCTGCTCCCCTCCCCATCAGAAGTTGGGCACTCTAACAACCCTGCCTGTCACTGCTCAGCCTGCCAGCTGCATGAAATCAAGGCATCAGGCTTTTTTTAATTGAATGCATAATGAGGTGACTGGCAGGTTTAATTAACAAAACTCATCCTGTGTATGCACCTGGAGGTGAAAATAAGTTTAATCAAGAGGAGTTGGCAAGTGCCAACAGCTCTGTCATGGTTGCCCCCCTCTTCCCCCCTCTTATTTTGGTTTGTTTCAACCAGGCTTTATATTTGCAAAAACGGCTCTGGGTGCTGATTAATTATCTTTTGCCCAAGATTGATGAGTTGTTGCAGCCTGCCTCGTAATGAGAGCCCTTGCTCCTGGAAAAGCTTTAATAATCAGGCTGCCTTGGATAAGCTGCTGATGGCAAACACTCGAGGCACCTGAATTCCAGTAACCCTTGAGGACATGATCCATGGGAGCAAAATTTGTCCTGGAAATGTGCTGGCTGGCATTTGATGGCCAAGGGAAGGTGGAATAGGGTGGTTTGGGGCCTCCTGAGAAGTTCAGGATTGAGGGAGAAGCCACTGCAGGGTCTGAATTACTTCTGGTTTGAAATGGCATCATTGGTTGGTAAAAATCATGGATGGAAGGTGAAAAATGCCTGAAAAATGCCTGGATGCCTTCCCTGCTCCTGAAGGCAAGGCAAGAGGTAATTCCTATGTGCTGGCACTTTATGGCCAAGGGAAGGTGGGATGGGGTGGTTTGGGGCGTCCTGAGAAGTTCAGGATTGAGGGAGAAGCCACTGAGGGGTCTGAATTACTTCTGGTTCGAAATGGCATCATTGGAGGGACACTGGGTTGGTAAAAATCATTGATAGAAGGTAAAAAATGCCTGGAAAATGCCTGGATGCCTTCCCTGATGTGCTGGCTGGCATTTTATGGCCAAGGGCAGGTGGAACAGAGTGGTTTGGGGCCTCCTGAGAAGTTCAGGATTGAGGGAGAAGCCACTGAGGGATCTGAATTACTTCTGGTTCGAAATGGCATCATTGGAGGGACACTGGGATGGTAAAAATCATGGATAGAAGGTAAAAAATGCCTGGAAAATGCCTGGATGCCTTCCCTGCTCCTGAAGGCAAGGCAGGAGGTAATTCCCATGTGCAAGGACAACCTGTGCCCACAGGACACCCACAGCACATCCAGCATCCCCCTGGCTCTCCCGAACCCAAAATGCACATCTGGGCGGGTGGAGCTGCACATCTGGAGGTGCCAGTGGGTGGGTGGATGTCCCTGGCCAGCCAGGCCTGGCCAGCTGGTGGCCCTGGGGGTGCTGCTGGTCCCTCTGTGGGCACCCAGCTGGATGGGGAAGGTGTCCCAGGGCAGGCTCTGGCCGAGGCTGCGGGCGGTGCACGGGGAGGGGGATGCACTCAGGCTGTCAGAGCGTCCTCCCTGCTCCTCGCCCACCCAGCGTGCCCTCTGCTTCCCCTGCCTGCAAAGGCATTTGCTCTGGTGCTGCCATCCATGGTGTGTGTTGGAGATGCTGCTGACAGCTGTTGTGTGACTGCAGGAAGGAGATGATGACTCCCTAATGATAACGTGTCACGGCGTGTCTCGCTGCCTTGCTGCTCCTCCAGCTGCACATTCCTCTGCCAGTGCCTCACTCTGCACTCAGCTGTGCAGCTCTGATGTGGGTGCTGTGTGCTGAGAGTGGGGAAAAAGGTTCTGAATGCTCCCACTTTTGAAAAGAACACGGACAAACTTTCTCCCCCCCTGCTCCTGAGGCCCCTCCTGGAGTGCTGTGTGGTGTTTGCAGGGTCCCCAGGACGGAGGAAGGAACTGATGGATCTGACTCCATGTTCTTAGAAGCTAATTTATTATTAGATTTGATTTAATATATTTTTATAATATCTATTATATAATAATATATATATTATATAATATTATATAGAATATATAATATATAATTATATATAATTATATAAAATTATATAAAAATATATAATATATAATTTATTTATTATAATTGATGAATTGAAGGAATTGAAGAATCTGACTCCATGTTCTTAAGGGATATTATATTATATAGTATTATATAGTATTATATAGTATTATATAGTATTATATATAATATATATTATATTATATTGTAAAACAATATAAAGAAAGGATACGGACAGAAGGTGATGGTGATTGGTCATTAAGTTAAAACAATTCACATGAAACCAATCAAACAATGACCTCTTGGAAAACAACGTCCAGACCACATTCCAAAGCAGCAAAACACAGGAGAAACAGATCAGAAAATTATTATTTTCATTTTTCTCTGCGGCTTCTCAGCTTCCCAGGAGAAGAAATCCTGGTGCAGGGATTTTTCAGAAAATGTGACAGTGACAAAGCTGTGCCCAGGTCTGGTGGCCCCAGTGAAAGGAGGAGGTGGAAGTGTTGGAGCAAGGCCATGAGAGAGCTGGGGCTGCTCGGCCTGGAGAAGGTTTTGTGGAGACCTCAGAGCACCTTCCAACGTCTGGAGGGTGCCCAAGGAAGCGGGAGAGGGATTCTGTCACAGGAAAAAAGGGAGTGGGGTCAAACTGAAATTTGGGGCAGATACTGGGAAAGAATTGCTCCCTGTGAGGGTGGGCAGGCCCTGGCACAGGGGATGGGGTCAAACTGAAATTTGGGGCAGATATTGGGAAGGAATTGCTCCCTGTGAGGGTGGGCAGGCCCTGGCACAGGGGATGGGGTCAAACTGAAATTTGGGGCAGATATTGGGAAGGAATTGCTCCCTGTGAGGGTGGGCAGGCCCTGGCACAGGGGAGTGGGGTCAAACTGAAATTTGGGGCAGATATTGAGAAGGAATTGCTCCCTTTGAGGGTGGGCAGGCCCTGGCACAGGTGCCCACAGAAGCTGTGGCTGCCCCTGGATCCCTGGCAGTGCCCAAGGCCAGGCTGGAGTGGCTTTTTCTAGTGGCAGTTCTCCCTGTCCATGGCAGGGGTGGAATGAGATGAATTTTAAGCTCCTTTCCGACCCAAACCGTTCTGGGGCTCCGTGGAGATGCCAGAGGAGATGCCCTGTGTGGTGACCTGGCCTTTTGCACTTTGGGATGCTTCATATCCCAACATCCCACCCAGGATGTTTTGGAGCTCCAACCTGCCCAATTAAGGATCAGACATTCAGGGTAATGAAATGTGCACTCAGGTGTCCTGCCAGTTTCACCTCTCGTGTGACTGCTATGGATTTTCCCTGATAAACTCTGGAAAATAAATGTAGAAATGGCTGAAAGCTGCGGGACAAGGAGCCTGTGAAGCACCCAGAGGTGTCTCTCCTCTCTGCTCTCTGCTGTGATCTCACACCTCCAGCCTTGCAGGGGATCTCATCACAAAAATCTAATGAGAAGTGACCAAAAAAAAAAAAGAAAAAGTCTTTTACATCTGCTTTAAGGAACTGACTGGAGTGCCAAGTGTGTTTAACCTAGATTTGAATTCCCCTGCTGTGGGAGGGTTCCTGTGCCCAGGCAGAAGGCCCAGAAGGGTTATGCATCATTTACAACCCCATGCTCCGAACAAGGGGCAGGACGGGGGCAGCTGGGAGTGGAAATGCAGCTTCAGACCCCTCAGCTCAGCAGGAGCCCCTGTTCTGTGCAGGGGCAGAACCCAGCTGATGAACAGCTTCTGGCAAGGCCAGCAGGGCTTGCTTCCCTCTTGCTGCCTGCTGGCACGACAGGCAAGGTGTCCAAGTGTCCTTGCATGGCAAGGGACAGCTGCTGGCTGCCTGTCCCCCTGAGCAGCTCCCAGGCCATATCTGGGGCACCCTGACAGGTTTTGGGGTCCCCTAGAGGTACCCAAGAGGTAAAATCTCCCTCTGTGTGATGAGCTGGTCCATGCTGAATTCCTGATTGACTTTAAGGGGGTGTTGCTGCTGCTCAGGGTTAAAAAATCTTCCAGTTCTGGGTTATTTTAAAGAGAATCCTGAAATATTTGAAGCCAGGGGAAGCAGCACCAATGGGTGTCTGGAGATTGTGTGGAGAGCCAAAGTGGGGCTGTTGGAGCTGGGAATGTGCTGAGCATCCCAGAGGATCCCTGGGATCAGGTCTGCCATAGTCCTGAGTGGAATTCCCAGAGGGATTTGCTGTTTCCTCCCGTGAGGTGATCCCACCCCACAGGTAAAATCTCCCTCTGTGGGATGAGCTGGTCCCTGCTGAGTTCCTGTTTATTTGTTGTTGCTTCTGCTCAGGGTAAAAATCTTCTAATTCTGGGTTATTTTAAAGAGAATCCTGAAATATTTGGAGATAGGAAGGAGCAGCAGCACCAACAGGGGATGTCTGGTGATATCTGGAGATCACCTGGAGAGCCAGACTGGGCTTGCTGGAGCTGGGAATGTGCTGAGCGTCCCAGAGGATCCCTGTGATCAGGTTTATCACAGTCCTGAGTGGGGAAATTCCCAGAGGGATTCGCTGTTTCCTCCTGTGAGGTGATCCTAAAGCCCTCCTCATCTTGGGATTTTGGACATCTGAGGCACGTGTCTTATACCTTTTTGGAGTAGGAGTTGGATTTTGGGAGTTTTTACCTTTTAGTACCACTTGAATGTGCTGGGGGCTCCCTCGTTCTGTGGGATCCCTTATTCTTGTGGGATCCCTTGTTCTTTGGGACTCCTTGTTTTTTATGGGATCTCTTGGTTCTGTGGGATTCCTTGGTTCTGTGGGATCTCTTGTTTCTGTGGGATCCCCTGTTTTTGTGGGATCCCCTGTTTTTGTGGGATCCCCTATTTCTGTGGGATCCCTTGTTCTTGTGGGCTCCCTGTTTCTGTAAGATCCCTTGTTCTTGTGGGATCCCTTATTTCTATGAGATCCCTTTTTCCTGTGGGAATCCTTGTTCTGTGGGATCCTTTATTCTTGTGAGATCCCTTGTTTTTATAGGATCCCATATTCTTGTGGGCTCCTTTGTTTCTGTGGGATCCCCTGTTCTGTGGGTCCCTTGTTTTTGAGGGATCCCTTGTTCTTGTGGGCTCCCTTGTTTCTGTGGGATTTCTTGTTCTTGTGGGTTCCCTTGTTCTTTGGATCCCTTGTTTCTGTGGGTCCCTTGTTTTTATGGGATCCCTTTTTCCTGTGGGATCCCTTGTTTTTGAGGGATCCCTTGTTCCTGTGGGCTCCCTTGTCCTTTGGATCCCTTGTTCTGTGGGATCCCTTGTTCTTGTGGGATCCCCAGTTTTCCTGGGCTCTGAGCTGCAGAACAGCCCAGCAGGATTTCTCCTGGACCATCTACCTTTGTCTCCCAGAAGGGATTTTCACGCTGTCTCTGGTTTAAGAGCATCAGCTTGCAGGGAGGGAGTAAATAATTTCCCCGTGGAAATGATTTAAACACCCGGTAGTCGTGACAAGCACACAATCCCGGTGAAGCTGCCTTTCCCCAGAGCTGCTCAGGGTGGTGGCTGTGGGAATGTCTGCACATCCTCACTTCTCCAAGATCCACTTCCAACACAGCCAGGATCCCATTTCTGCTTCAATTTAAGCAAAAAAAAACCCCAAAAAACAAAAAAATCCCCAAAACAAACAAACAAAAAAAAACCCCAAAAAACCAAACCAAACCAACCAACCAAACAAACAAACAAAAAAAAAAAACCCAGAAAGCAAACAAACAAACAAAAACAAAACAAAACACCCAAAACCCCCCAAAAAACTGATTACCAGAAATCTGGTAAGAGAAAAAAAAAAGAGAAAAAAAAAAAAGAGAAAAACCCCAAATTATCAGGGGTGGAATCCACCTGCTTGCAGCAATTCCACAAGAACTCTGCACAGCACAAGCCTTGTTTTGTAGGAACACACAAAAAGGGAAGTTTGATGTCCTAAAAGTTGTTTTCCTTTGGGATTGATGCCAGTGCAGGCACATTCCCCTTCACCCCCTTTCTGCTGGTGGACAGCGCAAGTAAATGTGCACAAGGCGAGTTTTTCAGGCTTTTTTTTTTTAACCCCCCCCAAAAAAATAATCTAAATCTGGTTTAGCTGGCTGGGGAGAGGGGCAGAGGAGCCGCAGCCACAGGAGGTCAGTGTTGCACCGTGGAAATGGCAGGGAAAAGCCAGAGTGGCCTTGGAGGGAAACTTGACCCAGAGGGGAGGAGAAATCCCTGAATCCCTGCCGGGCACTGGGGGCGGCTTGAGCGCCGGGCTCAGCAGGGCTGGCGGAGGATGCGAGGCTGGAAGGAGCTGGGATGTGTCCCAGGTGGGGAAGGGAAAGGAGAAAAGGAGCAGAGTGTGGGGTTTTGGGTTAGGAAAAGGAGAAAAGGAGCAGAGTGTGGGGTTTTGGGGAAGGGCAAAAGGAGCAGAGTGTGGATTTTGGGGAAGGAAAAGGAGAACGGTGTGGATTTTTTGGAAGGAAAAGGAGAATAGTGTGGGTTTTTGGGGAAGGGCAAAAGGAGCACAGTGTGGATTTTGGGGAAGGAAAGGGAGAACGGTGTGGATTTTTTGGAAGGAAAAGGAGAATAGTGTGGGTTTTGGGGGAAGGGCAAAAGGAGCACAGTGTGGATTTGGGGAAGGAAAAGGGCAAAAGGAGCACAGTGTGGATTTGGGGAAGGAAAAGCAGAAAAGCAGTACAGTGTAGATTTTGGGGAAGGAAAAGGAGAAAAGGAGAACAGTGTGGATTTTGGGAGAAGAGCAAAAGGAGGGCAGTGTGGATTTTGGGAATGGGAAATGGCTAAAGGAACACAGTGTGGATTTTGGGAAGGAAAAGGGTGAAAGGAGGGCAGTGTGGATTTTGGGGATGGGAAATGGCCAAAGGATCACAGTGTGGATTTTGGGAAGGAAAAGGGCAAAAGGAGCACAGTGTGGATTTTTTGGGAAGGAAAAGTAGAAAATGAGCACAGTGTGGATTCCATGCCTTGGGGAGCTGGGAGCAGACCCCCAATGGCTCTGAGCTGGGGTGCACCTCGATCTGCAGGCTCTCCCCTCCTGTTCCAGCCCTGCTTTGGCCCAGGTTGGATGGAGCACCTCAATCTGCAGGCTCTCCCCTCCTGTTCAGCCCTGCTTTGGCCCAGGTTGGATGGAGCACCTCGATCTGCAGGCTCTCCCCTCCTGTTCCAGCCCTGCTTTGGCCCAGGCTGGATGGAGCACCTCAATCTGCAGGCTCTCCCCTCCTGTTCCAGCCCTGCTTTGGCCCAGGTTGGATGGAGCAGCTCAGCCTCCCCGCCCCACGAGCAGCAGCATCCCCGAGGTGCTGGCGGGTGGGTGGCTCACCAGCAGCTCCGCTCCACTTATCAAGGCTTGAAAAGCCCTTCCATGGCTGATCCCAGTCCCTCCTCCTGCGATTCCCCTCCCAGGGTGGTCTGGGGGCAGGTTGGAGCAGGGATGCTCGCCGGCTGCTGCCGGGGCTGGCTGCTGAAAGGGGATTTGCATTCCAGGGGATTCCAGGGGCTGTGTCCAGCCACTCTCTTCCCTCGGGGCTCTCAAATATGTTTTAAGGCCCGTTCCCAGGGAGCCCTGGCAGCTGTTTGATGTGGTGGCAGCGCTTTTAGAGAATGGCTGGGCCGGTGACAGAAGTGAAACTCGAATATTCTCCAGTAGGCTCTGCGGTTCCTTCATTAAAAACAGACAGATAAACAAACAAATTACAGCCCATTATGAGCATGTCCTTCAGTTCCTCTTCAAACAGCTTTTTGCTGTTTTAAAAAGCCTTAAATAAGGACACAGCCTCCCCAGTCTTGGCCATAAACCGTTGGCTTTCAGCTTTCCCTGTGCCTCTGGATCCGTTGTCTTTGCTGTCTTCGAAGTGTCTGATGTGAGCTTTTAATTCGTTTGGCTTTTCCTGGTGAGAGGCTTCAGAACAAGATTCCTCATGTGCAGTCTTTGATGTTACACCACAAAGAATCTCCCCCTTTTTCCAAATGCTCTGCTGAACCCCCAGTAAAAACAAAACAACAAGAAAAGAGAAGAGTTTCACGTAGCCAGGCTGGGAGGAAGTGGGGTGACCCATGGAAATGGTTTTTGTGTCCCTCACAAAGGCTCCAGGGCTATGGTGATGGGCTCAGCCAAAAGATCTGGGCTCATTTGGGCAGGGCTGGGCTGAGCTGTCTCTGCAGGCCTGGAAACATCACGTGAAGCACGCTGGGAAAATCCAGCCAGAATTTTCCTCCTCCAGAAGTGGGTAGAGACCTGTTTTACCTCCTCTGACACTTGGTGGCTTCTGCTTTATCGGTGCTGAGCTCCCTGGGACTCTCCTGCCCTCTCACACCTTTGCATTTGGGCACCTGGGGTTGTTTCTGCTCCTGAAGCTGAGGGAGAAGCACTGGGAGAAGCATCACAGGCAGGGACACAGCTCTGCCTTGGGCTGCCTGAGGGGATCTGGGGCTGTTTTGTTTGGGCCCCTGCCGAGCACTAAACCCTGAGCAGGTGCCTTGGGTGCAGCCTGTGAGCCCTCGGCTTGGTTAAGGGGCTTTGTTCCAAGTGTGCTCTGCAGAGGAGAAACCCAAGCACTGACCCTTTTCAGGAGCATCTGATGCATGCACCGTGATTGGGAAGAGTAGGGGAAGTTAAAAATAACCTGTGGAGGAGGCATTCTAATGAGCAATTATCATTCCTCTCCATTGACTTTTTGCAGCAAGACTCTCCATGTGTTTAGTCTTCTCCAAAGAACATGCCAGATGTTAGACTGAGTGACTTGTTAAGTCCCTGAATTCTATTCTCACTGGTGTTCTGAAGCATTGTCAGGTTCTTTTTCTTTTTTTCCCTTTTCTTTTTTTTTTTTTTTTTTTTGGTAACTATTAAAATAATTGGGCCCTGAACATTCTGACCTGATAACGCAAAAGAATCTTGGCTGGCTTTCCTAAGGGTCAGGATTTGTGAATAGAAAACTTGGGGAGGGTTTGCCAGAACAAAGAAATGTTTCTGCATGCAAAGATCTTCAATAAGTTAATCTGAGGTGGAATCATCTGGCTTCAGAAATCATGCCTCCTGGCAAAATCTGACTTTTGCATTTCAACATCCTGAACTTTAGTCTCCAAGGAAGCTTTTGTGCTTGTGGGGCTCTGCTTTTCTCCCTCTTTAGAAATGACTGACGACGGGGCCGATTCCAAAATTTTCATATGGGGGGGGAAAACGATGAGGAGAAGCAAAAGCCCCTTTACAAAGCCACCAGAACCCTTTGCCATTCCCGTTCCCTCGCAGGAATCTTAATTGGATTAAAATCCAAATCTGTATATTGTGATTTTGCATGCCATGGATCCCACCCTCTTGTTTTTAGGCGCATTGGCCGAACTCAATGAAGTGCACGGTCAATGTTTGAGCTCTGCCTTTGGTGTCCCTCGGTTGGAGCTCATTAAGCATTCGGGGAATAATAATTCTGGGACTTGAACTTTGATCTGAGGAATCTGGGAAAGAAAGGGCCGGAAATTGCAGCAGCCTGATTAGCTACCCCAAGTTGATCAACTTTTCTGCCAGATGCAGGCAGAGCTCCCAGAGGCTCCCAGACAATGGTGGGGGTGAGGCAGAGCTGCCGCGGCCGTGTTGTGTCTGCGCTCCCATCACATCCCATTACTGTCTCCCATGCAGATGGCACTTTGAACCACCCCACAGCCAGCCACAGCCTTTGTCCAAAATATCTACTTGGCAAAAAAATAATTATAATAATTTGTTTAATTTTTTAGTTTTTTTTTAACCTTAAGTGTTTGCGGATTTTCACACATTTGGTTTCGTTAGGGCTGGAAGCATCAAATTATCTTGAGAAAACATTTCCATCAGAGCTTTGCCTGAGCTTTTCTTGAGCCTGGCTCTGAATTTGTGGCAGTTTCAGTGGGACACTATGAATTAAAGTGTCCCACTGAAATTGCCACAATTAAATTCTGCAAAGGTGGAATCAGCATCGTTGCCAATCATTTCTAAAGAGGGAGAAAAGCAGAGCCCCACAAGCTCAAAAGCTTCCTTGGAGACTAAAGTTCAGGATGCTGAAATGCAAAAGGAGGCAAAACTGGGCTAGGCTGTGGAGATTCACATGGGCAGTACTTTATTCCCCAGGAGGAAATTTAGATTGGGATGTAAAACCGAAAATGCTCAGATATAGAACAAGGCAGGGGCTGTCATGTATTTCCATTTCCCCCAAAAGTATCAGGAGAATCTCAGCTGGAATTCAAGCACATGTTGTGACAACCCAGACTCGATGAGGAACCAGATTTAGAGCTCTGCTGTGTCTGACTGGGGATTTTGTGACCTTGGCGACTGAGAAGTCCCAGCTGTAGCTGAGACAGGAGTGGAGCTGCTTCTCCCAGAGCAGAGCTGCAGACTTGGAAATCTCCCTTCTTGGAAAGGAGACACCCCTGCCACCACCAGAACACCTCGATAAAACTGAAATACTGACCCCTCCCAGGCTGGAAAACCTTCCTGATTGTTTGCTTGTTGTTGCTTTTCCTCAAAACTTTTCAGTTTCTGTCAAGAGACGCATCAAATGTCTACCTCAATATCCAAGGGAAATAAATATCCACAAGCTCAGTGCCATGTTTCTGGAGGCTTGGCCAGCTGGCAAAGCAGGAATGGGATGTGGAGCTTTTCCAGAAGGGCTTCTGATGAAGACAATTTTTTTTTTTTTCTTATTCCTGCTAGAAATCAAATACTAAATATTGTAGTTGAAAACCCAAATGGTTTAGGTTCCAGCAATAAGACATCCTGGTGCCTTGTGCCTGCAGTGCTGTGTGATCCCTCCTTGGTCCCTCTCCTGTCCCTGGCTCGGGGGTGATGCAGTTCTCCTTCACATGGAAATGTGCTCAGGATGTTTTCCAGGAGGAAAATCACTGTCAGAGCGAATAATATTGTTTGAAAGAAAGTTTCCTTCTCAAATGAAAAAACGTAATATGGTTTTGGCAGGCTCCCATCTGCCTCCCATTGCAGACACTCCATGTTATGGTTGTGTGTAGCATCAGGAACTGCCTTTAATGTGATTTTGGAAATTCTGTGTTGAGTGGCTGGGTCTCAGTTTTCATGGTGGAGAGGTGTCTCCTTGTCAGAGCGCCAAACATTCTGTCAGATTCCGTCTTTTCTGTCCCTATATAAAGCTGAGCTTTGGTTCCAGGCTCGGTGACGGAGGAAGCTGACACTATTCCAATATGTTGTTCATATCCTGAAGTCTTTTAATTTCCCCTGGCTGCTGTTGCAACAGCACCATTTCACTGAATAAATTAATCACAACCCAAGATTTGTTGAACACGAAGCCTCAAAAGCCAGGTTCCACTTGTGACTTGGACAAAGCTGTTCCACTGGGTTGCTGGGGCATTATTTTTTTCCCCCTCCGTGGGTGAAATGGTTACAAGAACCTCTGCTATTGTTGCTAGAAAAAAAAGTGGCTTCCTGTGATAGAAAGTAATTTTTTCAAATAGGAAACATATGGCTGGTCCCTAACAACAAAGTAATATTCAGGTGCTGGTGGCATATGCCTCCAGTCCTGCTGCAGGAAGCTATCTGGGAAATCTGGTGGCAGAGCCTTATCCACACTGATTTTCAGGAAGTGGGGTGTGGGGATGGAATCTGAACCTGCTATCAGAAATAAATGCATTTGCATTTCTAATTTTGTGGGGATTTCTTTGCTGCAGCTGCTTTAGGAGTCTCTGCAGTGCGCCCCTTGTTAGCTGTGATACACAAACCCTGGCTGAGGTCTGTGGCGCTCTTTAGTACCCATCTGAGGAATAAAAAACCCAATAATTCCATAGTGAGAGCCCTCTCAGGGCTTGGTGTCTCACATGAGGAGTGGCAGGAGTCAGGAGGTTTAGGTTGGATATCGGGGAAAATAATTTATTGTGAAGGTGGTGAGGCCCTGGCACTGGCTGCCCAGAGAAATTGGGCTGCCCCATCCCTGGAAGTGTTCCCTGCCTCTTCCATGGATTTTTGGGAGCCCCAAGAGCTGCTGGGGTCATTATTATATATATATATATATGTATATATATAACATATAACATATAATATATAATATATAACATATAACATATAATATATAATATATTATATATTATATATTATATATTATATATTATATATTTTATATATTATATATTATATAATATATGTTATATATTATATTATATGTTATATATTATATGTTATATGTTAAATGTTATATGTTATATATTATATATTATATATTATATAATCCTGAGTTACTTTGCTTTTGTTGTGGCTCTCAACCTTAATACAGCCAGGGCTTGGACTGAACCACAGCTGGGGATATTTTTACCTTCCAGTGCTGGAATTTTTGCCTCTAATAATTAATAATAATTTAAAAAATATTTTTTTGCCTCTAAATATTATAATTAATAATATTTCCCTTTGTTTCCTTTGCTAGCTAAACTTCTTTTTCTCCTGAGTTCTGGCTGAAAATTTGAATTTTTACTTAAAAATTAAAGTGTTGTTCATCATAGCTCAGATATTCAAGTCACTTCTCAGCTTGAGCTTGGGTTGGGCAGCCCAAAGTGAGGTTGGCCAGCAGGAGCTGATGGGGCTTTGCCATCCCAGATGGGCCAGACCAGGCAGGGCTGTGTGGGATCAGCCCCTCTGGGGTGGGAATCACGCACCTTGGGTGCCAAACTCCCCGTGGTTTCCTGTCCCTGCACAGAATCCTGTGTCTGGGGTTTTCCAGAGTGCTGCACGCCCCCCTCTGCACCGTGCTTGCCTTCGTTACTGCTCAGTCACCCAATTAATGCTCTCACACCTGCAGCTTCTTCATCTACAATGCTTTAACCCTTTGGAGAAATGTCAGGGTGGGGAGTGAAAAAATCTCTGGATTTGGGGGGACTTCTGTGCCACCTTTGAGTTTGTTTTATCCCCATATTTCAGGAGCTGACAGCAGGAGTGATTTTCGTTTGGCAGCGAGCTCTGAGGAGGCAAACTCGGCACTAACTCGCAGCATTAGGAAATAAATGGACAAGCCAGGATGCCAAGGTTTCCTGGTGGAGATCCTGAACCCTGGAGGAATCTTCTCCAGAGCTGCAGCAAGGCTGCAAAGAGTCACAAGAGCTGGGCAGGATTGATGGAGTGCCTGCAACTCTGAGTCCCTGCAATAAAAGTGACAAATGGGGGAGAAGAGTGGGGCTGCTGGAAACTGAGCATGACTGAAGGAAAAAAAAAAAAATGCACAGGGTAATTTATTGGCAATGAAGAACCATCAGCAGGAGAGAGGGAACTTAATTCAGCCTGGTTAATTAGGTATGGGACTGAAACCTTGGTCTTGCACAGCTCCAGCCACGGAGTCGCTGGGGCTCTCGGAGGACTCTGACGGCAAAACCTTGGAATGAATTTTAATTGTTGCTTCCAGTCTCTGCCAGAACAATAACCAGGAAAACCCCTCCAGACAGGCCTGGGGTGGGAGTGCCACCATTGTCAGCAGCTGCCAGAGGCTTCACCTGGGGGTTCTGAGTGTCCAGAGCTGTTTTAGCACCGGGGTTTTAAAGATTTTTGTGCTGTTAAAAGGGCAGTGTGGGGTGGCACAGCCTTTGGTCATCTCCAACCTCAGCTCTTCTGTGCCCACCCAGACCCTCAGCAGCCCCCCAAAATTTTGGAGGTAGTTTTAACACCCACCCTGCTGCTAACAAAGAAATCTGGGGTTGTTGCCCAGGTAATTTTCCTTTCTCCCAAACCTTAGGAAGCCCTAAATCCATATGGGTACAGTGGGATGGAGAGGGAGAAAAAGCAGCACCATCCAGAAAAAAAAAATAAAATAAATAAAGATTCTGGGGGATAAAGCACAAAGAAGATGTTTTTATGGGGCTGGGTGAGGCTGCTGTGCTCAGAAGGGAGCCCAGCAGGCTGATAAAAGGAGAATTTCATGTGATGTCATTCCCAACACTCCACTGAGGCTGCAGGCAAAGCCAGTGTGGTCAGCTTGAGCACAGAGGAGGAGGAGGAGGAGGAGGAGGAGGAGGAGGGCACCCCAGAACGGGAATGTTTGCACAAATAAAAGAACAACAACAACAAAACCCCGCTCGGGCTCGGCGCGGCCCGGGGACAGCCGGGAGCTCGTCCTACAGCAATGATTTGTTGGACAAGTCCAGCCGGGGCCGGGAGCAGGGGGAGGAGGCTGCGAGGAGCCCTGGAATGGCTTCGGCAGTGACTGATGGGCTCCGCTGAAAATTTCATCCCACTTCCACCTTCTGGGAAGGGGGGGCTGAGCCGAGCCGAGCCGAGCCGAGCAGGGGAAGGGGGAGAAGTGAGAAAAGGCAAATGGAGAAAGGCTGGGCTGTCTGCTCTCCAGCGTCGGGATATTTTATTTTTCACTGCTAAATGCAAAATTGATTTTTTTCTATTTTCTTTTTTTTTTTTTTGGTACATTAAAAAGAAAAAAAAAAAAAAAAAAGGCAAGCAAGCAGCCTCTACCTCTCTCTTCTAATTCCCAGACAAAGGAATCTGAAGCAGACACCCCAGACAATGGATGGTCCTGTCTCCCTTAAGCATTTGCCTTTCTCAGCAGTTAAGGTTTAAAAAAAAAAAAAAAAAAAAAAAAGAAAAAGAAAAACCAACCAGAAACCCCCTAATTGAAGGAATGAATTAAAAAGATGACCCCGGAAAACGTGGCAGCCTTTTTATTTGATGAGGAATCAAGTTCACAGCGTGTCAGCAGAGGTGCTGCGGTCCGGGCTTTTATTTGTTTCCTGGCAATAAGAACATTCCTTTTCAGCCTGATACCATCCTCTCATCTTCTCCCTCCCTCTTTCTATCCCTCTCTTCCTCGTCTCGCATCCTTTTTCCTTCCTCCCTTTTTTCTCCATCACCCCCTGGCCCTTTTTTCTCCTCGCTTGCCAGTTCAGGCATTCTCACATACATTACCCCTTCCTTTCATCTCGGGAATGACCTGAAATGACCTTTTGCCTGGCACTAGACGTGACTTAACTGATAATAGCACAGACTTGGGGGCCTCAAGCGGTGGCTTGTCTCGGCACGTAGAGGGAGGGGAGAGAAAGAAAGAAGAGGAAGAAGAAGAAAAAAAAAAAAAAGAAAAAAAAATTAAAAATTTTTTCTTAATTTTTTTTTTTTTTTTTTTTTTTTTTTTTTTTTACGAAGGGAAAACACGGCTTTCTCCTTGCAGCAGCATTTCCTGCGAGGTGGCAGCAATTAATGACACTTTCGTGCTGCTTGCTGCCCGTGAGATAAAAAAAAAAAATCCTTCAAAAAATCTTCCCTGGGAGTGTCGAGCCCGAAGCTGTCGAGGAGCAAAAGGAGAGGGGAGAGAAATCTGTCTGCAAGCGGTTAAAAACTCCAGAGCAGCATTTTGATGCCACTGGCTACTGGCGCTCTGCATTGCGTCTTCCCCTTCTTTGTGCTCCAAATACTTGTTGGAACAGCACAAATGTCCTTCTGTCTCCAATAATCGCCACTTTTAGGTGACTAATCTGGGCAAAAGGTTATTATTTGGCTTCTTAATGTCCCTTGAAGCAGAGATAAGATTGCAGCCGGCCCCGCTGGGGCTGGGGTTTTTTAATTTTCACTATTTATTTGGATACTCGGTGAGGCTGGGTGAGTTTCCACAGCAACCACCGGGAGTCTTGAACATGAAAGGGCTCTTATTGTGCCATGTGGTGCCTCAGAGATACAGAGAAAGGAGGAGGCGGGGAGGAGAATTCCTCTTCGGAGAAACAATAGCCAGACATTATGTGAACTTTTGGGGCTTTATTATAAAGTTTGGAGCAAGGGTTGGCGGGGGGTTGGGGAAGGAGCTACAGTCTGCAGTGGGGAAAAAAAAAATTAATAAAAAATGTGCTGACTTACACAGACGTTTGGGGAGAGAGGTGTACGTGTGTTTATAGGAATATTAATTAATTAAGTAGGAAATGAGAGCTTAAGATTTAATATTTGTATTTAGGTCTTTTTTTCTGGCAGATCGTTCAGCCCAGGCAGGTCAGAGCTCAGGGGCAGAACCCAAAGTGAGGGGTTTTTTTTTTTTAATTTTATTATATTTTTTTGAACTTTGTTCTGCCCTTTCTGTCGAGAGAAGGGGAAAGGGGTGGGCACTGGGATGTGGAGGAAGGTACCAGAGTGCAGCCTGGCTCTCATTGTCCCACGGAGCCACCGCAGCTGCAGACAATGGGCAAACCTGGACATAATGGGGTTACCAAAGGGTGCAGAGCCTGAATGGCTGCGTGTGGGAGCAGCTTTGGCGCAGGGCAGCTCATTAATTCCCATTTTCTGTCACCTTGGCTGGCTCCAGTGCCACCCCCGTGTCCCTGTGCTGTGTCCCCCCGTCCCAGAGGGGTTTGTTCGCTGCTGTGCTGAGCTTTGGGCTTGGCTTTGCCCTCCCTGTGAGGCCAGCTCAGGCTGTGCTCCGTGGCACACTCGGATCCCCACCCACCTGTGAAAAACCGGGTGCAAAAATATCCCAAAACATCCCCAAACATCCAGGCATTCATCTAAAGTCCAGGGTTTTGTGGGGGGGTCACCATCCTGGTTTCTCCTCCCCAGCTGCTTTGGCTCTGCTGAACTCATGAGTTCTGGCACTTGTTGTAACTCGGGGAGACCCATTTTCCTTCCCAAACACCCATTTCCAAGTCGATTTGGGATTTTCTCTCCCAACTGCAGAGTCTGGGGTGAAGGCAGAGAGGTGGGAACGTGTGAGGGGGAGCAGGGCTGGACCTGCTGCAGAGGAGAGCTCTGCTGGTTCAGCTCCAGGGCTCGGCCTGAGGTGGCAGGGAGGTGTTATCCAAAATATTCTCATTTTCCAGGATGTGTTGGTGCTGGAAAATGCCCCAGACCCCCTAGACAGTCCCCAAAACTCCCTAAACAGCCCCCAATTTCCCCTGTGAAACTCGTGCTTGGATTTCCTTTATTTGGGGTGATCCTGCAGCTTGTCCTGCAATTCCCACCCTTCAGTCATCACAACTGAGCAAAGTTCTTGGAGTTCCCCTAAAATTACAGGGAAATGCCAACTTTTGATGAAGGAAAAGGGGTTTCACTGGGGTTTAGCAGTGCTCCAGCAGCTTTGAAACAACCCTGAGTCATTTCTCCAGTGCTTCCCATTCCTCTCTGCCCTGTGAGGTTCAAATCTTGGTGTGGCAATTGTCACTAAATTAACATCAGGCATAAAGAAATAAAAATGTGGCTGAGTTAATATGATAATATTATTAATTGATATTATTATGGTATGGGAGTAACCATCTCTGGGTGGAGGCTCTGGAGTGTTTAATGTCATCAGCTGCTTCCAGGTTTGTGGAACATTGAATATTTGCTGGCCTGGAATATAATATAATATAATATAATATAATATAATATAATATAATATAATATAATATAATATAATATAATATAATATAATATAATATAATATAATATAATATAATATAATATAATATAATATAATATAATATAATATAATATAATATAATATAATATAATAATATAATACAAATAACCTTATATTATACCATTATATTACATTATATTATATGTTATTATATAATATATAATATACAATATATAATATATAATATACAATATATAATATATAATGTATAATATATTATATCTACTATATATTATATATTATATATTTACTATATATTATATATTATATATTAATTATATTAATTTATTGTACTAAAATTCCTTTTCCCCCACCTTCGTGTGCAGTTTAGGAACTTGAAATTTTGGATGATCTTATGTAACTACTCCAGGATTCCTTTCCCTCTCCAGCACAAATTCAAACCCTTTCCTTAAACCTCCCAGTCTGGTTTTAATTCTGGGTTTGCAGAGTGTCTCTCACAGCAGGACTGCAGGCACCATGTAAGAGGAATAATAACAGCATTTAGGGGATGGCAGAAATGGTTTTGAGCAATAAATTGGCCTTTTTTAGTTAAAAGATGTGGATGTGGCACCTTGAGAACAGTTTGGTGATGGGTTAAGGGTTGGACTGGGTGATCCTGAAAATGGATCATTTTCAATCTAAATGATTTTATGATTTATTATAGAAACATTCCTGTATAAATATCCCAGTCACATGTGAACTCCTCATACCTGTGGCTTTATCAATGGAGAAATCAAGAAAGAAATGAAAGGACAGGAAGGGACAGGAGCAAAATCCCAGCAAACTGACACAAAACCTGCAGCCACTTCTGTCCTGACATGGAACCACTCCATGCTCTGAGATGTGGGAGCTCCTTCCACATCAGCCACCAGTTGTTTCCTCTTTAATCAGCTGCTGAGCTCCTCCAAGTTAAAAACACCAACAAGACAGGGTTTAGATAAGCTTGGGTTATTAGGAAATCTCCTCAGAAACTGTGGAGTAAATCAAGCATGTGCAAGTGGCTATTAAAAGCATTTCTATTGCTCAGCCATTTGAAAATGGAGAAAGATGAGAAGGAAATGATGTCCAGGGCGAGCTGGAGGGGGTTTGTGCATCTCAGGGGACACGAGCTGGAGACTGGAGCGTTGCTGGAGAGTTCTGCCCCATGAGGAGCTGGGACTGTGGGAGAGCTGGCCCTGCCTCCCTCACCTCCACAGGTTTTGGGAGAGAAAGGAGAGGAAAAGCTTTGAGTGCTCTGCCTCTCCCCTTCCTGCCTGTGCTGCTGCATGGGTGGGACGTGGAGCCTGGGGTGAGCCTGTCCGGGCTGCTGCTGGAGGCTGGGATTCCTGAGGGGTTTCCATCATTTCCCCTCCATAACCCTGAGCACAGAGTGCAAACCCCCTTTGTGAGTGGGATTTGGGGTGCTACAAGGTCAGAGGTTGGGATTCCTCAGGAATGTTCCAGTGGAGCAGGGGATTTGGGGTGTTACAAAGTGAGAGGTGGGGATTCCTGATGGGTGTTCCCATCATTTCCATGAATTCCCATCCATAACCCCAAGCCCAGAACTGCAAACCCCCTTTTGTGAGTGGGAACTGAGGGATTTGGGCTGTGAGAGGTGGGGATTCCTGATGGATGTTCCCATCATTTCCATGAATTCCCATCCATAACCCTGAGCCCAGAACTGCAAACTCCCCTTTGTGAGTGGGAGCAGGGGATTTGGGGTGTTACAAGGTGAGATGTTGGGATTCCTGATGGATGTTCCCATCATTCCCATCCATAACCCTGAGCACAGAATGCAAACCCCCTTTTGTGAGTGGGACCAGGGGATTTGGGGTGTTACAAGGTGAGATGTTGGGATTCCTAAGGGATGTTCCCATCATTTCCATGAATTCCCATCCATAACCCTGAGCCCAGAACTGCAAACTCCCCTTTGTGAGTGGGAGCAGGAGGATTTGGGGTGTTACAAGGTGAGATGTTGGGATTCCTAAGGGATGTTCCCATCATTTCCATGAATTCCCATCCACAACCCCGAGCCCAGAACTGCAAACTCCCCTTTGTGAGTGGGAGCAGGGGGATTTGGGGCAAAGTGAGAGGCTGGGATTCCTGAGCTGTGTTTATTGCTGTTTCCAAACCTGTAAGTGATGAATACCCGTCTGTGAAGATGCTGCATTCAAAATATGTGTTCACTTTTTATCATGAATTTCTGCTGAAATTCATAACAGAAATCTGTTTTAAATCCCACTTTGCAATGTCTTTTGGCTTTCTTTGGAGCATTTTCTCTGTCTGAGATACCCAAAGTGCTTTGGTGGCTCAGCAGAGAGGTAAATGCAGCATCTCCCTGTGCCCCTGCTCCAAGCACTTTCTCTTGCATTGCCCCATGGCTGTTTGATGCAAAGTAAAAAGTTTAATTATTGAAATAAACCTGGTGTTTATTGTTGTTTCCAAACCTGTAAGTGATGAATACCCGTCTGTGAAGATGCTGCATTCAAAATATGTGTTCACTTTTTATCATGAATTTCTGCTGAAATTCATAACAGAAATCTGTTTTAAATCCCACTTTGCAATGTGTTTTGGCTTTCTTTGGAGCATTTTCTCTGTCTGAGACACCTGGTGGCTCAGCAGAGAGGTAAATGCAGCATTTCCCTGTGCATGGAGCAGGAATGGAGCATCCACTGCTCCTGTTTGGTCCAAACTGCAGCTGAAATTGCTGGGCTTTTTCTCCCGCTGCATAGGTTATATTCATTAATGATTTTAATTTAATTGCATTAATTTCTTTCATGCTAGCAGGAGGATAAACCCCCAGCAGAAGTGTGTGAAGCAATCTGGAGTGGATTTTTTGTTATTTGTTTCTCTAAACCTCGTTTGTATGCAATTGTTTGTTTAAACGTCAAAAAAAACCAAAAGCTACAAACACTTTACCACGAGGTGTAACCCTCAATACCAGGAGTTTTAGTCTTTTACAATTAGGGGTTTATGGCAGGAACACATCTGAGAGTGGTTTCCAAGTAAACACCAGACAAGGTCCTGCCTGATGGAGATGTTGTGGGTATTTATTGCATTTACCTCTGCAACAAATGAAAAGCTTTCACTCCTCTGGCAGGCACCAGGGCAGGTCTGTGGTGATCTGGAGCTGTGGGGATTCACCCAGACACCTTAAAAAAAACTTTAAAATCACTAGAAGAGCTCATAAAAAAAAAAAAATTAAAAGTTTAAAAATTATAATAAAAATTAATACTATAATAATAGGATGAATATATAATTATGTTTAATATTATTATAGTATTATATATACAAATAGAATAGAAAATTAATAATTAAAAATTAAAAAATATTGTGCGTGGTGCACAGTAAAGGGGGTGACGCAGCCACAGGGACAGCAGCATTTGCAGGACAAGGGACGTTTAAATTCATGGGACATAAGACAAATATCCCCTGACACCCACTCTGACCCTGCAAACTGCTTAAATGGGATAAGCCAAGTTACCAACAGGCAAAGAAAGGATAAGGGAGATATTGAGAAGAAAGGAGAGTCCTTGGAATAAATCAGTGACCAGGCAGTGGCTTGAAAAGGCAGGGGGTGTGTATTTGATGAAATTACAAACAAATCTTGATTTCCTTCCCCCTTTTTTTTTTTTCCCCTTTCTTCTCTTCCCTTCTCCTTTAAAGTATCATGTCTGATTGAAGCTGAGCCGTTTTCAGGTTAGGAATGCAGCACAAGTGATGCAGCTCAGCTCCTTCAGAAGAATTGCACTTCAGCATCTCTCCAGGAGTGTTTATCACACGTACCTGTGCACACAAAACATTCAGCCTTGAGACAGCTCTCTCCTGAGAGAGGAGAAAAATTAAATTCCCTGAGCTCAATGCCGCTGCTTGTGCAGTTTGTCTTTTTCTCCTCCTTCCATCAACTTTATTTTTCCCTGGGATATAAAACCAGAGGTTGTCACAGGTAAATGCCTGCTGCCATTTATTACCCTGCAACAAGACACTGGAAAAAAAAAAAAAAATCATCATTAATTTAATTTGTTAGACTGAGTTGAGCCCCCTGGAATTCTGTGGCTGCATTTTTGCTGCGTTATTTGCTGCCTCAGCTTTATCACAGCCACCTTTGATCACTTTTAATCAGGGGTGTGAAAGTGCCTGGCCCAAAGCTGTGTGGAACATCAGGGGGACGCTGGGACAGCCTTGGGAGCTGCTGTGCTTCCTCCTCCATCCTTGCACCATCTTCAAAGTTCAGCTGTGCTGTAATTTAGCATTGAGCATGTCTGGGTTACCTGCTGCACCCTGGAAAACGTGCCAGCTGCTCTTATTAATGTTCCATCGAATTAATGCAGTAGATTATTCCGAATTTAATAGGTCCCAAAGTTGGGAAACACCAATAGTTTGGCACATTTTTGTGCACATCACACACTTCCACCCCATTTTTTGTACATTTTTGTGCACATCACACACTTCCACTCCATTTTTGTGCACATCACACACTTCCACTCCATTTTCTGTACATTTTTGTGCACATCACACATTTCCACTCCATTTTTGTGCACATCACACACTTCCACCCCATTTTTGTACATTTTTGTGCACATCACACACTTCCACTCCATTTTTTGTACATTTTTGTGCACATCACACATTTCCACTCCATTTTTGTGCACATCACACACTTCCACTCCATTTTTGTACATTTTTGTGCACATCACACACTCCCACTCCTTTTCTTCCCTCTCCTTCTGCCTGCTGGGGGTTGGAGCTCTTTAGCAGGATTTGCAATCTTAATTTCCTTAATTGAATCCCCAACAGAAACAGCCCCAAAGTCCCTTTGAGTCCGACTTTGCCTCTGGTACCAGCTCTGGAGGTCCCTCCTTGGCATCCTTGGCTCTCTCCTCTGGTCCATCTGATCTGGAAGCTTCTCTCTTGGGGACACACCATGATCTAAACTCTGCCTGAGTTCTCTGGTTTTTCACGTTCTCTGACACGATCTAAACTCTGCCTGAGTTCTTTGTCCTGTCCACAGCAGTGAAGCCTCCTGGGTCACTTTTGCTCTCAGTGCAAGGTTGGAATGAGCTTTGCTGGAGCAGCTCCACCCATCCCAAGAGGCTCCAGAAGCCACCCCAGTTACATCCCAGCCCCAAACACCCAGAGCCTGTCCCAGGGCTGTTCAGTGTCCATGGAAAAGCCAGGATGTTTCTCCAGACACTCACACGCTTTTTGCAGCTCCAGCAGGAGCCCAGCTCCCGCTGAAAACCAAGAGTTGAGGTTTCTGAGTCACTGAAAGCCTTTTAGAAAAGCTCTTCAGCGGCCAGAAGCGAACATGACAGTTCAGAGGAGCACGAAGCCAGCCCCACCCTCCAGAGCCTTGCTTTAATTTGTCCTTTCCCACCAAGAGCTGCGGGATGGATGCTGAGAGCGGTGGGGACGCAGTCAGAACTCCTCGGGAAACGCAGTTTTTTCCCTCTGTAGTGCTTCCAGCGGCCACAAGGCAGCACGGGCAGGTAGGGCCGAGCTGGCACACGCGGCAGTGCCCGCTGTTTGCACATGCTGGAAAAATCGGGATGCGGCTCCAATGCCCCCGGGCAAGGGAGATGCTGGAAATAGCATGGCCACGGTTCAAGCTCTCGCAGCGCGACGGGAACCGATCCAGGCTCCGCTGGTGTCAGGAAGGAGAGCAGGAACGCGTTTTGTGCCTCCTGAGGGGGAAAAGAGGGAGGCAAAGCTGTCCCAGCTGGAGCTGCTGGCTCCGGGAGAGGCGGAGGTTTGGCACCGGTTAAAAGTGGCAGAGCTGAAGGAACAATGGATGCTCCTCCTGGATGGTGCCCGGGCCCTGCTGGGCTCTGTCCTCACCCTGGTGTGGGATTTGCAAGGGAAGAGATGAGAATCATGGCTCCATGCTTCAGAAGGCCGATATATTATATTATATTATATTATATTATATTATATTATATTATATTATATTATATTATATTATATTATATTATATTATATTATATTATATTATATTATATTATATTATATTAATTATATTATATTATATTATATTATACCATATTATTTACATTGTAATACATTGTATCACATCGCATTATATAATATCATATTATATTATTATAGTTACATTGTATCGCATTGTATCACATTGTATATTATATTATATTATATTACATTACATTACATTTCATTACATTACATTATATTATATTATATTATATTATATTATATTATATTATATTATATTATATTATATTACATTACATTGTATTGTATTTTATCATATAATATTATATCATATAATATCATATATGCTACACTAAAACTATACTAAAGAATAGAGAGAAAGGACAGATCAGAAAGCTAGAAAGGAATAGAATGATAAAAAAACCCCATGACTGCTCAGAGCCCCAACACAGCTGGACCAGGACTGGTCATCAAGTCAAAACAGTCCACATGAGATTTAATATATATATACATATATACACATATATATATATACACAGATATATATATATATATATATAAATATATATATATGTTTATTTAAAAAAATATATAATATATAGAAATTAATTATATAATAAACTATACTAAAGAGTAGAGAGAAAGGATGCATCAGAAAGCTAGAAAGGAATAGAATGATAATAAAACCCCGTGACTGCTCAGAGCCTCAACACAGCCGGACCAGGATTGGTCATCAAGTAAAAACAACCACATGAGACCAATCAAAGATGCACCTGTTGCTGAACCTTCTCCAGAACACATTGCACAGCCATCAGACTGTTATTGTTTGCATTTCTTGTCTGAGGCTTCTCAGCTTCTCAGGAGAAAAAAATCCTGGCAAAGGGATTTTCATAAAACATGGCATTATAAAACATATATTATAATATAATATAATATAATATAATATAATATAATATAATATAATATAATATAATATCACATTATATCACATTATATCACATTATATCACATTATATCACATCACATTATATCACATTATATTATATAATTATATTATATTACATTACATTACATTACATTACATTATATATTATATTATATTACATTGCATTACATTACATTGCATTATATTACATTATATCACATGATAATATATCACATTATATTATACCATTTTATCACATTATATCATATCATACCATATCTGCTATACTAAACTATACTAAAGAACAGAGAGGATACATGAGAGAGCCAGAAAGGGACAGAATGATGGTGATGAAAACCTGTGATGGGAGGGGGAATTCAGTACCCAGAGGGTGGCTGGCCCTGGCACAGGGTGCCCGGAGAGCTGGAGCTGCCCCTGCATCCTGGAAGGGCCCAAGGCCAGGCTGGATGGACACGTGGAAGGCCCTGGGACCGTGGGATGTCCCTGCCATGGGATGAGCTTTAGGGTCCCTCCCAACCCAAACCATTTTAGGACTCTGAACAGCTGAGGGGACACGAGGATGTCCAAAATCAGCACTCTGTGCTGCCAGTTCAGAGCTCAGGGTAAATCCTTTCAGCCCCTGCCCCCTGTTCTCCATGAACATCGATAAACACCTGATTTTAGTCCTTGACATCCCAAAAAACCCTCCTGAGATGGTCCAGGAGGAGATAAAATCCCAGTTTATCTGCCTGTTAGGAAAGTCCCCTGTTAGGGACTTCATGCATCTGAGGGGAACCAGGGACTTTCCTGAGCACAGGAAAGCTTTGGGATGTGAAGTGGAAACAGCAAAGAGAAAAAAGCTTTTTGGTCACAGCATTTGGGCTTAATTAGCCTGCCCTGGCTGCTTCTCCAAACCAGCCAAAAACTTTCTCTGGGGGTTTCCAAAACCTCTGCAAGCTCTGTGTGCACTGGAAATTCAGCACAGCTTGGTTTTGTCATGTAGGATTTGGACTTTTTCTCCTATGATCCTGAAGGAAACAAGGGAAACCAGAGCTGTGTGGGCAAGGAAACAATTTTTTAAAGAAATGACATCACTTGGCTGCCCTTAGGAGCAAAGTGGTTCTGAACTGGATTTGTGTGAATATATTCCCACTGTGCACCGTCACAATCTGCAGCCTAAATTGGGTCTGTGTTCTCAAGGTCTGGGCCATTTGGACTCCAGAAATGTAATTTCTGTCGTGGCTTGTCCTGCTCCCATCAGGACCTGTAGCCCTGGCTTTGCTCAGGCACTGAGGTCATGATGAGTTTTAACC
Source organism: Molothrus ater (assembly GCF_012460135.2). Classification (NCBI taxonomy): domain Eukaryota; kingdom Metazoa; phylum Chordata; class Aves; order Passeriformes; family Icteridae; genus Molothrus; species Molothrus ater. Next base: position 4,908,618 of record NC_050499.2, read on the forward strand.
TATTTTGAATGTGGAGGCCTCACAGTGTAATGTCCCATGCGGTTGTGACTGGGATTAGTGCTCCTTACCCTGACAATATTATGGCCTGTGTTATTTCATTTTAATTCTTGCACTTGGCTCTTTCCTGGAGGCTGTGACAGGGCCAGCAGAGACTCCAGGACAAAAATCTCTACTCCTCTTGAGGAGGAGGATTGAGACATGAGAGCAAAGTGGAAAAAACCCTGGAAATACAATGAAAAGCTTTAAAAACAACCCATGCAATTTTGCAAAATTGCTTCTCTTCAGCAATTCCCTGTGAATTTGGGGAAGGGGGGTTTGCTGCTGTGCAGGGCTCAGGCACAGCAATGGTGTAAATTGCAAATTGAAGTGCCAAAACCAGTCTGGCCTGTGCAGGTCACTGGAGTAGACACAGCTCTTGCCTGCAAGCATTTGTAATCTAAAACCCCAGCTCTATTCCCACTGGAGGTAATGACAAAACTCCATGTGATTGCAAACGGAACAGGATTAGACCCTAACTAAATAAAAGGAGCTTTTTTTTTTTTTTTCAGTCACCAGATACTCCTTCCCTACGTCAAATTCAAACAGCTTTTGTTCAGGAGTCCAAGAACCCAGTTCAGTCTGGAAAAAAATAAAAAACCGAAACAGCACAAATTCTTTCCTCACTTTCCAGCAGGTTTGGAAAGACAAGATTTGAAAGAGAATTCCCATCTGTTATTGGAGCATTTAATCATTCTCTAAAAGGCAGCACAGTGTTATTTTCTCTGGGGAGCGAGCAGCATTAGCTGAGGCATAAAGCAAACTCCGCCAAGTGTAGAAAAAACTCACCCTGATGTCCTGTTTGACAAACTGACCTGCGGGTCACAACCTGAGTTTATTGATCCGTGGGGCCTTGTCTGGGTGCCGGGCATGTTTTCTGGACTTTGGTTTCAGCTGCATTCCTCACTTCTCAAAGAGGGGGTGTGGATTTCTGCTAGGAGTAACCACTGGGAAGGAAGTAATGTTCATTAAGTGTGCAGGCAGTGCAGGACCAAGCATGCTCAGTGCAAAAAGCTTCGCTGCCCTGCCTGTCAAGCCCGGGGTTTGAACTCGGTCCAGAACGCCGGATTTACTTTTCAGGAAGAAACCCTACCTGCCTGGGCTGCTGGCTTTTTTTTTTTTTCCCTTCCCTCCTCCTCAGAGGAGTGCAAACAATGCTCTTTTGATGCTTTCCTGCGAGTGGGAATCTCGCCCTGGAGAAGGAGACAAAACTTTGCTACCTGTGAAACGAAGACTGCTTAGGTCAGTACGAGGGGGCGCAGAGGAACTTTGCCAGCAGCTTTTGTGACTTTTGAACTCCCCTGTTTCTGCTCTCCTCTATCCCTTCCCATCTCCAGCAGTGCTGAACTTTTTTGGGGCAAAAAAAAAAAAAGAAAAAAAGAAAAAAAGTTCAGCAGTTTTCTGCTTGTTCATTCTCTCTGCTGAAGGTAAACTTGGTTTAAGTGAAAACATCCCGAATTTGCTGGGAGCTGAGCTAAACTTTTGCAAAATCGAACTTGCTGATAGAACAGAGATTTTGTTTTCTTAACTTTTTCTTCTCTTTCTTCTTTTTCCTCTAAATGCAACCCTGGGCTTCCAGCGTGTGCTTTAAAAGCTGTTCCCCCCTTTCTCTCCCCGCCCTCTGCCTTAGAGCTGAAAATGAGACTTGTTCTTGAATAATAAACTCTGTGTTATCAAGCAAATCTTGTGGCTTGTTCATGTGATTGCTCCCAGTCCCAGCACCGATGGCTTTTGCCTTTTAATACATTTTCCAGTTCTTTCTGGAAAAGGAATTGCAAAACTTTTAGCAGAGAGGTGAGAGAAAGCAATTTTAGTTGATAACTGAATTTTACTCGGTGGCTGAATTTTTAAGTTTTTCAATTTTTAAGTGCTCTCTACTTTTTGCTTTTAAAAGCATATTTAGAACTCCTGTCTCTCAGGGACTCAAAATATTCCCGACCTTAGAGCTGGGAAAAGAGAATTTTTCTTCTTTTTGTGAGACTTTGTGCTGCCTAATGGAGATTTTTCTGAACATAGGCCAAATGGCCAAGAAACAAAATGACCACTGAATAAGAAGTGAAATGGACTTAAATAATTAGAAACTGCCTGTAGTTAATGATTGTTTGAAGTGGGTCAGAAACATTTGGCAGCTCCTGGTGTTAAATTTTGTTCTGGGATGTACTTGGGAATAGTTTTGTGGTTTATCAAAAGTTGGGATTGAAGTTTGTGTGTTTGAGGAGTGGGTACAGACTTGCATATTTGTTTCAGAAACTGAAGAAATTACTTAGACACATGCAAACATGAGATCCTCGTGTTTAAAAGCTGTATATTTATTATTTGGTTGTTCTAAGCTGGGAGTTATTCCATGCAGGGGATCTCAGTAGGAAAAAAAAGGGTAGCAGGTATCATGAATAAGTCCTAGCTGGAGCATTACGAGTAGAAAATAGCTTTGCAAACTCCAAGGATTTTGCAAAAACACCTCTGTGCAGAGGGGGAGAGGAGGATTGGGTTTTGCTGGCTCTCCTGGGGGATTCCCACTGGGATTACCTGCCTGGAGCCCGGGCAGGCACAGGGGGGGCAGCCAGGCCAGGCAGAAGGAATCTGCAAAAACCCAAAGCTGGAGCTCTCTGATCTTTCCCCACGCGCAGCCCCTGAGATCCGAGGAAGTTTTTGGTGAGGGGAGGCTGGGGAAATGCGGCTGCCTTTAGATTTGGGGGCCTGCTGGGGATGGGGGTGCTGCGGATGGACGCGGTGCGGCCACGGGGCTCTCTCCCCCCGGCCATCGCAGCCTCCATTTCCTGGGAAATGGGGAGGGTCCTTTGTCAGGCACTTTGCATATTTATGGGGGAGAAAAAAAAAATGCCTTGTGCCTTGAGAGGTGAATGAAGCCAGGCTGCAAAGCTGCACATCCTCGTCCGAGTTCTGAACACAGAGTTTTGGTGCCTGAGATTGATCCCAGATCCATTGTCCTCATCCAGGCACCAACAACGTGGCCTCCCCATTGTTCCTTTGCAGGTACCCAAATTGCACAAACCCAGCTTTGTACAAACCCACTTCATGTGTAAAATTAAAATTTAGGACAGGGAATACTTTGTGTTTATTTAATTTCCCTCCTTAGGTTTGAAATTTTGCAATTTATAGGTTTGCAAAAGTTGCAAGTGCAAAACAACTCTTGGCCCAAGGAGCCAAGATATTTCACCTGTGACATGGAGTACTCAGGTCCCCATTGTTCCTTTGCAGGTACCCAAATTGCACAGATTCAGCTTTGTACAAACCCACTTCATGTGCAAAATTAAAATTTAGGACAGGAAATATTTTGTGTTCATTTAATTTCCCTCATTAGGGTTGAAATTTTGCAATTTGTAGGTTTGCAAAAGTTGGAAGTAGAAAAAAGTTCTTGGTCCACAGAGGCCAGACTTTCACCTGTGGGATACTCAGGTCCCCATGGTTCCTTTGCAGGTACCCAAATTGCACAACTCCAGATTTGTACAAACCCACTTCATGTGTAAAATTATAATTCAGGACAGGAAATGTTTTGTGATTATTTAATTTCCCTCCCCAGGGTTAAAATTCTGGAATTGGTGCAAAAGTTGGAAGTGAAAACAACTTTTGGTCCACAGACACCAGACTTTCAGCTGTGATGTGGAATATTCAGGTCCCCATTGTTCCTTTGCAGGTACCCAAATTGCACTAATCCAGCTTTGTACAAACCCATTTCATGTGGAAATTATAATTCAGGACAGGAAATATTTCGTGATTATTTAATTTCCCTCCCCAGGGTTGAGATTTTGCAATTTATAGGTTTGCAAAAGTTGCACGTGCAAAACAACTCTTGGCCCACGGAGCCAAGACTTTCACCTGTGATGTGAAGTGCTCAGATCCATTAAATGAGGATCAGGCAGGTTTTGGCCGAGAATCCATTCAGTCTCCTGTCCTCCTTTGTCTTCATCCTTAAACAGAGATCTATTTCTTCCTCCTCCTCCCCAGGTACTCCCAAGGCAAGTCTGCTCCTGTTTGTGGGTTGCATTTAAATCCTTCTTTATTTCTAAACCAAGGGAGGGGAATTCCACAGTTCCTGGAAGGGCTCAGGTCTTTCTAAGGTTTCATTTACCATTTCTAAGCTTTCATTTACTTCCAGAGTGGAGCAAACCATTGCAGATGTGCTTAACCTCATTTTCTGTCCTCATTTTTGTGCTGAATTCTGGGGTTTTTAACTATTTAAATAGGGGGAAAAAGAACCTTAACGTGTCCCTCCAAAGTTCATGGATGATTTTGCTCTTTGGAATGGAGATGTCTCCATCTGAATCCAGCCACAATCAAGAGGCAGAGGTGAAATTTGGAGGAGATTAATGTGCTGGATCCCATCTGCTTTAGTGTGGGGCTGCTCTTGGAATTCTGGAGCCCTTCAGGCACCTCCCAGTGTTCACCCATCATTTTTTTTTAATTATTTTTATTGAAGATGGGGATTTCTCAGAGCATTTTGAGGATCAGGATATCAAAATCCATCTGAAACACCCCTGGGAAAGAGGGGCAGCTGGGATGAGGGACACAGCCCCACCTGGGGGTGTCTCTGATGGGTCATTCCTGCATCCTAAATGGGATTTAGGAACAATCCCATTCCTAAATGTGGTCTGTGCAGGCAGAGGACCCTGTGGTTGTTGGGATGTTCTCCCAAGAGCAGGACTCTCCATTTGGAAGAGCTCAGGGAGGTGGAAAAGCAGGGATGATTTATTTTTGAGGAAGCTGCACTAGATGGGGACGTGGAATCTGTTTGGAGGAGGCATTAAAAACTGAATTTTTTCATGTCTGGTGCAGAAGTGTAAGGGGAAAACTGCAAATGGTGCCTCAGGCAGCGTTTGAGGTGTCTCAGGCTGCAATTGCATTGCCATCACCCTCTTGTCCTTGGGAAGAACCCAGGAGCAGCAGGGCAGGGCAGGAGGCTCCTGTGCCTGCTGTTTGCCCAGGATCAGGGCCCCGAAACAGCCCTGGGAACGTCCAGAATGTTCCTCTTTCCCCACCTTCCCTGTCCCCAGGACGAGCACGTGGAAATTGCTGCAGGGAATGAGCCATGGAGGAGCTGGAAAAGTTCAAAATAAAATCTCTGTACAAGTTCAAAATAAAACCTTTTCCCTCAAGCTGCTGAATTTACCCCAATTTCTCCTAAAAGGTGTTTGAGACATGGGGCGGTGACTGTGAGCAAAAAAACCAATTCCTGGTGTTAATGGTGAATTCCTCCCTTTATTTTTGCAGGTAGCAGTGGAAATGAAAGCAATTCTATTTGGCCACACAGGCTCCACAAAGGTAAGCACAAACAGAATTTCTTTTGCCACTTCTTTTGGTGGAAGTGTGAGTCTAACACAAGATCAGAGCACAAGACACGTGTTGATGTTGTGTGGGGTTTTTTTTTAAAAAAAAGCAAAAAAACAAGGAGGTCAGGGGAAAGTGATTTATTTGACATTTTCCTGCTGGCTTTGCAGAAAATCAGGGTTCATTTGGATTTAGATCCAGCTGCATTTGGGCCAAAGTTGTCTCTGGAGAAGTCTAGGAGGGACAGGAGAGGAGGAAAGCTTTTAGCTCTGTCTGTGGAGAAACCTCCTGGGCAGCAATTTCAGCAACTCCTGCGGGACTCAGAAGTTTAACTCCTATTTTTAGAAGCATTGTGGGAGCTGAAATCAGCCTTTAAAGCTTTTAGGAACCTGGAAAGGCAGGTGGGAACCCCGTGGGATGTGGGAAGTGTCTGAACAGGTTGTGAGCCTCACTCGGAGAGTTAATATTTAACTCACCAGAGGGACATTAGCAAAACCCACTTGACTCCTGCATCAATCTTCCCATATCCAAATCCTTATAAATCTTCTCTCTCCTGATTTCAGAGGAGCTGGCATGCAGAGATTCTGAAGCCTGAGTTTGAGCCTCTCAAAGATTTGGGGTGTTTTATCCACTGCTTTCAAATCACAAATTAAAATAATGAGTGCAACACATATTTCAGTGTCTGTTGGTGCTTTGTGGAGTTCACCAAAGTTCAGGGGAGGTTTTTTTTTTTATTGTTTGAGGAGGGTTGGGGAGTGCTGCAAAATTTAAGCTGAAGTTCAGTGCAGATTCTGCTCTCTGCAAAAAAAAAAAAAAAAAAAGTTTTTAGAGTTACAACCTGGGCCAGAGTTCAGCATCTGAATCCCCTTTCCCCAGGCAGAGGTGCAAAGCAATGGAACTTTGTGCATCGAGATGCAAATTCTCCATAGAAATGGGGCTTTTCTGAGCTGCTCTCGGGGTTCAGGTGGCTGAAAAAACGAGCTTTGTGTTCCCCAGGCAGCAGGGACCAGGGTTTCTGCAAAGTGCCTTTGTCTGGGGATGTGTAAAGCCCTCAATGTGTCATTCTTTCTGCTTCAGCTGTTAGAGACTCCCATCTTCTCTATTGATTTTACCCAGAGTTCTGCCTGCCCTTGAAGGTGTGACCTGTACCTCGGGCTAATTTATTTCTGTCATGGCTGCAGCGTGGTTTAGAGGGCAGCAGGGGTAGGAGGGAGAACAATGAATTCAGCATGGAATATAAATCCCAAGGCTGCAGCCCTCAGACATTCCAGCACACAGCCCATTCTCCTGCCTGGCATTCTGCACGGTCTTGGATTAAAAAGGGGGAAAAGAAAAAAAAAAAAAAAAAAGGAAAAAAAAAACCCCCACAAAAATAAAAGGCAGGCATTTGTATAACTAATCAGGTGAGCCATTGTGGGTAATCCCTTTGGTCACACACGCTGGCATGGATATTAAAATTTGCTGGGCTTCTAAACCACTTACAATGACATCTTAGTTTGTGAACCTGAATGGAAAAGCCTCACCTTGATGGCCTGGGAGTGTTTCTGGAGCTGAGCACTGGAAATTTGTGTGTGGATGGGCAAAAGTTTTGGTTTTGTGCTGGAAACTCATTTTGGTGGGCAGGCTGATGGATTATTTTTTTTTAATTTAATTTTATTTTGTGTTGTATCACAATTACTCTCCTGCTCAGCTTCTATAGATTTACAAATAAGTTTAAATGAGGTTTAAACACTGCAAGTCCTGAGCTGAAGCTGCTGGCCCCTGTCACAGTGGAGTTTTCTCTCCTGCCCTGCAGCCTCCTGCCCCACGCAGCTCATCAATAACTGGATTTAGGGAATCCTAAATCCTAAATCCACTTCCCTGGGAAAAACTTGTTGCTCCTGAGTTGCCCTGGAGGAAAGCTGAGCATCCTGTGCTGGAGGAGCGCTCTGGAAACCTTGGCCTGTGTCCTTGGGGTGCAGGCAGCGCTGGGGTGGGTGGCTGCAGGGATTTCCAGGCTCCCTCCTCCCACCCGGGTGAGGTTTTGGGTGAAGTTTTGGAGTTTTGGTCATCCTGTGGTGGGGGTGACGGTTTGGGGGTGATTTCCTGCAGTTCAGGGTCCTGCAGCACGGGAAGGGCTCTATGAACCAGGAGTTTGCATCATTCCAATTTAGTGCCTTCCCTGGGAACGGGGGCTCATCCTCAGAAGGGCTGGGCTGGGAGCAGCTGCCCTGGGGTTTCTGCTGTGGCTCCGGGCACTGGGGCCAGCGGGGAAGGTCAGGGTTCAGAGCACTGCAGGGCACTCTGGAGCTGGGTTTATTTCATTTCCAGGCGATTTTCTGGGAGCTGCTCCCACAGAAAGCACTGGGATAGCTGAATTCAGTGAAAATTCAACCACCCTGGCCCGTGGAGCCACATTTGTGGAGCCTGTGTGCCAAACCGAATTTAAAGTTTGCTGTTAAATCTGGTTATTTCCTGTGGGATTTGGGTTCCACTGCGTCCCTGTGCCACAGCCATAAGTGTTTGGTTTTCTTAGCCCAAAGATTTTGTGCAGAAATATTTTGGTAGCACCTGTAGAGGGGAGAAAGCAAAACAGGAGGTGCCAAATCAAGAGCAGAAACGTGAATAAAAAGAAGATTTAGGATTTATGGATTAAATATATAGTGTATATATTATAAGTATATATAATATAATATAATAAAAATAAAATATATAATAAACATATATAATAAATATATATAATATATAATATAATAAAATATAATATTTTATTATATAATAAAACATAATATAATAAAAATATAATATAATGATTAAATTATATAATAAATATGATAATATTTATTATATTATTATATTTATATAATAATATAATATATTATAAATATAAATATAATATGATAAATAAATAAAAAATATAATAAAATATATAAAAATAAATATAATAATATAATATAATTAAAAAATTAAATTATATCTTTTTGCACCTCCACTCTCCTCATGTGAAAATAGATATGATCTCTGCCAATATATTGATTATTCCCAGGGAACAAAGCAGCCAGGGCTGGGCATTCCAGCTGCAGCCTCGTGCTATTCTTGGCACCTTTTTGTTTATGGGTCTCACCCTTTTTCCTTGCAATGAAGTCAGCCAAGATCCAGCCCTTGCAGAGCATTGCCACTCCTAAAACACAGGGAGGGAGGGAGGAATGAGAGCAGCTCCAGCACAGAAAATACCCTGGGTGCTCCTCTGCATGATTCTTTTGGACTTCAAAAGAAAAGCTGAAAGAAAGAGGGAGAAATATGAATCCTGAAGTGACCCATGGCACCAGCCCAGGGCTTGGGGTTCAGCCCCTCTCTGCAACATTCACACTCCAGTTCTGGCCAGAACCCACCCCAGGGGTGGTTTTGGGAGCATTTCACTGCAGAAAAGTTGTCCCAAATGTCATTTTTGTGATTTTTCCTCAAGGAAATTTTTTAGTTGAAGTGGAAAACAAAGGGCAGCTCACAGGCTGGAGGGAACCTGAAGTTCTCAGTGTTTCTCTGCCTCTACCAAAATGCTTTTGTGCTTCTGAATGATGTTTGATTATGAATTGATGTTTTCAGCTTGGTGATTTTGTGATTCCCTCCCTGAAATCCAGGTTTTGGCAGAGGTTTCAGCTCTTGCTGCAGAGGCTGGGGTGGGACAGGGTGAAAATTTCTGCTCTGGCCTTTTTGGTTCCTATTGAGGCTCAGTTTCATCCCCACATTATCCTGGCCTGTTTCATTGGTATTTTCTCCCTGCATGCACTGGGCAACTTTGGAAATTAAAGAAAGGGAAAACAGAATAAATAAAATGCTCAACACCCTCAATGGAGCTGCTGTGCAGTGGGAATTCTCCTCCTTTAGACCCTCAGAGCTGTCAGCACTGAATCTAGTTCATGTGTCCTTCCTGTTCTGGAGGTTTTGGGGTTTTTTCCTCTTTTTTCTGGGTGTCCTGGAAAGGTGTTGGGGTGCTCAGGTTAACCCCAGAGGCAGCTGTGAGGGGAGAAATGAGTCCCAGGGCTGATAGCACGAACAGAGAGCACCAGAACACCAAAACCCCCTGGATAAGATGCCCAAGGTGTAGAGGGGGATTTTTAGGACTGAAAAGCATCCCATTAATGCAGCTGAAAATTATTAATTAACATCTTATCAACTAAAAACATCACTCTCTTTTTTTTTTTTTTAATTTTGGTAGCAAAACAAAGGAAAAAAATACCCAAAGCTGGGTCTGGGAGGGATGGTTGCAAAATAATTTAAGAGCTGAGGTGGCCTCTCATGTGCTGCCCAGATGTGCAGTCCCAAATGTCTGTTCTGGGAGGCTGATTATGCAATACATGCATTTAGAGCTGGCAGCAAAGGGAGAATTGATTTCTTTCTGGAGTGGTGTGGCTGTTGCTGTGCTGGAGATAATTAAACATTAGAGCAGGAGCAAAACTGAGCTGGGAAAGGAGCATTATTGCACCTCTAGGTGGGATTGTCTGCACCGGGGTGGGCAGAAGTTAATTTTTATTAAAGTGGGGATGCACAGATAAAGTGCATTGAAGGGCACTGAGCCCCTTTGTGGTCACTCTTGGTCTTGGTGGAAGATATTTTGTGTAAATTTGATTTGGCTCCAAACTAAATGCAGTGAAACCAAATTCAAGCCACTCTGGTTGTGAAGTCTAAACAGAAGTTTTAACAGTTCTCAACTAACTCACCTCAAAAATGAATTAATTCAACTTGATTATCTTGAGTGCTCTGCTGCAGATGCTCAAAGTCCACTTTTGGTTTTATCATTCTCTCCTTGCAGTACTTGGGGTTTTTTTGCCTTGCAGACTCCAAGATAATGTGCTAATTTCAGCTTTCACAAGGAAAAAAAAAGGTGTTGCAGAGAACATCTTTGAGAATATGAACCCCAAAGGTGTCAATATCTGAATTCAGATAATTTTAGTCTAATTTTAATCTCACTTTTGAAAGTTCAGATTTGTAAATGCTGGGGTTTATTCTGCGCCCTGGAGGGAGTGATGGAATTTTAGCTGGTGTCATAACTGGGACTCTGATTTCTGTCAAGTGGTTTAGCTCTGATTATCCCCTGTAAGGAGGGAAAACAGCTTGGCTGAGGGATATCCATGGTTGGGATGAAATAAATTCCATGGAATGAGAGGAGGGCTTGGGAGGGACCTCAAACCTTATCCAGTCCCATGGGCAGGGACCCCTCCCACTGACCCAGGGTGCTCCAGCCTGGCCTTGGGCACTCCAGGGATCCAGGGGCAGCCACAGCTGCTCTGGGAATCCCATTTCATCATATTTCATCAATATTTCATCCCAAAATCCCATCTAAAACATGGAATGCTTTGGGTTTGAGGGACCTCAAAGCCCAACCAGTCCCACCATGGCTCCCACACTTCCCAATATCCCAGGGTGCTCCAGCCTGGCCTTGGGCACCACCAGGGATCCAGGGGCAGCCACGGCTGCTCTGGGAATCCCATCCCAGCCCCTCTCTCAATATTTCCTCCCAAAATCCCATTTAAACCAGCACATGGAATCCTGGAATGCTTTGGGTTTGAGGGACCTCAAAGCCCAACCACACCTCCCACTGTCCCAGGGTGTTCCAGCCTGGCCTTGGGCACTCCAGGGATCCAGGGGCAGCCACAGCTGCTCTGGGAATTCCATCCCAGGGCCTCCTCACTCTCCCAGCCAGGAATTCCTTCCCAAATTCCCACCTAACCCTAACCCTAACCCTAATCCTAACCCTAACCCTCTCCCAGTATTTCTCCCCAAAATCCCATCTAAACCAGCGCATGGAATCCTGGAATGGTTTGAGGGACCTCAAAGCCCAACCAGTCCCACCATGGCTCCCACTCCTCCCAATGTCCCAGGGTGTTCCAGCCTGGCCTTGGGCTCTTCCAGGGATCCAGGGGCAGCCACAGCTGCTCTGGGAGTTCCATGCCAGGGCCTCCCCACTCTCCCAGCCAGGAGTTCCTTCCCAAACTCCCACCTAAATCAGAATTCCATGCCAGGGCCTCCCCACTCTCCCAGCCAGGAATTCCTTCCCAAATTCCCATCTAATCATAACCCTAACCCTCTCCCAATATTTCTCCCCAAAATCCCATCTAAACCAGCACATGGAATCCTGGAATGGTTTGAGGGACCTCAAGGCCCAACCAATATCCCAGGGTGTTCCAGCCTGGCCTTGGGCACTGCCAGGGGTCCAGGGGCAGCCACAGCTGCTCTGGGAATCCCATCCCAGGCCCCCCTCACCCTCCCAGCCAGGAATTCCTTCCCAAACTCCCACCTAACCCTTCTCTCTGTCAGTTTGAAGGCCTCCCCGGTGTCCTGTCCCTCCATGCCTTGTCCCCAGTCCCTGTGCAGCTCCCAGGCTCCCTGCAGGGTGACCAGAGCTCCTCAGCTGAAATTAAACCCCAGAAATGCGCAAACCCCTGTGGTGGACCCCTCAAATTCTGCTGTGCCTCTGTTTAGGAGCGGAGGCACTTCCCAAACCTGTGATGGTTTGAGAAATGTGAATTTTATAGAGATTTGGGACCAAGAAAAGCAGGAGCCTGCTGGGTTTTATTTCCCCTTTTGAGGGGCGAGTAATATAAGAGCTCTGTGTGTGTCTCAGTTTCCTCACCTGTCAGTGGGGGAATTACTTCACAGGGGCCTGGAAATATCATTATAATGATCATTGGGATGTGCTCGCCTATGCTGGGAAGGAGAGTGGGAGCGTTCACATGTACCAGAGAAAAGGGAAAAAGTAGGTTAGGCCTGTCTGAGCTTGTCATGCTTCTCCTGTGTCAGCAAACTCGGGGAGACAGGAGAAAGGAGAGGAAGAGAGATCAAAAGAATACATTAAATTAAAAGGTAAACAGGGGAAGTTAAACTTGAAGCAGCCAGGAGGGAGCTGCACGGGGCTTGGCTGCGTTCATTCAGGATTTTCTATCCTGGGCCAAGATCTTGGTCATCAACAAAAATCCCAAGGAAATCCCTGTGTGGGCAAGATCTGGGGGTGGTCTGTGTGAGAGGGGGGAGGCCTGTGGAGGAAATTTGGAGGAGATTTGGAGGGGTTTTCCCCTGGTGATGGAGAAAGCAGGGCCCTGGTGGAGCTGAGATGCTCAGGGTGGCGCTCTGGGTGTGATGGCAGCCAAGGAAAGATTGAGTTATTGCTCACTGGCAGGGCTGAGAGGCAATAACTCTGGAAATGTGGTTTTTGTGTCCTCCCAACTCTCGGCAAACTGGGTTTTAGGGGCTTCCTAAAGCACCTGGAGCAGCTAAGCTGAACTTTAATGTTGAATTTGAGCTGGTCTAAGTGTCCAAGGCCGTGTTGGACAGGGCTTGGCCAACCTGGCCTGGTGGAAGATGTCCCTGCCCAAGGCTTGAGATGAGCTTTAAGGTCCTTTCCAACCCAAACCATCCCAAGATCCTGTGAGCAGACAGAGCTCTGAGCTGTGCTTATGTTCTGTTCCCTTTAATCTGTTCTGTCTGTGGGTGAAATAGGCCAAGGAAGCTTTAAATGCAGATCTGTACAGTGAATTTTCCATATAAAGTAGGTGGAGGAGAACAAAAAGCACATGGGGGAAAATTCCTGACAGTCAATATACGGAGGGTTGGTTGTATTTTTACAGAATGATAGGTCAAACACCAGGCTGCCAAAAGCAATCATACCACTTGTAATCTTCTTTAACTGTATCCAGTCAGAAAAAAAGATGAAAATTTGTTTTTCTGCCTTTGAAGAATGGCAATATCTTTTCCGATTCCCACCCTGACCTGTTTTACTCTGAGAGATTCTGGATCCACTCACTCAGCTAAATCATCATAGGCAGAGTGTGATGGAAACAGAAAACTTGTCCTAAAACTCTGCCTTTTGCACCTCCAGCAGCTGGGGAGGGTTTTTTTTAAAGAAAAAAGCTTGATTTGCATGCTGAGGCTTATCTGTGGCAAAGCTGGGCACTTGGAGGCCAGCTTTGTGTGGAATAATCTTATTTTTGCACATGGTGAGGTTGTTTGGCTGCGTGTCACGTCCAGCCTTCCTTTTGGGGAACCACCACTCACCACGAGTTTCCTCCAAGGGGCTGCAGAGGAGTTTTTAAACGGATTCAAGATAAATAGGAGTGGTGGGATGGGGCAGAAACCTCTTGGGAAACCAAGAAAAAAAGAAGATTCCCCAGGCAGCTGAACTGTGCTGAGGTACAGAGCCCAAAATCAGGTGAAACAGCCACGGAGAATGTGGAGAGCAGGATTTGAGGCACTCACACCTGAAAAACATTTTGGTTTGTGTGTGCAAAATCCCTGAGGCAGGAACATCTCTCTGGTGTGCCACTGGCAAGGGAATGGGGCATGGAAAGGTAGGGAGCTGTCTGCATTTGTGTTTTGATTAAAATCAAATGTGGAGTAGCAAAACTGTCCTGGTATTTTAGGAGATTTGTGCTGTGGTGGGGCTGAGGGTCTGGGAAAGTCTGTGGGGATGTTGTGATGAAGTAATGGCAGCTTCTTCATCGTTCAGATCTTGCAAAAAGAGGTTATTTTATTAAAAAATCCAGCTTTTTGGGAGGTGTGGAGCAGTCATCCATGTGCCTGAGGATTTTGTGTGGGATTTTTGTGTGTTAGGCTCACATTATCTGCCAGGGCAGGTGGGGTCAGGACAAGGGGGAACGGCTTCAGTGTCCAATGCTGGGCCCTGCCGGGGATCCAGGGGCAGCCACAGCTGCTCTGGGAATTCCATCCCAGCCCCTCCTCACCCTCCCAGCCAGGAACTCCTTCCCAAACTCCCACCTAACCCTAACCCTAACCCTAACCCTAATCCTAACCCTAACCCTAACCCTCTCCCAAGATTTCATCCCAAAATCCCATCTAAACCAGCGCATGGAATCCTGGAATGGTTTGAGGGACCTCAAAGCCCAACCAGTCCCACCATGGCTCCCACACTTCCCAATGTCCCAGGGTGTTCCAGCCTGGCCTTGGGCTCTTCCAGGGATCCAGGGGCAGCCACAGCTGCTCTGGGAATTCCATCCCAGGGTCTCTTCACCCTCCAGGAATTCCTTCCCAAAAGGAATTGGCAGAGAATAGGCTGAGATTGGATATTCAGGAAGGAATCCTGGGTGGTGAGGCCATGGCACAGGATGCCCAGAGGAGTTTTGGGCACCCAAAATATCCCAGGCCAGGCTGGACAGGGCTTGGAGCACTTTGGGATAGTGGAAGGTGTCCCTGGAAGATTCCATGACCTGATGAAGGCGACCATCCTCGCCAGCAGCAGTGAGGCAGAAGCTGCAGACTGAATTTGTGGTTAAATATTTCCCCCAGGGCTGTCAGCAAGCACTGGAGCAAGATTTAACCCAAATGAAAATCCTGTGGTGCTGCTGTAGTGGAGTTTTGGATGGAAAACCCACTTGCATATTTTTAATTGCTGCCCTCGTGGAGGATAAATTGCAATATTCTGGTGCATTTGCAGAATAGAGTAACCCAGAACCAACTCAGGGTTCCTCAGCAGGACAAGCAAATTTTGGGTGATGTTTGTAACTCTTGCTTTGAGATTTAATGCAAATCTGAGCCATAGCAGAGAAGAATATTTAGCTTTTAATTCAGAACGGCGCGTGGCAAATGAGTGGTATCTACCACAGCAAAAACTGTGGGGTTTTGAGGCACTGTCCAAACCTCTTCACCTTTTGATGCCATTCCTCAGAGCCAGCTCAGCTGGCTGATTTAGTGATGCCATAAAACAGGAGCCATCTCTGGTATTTACAGACTTGTTCTCGTGGTTCCCTGATGGTGCTTAAATCTCCTTACCCCTCGTGCCACCCTCTGAGAGTGTCAGACCATCACAGCCTGCTTCTTGTTGCTCTTTAAATCCAATTTTTTTTTTTCTTTTTTGCTTTTTTTGCAAACCCAACAGCAGCCACTTCCCCTTTTCCCAGTAGTCCCCAAGCAGGGAGGAAGGCTGGCCACTGGCCAATTCATTTAAACCTCTGGAATAATAGTTTGCTCTCTAATGAATAGTCTGGCTTTAAATCTCTCCACTCAAGGGTGGTGGCACTCCTGAAGTTGACAGGTACTTATGAGACACTGAGGAAAGGTCATTTGTTGGGTGTTACTTTCATTGATCTGTCCAGAAAACCTCCTGGTCATTCCTCTGTGCTCCTTGAAGGCAATAAAAAGAGGCAAAAAGCAAGGCAGAAAATCCATTCATTTTTCTCATATTTGCTTCAGAAGCCACAAACAACCCATTTCAAGTCAGCAGTTTCCTATTTAAGTGTCACAGAATTCAGCCTCACCGTTGGCATCACCTTATTCTGATCGGGGAAACTGAGGCACAGAACAGGGGGATTATTCTTCCCTGGCCACCAGGTGTTAATCCTGGGCTGGAATCTGGGAGCTCCTTGCTCTGGCTGGCAGAGAGCTGGAGGAACACCACTGCTGGGAGATTTATTGCTCATTTCATCCTTCTTCCCCCGCACCCATAAATCAAATGCTACCATTTTCTTCCTGAAGTTGGAGCTTAATGAACCTAAAAGCAATCTGAGGAAGTAGCACCAAAACCTGGCTGTGCTGAAGCCCTGGTCCATTTACAAATGAGAACCCAGAGCATTGGTGAAGTTTTTTTTACTGTAACTTGAGTTTACTTTCCATAGGAGTTGCCAGACCCATATTTCAAGGCCTGGCTTCTTGATGCCCAGGAGAATAAAGTGACTTTGACATCTCCTAAACCAGGCTGGGAGGGAATGACTCCTACCTGGATTAATGATTGTGATGCCTTGAGTTTTAGTTTTTATATTTTTTCAGGTTCTGTGCTGCTTTAGTGTGTGGGTCTGGGTTCACATCAGGGGATGCTGAGCTCTGGGCACAGAGCAGGGAGACAAAACAATTCCTGCTCCAGCTGGGCACCAAGGACAAATGATCCAAATCTCAGCCCAGGAGCACAAACCCCGTGGGCTGGAGAGAGAAAAACAAGGATGGGACTGCATGGGCTGGAGCTGGAATGGGACAATGAACTGCAAGATGCAAATGGAGCAGAACTGATCCCAGGGAGAGACCCCGGGAGCGCTCGTGCATTTTGGGACCATTTTGGGTTCATCTTTGGGTTCATTTTGGGACCATTTTGGGTTCATCTTGGATTCATTTTGGGACCATTTGGGTTCATCTTGGGTTCATTTTGGGACCATCTTGGGTTCATCTTGGGTTCATTTTGGGACCATTTTGGTTCATCTTGGGACCATTTTGTGACCATTTTGGGTTCATCTTGGGTGCATTTTGGGGCCATTTTGGTTCATCTTGCGTGCAGCCCTGGCTGAGCTCTTGTGCTGCCCAAGGTGCATCCATGGAGGCCCTTTAATAAATCCCTGCTTTATTCTTTAACTCTGTCCAGCCTCTGTTCTAGGGCAGCCTTCACAAGGCATCAATTGGACTCCACAGGCTTTTCCAACCTTAATGATTCTCTTAATGATTATCTGCTTGCAGTGGACAAGAATGGGTTTAAATCTCACCCTTTTTGCCCTAATTCTGATTTTTTCTGTATAAAATTTTAGTGTTTGGAGGAGATAAACATGATCAGTGTTTGTGCAGGGCTCTCAGCATCCATTTCTTGTGGATGTGGAGCTCCAGCTCACAAATCACTGGAATTCTTCTTGAAAAGCTGAATTTGTGTGAGAAGAGGGTGGTGAGCTGTTAAAAATTAGGCCTTTCAGAATGAAAAATTAATAAAAAATCCTTTATCAAGACAAGTCCCCACAGCAGAGAGATCTGTGGATCTTGGGAGAGGACCTTGGCACAGAAGATCTGGAAATTGGGGTAGGAAAAGGGGAAAAAAGGGTTTTTGGCATTGTAGGGTGAAAGCTGAAGTCAGAGAGAGGAGGAAGGTGTGTGAGGAGCTGCAGGTGAATCTGGGAAGGCTGAATGCCAAGGATAAGGCAGGAGAAAGCTCCTGGAGCTGTGGCAGAGCAGAGCCTGGCAGGAACAGGACATTTCCCACTGCAGGGCAGCCCAAGGTGGGACCTCCAGCCCAGGGCGCTTGTTCTGTGCCTGAATTCCTGCCCCCAGGACATGGTGAAGGGAGGAATGAAGTCAAGCATGGGCCACCACCATCCCTTGGCTGATATTTAATATTTTAAACCTTTAAAAGTGAAGGGAAGTGTGCAGGAGCAGCTCTTAAAGAGGAAGGAGCAGTCCCCAGTGATGCACTCTGTGCATCCTCCATGACTTCTGTTCAGTGATCCCAGCAAAAATGAGCTGAGGCTGAAAAAAAAAAAAATCTGGATTGATGCTTTCCAGTTGATTCTCCAGCCCTAATTGCTCCTTCTCTCCACTTTTTGCTTGGTTTTGTGGCAGTCAAGGACAGCAGAGCGTGATCAGAAGCAAAATAATGCCTGGTTTGGGTTTTGCTGGGTTTGCTTCCTAGAGGACCAAACCTTCTGTGTTATCCCTGTCTGACAGAGGGGAGTGGAGGACTGGGGAAAGGAGGTCACCCAACAAAATGAAGGTGTAGCCAAAAAATGACAGCAAAATCTGCTCCTGATGGAGGGGAATTGGTCAGACTGGAGCGTTGTGTTTTCTCCAGGGTACAGGATGGAAAATCTGCTTCAGAAATGGGCCACTCTGTGCATCAGACAAGGTTATTTGGTAAAGAAACAAAGTGTTGCTCCAAACGTGACTGGATTCACTGGAATTCCTTCCATGGGAGCAAATCTTTGTTTAACAGGGCTGGAAAGAGGCAGGAGAACACCCCAGGAGCTGTTTCCCACCTCAGGCTCTGCAATAAATACTCCTCACTTGGACCATGGTCAGCTGTTGGATTCCCTTGTGGAAAATGGTCCCTGTTGGTGGCGAAGAGGTGCAAGACTCCCATTTTTTTGGAAAACACCCCAGGAGCTGTTTCCCACCTCAAGCTCTGCAATAATTATTCCTCACTCAGAGCATGGTGAGCAGTTGGATTCCCTTGTGGAAAATGGTCCCTGTTGGTGATGAAGAGGTGCAAGACTCCCATTTTTTAACTCTCTGATCTCTACACGTCCCTGAATTCTTTCACGAGTCAATTCACTTCTGTTTGGAGAAAGAAAAAGCAAGGAAAAAATGGAGGCAAATTGCAGCAACAAAAGTGAAAGAGAGAGGAAGCAGAAGGTATTTACTTCTCACCTGCTACAAATTACCCTGCAGCAGAAAGCAGGGAGGAGGAGGAGGAGGAGTGGGATGGTGCAGAACAAAAGGCTTTTCTGCCTCAAAATGCACCAAGGTGGGAGCTCTGCGTTTCTCAGGAGTTTGGTTTCAGCAGCCAGACACATCCTTGGGAAGGGCTGGCCCAGGGCTCTGGGGGCTCTTTTTGCTCCCTAATGACACTCAGGCTTTGTCCCCTGGCCGGGCAGAGTTTGGCTTGCAGGCTAAAGTTACAGTTGGAGCAGAACTCGTTCCATATTGGCCTGTTTGATCCTGGGAGAAGGGGAAAAATCTGCTCAATGCGGTTCTCATTAGCCAAAAAAGCTGTAACATGCTGGAGTCATTAGTAGTTTGTTGATTGAGTTAACCGTGCAAGGCGGGCTGCAATTGATCATCTGCATTCTCATTAAATATGCTGCAGTCTCAGGGAGGTTGTTATGGAACTGCTTGGAAGGCAGGCAGGAAGAATCTTGGTTTCAGCCCAGAGCACCAGTTTTAAAATCTCTTTTGACTTCAGGCTTGAAGTGCATAATTAATGTCAGAGATGGGACTGAGGTGTGACATAAAAATAATCTTTCACTGGAGTGTAACTGGGCAGGGTCGTGTTTCAGCTTGAAACGGGGAGGGAGATGGAGGCTGAAACTTGAATCCAAATTTAAACTTTCTTAGTGCTGCAAAGGGAAGTGGTGAGGGGTCTGTGGCTGCAGGATTTCCACTTGGCCCTGTCTAGTAGGTATTTGAAGGAAGGAAGCGTTGCTGTGCTTCATTTAAAGATAATGAGGTCTAATAAACCCTAACCAAAAGTCAAATTCACTTCATCTTTGCCTTGCTCATAAGCGAGTCAATAAGTGAAAAAGATCTGTATAGAGAGAGGTGATAGAATTTCACTTTCAAGAAATGGGTGAACAAGAGTTGCTGAAGAGTGTTACCTTGAAAATATCTCATGATCACTTTAAACCTTGTCTATGTCTTTCAGCTTTTGAAATGCTGAAGATCACATCTTGAGGGAATTTGTTGGAGCCTTTGAAGTATTTTTATGTTAGGCCCCTATGGCAGAAGATTGTACAGATCAAGAAAGTACCGAGTAGATTTATTCACAGAAAATGCATTTAAATTACCCAGCTATAGGGGCTCGCATTCTTCATTTATAGCCTGGTGTCTGGGCTCTGAAATCCTCCCAAGAACTGAGGTCATAGGATTGGAAAATGAGCTTCTGTACACCATCCTTGTGGCCTTTGGATGTAATGGAGTCTGCACTGCGTGGTAAATTGGACGGAATTCAGAGAAGAGCAACAAAAACAATTAAGGGAGGAGAGGAACTGACTTACATGGAAAGATTAAAGCGTTACAAATTTGTGGCTTGGTGAAGCAGAGACTACTGCGAGTGGTTGGAAGTTTCTGGAGACAGGAATGCAGCTTCAAAAATCCCTGCTCTTGTCTGAACATGGTTTTGTTTGTGTGTTTGTTTTAAAGGAAAATCTTTTCTGAGCAATATCCTCATCTGGTGTAACTTACCCCAGTGCCAGTGAAAACAATGGAGCTGGGAGATCTGGGCCAAATTATGCTGTCTAAAAATGTGGCCCTTGCACTCTTTTAAAGCTGGCACAGCAGGGGTGGAAGTGGTAGTTTAGGGAGGCAAATGGTGTTTTAACTCCTGCAAGGTAACTCCTGGTTAAATGGGGGTTAAATGTGGAAGATTTTTGGGTATCTTCCTTCCATAGCACCTCTGCAAAATGCTGCCTAGAGCCACCAAGCTTAAAACATTTAGTTCCTCAGCTGAAATTTGGCAAATAATGGGGCAGAGAGGGCATTTCTGTTACCATGCTCTTGCAGAAACACAGGCAGCTTTTGAAATAGCAGAGAAAAGTCTGAAACAGCCCCAGAAACTGTGGGGTGAAGTTCTGAGGGGCTGCAGGTGTAACCCAGCCCTGAATGGAGCAGTCCATGAGTAACCAGGCCCTGACTGGAGCAGTCCATGAGTAACCAGGCCCTGATTGGAGCAGTCCATGAGTAGCCAGGCCCTGATTGGAGCAGTCCATGAGTAACGAGGCCCTGAGTGGAGCAGTCCATGAGTAGCCAGGCCCTGAGTGGTCCATGTGTACCCAGGCCCTGAGTGGAGCAGTCCATGAGTAGCCAGGCCCTGAGTGGAGCAGTCCATGAGTAGCCAGGCCCTGATTGGAGCAGTCCATGAGTAGCCAGGCCCTGAGTGGAGCAGTCCATGAGTAACCAGGCCCTGAGTGGTCCATGAGTAACCAGGCCCTGAGTGGAGCAGTCCATGAGTAGCCAGGCCCTGAGTGGAGCAGTCCATGAGTAACCAGGCCCTGAGTGGAGCAGTCCATGAGTAGCCAGGCCCTGAGTGGAGCAGTCCATGAGTAGCCAGGCCCTGAGTGGAGCTGGCTGGGGCAGGCACAGCCTGGCAGCTCAGGCTGGCAGCCCCAGGAGCCTGGAGTCCTGTCCCTGCTCAGGGGATTTGGGGTGGAGGCTGCCCTGCACACACAAGGCACAGATTGTTCACAGGGATTGAGTTACAGTGAGGCTGAGCAATTAAAAACGGGGGCTGGCCCTGAGGAAAATGAAGTGTGAAGCCCCTTGGACTGAGAAACAGCCTCAGAAGGGAAGTGGTGGAGGCTCTGGTGCTTGGGAAGTGGGACTTGTCCTGAGGATGGAGTGTTAATGGAGGCATGGTGGCCAAATTTGAAGCCAGAGGTTAATCCCTGGCTGCCTCCCCTGTTCCCTGTTCCAGCTGGGCAGGGAGAGATCCCATCCCAGGGCTGGAGCCTGCTCAGCTTGGCTGCACAGGGAGCTGAGAGGCTGCCACCTTTCCCAGAAGTAATTGCTTTTATGGGGTGGCTGAAGCTGCCAGGGAGCAGCAGGAGGAGGTGGAAAGGTGGCAGCTTCTGCGTGGAAGTTACTACAAATATCAGTTTCCTTTGTAAGCCATGGTCTTCACTGAGGGGTGAAAGGGGCCAAACCTCTGTGATAAGGGCTAATTTTGAGAACTAAAACTGCAAAACCCTAAAGAACCCGTGGAGATTGTGTTGCTGTTATCTCCATCGTGATTCCTTTGAGTCAGGAGTGGGGAGCAGTGACTGCCCCATCCCATTCCTGCCCATCCCAGTGGGGAGCAGTGACTGCCCCGTATCTCCCATCCATTCCTGCCCATCCCAGCTCACTGGGTGAGCAGTGAGTGCCCCATTCCTGCCCATCCCATTCCTGCCCATCCCAGTGCTGCCCAGTTCACTGGGGAGCAGGGAGGAACAGTGACTGCCCCATCCATTCCTGCCCATCCCATTCCTGCCCATCCCAGCTCACTGGGTGAGCAGTGACTGCCCCATCCATTCCTGCCCATCCCATTCCTGCCCATCCCAGCTCACTGGGTGAGCAGTGAGTGCCCCATCCGTTCCTGCCCAGCTCAGTGGGGAGCAGGGGGGAGCAGCAAACACCCCCCTCCAGAGCAGAGTGTCTGGAGAAGAGGGATTTTGAGTGTGAGAAGGAGGCAGCCAGACAGGAATACCGAATGTGGGCTGAGGATGCCAGGGGAATTGTTTCCATAGAAACCCAGCCATGGAGGCTCACACTGCTCCCCCATCTCACACTCACAGATTCATGTGATTGCCTTCATGGTCACCAGAAAGCGTGGAGGGGAGTGGGTGATGAGGAGAATTGGAGTTTGCTGCAGGTGTGGGAGCTGGGTTCCCTGGCTGAGGGACCTCGGGGATGCTCCAGCGCTGGGATGTGCTGCAGTAAATCAGGATGAGCTCCTGGGCACTGAATGGAGCCCCACTGGTGTCAGACAAAGGGGATCAGGCCTCGTTCCTTTTAGTTAAGGAAAAAAAAAGGGGGTTTTCATTTGTTTCTTGCTGCATTGTTCTGCTACCTTTGTTGGCCGGGCCTTTTTGCAGACATCATCTCTGCCTGTAAATGCTCAGCATTCAGCAGTGCCTCAGGAAATGTTGCTCTGAAATATCCTCCATGGAAGCACAGGCCTCTCCTTGCCAGAATTTATGAGGGGCCCTGGGAGCCTGTTTCCTTCATTTGTTCCTGGAAAGATTTCTTCTTGGAAAATCCAAGATGTTCAGGGATGATTTCTGTTCCTCCAGCCCCTTCAAAGAAAGCAGCACTTATAACAGCTCCCAAAAACCTCCAACTGCAGCCCCACTGGAGTCAAATAGGAGTCAATAGGAGTCAAATTTTGTGTGGGAGAAGAGGCTAAAGGAGGTCAGAGAAGCCCAAATGAAATGTGGAGGTGCCAAGGTTTAGTGTAGATGTGGGGTTTGGCTTCCTCTGACCGTCTCCTGGAGTTTAATTTGGGCTCAGCTGATTGGATCTGTCCGATCTTTTTAAAGCAGCCAAGCTCCACAATCCACAAACTTCATCTTTTATCCTCATTGTAGAAGAGACTCTGGGTGTGGAGGGGAGAAGGGAGCATGAAGTGGAGATTTGGACAATTTTGGACATGATTTGCCCACTGTCCTGTTCTCCAAGGAATGGCTTCACAACCAGAAATTCATGGGATGTTATTTTTCTGGCTGCACATGGTGGGGAAAGGAAAGTAAAGGCTGAAATCCTGGGGGAAATGGCTCCCATTTCTCCTCCTGGTTTCCCCAGCCTCTCAAAAAGTTTCTGGAGACCCTGAAATCCTTAAGAGTAACCCAGCTCTGGGATGGTCCTTGCTAAGCACAGATAAAGCTCCTGCAGCTCTGAGAGGAAAACATCTGAGCTTTGGGAAGGGCCAGCTTTGGGAATGACACAGCTGCAAATGCGCGGGGCAATCCAAGAGCTGCAGGGCTCCACCCAGGAGAGAGGAGAGCCCCAGAGACAGCCCCAAACCTGGATTTACACAAAGGGATGCCAAGAGAGGAGCATTTTTCCTCTCAGATTTGCCAGAGTTCAGTGTTATCCCCCACCCATGGTTCACTTGTTTTGTGTTGGAAACGCTCTCAGCACTCACAGCTGAGATTGTTCTGCCAGGGCTCCTCATTTGGCTTTTTTTTGTGGGGAATTGGGCAATATTTGATATTTTCCTTACTCCCCCAGTTAGAGGGGAGCGTGTCTATAGCATTGAGGCACCTTCATTTCAGCTGAAACCTCTCTGTGATGCTAAAACTGAAATTTTGGCTGCAAGAGAATTTTCCTCATGGAAGCCAGCACGGGGCTGTGTTTTGGATTTCTGCTGACAACAGTGCTGATTACACAGGGATGTTTTAGTTCCAGCTGAGCAGAGCTTGCACAGAGCCCTTTTTTGCACCTCACCCCACCAACAAGGCTGCCCAGGGAGCTGGGAGGGGACACAGCCAGGACAAGTGACCCCGAGTGACCACAGGGATCTCCCAGACCATGCTCAACATTAAAAAAAAAAACCTGAGCAGCCACTCTGGATTTCCCTAAATAAAGAGAGAAAAGGTGCAGCCTGTCCCCAAACCCCAACTCTGAGCCAACATCTGCTCTGTCACTGTTGGAACAGAAAATTCTTCATTTACTGATGGTTTTTTTCCCATTAATTAGTGAGGAGAGCGACTTTGGGCAGAGTTTTTGCTGAACTGCCTCTGCATACAAAATGGAATTGGTTCCATTTCCCACCTCCAAAACTGTTTTTTTGTGATTGTGTTGGGTGATCTTTGTGGAATTATTCCTTGACTTTTATCTGAAATCCATTGGTAATGGTTATTTAAGCTTTTTTTTTTTTTTTTTCCTGTGCTCTCTGGTTGTTTTAATTTCAGAGAGTCCATCGAGGAGTTTAAGTATGTATTAGTTATCATATTGATGGATCAGCCAAGCAAGGAGCATTTGGAAATGCACATATTCCTGTTCCATTGACCTGGGAGGTTTGAAGGATGAGGCTCTGCATGCCATTAGCACTTGGAGCATCCATAAACATTCCTTGGCAGGTTTCCATTTGGGTTTGGGATATTTGGAGTTGAGCGCATGGAGATTTTTGTTTCCATTAATCCATCCCAGGGTATTAATTGGTTTGTTTGCCATTTATTTCACATTTTTCACTCAAAGGGGTGTTGGGTTTGTGCTTAGCAGACTCAAGGCTCTGCTTCCTGCTAAATCAACCCCACTGATGGTAAATAAATCCCACTGGGGGCACGAACAGCATCAATTCTTTGCTTGTGAGTCTGCTTGGGGTTGATACGAGGAAAAAGAAGAAACTGTGGCTAAAATTTGCTTCCCATGATCAGGTGATGATCATTGACTGGTGATTTTCCCACTGCTGATTGTGATTTTCCCACTGCTGATTGTGATTTTCCCACTGCCTCACCCCAACTTCTTTCAGATGTAACTCTGCTAAAATAAGCACAGAATGGTTAAAACTTGGTGACTCGATACATGATCCAAGATCTCTCCAATTTAATTCAGGTGATCCAGATGTGGAATCAATATTTCCACCCTCTCTGGGAGTGTTTGGAGGCTAAATTCACTCGAGGGTGGAAATCCCTTTGTGATCTTTGGGTAAAAAAACATAAAATGCAGGAACACAGGCTGGGGGAGTGTAAAGAATATTCTTCTCTTTAAAATTCCATAGACCCCCAAGGTTTCTGCTACAGTGCCTCTCCAGAGTCCTGGTGACTGCACCAGGAGTTAGATCTGGTCCTTAGGCAGAGAATTAATCTGGATTATTCTTACAAAACCCATCTCAAGTGAAACTTTTGCCAATATTTTTCCCAGAAGATTCTTCTCTTTCAGTCCAGAATTTTATCAGCGATTCTTATGCTAACAGGGGTCAGGAGATGAGATGTTTCTCACGTTACACTTGAAGCTTCTCATGAATAATGGCCTGTATCACCTCTATTGTCTGTCCAAAACATAAGCAACCAGACATAAGGCCAGAGGAGAAATTTAAAGAGTGCTGAATAAGCCAGCAGGACGGACCAAGAGCTGAGATAGTCGGGGAGTGAAACAAATACAAGGTGGAGCAGATGGTTATTTGGGGAAATATCCGAGCAGATTAACTACCAGGGCTGCAGAATGAGCCAGGCTCCAGCTCTAAAGGCCCCTGAAATCTTCAGAGTGAGATGAACAGAAGCACAGACCAACACCACTGTAGCCAAAAGAAATTAGAGGTCATTATTCCCCAGTGAATTTTCTTAAGTGTTAAGTAGAGCACATCAGGCTTTTCACAGGAATCTGAGGGGGGTTGCCATGCCTAAGACCATCACTTGCTCCTGTGCAAGGCCAATCTGTCCACTTGAAAATAATTTTTATTGTCCTCCTCTCCTTTCCCTAATTATTTTCTTCGCCTTTTTTTGTTCTCACACATATCTGTGTGTGCATTGTGTAAAAAATATATAAAAATAAGAAAGAAAGCAAGCTGCAGTTTGAGCAGGATGAGAATCCCCAAAATACATGGCACTGGAAATTCCCATCGTGTGGAAATTTCAGTTCCCCCCAGGCCCTTCAATCTTTTTCTTCAGCGAGACTGCAGCTGCCATCTGATTTGTATTTATATATGCTCTTTATAGATATTAATGCAATAACAGATTAAACCTAAAGTAACTGTTACTACACAGAGACATCTCAGGGGTCTGATCTCGCAAACATTAATGCCTCTGAATAACTTTAATCTTGTGCATTGTGTATTTGAATTTAATGGGGACTCTTGCATGCCAAAGTTTCTCACATTTGCGAATGTTTGCTGCAACTTCAGACTTCCCCCATATGTTGATGTCAATTTGTTTGTGCAACCTCAATACGGTTTAGAAACCTCAGCCTCTGATCACGGTTTGTGGATGGCTGTTTTTGCAGTTCTGCTGCATTCACTGGGCCAGATTTCCAATGGGAAAAATGGGAAAAATGGGATAAATGGGCTAAACCCTCACTGCTGACCCCACCACCTTAGACCAGGCTGAATTTCCCTCTCAAGGGTTTCTCCAGGCTTTAGTTTTTTTAGCAAACCCATAGATAATGAGAGTTACGATGTGGTAATGCTGCTTCTTCCCAAGCCTCTTTCTGAAGGTGAATTCCTGAAAGAAACTGGATTGCAAAACTTGAAAATATCCCAGCGGTGCTGGATAAATACCTGGAGTGTGCAGGACCCCAGGGAGGTGAATCCAACCTGCCCAGGGCAGGGCTTCTCCAGGCTTTATTTTTTCTTAGCAAGCCCATAGGTAATGAGAGTTATTACCTATGGGTAATATAATTACCTGGTGGTAATGCTGCTTCTTCCCAAACCTCTTTCTGAAGGAATTCCTGAAAGAAAATGGATTGAAAAATTTGGGAAATATCCCAGTGATGGTGGATAAATACCTGGAATGTCCAGGACACAAGGGAGGTAGAGTTATGATGTGGTAATGCTGCTTCTTCCCAAACCTCTTTCTGAAGGTGAATTCCTGAAAGAAACTGGATTGAAAAACTTGAAAATATCCCAGTGGTGCTGGATAAATACCTGGAGTGTGCAGGACCCCAGGGAGGTGAATCCACCCTGCCCAGGGCATTTGGCCTCTGCTCCCTGGGGAATGAACACAAGAGTCCAGACCCTCTGTTGGATCATCTCTTCTGTGTTTTTAGATGGCAAGAACTGCTTAGAGGGGATTATTTTCATTATCTTTTTACTAAATGTAAGGTTTTGATTAAAAAAAACCAAAACAACTTAAATAGAGTTGATCTGGGAATATTTTGATGGGCAATCAAAAATCTTGACCTCTCCTAGATGGATGTTAAAGCTCCTGCACATCCTCCAGTGAGGCCAAACAGTTGAAATTCCTCATTTTGTGCCTCTGGAGCTCTGAATCCCACTCAGAGCACGCTCAGCCTGTTGTAATCCACTGCTGAAAAAAGCAGTGCTCACTTTGGAGTTCAATAATAATGGTAATTTTACAGCCTAATGTCAGGGTAATAAACTCTTCCACCAGGCAGCTGCTGTGACCACCAGGAAAGTTTTATTTCTCCAGGTTCAACAGTTTCCCTGTGACTAATGGAGCCTTGGAGGAGAGGTGACTTCCCTCCAAAAGCAGCACTGATATGCCTGTGTTTGCAGTTAAGGCTCACTAACCACTGGCATCAATCTGATAAGCATCTATAGGGCCCAATTATGCCATTTCTCAGCTTTGGAGTGAATAAAATTTATTTTCTAGCCCACAGGAATGTGAATAGATTGGTTTTGTTCCTGTATCCTGGCGTTATTTAAGATTAAGCTCCTCTTTCTGTGGGTTATCACCATATCTGCCAAGAGCAAATCTATTTTTGTGTTATGTTTAAAAGTGTAGGAGAGGGAGAAGAACAATGAGAGGGTGAGAACCAAGGTAACAAACAGAAGGAAATCATTGGATGCTTGAATTAATGAGATATTTGCTTAACTAGCACAAATAACATTGCCCACAACCACTCTCACAACCCAAGGAATTCCCAAAACTGATCAGGCAGAATGCCACAAAGTTGTGTGGGACAGTTTAATGACCAAGGCTTTGGAAATTTATTATTTTCAAATGTCAGAGGAAATTCAAAAGTTTCATCAGGTTTTGGCTGCCCCAGCCCTGTAGGAAATCCTCATGCTCCTCATCCGAGGGCTGCACACTTGGAGAGGTGTGGATGTAAATATCTAAAAATCAGGAATGCTTGTAAATATTAGGAATGTAGATGTAAATATCTAAAAATCAGGAATGCTTGTAAATATTAGGAATGTAGATGTAAATATCTAAAAATCAGGAATCTGCTTAACCTGTGAAGAGAAAGGGACAAGTCCAGAGATGGGATGATCTGAACCACTTAAAAATGAGTTTCTTAGCAGTGTCTCTTGTGTGGGGAGACTCCCTCAATAATTTTGATCAAAAATCATGGGTACAGTGTCAGCTCCAAACGTGTAATGCCCAGAATTTAAAAGTTTAGTAGTTGGAAGATGCAGATAAAGACCCAGAGGCTGACTGAGGATTTTTGTGTGTTTTTAAGTAGAACCCATCATTCTGAAAATCTTTCTGGCACTTTAGGCACAACTTTTGAAAGAAAAAAAAAAAAGATAAATAGTATTTTTAAAACCAAGCTGGCACCACTGAAATATTTTTGTTGATTAAATGACTGAGGGCACGCTGCTGATGAAGGAAAGGAGCTAATTGCTGCTGGCTGGCTGAGGATGGGCCCTGAGGCTGTGTGGGGTCCTGGTTCTTGCTCTCAGGAGCAGCAGCCTCCACATTTCACTGGGAATCCTGCTATGGTTCAGTTTTCCCCTCTTCCAGAAGGAGAAATAAATCCCCTGGGTTATCCCCCACCAGCCTCCACATTTCACTGGGAATCCTGCTATGGTTCAGTTTTCCCCCCCTCCAGAAGGAGAAATAAATCCCCTGGGTTATCCCCCACCCCGAGGCCTGTGGCTTGGGGTGAAGCATTTGTCTGCAAAAACTGTGGGGCCCTGCCAGCAGATCCAGGTATCTCATGCTCCTCATCCGAGGGCTGCACACTTGGAGAGGTGTGGATGTAAATATCTAAAAATCAGGAATGCCTGTAAATATTAGGAATGTAGATGTAAATATCTAAAAACCAGGAATCTGCTTAACCTGTGAAGAGAAAGGGACAAGTCCAGAAATGGGATGATCTGAACCACTTAAAAATGAGTTTCTTAGCAGTGTTTCTTGTGTGGGGAGACTCCCTCAATAATCAGGGATGAGCAGGGATCCCAGCAGGGACATGGAGAGGGCAATGAATAAACTCCTTTTTGTGCCTCTGCCTCCCCTCAGGTGTGTCCTGATCCTGCTCCAGATGGGCCTGGGGGGCTGAGCTTTCCTGGGGCACCCTGGGATGGGCTGGTCCAGCCTGGGAGCTGCATTTTGGTATCAGCTGAGAGCAGAGGTGGCCCCCAGAGGTCGGAGTCCCTTTGGGCCCATTGGGAAAATCAAACCTGGGAGCTGCCAATATTTGGGGATGAGATTCCATTGTTTTACCAGCGGTGAGGGCAGGCTGTGGAGGGAGCCCAGAGGCAAAACTTCAGGGATTTTTTAATTTCATGGCATGGTGAGGAATAGGAAGCTGGGATGACCCCTACCCCACCCTGGGCTTTGACTCCTCATCCCATTGTCATTCCCTGTCTCACTGAGGTGCCTAAAAATTACAGAATTGTCCTAATATCTGTCCCTCCCTTTATTTAACAACTTAAACCATGTCCAACCGTGCACATCCTCCCAATACTTTAGCACCTGGATGATACTGAAGGTCCCTTCCAACCCAACCCAACTTCAATTCTGTGATCTCACCCACCTTCAGCTTTTCCTCTCATTTTCTACCTTTCAATAATCTCATGCTGCCAGATATTTATTTGTAATAAATGTATTAAAATACTTTTATTTAGCTAGAAATGGACAATTTTAGCACTCTGGATGTGGAGAAAGCTGAGGTTGGGCTCCCAGATGAGGCACCAGGGATATTTTACAGGTGCTGCCTGAGGAGCAGAGCCCTTGTTGCATTGATTGCTTTAATGCTGACCTGCAGTTGTTGGATCAATCACGGGCAGGAGCACCAGGAGCATGGGGAAAGTGTCTTTGCAATGAGAAGAAACCAAAGAAATAATGACATTGCAATGCTGGGGCTGCACCTTGGCAGCTGAATTCCCAGAAATGCACGGAACAAAGAGCTGGGCCCAAAACTTGAGCTTGGCCATGGCTTTGGGCAGGGAGAGATTTCACTCTCTGGGGTTTTTTTGCTTTGGGCAGTTTAGGTGGGGATTTTTTACTTTGGGCAGTCCAGGGAGAGATTTTACTCTCTTGGGATTTTTTACTTTGGGCAGTTTCAGGTGGAGATTTGTTGCTTTGGGCAGTTTTAGGTGGGGATTTTTTTTTTTTTTTGCTTTGGGATGTCCAGGTGGGGATTTTTTGCCTGTCCAGAAAGAAGGAGATACCTGGATCTACTGGCAGGGCCCCACAGTTTTTGCAGACAAATGCTTCACCCCAAGCCCAGGTGCTGCCTTTGCCCCAGCCCTGAACAAGGCAAACAGAAATTAATTAATCAAATTAATTTGCACTGATCACTCCCCAAGCTCCTTTGAGGGAGAGGAGGAGAAGGAGCCTGAGAAAACCTCCCAAAACCTTGTCCAAACCTATTTTAAAAGCAAAACCCCCAGAAAACAGCATTGTGCAAGTGTGTCTGCAGCTACAGCAGAGGGAGGCAGATGCAAGCAGGGCTGCCCAGGCCTTGTGGAGTTTTGTGAGCTCCTGGAAGGCAGCCAGGGCTGGAGTCGTGGCTGGAGGCAGCAGCGCCCTTTAGTCCCAACAGGACATTGGGGCTCTATTGAGCCTGAGCACAAACTGAGCCCTGAAGTGTGATGGCTGCCAGTGGAAAGGTAAATTGAGGAGTCTCTTCTGCATGTAGTGGAATGATGAAATAAAGAATTTTTAAATTTGATGACAACAAGAGGTTGTTTTTTTGGAATTATTGACAGAGAGGGAAGTGTAGGTTGTGGAGGCTTTATGTTTTCTATGATCTTGTTGGATATTCTTTAGGTCGTGGAGTGATTTCTAGGAATTAGAAGCCTTTTTATGAATGGCAAAACACCTTCTAATCATGATAACATAAATGATAACATCTATATTATCTCACCCTTCTCATAAAACTAAAAATAAAATAAAAATTTTTAAAGCAACTCTCAGTGACCCCATGCCTAGATCAGAAAAAAAAAATAAAATATTATCCAGCAGCAGTGGGCAGGGGTTTGCTCAGAGTTGGAGATCTCCAGGAAGGAATGAGCTGTGGGGCCCCTGTGGGATGGCAGGAACAGCCCCAAAAGCCCTGGGGTTGCAGGCACTCCCTGTGTGGGGCTGCTGAACACACTGAAACCTCTTGGGGCCGTTTTTCTGTAGGCCAGGAGTGCTGGTGTGGCTGTTCCTTGGAGGTCACTGAGGTGTGAGGGCTCCCCAAGCTCCAAAATCCGCTCCTCCAAAACTCTGTGGGATCCTGACACCCCTACACTTGTGTCGTTGTGTCCCCTGCAGACAGAGATGTGCTGATAGATCTGCAATATAAATATTTTGCATTTGCCTTCCTATTCAAATTCCCTTCCAGCCTCTCCCCTCCCCATCCCAGATTTCATTTTTTCACGTTTCTTTAGCCTGCATTCCGCTCTCCTGTTTTATTGCAGAGGGAATGCCTCTGCTTCAACATGATTTATTTATTTATTGTTCTTTGTCTGGGCACCTCAGCCTGTGCTGGAGTTGCAGTTATTTTGCAAGTCAGCTCATGGGCACTGTCCCATTCTGCTGGTGCTGCCCTGGAGTTCTCAGTTCCCATCCTGTGTCTGCTCCCTGTGTGTGGCACGGGTGGGCACACTCAGCTGCAGCATTCACAAAGCTGCCTTCTTGTCTTCTGTCCTTTTTTTTTTTTTATTTCATTTTTGTAAAAATTTATTTTCAAAAGGCTGCTGAAATTCAAAATTGCTGAAATCTGATCATAAAAGATGTCAAGAGGCAAAGCCAGGAATGATCCTTTAAGGGCACTCTTTGATATTTGGGGAAGTGAACCTTGAAAACCTCCCTTGTTTCCTGTTGTTCCATTCCTTGTTTTCTCTCATAAAGTTCTTTTTTTTTTTTTTTTCCTTTTCTAAAGACTTCCAAAGTACACAACCTCCCTGAAAGTCTATTGCTCCCAAAAGAAGGTCTTTTTGTAGGTTTTGACCCAGGTCCATCTCCCATCCCAGCTGCAGCTCCTTTTCCTTTGAGGTGAAGCCAAAGCTGCTGAAATTCATGTCAGGGCTGGAGGTTGAAGAATTATCCAGCCCAGAGGAAGGGCTGGGGCTGGTGGGGACATTTCACCTCCAGTTTCCTGTTCAGGATGATACAAGGGGATCCTTCTGGAGCCAAGATTTGTCTCTCACCACTGGAGATCCACTCTGGTCTCACTCCTTCCTTCCACAGTGGTGAAACCCTTGGTTCCAGTTCAGTTTGCAGATATTTGAGGCACAAACCCTACCTTTAAAGAGGAAAAATAATTGCAAATTAGCTCCTTTTAACCGTTCCTGTGTTCTGGTGAGCTGCACTTTTCCCTTCCCTGTAGCTCCCTGCTTCTCCAAACAACCCCCCCAGCGCTGCAGGAACGGAATTGAAATGTGCTTGGCAGCTCCCTTCTGCAAAGCCTCCATCATTTTTTGTCATCGATCCAAAATATCTTCTGCCACTTCACCGACGTGAGGTCACCCTGGTTTCATCCCAGGGCTGCTGTAGAGGGTTTTTTTTTGGTGTTTGTGTGTGTCCTGCCTGCCCTCACCCCCTCCCCAGCTCGTGTTGTTGGGGGCTCAGCCGCTGCGTGAGGCGGCTCCGGCCTCGGCGCGTGCTGTGCTCTGGGAATTTGGTGGCTGATTTCTGAATTGCTGCCTTTGCCCTGCAAAACGAGGCTGCACGTCCTGCCCTGGGACACCCTCGACCAGGCTGCAAGGAAAACAGGCTCCTCTTTAGAGTGTCTGCCTAGAAAATGCCCTGTTAGCAGCAGAAAATACCTGTCTGTGAGAGAGACTGCGCTGCTTTTTAACAACAACAAAAAAAACCTGTTGTTTTTTTGAGAAACAAACCAGAAACAAACAAACCTGTTGTTTTTTTTTGAGAAACAAACCTGAGATTCCTGCTCTGAGCAGGGCTTGGGGCGACACCCAGCCTTGTCCAGCGTGGCTTCAACATCCCCCAAAATCTCTCCAGGAGGATGAAATTTTCTTTTCTCTTCCCTTTCTGGTCACGTTTTACCAGTGGAGTTACTCAGCGAATTAATAGGTATAGAAATGCAAAGCTCTTTTCTTATTACACGCCATCGATCTGATTGCAGTGTCATTAATTGAAAGACTCTGGAAATGTGATGGATGGTTCAGTTCAGGATTCCACATTCGTTTTGGCATAGCCCTGCAGGAGAAAAGCTGCATGAAGCTGATTGAAGGGCTCTTTTTGTCTGACATGAATTATTCTTTCATTGTCAAACCTTGTAACAGCATTCAGACATAGGGAGATTTACAATGTGAAATCCTAAATGGGGTCTATTCTTAAAATAAAATTAGAAAAAAAAAAAAAAAAGAGAGAGAGAGCTTTATCTTGCAACGTTGAAAATAGCTATGGTTAAAAAAAAATAAAAGACAACCCCACAACTATTCCTCCAAATTAAATATCTTCTGCAAAACCCAAGGGGCTGATGTTTCTCACTTAATTTTAAATTATTCTGATGGTGAGGCCTTAAATGAATAAAACAATTGCTTTAATCACATAACGGTTGTCAACATTTTTATTACATTCAAATATATTTGTTTGTCTGAGAGGGTTTGTTTGTTCTCCCCACTGCTGTCATTCCCCCAGCTGAACGATTTGCCTGATTAGCTGGGAATCCTGCTCGTCCTGGAAAATTGCACGAGGCTTTCCTTTCCCTTTGGGGAAAATCTAGGTGGACCCTGCCGAAATGTTTATTTAAGGAAATCATTCTGTATTTTAGAAAACATTTAAAAGAAAAAAAAAAACAAAACCCAAAACACCAGCTCTGTGTGCAAAGATTTCAGCTTTTCCCAGCTGCTGGATGCAGGCAGATCTGATCGAATGAGCTTTGGTGGGATTTGGGTTTATTTAATTTTTAATTATTTGCTGTTGGTCCCGTGCAGTTCCCTGGTTAAATTCTGCGGGTTCTTTTGTCTGTATCAAAATTCCTGCCAGGCTCTGAGGGTTGGGAGATGCAACCACTCCAAAAGCAGCAGAGAGGAGCAGCCCCGCTCCTCTTGACACCCCCAGATCGCCGTGCAAAGTTGATGAAGAGTTTGGAATGCCAAGCAGCCACCCAACTTGTGGGCTCATTTAAGAATAAAACACTGAAATAACATTATCCGAGATGGGAATCAATGTCATGCCTGTTACAAATGCTGGAGCTGGGAGAATAGCGAGATTACACAGAGCAGGCAGATTAGATGAAGAAGAGTATTCGATTACATTCCATCTGATTAGTGCTGTCTATTCATCTGCGTGGGGCTTTTTTTATTCTTCAAGAAAGCTGCCTTATTTTATGGGAATGGGCTGTGTTGAGAGAGCGAAAAGCTGGAAGAACTGGATGTAAAATCGTGGTGGGAATAGGCAGCTCTTGGTTTAACCATCTTCCTCCCTCAGCTCCTTTCCCATCCCCGGATCTGTGTGCCTAAATGTTTTAGCAGGCAGATCACCACAGAAATGACCATTTTTTACTGTTATTTAACCACTTCTCACCCCCAGAAAGGCATTAAGTGATCACTCTCTGCCTGACCCCTTCAACAAATGCCCTTTCCCACCTGAGCTGGACATTTGCAGGCAGCCAGCCCGGCCCGGTGACCGAGATGAGTAATTCCCATTAAAGTGGGGACAGAGCCTTTTTTCCCGAGCCTGAGGAATAAACGGCACTGATGGGAAATGTTGTCCTCATCCCCCGCCCCCTCCCCCTGCCTATCTGCATGGAATACCCTCCCCAACGTGGAGTTTTTGAGGTCTCATTGTTCGGCGAGAGGGTTGAGATTATTTTTGTAGGTTTTATTTTTTTTTAATTTTTTTTTTTTTTGGGAGTGTTTTCCCTGGTCCTGCCGGGGATGCAGAGCCCGGCCACTGCAGGTGCTGCTCCTCACGCTGGGAACCTCCAGCTCTTCTTCAATTCCCAAGTTTGGGAATGGAGCTGGGTCAGAGCACAACACCCACCCAGCAGCGGGGTTTTTCCAGCCCCTTCTTGCTTTATTTTCAGGCTCAGCTCTGGGGTGCTCCCTGCCAGGGCTTCTCAGGCTGTTCCTCCAGCTCTCCTTTAATTTTGAGCACCTTCAGTGCCGTTAGCAGCTCCAACCTTCCAGCCACTGGCTGTTCCTAAAAGGTGAGGGAGCAGGGGAGGGGTTGCTTTCATTAGTTATTTGAAATTGAGGATGATTTAATTTCATATTTTTTTTTTTTTCTTGATGCTGTCTCAAGCTAAATAAACTCAGTTCCTCCGAGCCCAAAAAGCAGCGAGGATCTTTTGCCTTTGGTGTCACTAATTATCCTCCCATGGAAGCTGAGATCAGGAGAAAGGGGCATAACGAGAGAGTTTGTGCAGCCTTGCAGGACTCTGAGCACATTCAACAGAAAGGGGGGGTAAAAAAAAAAATGTTTATTCTCAGCCCCAAACTCTGTGAAACCGCTTCGTTTTCGGAGTTCCCCGCGCTCCGAAATGTGGGCTGGATAATTTCTGCAAATTCAATTAGAGTTTGGAGCCCGTGGCCGCTCTGATCAGATCTGTGTAAATAACATTGTCCCCAGCCTGTGTTGTCACCTCTGAAATGCTCTCTGGATCGCAGCCTAGCTCTGTCTTTTCTTGTGGTGGAGTCAGGGTGGTGCTGGATTTCGGAGATTTTGCATTTTATTGCTCTTGATTTTTTTTTTTAAATTTAATTTTTTTAGGTTTTTTTTTTTGTTTCATTTCTTTTTTTTTTTAGTTCCGTTTTGACTCTGACAGTTTTTAAAGGTGAGGCTCATTTTTTGTGAGGTTAAGAAGAAGGAGAGAGTAAAAGGTACCGTATCTTTCTTCTTAATTGTTTGGCTTAAGTCTGAAACATCTGAAAAAACACCCTTAAAATGATCTTAGAAGTAACAGTCGCTTAATTAATAAAAAAAATAGTAACAGATTTAGCTTACCCTCTTTATGGACTTAACTTCTGGAAATTAGGCATCCACTCTGTCTCCTCTGCAATAATCAGTTTCTTATCTAACAGATATGAAACGACCAGATACATCTTACATCCTTTAACTCAGCAACAATTATTCCAACAAAAAGAAAAACTAAAATAAAAATTGAAGCACTGCTACAGCTCAGAGCATCTTTTCCTTTAAACCCTTTAAAGTCGCCCGTTTATTCCCATCCCAGCTCAGCTTAATTCCCTTTTATTGTGTCGTTGGGCTGAAAATATACAGTGCCATGCCTAATTGTGCTGCAATTCCACATTAATAACCTGGAACTTTGCATCCCAACCAGCGAGGAGCACGGAAAAAAGGCAGAAACAGATGCAATTATTTGTTGCTGGCTAAGTTACTGTACGTGACCCAGGTGCTGGAGGACTATTTGCATGTGTTTCTCACCTTTGTTCACCCAGACACATGGGGATCTCGAGCTATTGCTGACTAATTGATAGTTGTAGTAACTGCTATAGGCTCCTTAGATTAGAAATGCATGCAGACGTGTGTCTTGATTCAAACATTAAGGAACACACACACTCTCACTTACTTACACGGGCAGAAAGTCTTCATACTATTAGAGGTGTGTGATGGAGATAGCAGGACATAAAACAGAAGAGAGAGAGCCACAGGGAGAGAGAGAGAGACAGAGACAGAGAGATGGCATGCAGCATATATACCCCTACAAATAGTTCTAAAATGCGTTTGCAAATGCAGAAGTCTTCAGAACCATCCAACAGTTCAGCACAACCCTTTTTATCTCTTCTCTGCGGGACGTCTCCATCCAGATTACTCGAAAAAAGCGGAAAAGGTGAGAGCTCTGCCATCTTAGCTCTGAATTCATCTGATTTCCTTTTTTTTTTTTTTTTTTCTCTCTCTCTCTCTCTCTCTCTATATCTCCCCCCCCCCTTCTCTCCCTTGTATTCCTTATGCCATTGTCCATTCTTATGATGGCAGCCGCCCTTGCTCTTGAATGCAAGTGTCACAGCGGGAGCAAAAAGGGTTCAGGGCTGCATTGTCAAAGCCATGGTTGCCTATTGTTTCTTAGCCTTTCACTGCTCTGCTTTTCCGAGCCTCTTTCCCTATCAGTGGCCCCTGTCAAGGGGAGGAGTAGGGAGAAAATTGCAAGAGTTAGTCGTCCTTTTTATTGCACACTGTTATGATAAACAGCCCCAGCAATACATCCCACAAAATTAGGAATTGTAACGACGGGACGGGGGGAAAAAAGAAATTTCTTTGTAGGTTTGCGTTTGGCGCTGCCCTTATGTCAAAAGCTTGGTTTTCTTAGGAAAGACTTTTGTATTGGTGGTTTTATTTTTTTTTTTAATTTTTTTTTTTTGCCCAGCAAAAAATAGAGGCAGCTGCAAAGTGAACAGTGAGCTATTTAGCCACAAGGTAAAAATTTCCTGTTGCTATTTGGATACTGATGCTTTTCAATTTTAAAGGTGTGTGTGGGGGGGAGGAAGCATGACTGAAAGCATTTCTCTAGCTGTCCATCCATCCATCCATCCATCCATCCATCCATCCATCCATCCATCCATCCATCCATCTCTATTTTATGTTTTAAAGCAATCGAAAACGGGTTTTAAAAAGGCCAGGGAGGCTGTTTTCAAGTTGGTTTTATTTGGGGGAACAAAAAAATAATTAAAAAAAAAATAATCTCTCAGTGCAGAATGAGGTTTGTGTTTCAGCTGATTGAATCTTGTGCTGGGAGATGAAGGGGGATGAGTGTCCTGCTCATGCCAGAAAGTGCTGCTTTGTCAGGGCATTCAAAGTAAAATTGTCACAATTTCTTCCTTTGGTGGAGGGGAGAAAAAAATTAATACAGACAGGAGTTTACTTGACATTTCAGCGTGTGTTTGATTGTCTTGTGTGCACAGGCCAGCTCTGCCCGTGTGCAAAACTTCAGGGAGGTTACAAAGTCGTGGCCTCAAAAGTTTTTTTGTTTTACTGCGTTTGAGATGAAATTGCTGAGAGGAGAAAATTATTTCTAAAAGGGGGCTGCCCAGAAGAGTGCAAACATATTTATGTGTTCAAGCTGTAAATATTTTACTCATTTCACTTTAATTTTTATTTTTACTTGCGTTAAAAAAAAAAACAACAAACTAACAAAATGAAAGAGAAGCAAATGCAATCTGATTTGTGCTTTTAACTGTTTCTGTAAATTTGATCATCATCCTTCCAATCCTTAAATTTTTCCTCACTGCCCTCAGTGTACAGGATATTTAACAGTCTGGGGGTTTAATTTTTGCCAGCCTATTATTATGTTCTTTTGGCTGAGCTGTTACATGATCAGAAATTATTGAAAGCAAACACTGCAGACCGTTCGTGTGTGTGCTGCTTGAGGCTGAATATCTGAGCCATTGCAAACGTCTCGTGCTAATTTATCATGTCCAATAATACCAGGCACAGATGTAAATATGGTTTAAGTCTTAGAGAAGCTTGCAGAGAAATTCTCCTCAAGCTGCTTGGGCTTGGTTTTGGTTCTGCTGCAGAATATCGAGTTGGCCGAGCCTCCCAAATGTGAGGGTTTGGTGGGAATTTAGAAAAAGGGCCAAGATATTTCACCTGGGTTCCCTCTTAACTCTCGGGATGCCGAAATAGAAGTGATTTGAGGACCAAATTCTCCCAGACCACTCGCTTTGCCTTTTCTCCCCCGTGATGGTGCTTTTTACACTCATTTATTGTCCTGCACCGCCAAGTTCTAGGTCAAGTATGCGCCTGTTTGGAAAATCTTTACGTTTGAAACTTTTTTTTTTTTTCTTTTCCTGAAGAAATGATGAAAGAACTCTGGCCTTGTTTTAAATCAAGCTCTGAATGCAGCTGAGGCCACCCTGGGAGCACAATGTTTAATTTCCATTCGACATCTGCCTTATATTTCCCATTGCAGCCCGGGCTCTGCGTGGAAGGAGCACTTATCGTTGATAAAAAGTTTGGCATCTCTTTTGTCAGAGGTTGTAATTTCTGTTCTCTCAATCTGGACTGTCATTTTGTAAAATCTTTTGTCGCCGGAGCTGAATGGAAAACCTGGAATGTGCAAGAGATTAAAGAAATGGGGGAAGAGGATTCAAATGTGCACGGCAATTCTGGCCGCTCCCCTCTCTGAGACAGATGGTGCCTAATCCTGATTTTTCCTTATTCCAGTGTCAATTCCGAGCTGTCCCTCTGAATCCACAACTGAATACTGATGAATCAGGATTGGGCCTGGCTCATTTCTTCGCTTTTTGAGGCCGTGGGTTGATCTGGCAGAGATTTCTGCAGGCACAGCTCTGCCCTGGCACTCCTGCTGAGAGGTGCCCACTGAGTGACTCCAGCACTGCCCCGAGTCCCACTCCTCCCTCCTCCTCCTCCTCCTCCTCCTCCTCCTCCTTCCTGACCTTCCAAACCTGGGAATAAATGTCTGATATGAGGGGTTTTCTTTAGGTAGGTCTGGGTCGGGAAATCTCAGAGTTGAGGGGGAATTTGGTGTGTCCGGGCACTCCAGAGGGGCTGAGGTGTCAGGTTTGCCAGGGGGGAAAAAGAAGTTTTTTTGCAGAGCAAAGGCAGAAACATTTGGCCCCACAGATGAATTTTGCTGTGAAAAGGGTGATTCAGGGGGAGAGGTGTTCCAGTCTCATCTGTTTCAGGTGGAGAAGGGAAAACTTCACTCTGCGTTTAATTGTTTGAATTTATTTTGTCTCCTTATTAATCCAAACAACTTGTGCTCACTTTGCTTTTAATATGAGAATATGAAAATGCTTTTTTTGCCCCAGATTCTGTTCTGTATTCTGAAGTGCTCTGTGTGCTGTCAGCTCAAGTTCCAGGCACTTCTTTCGCTCTTTCTTGGGAGATTTCAGTGAGCAGCACTTACACTTCTGTTCTACAAAGAAAGAAATATATCTCTTCTTTTTATTTATTTTTTTCCCTCTCATAGGAGTAACTTCAGTGGGAATTGCTCATGAAAAAGAGTGAGGATCACCTGGATTCTTCTGGAGCTGGGAGTCAGGGCCAGAAATCTGCAGGAAAGACCTGCCCAAGGAGCAAGAGGAGGATTTCACCTCTCCAGAGCTCCATCCCACCTGGAGCTCCAGGCAAGTACCATTCCCCTGCTTGGAGCTTCACTGCTGGGTCCTTGCGAGTTCTCCTGCGCAGAAATTGTCTCAGTGAAGTTGGGTTGCATTAAGATTTGATGAGAATTCGGTGCATTGATCAGGGATCTTGTCCCCTGCCATGGCCAGGGTGCCACTGCACACTTGTGGAGGGTTTATAGAGTCCAAAATGCAGCAAGAGCCAGCCCAGAGAGCTGTGTCAGGAAAAGCTGAACTTGGGTTAGGAGCCTTTGGCCAATCCCAAATCCATCTTTTGTTACTACTTTAAATCACTGACCAGGATCACTTTTCAGGATTTTGGGGGCAGAACTGAGCCACTGCCATGGATTTTGTGCCCAGGAGGGCTCTGCATGCCATGGGCAGCACCTTCCCAGGGGATTCCCACTGCTTTCCTTCTTCCTGCTCATGGAATTTATCCCTTGATGTGAGCAGAGCTTGGCAGGCAGAAAAGAGATTCTTTAAAAGTGGAAGAGACTGGAATAAGGCATGAAAGAACTTCTTATCTTCCACTGGGAAAAATCTGCTTGGAGAGACTCGTTCAGGCAGGGGAAGCTGTGGGAGAAGAGGAGTGAAACACCAGCCAGGAAATTATCTCCTGGTGGGTGAGATGATGCTGCTTTCCAGGAAATCAGGGCAGATTCGTGGCTAACTCTGTGTGCTGGGAAGCTTCAGGGTGCAGGGGGTGTGCAGGGCCAGCCCCTGGTCTGGTGGAAGCTGTCACAGCATCAGCTGGATGCAGGTGGAAGTTCCTGAGTGGGAGTGTCAGGGCTCTGTCCTGCTTAGGCTGCACTGCCCTGAGTTCAGACCCTTTTGTGCTGGCAGATTTCGCTCCTTATTCAAAACACGTGCCAGGGTTTAACCAAACCAGGACTCTGAGAGTGAGCACGGCAGAAAACTTTCATGTGACAATGTTGGCAAGAAAGAGAAGTAAGGATTTTTTAATGGGTCAATTGCTGTGTTTGCTGTTGTGGCAGAAGTGCCTCATGTGCTCAAACCTGCCTTAATTCACATTTCAGAACATTATTTCTCTTTCCCACAAGGTGATTTGGGCGGGAAGGTGATTTGTGGTACAAATTCAGTTGTATTTATAC
The DNA here is from genome assembly GCF_012460135.2 of Molothrus ater. Classification (NCBI taxonomy): domain Eukaryota; kingdom Metazoa; phylum Chordata; class Aves; order Passeriformes; family Icteridae; genus Molothrus; species Molothrus ater. The sequence goes on from NC_050499.2 coordinate 4,949,829, forward strand.
ACCTGCAATCTGCTCCATTGCTTTCATCAGGCTGTGCATGGAATTCCCACTTTTATTGACAGGAACGCATTTTCCTGGGCCGGGGTGGAAATTGTGGAAATTCAGGGTGGAAATTCCTGAAAATTGTGGGCATTGTTTTCTTTCTTTACATTTGCTTTGACTACAAAGGACTCAACCTGGCTGTGAGCTACAGGTTTAAAATGGAATTTCACAGATTGTGTTTCCACCTGTTCTTCGGGTTTTCCAACATTTTTCCGTCCATGGTTTGAGAAGGGACACTTGGTGTGGTGTCACCTTTGAGGGCCTGATTGCTTTTTTCAGTGGCTGCAGGACTTAGAGGCATTTAGAGAGTTTGAGATGGGATTTTGGGAAGGAATTCCTGGCTGGGAGGGTGCCCAGAGGAGCTGTGGCTGCCCTGGATCCCTGGAAGTGCCCCAGACAGGGTTGGATGGGGCTTGGAGCACCTTGGGACGGTGGAAGGTCCCTGCCCATGGGATGGGCTTTAGGGTCCCTCCCAACCCAAACCATTCCATGATTTCTGCAAACTGAAGAGTCCTGCCCAGGCCTTTATCAAAGCCAAAATGAGCTCTGCACTCTGCGTCGTTTTTTCCACCCTTCACAACTTTTCATTTTCTTGTCCGGCTTCCTCCTGTTTTATGCGACAGAACCAGGCAGGAATGAGAGGAAGAAGTCACAAAAAATGTTCTGGGTAGGATTAACTGAGGTGATCCCATCAGAGGTGGAACCCAAGCCCTCAGGAATGTTCCAGTGTTGGCTTTAAGAGCAATAAATCAGCTTCAAGCCATGTTCTCCTTCCTCCAGAATTGTTTCTGGCTCTCTCTGCCCCCGTTTTGCTGTTGATAACCTGATTTCCATCTCTGGTTCATACTCCTGCCTGTGCAGAGAAAATCCTGCCAGTTTTCTGCCAAGTCATCACCTTTCCAACATGCAAACCCCTCCTAAAACCTCCCTCCTTCAGTACTGACCACATGAACTGATTGGTTCTTCTGAAATTGCCGTGTTTTTGTCAGGGCTGTGCAGGGATGAGCCAGCTCTGGAGGAGCTGGGTGATATTTTCACTGTAACCATGGTTCTCTCTCCTCATTTCTGGTTTGGTTGTGAGATAAGCTTGAGTTAAGGCATCATGTCAAGGGATTTTAGTTATTCTGGGGATGCCTTTTTGAATCCTGCATAAATAATGGGCGATTGAACAAAAAAAAAAAAAAAAATTAAATTGATTCAGGAGTGCAATCTGCAGCTCAGAATGAAAACCACCCAGTTGGTTTGAAAATTCAGGAATGGGGAGGGAAAATCAAATGGTGGTGGTGATTACCCAGAGCAGCTGGTGTAATCCTGGAATTAGATGGTTTTTAAGGCTCTTTCCCACTTTTTAGTGTGTTCATGAACACCAGTGGAGGATTTTCTCTTGCTGGAAGCCACAGGGTGGATGCGGAATGGGATAAAACCCAAAATATTGTGGTTGGATCCCAGGAAGCTGCACCAGAGACCTCCTGAGGTCCCTTCCCACCTGATTTGGCTCAGAACCTTGGGTGGAGTCACAGAAATGATTAATAAAAAATAAATTAATCACTTTTTTTTTTCTCTTTGGACAATGTTCCTGTATTTAAAGGCCCTGAAATCTGCAAATGTCACACTGCTGCTGTCTGCTTGTTTGATAAAAATGCATTTTTCCATTTGCATGTGGAAATTCATCTTTTAGAAGAATTTTTTTTTTCTTTTTTAGTTACTGCTTGTGGACCCTCTTTGAATTATCGGGCAACATTCAATAACAATAATAATAGTAATAGTAAAAATAATAATGGTATGAATGTAAGAATATCAGGTAGCAGAAATGTTCTAGCAAACCCTAAATGCCTCAGAGAATCTCTGGTACAAACCCTACAGGGTAAGTTGGAGGTTTGGGGCTCCTCCAGGAAGAAATTTGCCCAAACCTTCTCTTACTTTAGGAATTTTAGTAATTCCTACTAAAATCCTAAAATCCCAACCTCTGGAGCAGCAGAAAGTCCCTTCAGTCCATATTTTTTCTTCTTTTTTTGGCTGGTGGGATTATTGCTCTCTTCCCACACACAAGGATGGGGAAGAAGGGATCCCAAAATCAGATTACATCTGTCAGGTTGTATTTATTTTGATTTATGACTTGTAGAAACCAGGCAACTCAATCCTGGCTCTTCAGCCTCTGCTGCTTGGTGCAAAGTGCTCAGATTTGGCTTTCTGGGAGAATTCCACTGTCACAATTCCACAATTCCACAGTGTCACCCCTCTGAGGCTTTAGGAGCTCCAGGAAACAGCTCCAGGACATTTCTCCATTGTAAGAATATATTAGAATATATTTCTATTCTAAATGTAAATAGAATATTTCCTTCTTGTTGTATTCTAAGATTCCCTTAGACTACATTTATAACCTTTTTATTATTTTTAAAATTTTTATTTTGCACCTGTAGAAGCTGTGAGCAAGGAGAAAAGGTTGGTGTTTAGCAGTGGATTCAGACCCAGATAAAATCTGAGCCCTTAATTTAAAGCAAAAGCTGATGAGGAGTTTTTCACTAAGACATTTCTCTATTGAAAACTGTAATAGCTCAGTGACTTAAACCCTGGGAGATGGTTTGTTGTTTTTTTTTAATATCTCCTTGCAAAGAAATGGAGAAAGAGTTTAGTTTTGCTGAAGTTTTCAAAATTGCTGGCTGAAGCACAAATCCTTTTGTGTCATCCCACGTGATTTGAGATGATCCCAGAGCTTTGTAAACTTTCCAGGGGTGACTCAGCTTTTGGAGGTGCAAGGGTGTAAAGGGGAAAATGGGATGGGGAGACACAGGAGGGAAGGAGGTAAAAAATCAGGTTTGTAGTTGAGTTCAGTCATTAAAATAATGGTAAATAAAAGTAGTGAGAGTTTAGTGTTCAAAGCCAGCGTTGGATGGGTGGTATTTAATTCATTAAATAACATTTATCAAATTGAAGCTTTTGTAAATTATATTTGGGGATCTTCTGGGCCACCAGGTTTGGGGACAGTGCTGGGAGCAGCTCAGACCAGGGCTGGGTGACAAACCCTCCTTGTCCTGAGGCTGAAACCCAACTTGTTGTGGCTGCAGATGACAGGCTGAGCTTCCCAGAGTCCCTGCTGTCCTTTCAGTGCGTGCTTCATCAAGCAGGCCGTGATTAATTGCAGCAGAGCTGCTTCTAATTGGAAACAGAATCTCAGGCTGAGCTTCTCCTCCATGTACAGATCACATGTGGGCTGGGTGTGCTGATTTGTAAAAAATATGTATTCACTGTACATTTAATTGTAGAAATTTATCTATCAAATACAGTTATTTATCTGTTTAATCAGTATATAGCTGTCCATATAAATAGATATTTGCTTTCTGATTCATAATCTCACCAATAGCTCTGCCACATGTGCCAGTGCTGCTGTGCCAGGTCCAGCTGAAGTTCCAGAAGTTCTGTGTGAGTTCAGCTGCTTGTGGGATCCAAAAAAATGTATTCATAATATTATATATTTAATATATATGTACATAATATTATATATTTTCATTGTAGAAATATATCTATCCAATACATCTATTTGTCTATTTAATCAAGACATATCTATCCATGTAAATAGATATTTGCTCTCTGGTTTAGCCATCATCTCACCAACAGCTCTGCCACACGTGTCTGTGCTGCTGTGGTAGCAGTCACAACAGCTCTGAGTTCAGCTGCTTGTAGGATCCAAAAAATATGTATTCACTGTACATAATATTATATATTTTAATTGATAATATTATATATTTTCATTGTACGAATATATCTATCAAATACATCTATTTATCTATTTAATCAAGACATATCTATCCATATAAAGAGACATTTGCTCTCTGGTTTAGCCATGATCTCACCAACAGCTCTGCCACACGTGCCTGTGCTGCTGTGCCAGGTCCAGCTGAAGCCGCAGCAGCTCTGTGTGAGCTCAGCTGCCTGTGGGAATGTGCCTGATTTCTGTCCCCTTGTCCTGGCCGTGCTGCTGAGCTCTGTCCTGCCCCTTCCTGCCCAAAACCAGGAATCTGTGCCCTGTTTCTCCTCCAGCCTCCCCAGGGGCCACATCTGCTGCCCTCTGAGCTGGGTCTGACCCTGAACCCAGCTCCACTGGCTGGGGGGCTCCGGGGTGGGAGAACAAACTGGAAATGGCTTGGCTGGGATGCTCAGAGCAGGGCTGATGTGGGTGCAGAGGTTAATTAGGCCAGGTTAATCAGCTCCTCCATGGGGCAGTGCTGGGCACAACTCGAGTGCTGTGTCCAGTCTGGACCTGGAGGGGCTGGAGCGTGTCCAGGGCAGGGAATGGAGCTGGGAAGGGTCTGGAACCCCAGGAGGGGCTGAGGGAGCTGGGCAGGGGCTGAGCCTGGAGCAAAGGAGGCTCAGGGGGCCCTTGTGGCTCTGCACAGCTCCTGGACAGCCCCAGGTGGGGCTGTGCTCCAGGGAGCAGGGCCAGGAGGAGAGGGAATGGCTCAGGCTGGAATCAGCAGGAATCTCCCCATGGAAAGGTTGTTGAATACTGGCAGGGGCTGCCCAGGGAGGTCTGGAGTCCCCAGCCCTGAGGTGTCCCAGGAAGGCCTGGATGTGGCACTCAGCTCTGGCTGGACTTGATGATCCTGGAGGCTTTTTCCAACCTTAATGATTCCATGCATCGCTGGAGTGCCCAGATCCAGAGGAACTGGCTCTGTCTTGGCTTTTGGACTTGGAACCTGCAGCTCAGGCTGGAATTGTTGGTTTAACTCGGGACCAGTCCTGGGACAGCTGGACAAAGCAGCTCTGGCAAACCAACAACCTAAAATGCCCTGGGCTGCGCACTGGGACATTAAAACCTTATGAGCCACTAAAATGATTTCATTTCTGTGACATTCCAGGCTGATTTTAAGAGGAGGTGACTTCAGACACCTTCATGAACTAATCCACCCTGGAGATGGGCATTGATGACGATGCTCACTTGGTTTTTTACAAGAGGAATAGAAACAAAAACCCAAATTCTCATCTCTCGCTGCTTTGTCCCCCATTGTGACATCTGTTCAGCTCAGTGGGATGAACCACAGGCTCTAGAACAGGAATATTACAGTTTTGGCAAAGGAATATATGATTTTATGGAAAATTATGGAGCTGCTGCAAGTCGCGAATGTGTTCTTGGTGATTTCTGCATGGATTTCAGCGAGGTCCAAATCTTGGGAAGTGATTCTGGCTTTAGTAAAACACTGACAGACACTGGCAGCACGTGCAAACCAGACACACAGAGGAGGAAATTTGTGTCAGGATCTCTGTCAGGTACAATTTGAGCTGGGATGTTTAAATAGAATTAAATAGTTTGTGGGGAAAATTCACTGCAGGAATGCTGGACTGGAAGCTGATTTCACAGCCAACAAACTGCTGGGAGCCTTTCAGGGAGCGCCAATGGATTTTGGGGTCAAACTCTTCCCAAGATGTGGATTATCCTCCCTTCACTTATTGACAGTGAGATTTTCACCCCTCTAAACAAGAAGCTGCTGCCAGAGCTCAGCCCCTAAGTGGTACAGAGTGGCAATAGCAGGATTTTAAAAGCGACCAAAGTCTGGGTAATTCCTCTCAGCAAAGTGATCTCGTGTTCTGCTGCTCCCAGCCTGGGCTGTGCCAGGAAAGGCCCTCTCAGGTCAACAGCTTCCATTTCCTATTGAGTTTTCCTGGAGAGCTCAGTCCCACTCAGGAGCACTCACAGGAGGAGCTCCAGGCACCCCTCAGCCATCCCCTGACAGACGGGGGTGATGCACTAATCTCAAATGATGAAGGATTTTGTTACCATTTTAATGAATTTACTGAGCTCAGGGATGGGGCTGGCTTGAGCAGAAGCCCCTGAGTACCACAAACATCTTCTTTCCCCTCCTCAATTCCTTCTCATGCTCTTCTGGTTCCCCTTGACTCTGGATCTTCCTCAGAATATTCCTCAGGTATTCCTCAGAATTAAGGATTGGCCTTGTTGATTGATTTATGGATTAGTACAGCCTGGTTTTAAAGCTGGAGAAGGAACCAAAAAAGCAGAATTTGTTCTTCATCAACTTGAATATCTCTTCCTTTGCTCAGATAAGCAGCTCAGCTATCACCAGAACTGCAGATATGGATGCAACATAATAGTTAGGATATAATTTATATTCTTATTAAAAACAAATTGACAAAAAGCCCTAACTAATTGATAATTTAGCTGTTTTGCAGTTATTTTATGGATTAAAATGGGGTAGAAATGTGCTTGTTTTCCCTTGGCTGTGGTCTCAGCACTGATCCAGGAGCTCTGCACTTGCTCCAAGGGTTGGAACTGGAGCAGCTGGGATCTGGGTGTGGTGGCACTGCAGTGTTCCTGCTGTGTGGCCACAGATCAATTCCTGAAAACAGCAATTTAAAAAAAAAAGAGATTTAGGAACCTGTCCTTAAAAACAACACAATGCTTCAGCTCAAGAGATGGCATTAATTGGAGGGAGTTAATACCCATGGGTTTCAAAGTTTTTTACTGTTTGTTGATGCTGAGATTAGTAAATCACCCCCTGGTTTGGGTAAATCACCCCCTGGTTTAGTAAATCTGCCCTTGGTTGGGTAAATCTGCCCCTGGTTGGGTAAATCTGCCCCTGGTTGGGTAAATCTGCCCTTGGTTGGGTAAATCACCCCCTGGTTTAGTAAATCTGCCCCTGGTTGGGTAAATCACCCCCTGGTTGGGTAAATCACCCCCTGGTTGGGTAAATCTGCCCCTGGTTGTGTAAATCACCCCCTGGTTGGGTAAATCACCCCCTGGTTGGGTAAATCACCCCCTGGTTGGGTAAATCTGCCCCTGGTTGGGTAAATCTGCCCCTGGTTGTGTAAATCACCCCCTGGTTGGGTAAATCACCCCCTGGTTGGGTAAATCTGCCCCTGGTTGGGTAAATCTGCCCCTGGTTTAGTAAATCACCCCCTGGTTGTGCTTGGTGCCTTCTGCATGTGTAGGAATGGAAGTAGAAAGCCTTGGATGGTTGTGGGTGGGTCACAGGGGCTGTGTGATCGCTTTGCAGGTCACCTCCGTTCCCTGTGGAATGTTTTGTCCAGGCCCAGTTGAAATGCTGGAGCCTTCCCTGCCCCTGGGGGTCTGTCCAGTCCTTCTGTCCTGCTTTGATTTGGCTGGGAGCTCCTCCTGATGGGCTCTTCTCCATCCACCATGTCCTGGACTGGCTTAAGCTGGAATTTATCCCAGCCTCAGGTGCCCAAAGGGCTCCAAACTCTCGAGGTCAGTGGCTCAAAGGGGCGCAAGAAGCTCCTGCTGGACCCAGGGGTGACAGCAGAGCATTTGTGAGGCCACCTTGGCTTTTGTCCAGCAGCAAAAGTATCAGTGGGGATTTTAAGGACCAAACATCACCAAAATTCCCCTGCAGAAAGAGCCCAGGGAAGGAAAGGCCCCTCCGTCCCTGGCCCCACTCACCTCCCACTTTGCTGCTCAGGGCTCTGCTACCTCCAGCTGCAGGAGGAGGAAAGAGCTGAGAAAACAAGCCCTGAAATGACATTTCCCCTGCTCCAAAGGCAGGCAGGGGCGTCATCCACCCTGCAGGCCTCCAGCTTGCCTCTCTTTGCCCATTTCAAGTGCCTTTATTGGCAGCTGGCTGTTACTCTGGGCTAGGTGCTGCCTTTTCCCATTTCCCAGGTAAGGTAAATTCTGGATAAAAGGGGGACCTGTGTGAAGGAGCAGCTCCTGGGTGGTGACACATGGGTGGCCCTGCCTGCTGCCCCCTGAAGGGCTCTGTGCTTTGGGGACAGGGAGGGGGCGACCTGGGCCCACAATATTATGTCACAAACCAGAAAACAGCCGACCCTAGAGCAGCTGTAATGGCATAATAGGATAAGTGCAAGGCAGAAGCAGCAGGGTATAATAGGCACTCAGCTGCCTCTGTATTTACCTGGATGGAAGGAAGCTGGGAAACTGGGCCAGCATGGGGACAGTGGCAGTGTAAATGCACCAGGAGGTGGCTGTGGGTGAAGAGAAAAGGCAGCAATCCCAGGTGTTATATAATAAATAGTAATAATAATATTTGTGCTCGGCCTGAAAGGCTTCGCCCAGCTCTGAGTGCTGCTGGGGTCTCTCTGGTGTTGGGTTTCCTAATTCCTTCTCTCCTCCTGGCTCTCTAAAAGCCTCTGCCTGGTGGTTTTTTGTGCTTTATTATGTCTGGAGGGGAGAGCAGCTTTCATCTGCCTTTCTCTAGGCAAAAAAAGCCCTGGATTTCAGCAGCTGGGAGGGCAGGGAAATGTGGTGAATGGCCGAGGCTGTTTGTGGTGTTTCCATCCCTGGGAATGTCCAGGAGCAAGGTGGGACAGTGGCAGAGGTCCCTGAGGTGAGATTTAAGGTCCCTTCCAACCCAAACCAGTCTGGGATGAAGAAACAGGAAACCAAAAGGGGAAATCCCAACACTGAGATTCCATCCACCTTCCTCATCCACCTCCCTCATCCACCTCCCTCATCCAGCCCTCCCACAGGAAGGATTTTGCTGCAGGTCCCAGAGTGAGAGCAGCTTTCATCTGCCTTTCTCTAGGCAAAAAAAAAGCTCTGGATTTCAGCAGCTGGGAGGGCAGGAAAATGTGGTGAATGGCCTGGGAGGGCAGGGAAATGTGGTGAATGGCCGAGGCTGTTGGCCTTGAGAATGTCCAGGAGCAAGGTGGGACAGTGGCAGAGGTCCCTGAGGTGAGATTTAAGGTCCCTTCCAACCCAAACCAGTCTGGGATGAAGAAACAGGAAACCAAAAGGGGAAATCCCAACATCGAGATCCATCCACCTTCCTCATCCACCTCCCTCATCCAGCCCTCCCACAGGAAGGATTTTGCTGCAGGTCCCAGAACTCTGGGCTTGGTGATGCTTTGGTGGAATCTTTCAGGCCAAGACACGACTTTCTGGCACTCAGAACCATTTCTAAGCTGGGTTTTCTCTGCTGCTCTTGGATGTAGACTCAGCTTTGCTCGTGGCTCTGTGGCTTATCTGCCTCCCTGATTTCACCTTTCACTCCTTTGCTGACTTGGGTGCAGATCCTCCTGTTTAAGTGATGAGTCATTTTGACTTTGGATGGAAATTTGCTTTTTTTTTTTTCCACAGGGGCACTTAGGAACAGGTAAAATGAACCATTTAGATGATTTAGAGAGAGAGATGCCAGGGGAAGTGGAAATGTGTGCTCTGCTATTTCGTTCCTCTTTGCTTCAGATTGCTTTTATTCATTTAATTCCTGAGATGGGGATTGCTGAGTAGTGCCTCCCTCAGCATTGCCTCCCTTTCCGGGATTCCTTGGGCTGAATTGGTTGGAATTCATTGATGGATTTGGAATTGTTGTTTTCCCTGCAGTGCTGTGCCATCCAACAGCAAAATCCACATTATAATTCCAGGAATTGCCAGGGTGGGCTGAACTGTTTAACAGAAAGATGCACACAGGAGTCTTTAGGAATGAAACATGTGGAGTTAAAAAGTAGAAAATGAAACTTTAAAACATAGATTTTGTGAATTTTCTCAAGTGGAGCCAGTGGTTTTTAGGAGGAAAATCTAGTTTAAAAAATCCTAAAGTATGAAATATAATGAGTGTTTCCAAGGGGGAGGGGATCCTTCCAAAGCTTTAGTGGGAAAAAGAATTGTTTTGGTTTTTTATTTTTTTCCCATGATGTGCTGAAGTACAGGTGGTCACACAAATTACAAAGAGCTGGGGGACATAATCTGACTTTGAATCTGAAATAAGGAGGGAGATTTGTTATTATATTATATTATATTATATTATATTATATTATATTATATTATTATATATTATATTATATTATATATATATTCTATATAACATATATATAATATAATGTAATGTAATATAATATAACATTATATTATATTATATTATATTATATTATATTATATTATATTATATTATATTATATTATATTATATTATATTATATTATATTATATTATATTATATTATATTATATTATATTATATTATATTATATTATTATCCCAAATATCATCCCAAAAGATAATGCCATCACCTGCCAATTTGGAATGAGAGGTTAAAATAACTGAAGCATTTTGAGTAAAGATGATTTGTAAAACCATCCCCAGGCTGAGTCTGTCCTGCAGAAAAAACAGGACCTGTTGAAATATCACTTATTGGGAGTTTGCTCCTTTTCAGCTGTAGTTAATTCTGAGTAAATGGTGTATTAATAATTGGGTTAAACCAATTCTCCCCATGGAAATGTAGGTTCTTGCCTGGCCTATTTACTGCAGCATCAGGGGCTGTCCTATTTTCCAGGAGTGTTCCTCTCACAGGAGGCATAAATCCTGTCTCACAAAAGGGAAACTGAGGCACAGATGGGGAGAAGTGGCCTGAGAAAGGATCAAGAAGGCTTGAAGGAGGAGCATTCCAAATTTTAGGCTCAAATTCCTCGTGGCACAGCCATTTGTTCTTCCAGCATCTGGCTTGCCCCTGGTCATTGATGGATAGTTTGGGTGGGGATGAGCACACACAGAAAAATGCACATTTAGGAGCTGGAACAGGCTCTGACAGCTGAGGGGGCGTTTAGGGAAGTGGGGTTTGTCATTAAACACCCTCTCTATGTGGGCACAGCTCCCCAAACCCGGGTTCTCCTTGCTCTCCTCCCATTTTGGGGAACCCAAACCCAGCAGGATCTCATTCTTCAGCATGGAGCATCCCCACAAACCCCACAAACCCCACAAACCCCACAAACCCCACAAACCCCACAAACCCCAAACCCCCCTGGCTGCCCAGTGTCACACCAGGGCTTTCCATCAGGATCTCATTCTCCGGCATGGAGCATCCCCACAAACCCCACAAACCCTTCCCCACTTTGGAAAGTGTGGTTTGTTATTAAACACCCTACGTGGGCACCCCTTCCCAAACCCGAGCTCTCCTTGCTCTCCTCTCATTTTGGGGCACCCAAATGCATCAGGATCTCCTTCTCACACCTCCCCAGACCCGAGCTCTCCTTGCTCTCCTCCCATTTTAGGGCACCCAAACCCATCAGGATCTCATTCTCACAGCTCCCCAAACCCGAGCTCTCCTTGCTCTCCTCCCATTTTAGGGCACCCAAACCCATCAGGATCTCACTCTCCAGCATGGAGGATCCCCACAAACCTTTACCCCCTTTGGGAAGTGTGGTTTGTTATTAAACACCCTCTCTGAGTGGGCACAGCTCCCCAAACCCGAGCTCTCCTTGCTCTCTCCCATTTTGGGCGCCCAAACCCATCAGGATCTCATTCTCACAGCTCCCCAAACCCGAGCTCTCCTTGCTTTCTCCCATTTTGAGGCATCCAAACCCACCAGGATCTCATTCTCACCCCTCCCCAAACCCGAGCTCTCCTTGCTCTCTCCCATTTTGAGGCATCCAAACCCATCAGGATCTCATTCTCACCCCTCCCCAAACCCGAGCTCTCCTTGCTCTCTCCCATTTTGAGGCACCCAAACCCATCAGGATCTCATTCTCACAGCTCCCCAAACCCGAGCTCTCCTTGCTCTCTCCCCATTTTGAGGCATCCAAACCCATCAGGATCTCATTCTCACCCCTTCCCAAACCCGAGCTCTCCTTGCTTTCTCCCATTTTGAGGCATCCAAACCCACCAGGATCTCATTCTCACCCCTCCCCAAACCCGAGCTCTCCTTGCTCTCTCCCATTTTGAGGCATCCAAACCCATCAGGATCTCATTCTCACCCCTCCCCAAACCCGAGCTCTCCTTGCTCTCTCCCATTTTGGGGCACCCAAACCCAGACTCATTCTCATTGTGGAGCATCCCCACCAACCCCACCAACCCCACAACCCCAAACCCCCGCGGCTGCCCAGTGTCACACCGGGGTTTTCCATCATCCCCATCCCTCCTGAAGTGCATTCGCAGCGATTTTCCCGTCGGGGTTTTTTAGCATTATCGATCCCTGCGGGCCATGGGATGCCGTTGACCCTGGCACCTCGCCGGGGCTGCCCCGCCTTTGTCGCCGCTGCTGTCGCGCTCGGCAGATGGCTTTTGTTCCTGACAAACGCTGCTCATCCGATTGTCCGGGTTAGCGGGTGCGCCCCATCCCGCCCCGGCTCGGCCCTTCCCTGCCAGACTCGCCCCCTCCTTCCCCCGGGCTGGGAACACCAGAAGGAGCTGCTTTGCTCGGCTTTTTCTAATTTTTTTTTTCCTTTTTTTTTTTCTTTTTTTATTCCTCCTCCTTCTCCCCAGGGGTCTGCCTGGATTATTTCTGAAGCTGCTTTCTTTCTCCTGTGAAAGTAAGCCAGGGAAAATAGATTTAATTTTTGGGTTTTTTTGGGGGTAGCTTTTCTTGGACAACACCTGGGTCCCACCTTGGCTAAATCAGCATCAATCCTTCCTCATTTTTGATGTCCCACAACATCTAAATGGGTTTTTTGGGGGGATTTTTTTTTTATTTTTTAAATTTTCTGTACGATAATGCATTGCATCAACCTGCCAGAAGCAAACTGAGGGACAATGACAAGGATTTGTGTGGCAGCCTACAGGATTTGGGTGCCTGATCCACTTCTCTGTGGTGCCAGAATCTGCTGAATTCAGCACTCAAAGGCAGAAAGGCAAATCCCTGCAAAGCAGGAATTGCACTCTTTTGTGGCCTTGGGGGTGCTGGAAAAGCAGGGATTTGGGAGCTGTGGGGTGTCCTGGAATGCCTGAGGGAGGGAAATGGGAGTAGGGGCAGGTGCAGGGCAGCAGAGAGGGGAGGGTGACTTGTGAGGCTGCAGCCTGGGGCAGGGAAAGCTGATCAATTCTTAATTGTCTCCTAATGACTACAGGGTTCAAGGTTTTCCCTTGAATTCCAGGATTTTGGCAGGAGAATTTCAGACTTTTGCTCCTTGTGGGCAGTGTCAAACCCAGGCCTTGGCTTCTCCCCTCCCCAAGGAAGGACTGGGAAAGTTTCTGCCCTGTTCTCTCTGAGGGCTGTGCTGTTGTTTCTCCCTCCAAAATTGGAGGAAAAAGAAGGATGGATGTGATTTCTGTACCAGCCAGGCTGTTTGTCAGTATTTTGCTACTTTATTGGAACTTGTGGAACCTGAATCAGGTCCACAAGAGCTGCTCAGAGGCCCATTATTTTCCATTGTTATTCCTTTTTTCGTTCCAGTATTACTTTTCCTCAGGAAGTAATTTTTTTTTCTTTTTAATTTAGTGTGATTTCACTCAAACCCACACTTTTCCTCCTAAAACCACCATAAATTATTCTGTTACCACCTCGCCTCACTGACTGCAGCTTTGTTCACACGAGATTCTTGGAGAGGATTTTTTTTTTTTCCCCCCTGTCACCAGTGGGAATTAGAGTGGGGAAAGGGCAAATTTAAATTAATAAAAAAATCTGTTAAAGGAAAACGGCTTCTGGCGCTGAAGTCACCTTTTGGTCAGCCCTGTATGTGATCCCCCTCTTCTGGCTGTCTGCGGAATTGGATACGGAGGGAAGTGGAGACGAGCGCAGACAATGGGATTTGGGCAAATCCCATCATTTGCGTCCTGCAGGTCGAAAGAGCTGCTTGGAATGAGGGACAGGGTGTGCTTGTGCTGTGCTTTGGGCTCAGCCCGGTGTCAGGTGTGCTCTGTGTGAAGCTCACCCCGGTTATATTTGACCTGGCTCTATTTTCAGCGTCTCTTGCTGCTGGTTTGTGCCTGGGAGAGGCCAAGGTGTGAAATGTGAAATGCTGCCCTCGTGGTCTGGTCGTGCTTTACATTTTATTTGTCTGCATAAAAATCCTGGCAGTTTTAGAGGCAATCCCGGGATACCCTCGGGAGGGGCTGTGTGAGGCAGGAGTAGAAAAATAAGCAAGGAAAAAAAGAAAAAATCCCATCAGGTGCTGTTTGCAGAGAGGAAATCTGTGATGGAATGTGGGGTGAGGGAGTGAGATGGGACAGCAGGGTTGGAGCTTCCTTCAGGGCTGGAATTAGTGCAGAATTTTTTCTGGGTGTAGGAACAAAATTTTAGTTCAAAGCCACATTTACATCCACGTCCCAGCTCCACCTTCCAGAAACTGAGTCTGATCATAAAGGTCGTCGAGCACAACTGAGTTCCTGAATAATTGAACAACATTTGCCATCCTGCTCCATGGCATTCCCTTCTTTTTTTTGCAGCAGGAACCACACTGGAGTTCATAACCTCTACCCAGATGTTAAAGAGGAGGCAGGAGAATATTCCAGGGAAGGTGTTAAATTACAGACTGGAGTTGGATGGAAGAGAGAACTAAAAGCAGGGAGAGATCTCATAATTCCCTCTGCTCCCAGCTTAAGGAAGCAGCATTCCCTTACTGACCCATCCTTTCCAGGGACAGCCATGAGCTGAGCAGTTTTCTCTCTTCTTTTGTCCTCCCTGGGCTCACTTTACTGCAGTTCCTGGTGCTAGAGATTGAATGTGAAAGCTGGACCCACTGCTGAGTGTAAAACAAACCAGGGAATCTTCCTGGAGGCCAGAATCTCCTGGAACAGAAAAAGAATAGGAAAGTCTCCTGTGTTTATCAGGGCTGCAGGAGATGCTGACCCTGGGATGGGGTGGCAGGAGGCTCCTCCTGAGGGCTGTAGGAGATGCTGACCCTGGGATGGGGTGGCAGGAGGCTCCTCCTGAGGGCTGTAGGAGATGCTGACCCTGGGATGGGGTGGCAGGAGGCTCCTCCTGAGGGCTGACCCTGGAATGGGGTGAAAGGAGGCTCCTCCTGAGGGCTGACCCTGGGATGGGGTGGCAGGAGGCTCCTGCTGGCTCTCTGTGCCAGCTCCTGGCGCTCAGGGAGGTGTCAGACCGGGGTTGGTTTCACAGTTGTGCCAACTGGGGGAGACGCGTTTTCCTTAATGCGGTGGGAGATGAGTTTTGAGATGTGTGAGTGCCAAAGCATCCAGAACACTGCAAGGCACCTTTGTCCCTCGTGCCCCCAACAAAAGTGTCCTCTTGGCCTTGGCTGGGAGGAATTCCTGGCTGGTGAACGGACTCAGGGTGACCAGATGATGTCAGGAACGTGTTTGACATCACCTCACCCCTCTGCTTCTCCTTCTCCCTTCCCCTTTCTGTGCCCAGCAACCTAAATAACAAAATCTGGGCTAAACTGTGCCTCTGGGAAGTGCCACCATGCCAGGAGCAGTGGTGTCACCCTCAGGTGCTCCTGAATCAGGTGTCCAACACCTTCTGGGGAAGCAGAGTGGGAAGGGGCCACTCAAAAACTCTGCAACCCTGGGCTCTGCCCCCAGAAATCCACCTCCCCTTCTGCTGGGAGCTTCCCAAGGAGTAACAAATCCCCTCTGGCTCTGTGCTGAGTGCAGAATTGATCATTGCTGTTTTCCCTGCAGTGCTGTGCCATCCAACAGCAAAACCCACGTTACAATTCCAGGAATTGCCAGGGTGGGCTGGACTGTTGAACAGAAAGATGCACACAGGAGTCTTTAGGAATGAAAGATGTGGGGGTAAAAAGTAGAAAATGAAACTTTAAAACATAGATTTTGTGAATTTTCTCAAGTGGAGCCAGTGGTTTTTAGGAGGAAAATTTTGTTTAAAAAATCCTAAAGTATGAAACATCAGATTGCTTTTATTCATTTAATTCCTGGGATGGGGATTGCTGAGTAGTGCCTCCCTCAGCATTGCCTCCCTTTCTTGGTTTCCTTGGGCTGAATTGGTTGGAATTCATTGATGGATTTGGAATTGTTGTTTTCCCTGCAGTGCTGTGCCATCCAACAGCAAAACCCACGTTATAATTCCAGGAATTGCCAGGGTGGGCTGAACTGTTGAACAGAAAGATGCACACAGGAGTCTTTAGGAATGAAAGATGTGGAGTTAAAAAGTAGAAAATGAAACTTTAAAACATAGATTTTGTGAATCTTCTCAAGTGGAGCCAGTGGTTTTTAGGAGCAGAAGCAGACTGCAGGAGCCAGGGGGATCAAGGGGGCACTGGGAGCCCTGGCCCTGCTCCCTCCTCCTGCCCCGGCCTGCAGATGCCACTGGAAATTGATTTTTTTGTGAAATCCAAAGGTGAAGCGTGGCAATAGGCAGCTCAGAGCCATCTGTCTGCTCAGGGCTCCTGTTGGGGGCTATTTGTTGGTAAAAAAACTCCAGAAATTGCACTAAAGGTGTTTCCCTCTGCGTCAGGGAAAATTTCCTTTGTTTTCCCTACAAAACCCATCAGGTTCTCCTGCCCTGATGGGGAAATCAGAGTCACACGAGTGCTGCAGCCACCCATCCTGCCAAGGTGCTGAATCATTGCCCCCCAAAAAAACCCCCCCAGGCACCTCCAGATCCCCCAGCCCTAACCCTGAACCCTCCCCAGAGCCAGAGGTGCCTTTGAAACGGACCCAGTAAATAAGAAAAGAAAGCAACAGATGCTGAGTCACCGACCAGAACTGCTGTGGTGCACCCCAAAAAGCTGGACTTGGGTTGGGGGTTTCCTTAACCTGGGAAGCAGGGGAGGATAAGAGGAAAAGGAAAAAAAAAAAAAAGGAGCAGGGTTAAGGTGGTTTTGGTAACCTCTGTGTGATTTTCTGCACTGCTTTGGTTTTGAGTGTATATATATGTATATATTTAATTTTTATCGGTTTTCTTTCTTTTTTTTTTTTTTCATTTTAATCTGTCTCAGTTTCTGCTTTTTGTGTTTTGTTTTTCTCCTTTTTCTGCTGCAGTCTGTCGGCAGCCCCTCAGCCATGGCACAATCATGTAAACTGCTCTGGAGTTAAAAGCAAAGAGAGATTACATTGTCCTCCTCCTTTATTTCACGGGTGCTCACAATACCTTGAAGAAATCACCGAGTTTTTGTTTTTTTCGGAAGGGATTCAGCTCCCAGCCTGCAAAGGGGGCTCTCTGCCTTTCCCAGGGCCAAGCTGCATCTTCCTTTTCTCATTCCAACCTTGCACCTCTGCTCTGAGATCCTCACAAAGCCCCGCAAACCCCTCTCCTCTCCCCGAAGAAATCAATCAACCCCAACTAATACTTTAATGACTCCTTTTCCTACCGAGGAAACAAATTCAGGAGCACACACACACACACACACAGGCATGAACAAAAAAAAAAAAATAATTCTATTTTAAAAAAAAAAAAAAAAAAAAAAGGAGCTAGAGGCTGAGGAGGACCTCGTCTGGTCAATGAAAGAAAGAGACGGATGTCTGGTGCCATGGCAATGGAGCAGGGATTACTTTGCACTGGAAAATAGGTTCTTTTTTTTTTTTTTTCTCTTTTTTTTTTGTTGGTTTTTTTTTCCTCTATTCCAGTTTTTTTCTTTTTTTTTTTTTTTTTTCTCCTCTCTCTCAAGCAGCTAAGAGTTGTCACCGAGTCTGAGAGGCCCATTTAGAGGAAAACGAGCCTCCGAGGAGAATTGAATGCTTGCTTTCAGCGGCTGCTGCTTGAACAGTCTGCTTTGCTTTTCGGGCAAGGCAGGATGCAAACACCCAGATTTGTTTGGAGCACTTTCCCCAGCCCTGTGTGTGTGCATATGTGTGTGGGGAGAGCCATGAAAACCCCAGCAACTGGGAGGAACACACATTAATAGCAAAAAAACTGCGTTTCGGTGCGGCAGTTTGCACTATGGTTCCGTGAGAATTTCGCATTTGATTGGATGATTTTTGGGGTGTATTTAGCATTTTCTTGCCATTAGGCTGAATTTTGATGGAGATTAATTCATTCCATTGAATGCTCTTTATCCTGCCTATGGTTCCGTGAGAATTTCGCATTTGATTGGATGATTTTTGGGGTGTATTTAGCATTTTCTTGCCATTAGGCTGAATTTTGACCGAGATTAATTCATTCCATTGAAGGCAAGTCAAGATATTTTGTGACAAAAGGTATTTTTTGTGGTGGAAAAGGCTGATTTGTGGAGATTCCTCACTGGGAGCGTTTTCCTTCTGTGCTGCTTCTTCCCTACCCCCAACTCTGAATATTTTGGGGTTTGTTTGTTTGTTTGAGTCTGATTTGTTTTGTTTTTATTTCTTATTTTGTTATTTTAACTAGTCACCAAGTTTCATCCTGAAGAAAACATTTCGGCCAAGACTCCCTTTTTTTTTTTTTTTTTTTTTGAAAATTCATTTTATTTAACAAAGAGATTGGCCAATGGAAACAAACCAAAGGGATGCTATTTCCAAGTGGGGTTTTTTTAGCTGCCTTTTTGAATCTCTGAACTTTTAAGGTGTTTTTTGGCTGGGTTTTTTTCTTTTTTTTTTTTTTTTTTTGTTGTTGTTACCTCTTGGGGTGAAGGAAAAGGCTCCTTGCCTGTGTGCCAGCCAAGAGATGAAGGTGTTCTCTGATCTGTGAATCATCCACCCACCAGGCTCCAGACAAGCAGATACCAAGCAGATTATTTAAAGCAGATCAAATGGAATAAAAGACCTTTATGTGCCTTTGCTGGGCTTGGCCAGGGAGCCCCAGGTGACACCTGAGGTGACTCTTGGTGAATTCCCCTCGATTCCCCACCCCAGAATGTTCCTTGGGGTAGATCAGGAGATAATTCCACTGCAAAATGGGATTTTTTCAGTGCTTCGAGCTTTCCCACGTGGATCTGGGGGGAATTGGGTTGAGTTCTCCCATTTTAAGCACCAGGAAATGCATTAATTTTGCAGTCTGGGTCATTTAAAGACACATTTCCCTGACATCAACAAAGGCACAAGTTGCAAAATATTTATTGCTGTTCTGAGGTGATGTTGCTTTTTCCCATGGCAAAACTGCCTTAATAAATGAGCCAAAATATGGCTTTAAGTTATGTTAATCTTGCTCTGTACGTGCCCTGCCTTTTGCCTGGCAGGGCCACATGAAAGCCTTGAAATCCTGAATTTTTTCGTGCTCTCTGTCCTTTCTGGGCTGAGCTCTGTTGTTGTAAATGGAATGTGTCTCCTTTCTCCTGTCTGCAGTGAAAAATAGCTCCTCTCTTTAATCTTCCCCTCATTTGCTAAAAAGTAACCAAAAATAATCCCCCCCCCTTTTTTTTTTTTTTTAATGTTGGGGGGTAGGTGGTGAAATGTGCCAGGATTAAAAAAAAAAAAATAAAAATAAAATAAATGTGACCCTCCTTTTCAGCCATTCCGAACTGTGAAACAGAAAATCTCTGTCCAGGTAAAAAATTTGAGTTGTCATAGCAACAGCAGGATGGCTATTTATTTTTGGATTTCCATTTTCACTGATTTATTTAACACATTGACAATCCATTTATAATGAAGAGGAATTCAAGAGGGTTTTTGTTTCTGCCTGGGTTTACAGCCAGCCAAGGTTGGGTTACTTTTCACCAGAGAAAATAAGCAAAGATAAAAGAGGTAAATAAAAAGGAAAGCTTGTGGCTTTTGGGGGCTTTTCTGGTAGGCAAATACGGGCTCCCAGGCGAGTGAAATCATCACTGACTTGTTTATTTTGTCTTTGAGCGCTGTAAAACTGAACAAAGCTTTGAGAGCAGGGCAGCTGCGAGGCCCAGGAGCCCCAGGTGCTCACCTCCACCTGCCCTTGCTGCGTGCCCAGGCTGCAGGGAGAGGTCAGCAGAGCCTTGGGAAGTGATTCCTCCTCTCCCTCTCCCTGCAGGAGCCATGGGGAGACCCCAGGGCGGGGATAAAATCCAAATTTCTCCTTTTCTGCGCTCTCTGCAGTGGTTTTGTCCAGCCAAGGAGGTTTGGGAGGATCTGCTGGAGTTTGGGGAGCCCGGACACTCATTCTGGTTGGGTCCCAAAATTATCCTACTGGTCTTGCCTCATTTTGGGGTGTGTGTGCCAGGATGGGCTGTGCTGTGCTCTCAGGAGGGGATGGTTTGCCAGGCCCTCAGCCAGGGGAAGGTTTTTGTGCCTAAAGATTCGGGCCATGCCTGGATCCAGCTCTGGGTCCCACCAAGGCAGAGGTGCCTGGGGATTTTCCTGCCTCCCAGCAGCGTGAGAGCACTTGGACAGCAGGGAAATGCAGCAAAACACCCAGGAAATCCCTGCAATTTAGGAATTCTTGTGTGCCTTCCTCCCTAGACATTCAATTTCTGTGCCTGCCCTTGCCGTCACATTTACCTGCCACAATTAAACCAAACCTTCAGCGTTTGATGACTTGAAAGCCTTGGAAGATTGGGAAGTTTGGGGCAGGTTTTGCAGCAGGAGGGGCAGAATCCAGATGGAATAACCCAGGGAGAGCAAACCCAGCAGGTTCCTGCTGCAGGAGCTGTCTGGGAGTGTGGAGATGGAGCAAATCTCTGCCTGATTTTTCTCCCAGCCTGTGTGATTGGCTCTTCTGGGATGGATTTGGGAGGCTGAGATGGATGGCTTGAAAAGAAAATTGTGAGATTCTGGGGGGAATCTCCAATCATTTTCTCCCATTATTGCTGGCTGTGGCATCAATCCTGGCTGGCTTCCAGGACAGGAGGGCAGCACCTGCCCAAAGAGTTGCACTTTTTTGAGGGCCAAACCTGTTAATCTGTGAAACACTGGCTTGGTTTTGAACGAGGCACTCCAGGAAAAGGTGAAGTTAGGAAAATAAAAATAAAATAAAATCAAATCAAGTGCTATTTCTGGCTGGGATCTTGAGCCTGGAGGGAGCAGAGTGTCCATCAGCACTTCCCCCTTTTTCTCCTGGTGGAGCATCCAGCTTGCAAATTGTCTTTTGGGGGCTGGCAGTTGTGTGGGGGGGGGGGAAGGGTGGGAAAACCCAAGGAATCAACTTCCAGACATAAATACAATATGGACAAGTCATAAACATTATTAAAGCAAGTCTATCCCTGCAGGGCAGGTTTTTGCTCATAATGCTTTCCTGATTGCGCTTCCGCAGCGCCGGGGAAGTGAATAGCGGGCTGATTATCCACGGCCCGATCTACAGCAGCGGAAAAACTGCTCCCTTTGTGTGCCAGGGGGGAACTTTGCATATTTACTGCCAGGGAACAGCCAGCCTGGACATCCACAGCGGGGCTGAGCCCAAACTGGCCATGGGGGTTCTGGTGGGGCTCTCCTTGTCTCGCTCGTTACCCAAACCCTGCCCCTGTTTGGCAGCAGGTTGTTTTTGTTTTTTTTAACCTGATGCCTCAGGTTTTGGATTTTCTATTTTTCAGGTTCTGTGCTGCTTTAGTGTGTGGGTCTGGGTTCACATCAGGGGATGGTGAGCTCTGGGCACAGAGCAGGGAGACAAAACAATTCCTGCTCCAGCTGGGCACCAAGGACAAATGATCCAAATCTCAGCCCAGGAGCACAAACACCGTGGGCTGGAGAGAGAAAAACAAGGATGGGCCTGCATGGGCTGGAGCTGGGATGGGACAATGAACTGCAAGATGCAAATGGAGCAGAACTGATCCCAGGGAGAGACCCCGGGAGCGCTCGTGCATTTTGGGACCATTTTGGGTTCATCTTGGGTTCATTTTGGGACCATTTTGGGTTCATTTTGTGACTATTTTGGTTCATCTTGGGTGCAGCCCTGGCTGGGCTCTTGTGCTGCCCAAGGTGGATCCATTGAGGCCTTTTAATAAATCCCTGCTTTATTCTTTAGCTCTGCCCAGCCTCTGTTCTAGGGCACCAAACACTTTGGATCAGTGGATGGGAGCTGTTGCTACAAAGGAAGAATATGAGGGAAAATAATAATAATAATATTCATCATCATCATCATCGTCAAAATAACAATAATAATACTAAAAAAAGACTCTGTGACATATTAAAAGAATTGTCACTGAATTTCTTTTGAAAACCCCAAAACTTGGGAGAAATCCAAGTCTTTTTACAGAATATTTTCTTGGAGCCAGTTGTCCAGCTCATTTGAAGTATCCTGGAATATCCTGAGTTATAACCCCAAGGATCAGAATGCCACTAATTTTGTTCAATATTCCATGTACAGTGTGGCACTGCTCACTGTAATAATAATAATAATAATAATAGTAATAATAATAATAATAATAATAATAATAATAATAATAATAATAATAGACTCTGTGACCTAGTAACACAACTGACACTAATTTCTTTAAAAAACCCCAAAACTTGAGAGAAATCCAAGCCCTTTTACACAATATTTTCTTGGAGGCAGTTGTCCAGCTCATTTGAAGTATCCTGGAATATCCTGAGTTGGAGGGGACTCACAGGGATCAAAAGTGCCACTGACTTGTTGGATATTCTGAACTGCTTACAGGGAGAGTCCAAATCAGATCTGTGGTGAATAATCAGAACAAATCATAAAAGTAATCAGAAAATAATAATCAGAAAATATCTGGCATTATGATCAGAACAAATCTGACTTTGTACAAAGCTTGGTGCTGGCAGAAATGTCCCATAAAAGGCCCCTTGTGCTGGATCCAGTCAGAGCAGCAGAGTTTTGAAGCAGATGCTCAAGGTGCAGTCGTTCCATTATTCAATTATGACAGAATTCTCCCCAACAACTTAATGAACATTCATTTGTGATGTATTGAACCATTTTTTCTGTTGAACATAAAGATCAGTGCTAGGAGCTATACATTCTGTGAGATAATTGCACCGTGTAATTCTGGTGCTTCAACAATTTATATTGAAATATTGATGGATATGTTCCAACATTCTTCTTCTTTTTTTTTTTTTTAATTCTTTTTGCAAGCATATTTCATAATCTTTTAAATATCTCTCCCCTGAAAACTTTAATGGAAAGAACAAATCCTCTTATGTAAGAGAGTTTAATGCATCTGGATATTGCTAAGCAAACAAAAGTATTTCAGAGCCGTTTCTGTTCTCAGAAATAAAAGAAATTGGTAACAGAAGGTATTGTAAATATGAATTTATGAGGAATATGCAATGGCAGAAAGGCATGACTAAGAAAAAGTTCAGGGCTTCTCTTTAGCATCAGAAATACAAAATATCTTTTCTGATTTTTCGTTAGCATAACTAAGTAAAGCACCCTTCCATTTTCAGATAGGAATTTATGCTAAGTGACATTTTGCATAATCTCCTTAGGAGAGGCCCTGTGGAATTTTGCTGTGTGTGGTTCCAGCATTGACCCAAGACTTGAATGGAGAAATTGAGATGCAGTGGGGTTGTGCAGAGCAGTGAGGAGCATCTCAGAGAAGGAACCTTGCTCAGAAATGGGTGGGAAGAGTTCATTCAAGGGGTTTGAGTGTCTGCTGTGAAAATCAAACTTCAATCAAGTTCATAAGTAGCCAGGATAAAGGATTTTGCTGTGAATTCATATAAATTTGTTGTTCCCCTGAGCACACCATGCCAGGATGGTTTTCTGGGTACCCTTTCCTGCTTTTTTCTCTCTTTTGGTGGATCTTTCCCTTACCAGGAGCTGTCCCTAGACCCTCATTCCATGTCACACAGGTCTGCAGCAGGAATCAGAGCCTAAAGAGTGCTAGGCCAGCTGCAGTGTCCCAATCCCAATGTCCTGAGCCCATTCTCCATTGGAGCTACAGTGCCCTGATCCCATTGTCCACCTGAGCTGCAGTGTCGCAATCCCAGTGTCCAAATCCCAGTGTCCTGAGCCCATTCTCCAACAGAGTGTCCCAACCCCAGTGTCCCAATCCCAGTATCCACCCGAGCTGCAGTGTCCCAATCCCGGTGTCCTGATCCCATTCTCCACTGAAGCTGCAGTGACCCAATCTCAGAGTCCCAGTCCCAGTGTCCAGACCCCACTGTCCATCAATGTCCCAATCCCAGTCTCCTGATCCCACTCTCCAGTGGAGCTGCAGTGTCCCAGTCCCAGTGTCCTGAGCCTATTGTCCACCAGAGCTGCAGTGTCACAGTCCCAGTGTCCCAGTCCCAGTGTCCAGACCCCACTGTCCATCAGAGTGTCCCAATCCCAGTGTCCCAGTCCCAGTGTCCTGAGCCCATTCTCCACCAGAGCTGCCGGGCATTGCTGCAGCCTTGCCCTGGCAGCAGAGATGTTGCCCGGGCAGTGCCCACCCAGGGCTGCTCTCCTCGGGCTGGCTGCCATCCTTTCTGGGCAAGGGTACAGATCATGTCCTGAGCTGTGCCAGCCACGCTGCTTGTGCCTCATTTCTGCCTGTGAGCCTGGCTGAGCAGAAAAAGGAGCTCTCTCTGTATATTTATATCCCTACCAGGGTGTTCATGGATCATCTGATACCTTGGGATGGTCCTGGGGGATGACAACGAGACACCCAGTGCTGCACAACGTGTCTTGGCAAGCAGGAAGGGGTGGGAACCCCGTGCCCCCCTTTCCTCCTGCAAGTCTTCATGTTTCTTTTTGGCACATCCCCGCAAAGAGGAGCAAGATGCAAAATCCTGCCAAAGCTTCTCGTGGAATAGATGACATTTATATTGTTATGCAGTTTGCTGATCTAAACATACCATTGCCTTGCCTTGATAGCCCAGGGCAAGTGATAATCAGCTTGTTTGGTGGGCACCCTGCCATCTGAAACGGGGGACACAAATAGAGACAGTTTGTGCATCATCCACCAGCCTTGCAGGAACACGATTCCCAGCTGAGAGCATGGAAATGTGTCTGTCTCCTGAGCGTGTGCATGTTGGCATGGGAAAGAGAAGTGACAGCGATAAATAGAATGGGTTTGGAATAAATCAGGGTTGTGTTTTGTGGCTGCTCCGAGCTGGCTCTCACTCCGTAAGTCACTGTGGAAACGGTGGAAGCTCTAGGAGGCTCCAAGATTGGTCAGCTGGGCTGAGACCCCGTGGGACTGCTCTGTGTCAGGAGCTCTGCTTCTCTCTTCATCCCCAAAAGATGTTTGGTCTCACAGGTAACAGGGAAGATGAGGAATTGGGGTTCCTGGATTTTATTCTGGGCAATTTGTCCTCTCTGTGTGCCTGGCACCACCTCGTGTGTGTTCCAGGACGTGGATTGAATTGAGGTTTTGGGATAGAGGACTTGAATCAGGGTTTGCTGTAAGGGTCTGGATTGCTGGGATGGATGGATGGATGGATGGATGGATGGATGGATGGATGGATGGATGGATGGATGGATGGATGGATGAGGGACAGATGGATGGATGGATGGATGGATAGATGGGTGGATGGATGGATGGATGGATGGATGGATGGATGGATGATGGATGGATGGATGGATGGATGGATGATGGATGGATGGATGATGGATGGATGGATGGATGATGGATGGATGATGGATGGATGGATGGGTGGATGGATGGATGGATGATGGATGGATGGATGGATGGATGATGGATGGATGATGGATGGATGATGGATGGATGGATGGATGGATGATGGATGGATGGATGGGTGGATGGATGGATGGATGATGGATGGATGGATGAATGATGGATGGATGATGGATGGATGGGTGGATGGATGGATGGATGATGGATGGATGGATGATGGATGGATGGATGGAATGACGGATGGATGGATGGATGGATGGATGATGATGGATGGATGGATGGATGGATGGATGGATGGATGGATGGATGATGGATGGATGGATGGATGGATGATGATGGATGATGGATGATGGATGGATGGATGATGGATGGATGGATGGATGGATGGATGGATGGATGGATGGATGGATGATGGATGATGGATGGATGATGGATGGATGGATGGATGATGGATGGATGGATGATGGATGGATGATGGATGGATGGATGATGGATGGATGGATGGATGGATGGATGGATGGATGGATGGATGGATGATGGATGGATGGATGGATGGATGATGGATGGATGGATGATGGATGGATGGATGGATGGATGGATGGATGGATGGGTGGATGGATGATGGATGGATGGATGGATGGATGGATGGATGGATGGATGGATGATGGATGGATGGATGATGGATGGATGGATGGATGGATGGATGGATGGATACAACCAAGGCGTCCATGGAAAACAAGGAGAAGGGGCTGTGTTTTGTGCCAAGCAGGCTCTTGAGGCTCAGGGTGTCGTGCTGGTGTCACCTGTGAGTGCCCTGGTTGAATGAAGCTGCCTCCAAA
The DNA here is from genome assembly GCF_012460135.2 of Molothrus ater. Lineage (NCBI taxonomy): Eukaryota > Metazoa > Chordata > Aves > Passeriformes > Icteridae > Molothrus > Molothrus ater. The sequence goes on from NC_050499.2 coordinate 4,975,668, forward strand.
CCACAGGAAAAAACCCTTCTGTCACTCCAGGAGAAATTCTGGTTGGATTTAAGGAGAGGAGGACGCCCAGACCTGGGAGGGTGGTGCAGCTCAGTGAGGCTGTGGCATTTCTAATCCTGAGGATCCTCAAGCTCAATTCCATTTTTAGTTAAGCAACAATTTGAGCGATTCAGGTGGTTCAGGTGACTTCCAGCCATCTTTTACACCCTCTGCACTTTTGTTCCACAAACCTCTCCAGAGATTTTCAGGATTTGCAGTCAGATGAGGAGGAGCCTCTCCATCCTCACTTCCAGCAGCATCTGAAGTGCCCTCAGTGCCCTTTCCCACCTTTTTTTTAGCTGTTTTGATGCACATCCCTCCCCTGTTTCTGCGCACTCCTTTCCTGTTTGCTTGTTTATCCCTCAGAGTGGATTTTCAGGGCTGTGTTTTAGGGAAAACTCCACCTGTGGGTGTTCCACAGAAGCAATTACCTTTCAAAACCCCTGAAGATGGGCTGCAAGTGGATACTCACATGAAATAAAGGGGGACTTTGGGTGTACAAATAGAACTTGAGTTCTTTCTGGTAATCTGGCCCTCATCCCAGCCTTTTTGAAGGATAATCATCGTTCCAAGAGAGGTTTTCATGGACTATAGCATACACTTTATATTTCACTGTGTAATGGAACCTTCCCTACACTCAAGGAAAACAATTTACAGAGCTAATTGCTGAACTCTGCAGATATAATCCTTTAAATGGGTTCTGTTAGATAAGAGTTTGTGTTAAAAAAGAAGAAACATTCTAGAGGAAAATTATTGTTTAGGGAACATTGATTTGCATGAATTAATGTTTTCACTTCAGCTGAGAGTTAAAAATGGATACTTAAGCTAAGCCCCATTTCAGTGTAACATCAATGCTTCATTAGTTCTGGTGTGAGCTGAAATCCATTGTTTGTTTGCTTTTTTTTGTGCTGTCAAACTTCAGCTGGCACAGGGTCAAACTGTCCCAAAGATTTCATTTTTTTTTTAAATTAAACAGAAAAAAAAATTAAAAATAAAAGCCCTGCATGGACTCTGAGAGGGGAGGATGGCTCAGAGCTCTCTTTGTTACTCACTGCTTCAGTTTAGACATTGCTCTCCACCCTCCTGTCTCAGCCTACTTATCAGGGAAATTAGGGGTGGTGTTAATGATCTTACCTGACACCGTTGTGGCAGGAATGAGCTGATGAATATTTGCACAGTACAATATTTGTACAGAGGTGCTGCATCGCTCGTGCTGCAGGAGCAGCCATCTGTCACATCTCTCACCTTTAAAGTCTGCAGGGAGCGTTTGGGGCCAGGGTAACTTTTACAGAACTTGGGGTTCTGACTGCTGTTCTTATGGCTTAGGTTTTAATTCAGAACTTAGCCCAGGTCTGAGCCTGCTGCCAGCTCTTTATAGTCCCTAAAATTTGGGTTGTGGCGCAAAGTGAGAGGTTCAGCACTGTTCAGGAGATGTTAATAATGAACAAGACACGGTATTTAATGTAATTTAATTTCGTTTCAATCCCTTTTCTCCCATGTAGCTGAGTGCTGGTGGCAGACTGAGGGAGAAGGAATAACCCCCAGCATTCTAAAGCCACTCCGTGGAACACAGGGCATGCGGATTTATTCTCCATGATTTTCCTCAATTATCCTGCAATTTCTGTGTTGTGCTTACCTCAGTTATGTTCAGAGGAAGGTTTCAGAATCAGGGATATCCAAAGAGGAAGGAACTAAGGAAAATATTCACATTGAGGCCACTCCCAGCACGTGACCAGAGCTGGGCTCTGCAGCGCTCAGCAGCTGAGGAAAATCTGGAGTTAATTTCTGATTTCACCATGAATTCCCTTCTTTTGCAGGGTCTGCCAGTGCTGGTGAAGCCTTTTTTGAGAAGCACACAGAAAATCTGCCATCCCAAACCCATCTCCTTCCCACTGGCCAGCAGCCTGAGCAGGAGCTGTTTGCAGGTGAGATGTTCCATCCATCACCTGGAGGGATCAGCCTCTTGTCCCTTGTGCCAGCTGGGAATTGAACTGAGAATTAAGAGCTCGGGAACTTTTAAACTCAGATTTATTTGTGTATTTTTACTGTGAAATATCACACAAACCCATTGCTGCCACAAATTTTTCATTTGAAATTAAGGGGTGTGAAAAGGGTAATCTTTAAGGACCCTTCCAACTCAAATAATTCCATGATTCTATGAAATTCCTGGGTGCAAAAACCCATATTGAGTGGAAAACAGACTTGACTCTCACTGAGATCATTAAAACCTCCCTTTATTTATTTTTTTTTTTGACACCCTCCATCCTGCTAGGAAAACTGGATTTATTTCTGAAATCCCTAATTAAGGATGGGAATTTCACGTCAGGCAGATGCTGCCACTTTCTCCCAGCCCTTCCAGCAAAAATCCACGTGCAGTTTGGTGCCTTGGGCTCTGAGACTGGAGGATGGCTTGGAGAAGCATTTCCCTCCTGGGAGCTGCAGTGGCCAAGTTTAATCCCAAAGTTACAACACAGGAAGAACCCCCTGAAACCAGCAGGAACTGCCACAGGATTTGGGCAGTAAACACAGGCTGGGACACTCTGGGTATTTGCTTTAATCCCCTCTGCTTCTATTTTGAATTTGCTCTGTTCTTACTCACTAAACCACTTTCCTCTTCCACCCTGTTTGCCCATGGCAGAAGGAGCAGGGATATTTTGGAAGCTGGAAAAGTTCCACCGATTCCTGCAGGGTTCCTGAACCGAGCACTGCCCCTCTCAGACACTGAGCCTCTCTAGGATTCCCCACAAGGTTCCTGAAGGTCTGAGGGGATGAGGGAGTTGGGATTCAGGGGCTCCTGCTCCTTTAGGCTCAGCAGGAGGGATCCAGGGAGCCTAAAAATTGTCAAAATATTGCCAAATATCATCAAAATATGGCCAAAAATCAGGAGCAAGTTCCTGAACCAAGCACTGCCCCTCTCCAACACTGACCCTCTCTAGGATTCCCCACAAGGTGACAGGATTCAGGCTCCTGAAGGTCTGAGGGGATGAAGGTGTTGGGATTTAGGAGCTCCTGCTCCTTTAGGCTCAGGGAGCCTAAATATTGTCAAAATATCGCCAAAATATTGCCAAAAATCAGGAGCAAGTTCCTGAACCGAGCACTGCCCCTCTCAGACACTGAGCCTCTCTAGGATTCCCCACAGAGATTCCCCATCTTCCCACAGGATTCAGGTTCCTGTGGGTCTGAGGGAGTTGGGATTTAGGGGCTCCTAAATCAGGAGCTCAGCAGGAAGGATTCAGGGAGCCTAAATATTGTCAAAATATTGCCAAAATTCAGGAACAAGTTCCTGAACCAAGCACTGCCCCTCTCCAACACAGACCCTCTCTAGGATTGCCCACAGAGATTCCCCAGCCTCCCACAAGTGACAGGATTCAGGTTCCTGAAGATCTGAGGGGATGAGGGAGTTGGGATTTAGGGGCTCCTGCTCCTTTAGGCTCAGCAGGAAGGATCCAGGGAGCCTAAAAATTGTCAAAATATTGCCAAAATATTATCAAAATATTGCCAAAATATTGTCAAAATATGGCCAAAAATCAGGAGCAAGTTCCTGAACCGAGCACTGCCCCTCTCAGACACTGAGCCTCTCTAGGATTGCCCACAGAGATTCCCCATCTTCCCACAGGATTCAGGTTCCTGTGGGTCTGAGGGAGTTGGGATTTAGGGGCTCCTAAATCAGGAGCTCAGCAGGAAGGATCCAGGGAGCCCAAAATTGTCAAAATATTGCCAAAATATTGTCAAAACATGGCCAAAAATCAGGAGCAAGCTTCTGAACCGAGCACTGCCCCTCTCAGACACTGAGCCTCTCTAGGATTCCCCACAAGGCAGGTGACAGGATTCAGGCTCCTGAGGGGATGAGGGAGTTGGGATTTAGGGGCTCCTAAATCAGGAGCTCAGCAGGAGGGATTCAGGGAGCCTAAAAATTGTCAAAATATTGCCAAATATCGTCAAAATATTGCCAAAACATTGCCAAATATCAGGAGCGGGTGCATCCTTGAGCCGGCCGGAGCTCTGAACAATCTGGGGTAGTGGAAGGTGTCCCTGTCATGGAACTGGATGAGCTTTGAGGTCTCCTCCAACTATTCTGGGAATTTGATGAGACTTTATTTATTTATTTATTTATTTATTTAAATTATTTTTTTGTTTCCTCCCAGCAGAATGAAATATTTCAAGGGTCTTGCTTCCATTCTTGCCACAAGTTTTTGGTGAGGTGCGGCAGGAATTCCAAACCTGTCACAGAGCAAAGCCTCTTTTTTGAGGAGTAAACAGATCTCACTTCTATTTTTATTTATTTTTTTTCTCCCTTTTCCCTTGAGCTGAAATTTGGGAAAGCCATTTCACACCAGGTGGTGAGGCTTGGAACAAGCAGGAAAAATAAAAACAAAACCCCTCTGGTTTTTGCTGGTTTCTCAGGTGCACCACTGTGCCCACAGCTCCTCTCTCCACTCCCAGAGAAAGTTTGTGTGAGTCCTAAAATAATTCCGTGCCTCTGGCCCACCAATATCCCCATTTGGTCAGCCTTTTATAGAGTAATTACTGTTTGACATGGCACTGCAGCTGGGGCTGGGCTTATTTTGGGTCAGGAGATATAAAAAGCTGCTTGTGAAGGAAAAAAAAAAATTAAATAAATAAGATGCTTGTGTTTGTTGATCTGTCATCCTAAACGAATGAGTGCAGGGAGTTGTTTTTTCTTGCTTATTCTTTTTGATTTATTTTGCTTTAAGGGTCATTCTTGAGAGAATTGGTTTGGAACCAAAGGCATCCAGATACGTCTCTAATTACCAAAATTCTGATTATTCTGGGCTGTTATGGTGATACTGGGACAGTTTCATGGGGTGGCACAAACCCAGGAGAAGGAGTCAAGGCTTAACCATGGGAAATTCATTTTCCTGAGCAGGTGATGGGTGGGAAGAAGCACCTTGAGGGGAAGGTCTGTCCTCCAAATCCTTGGATTTCTGAGCAGGCAGCTCATTCCCACAGCTCTGCGTGGTGTCAGCAGCATTTTCTCGAGTCCAACATCAAAGTCCCTTCTCATTTTAATACCTTTGATATGCACATGGATATTTACGCACATGGATTTTTACATTCTGGCCGTGGATGGATGTGAAGGGAAAGGGAAAACAAGACCATGTACAAACACTCCTTGCCTGCCCCAAAATCCAGGTGCCTGTGTGGGAAACAAGCTGTGAAGCTGTTTATGGGACCAGAGCTCAGGACGTTGGGATATTCTTCCCCTTTTGCAGTTTCCCATGCTGGGCTGGTTGTTTCACCTCAACATTTAGGCACCCCACTCGATTTCACAGAAGATCCCAATATTTTTAGTCATCCTAGGAAACAATGTTTTCCACTGGGATGGAGGAAGTGGCTCTGGATCAGGAATCAGGGCTTTGGTTGCATTTTTTTCTGCTGTTTTTATGGCCTGGGACAATCCTTAGCGCTGTGCTGCACCTCTTTTTAACAGCAAAATGGGACTATAACACCTTGTCCTGAATTATTTCAAGATGAAATCGAGGTTTGGAGAGATTTTGGCATCAGAGGAACGGAGCAGTTGTGGGAACTATTCCTGTGGTTTGGCTTTATTACCCATCCCAGCTCCTTGAGGAATTGTGTCCATGGGATGGGGCTGGGGATCAAACCAGGAGCAGACAGGCAGGGATCAGATCCCTTCAGGGCAGTTGTACAACAAAGCAAGGAGGGCTGCAGCCCTGGCTTGACTTTTGCTGTCGAAAATTCCAAAACGCACGTGGAAAAGCATTTCTGAGAACAAAAAAGACAAGACTGCTGGTATTTCAGTGGCTGTTGAGACAAGGGAGATGTGAAAATGAATATTTTGGGGATTTTATCTTTTGAACGGGGGATCTGAGAGCAGAAGGGAGCTGGGAACAGTCCTTGGCTCAGGAATGGCTCTCAGGTTTCTTGGCTCTCGTTCTCCATCAGCTGTGCCAGGCAGGTGGGGAGAGGAATCCTGGAACCCTGGGCTAGAGGCAGATCCATCCTGGAAAGGGAAACACAGCCATGGACACGATTTTCCCTCTGCTGGGTTGGGGTTTCCTCTCAGGTACCCATGCTATCAGATGAATATTCTCAATATTACTCACATTATTCCTCATCTTCATCTTCTTGCTGTTTCTCCAGGTGCTCCATCCCAGCTCTGACTTCTGCTGGACATTTCCATATTCCTGGTAAGAATCTGATTTTTTAAATTTTAAAACTTTTAAACAGCAAATTTTAAACAGCAAATTTTAAACAAAAAATTTTAAACAGCAAATCTAACATGTCCAGGTGAATGTTCCTGTAGGAAGTAACAGGAAGGAGAAAAATTTGGAGCCAGGCTGTCAGGGATGGAATCTTTTCCACCCTAAAATTACTCTGAGAGCTTTCATTTTATTTAAAAGGCTTTTATTGATCAGAAAAGCTGAATTCAGAGGCTTTGTCTTGAGTAGCCACAACAGGTTTAACTCACAGTAAAGTTCTTATTGGAGTTCATTTTATCATCCTGGCTTTTTGCTTAATTTCGTGCTTCTCTTCGAGGCAACAGGGAGAGCCTCACATGGTGCAGAGACAGAAAAATAACTGCAGCTCTCCTTCCAGCCCATTAATTCTGTTCCATGGAGCTCTGCACCAGTGTGAGCACACAACTGGGAGGAATTACAGGGCAGACATCTCCACGCTGCAGAAGCTCCAAAATAAAAAATTAGATTTGTTTTGAAGCTGCGTTTAATCCGTTCGTCCGAAGCCGTGGTCGGTTTTGGGAGCTCAGAACGTTCTTGCTGTTCTGCCTCAGGATGAAACTTAGATCACAGGAACTGCAGAGAGATCCCAAAATATTTGAAGCTGTTTAAGTAACTGTAGACCTAATTCAGAGTTCTTTGCTGAGTGAGGCCAAGCAGGGATTTGAACCTGATTTTTATGCGCGCTCTTTTCTTCTCTCTCCTCCTTTCAACTCCAAGTTCCATTTCATATTAAAGAAACCATCCCTGGGGATTTCATAAAAAATGCTTTATTCAAGTCAAACTTCATTTTTTTTTTTTTTAACTGACCTGGTGTCTTGTGTCCAGCCACCCCCACCCCTGAAACAAATAAATAGGTTTAGCAGTGGAAATTTTCTGAGGAAGTTTTCCTGTCTTGATCAACAATTTGTGTTATTTGACAACAGTCTGGGTTAGAACTCTGCCTAACTGTGTAATATAAAGGACAGAGAGCAAAGGGAATGTCCAGGATGGGAAAATCTGGTATTTAGGGACAGTGTCCATCCAGTGGATGGCTGTGCTGAGTTCATTGACCTCTTGCTGTCCTGGACAGAAAAGGAAACTCCAGTTTTTCTTCCTCAGTCCGGATGCTGACTCACCTGAGTGGGGAAGGCAAACAGCCACAGGGCTGCTGTTCCCTGGTGTCCCAGTGTGCCTGGGGACGGCTCATCAGCTGCTTGGCTTTGCCTTTGGAGTTGCTCACCCCTCTCCTGGTGCCCCAGGTTTCTGTCTCCACTGAGTGAGTTCTTTCTCCCAGTTTGTTCCAAAGCCAGGGGCAATATTTGGCTGTTTGGTGTTTCCTTGATGCCCAGGGTCAGTCCCAGCCTGTTTTGCTGGGTGCTGGAAGCCTGTCCCAACTCCCCTGTCCCTTCCCTGTGCCTGCTCCCAAATCCTGACCTGCTCTGGGCTGGATTGCTGAGCTGTCCCAGTGCTGCTGTGTCTCACTGCCCACCACCAGGAGTTCCCTGCTCCCAAATTTCTGCAGCCTGGCTGTGCCCAAGCAGCGCCTGCTCCAGCCAGAGAAGCTTTCTGTGGCTGTGGGGTGTGTTCCCACACTCCCTGCCTGCTCCAGAAGGCTCCCAGATCCCTTCAGGCCAAGAAACTTCCTAAGATCTCACTGCACAGGGCATCACTTACGGAGCTGTGACACTTCCCCAGGTGTCCAGTGAGCACAGAGCTGGGGACGCCAGTTCAGCCAGGCTGCTGGGAAGGAGCTTGTCAGACCTCAGTGCATCCCTCTGGGTGTCCAGAGTTGCCAGGACCCTGCCAGGGGGCTCAGAGACCCTGGCACGCAGCCCAGGGCACCTGTGGGTTTGATTATGACCCATGGAGCAAATTGCCAGCTTTGTATGAAGTTAAAGCAGTGTAATAATAAAATTATCACTAGGTAAAAAAGCAGATTTTAGGGTTTTTAGAATGGGGGTTCAGGGGGCAAGATGGAGGGACTTGGGCATGTCCAGCCTTTCTTCTTCTTCTTCTTGGCCTCCATCTTCTGCTGTGATGGTGGCACTTTGGGATTGGTTTAGAGTAGAAGCTCACTGTCTAACACAGGTGATGGGTATTGGAAAGTAATTGTAAACATTGTACATGTAGTTTTTAGTATAAAGACATAACCCTGCCCTGGGGGCAGGCAGAGTGCCTGGAACTGTCCTGCTGGATGGACCTGGGCAGGGCAGGAGAAAAATTTTTTATAGATAAGAAACAATAAAAAAGTCTGAGACTGAGAACTGAAGAACTCCAACTCGTTCTTCGAACGTACGGGCCGAAACAGAGACTGTTCACACATCTTGGGGCTGCAATAAACTGCAACCTTCTGAGAGAAGCAGAGCCCTGGCAGTGTCACAGACATCTTTTATGAAAAATCTTTTCTTTAAGATTTTTTCCTCCTGAGAAGCTGAGAGGCCTCAGGAGCAAAATGCAAACAATGGTTATCTGCTGCTGTGGAATGCAACAGGTGCAGCTGGGATTGGGCTCATGTGGTTGTTTCTAATTAATGGCCAATCACAGCCCAGCTGGCTCAGACAGAAAGCCCGAGCCACAAGCCTTTGTTATCATTCTTTCTTTTTCTATTCTTAGCCAGCCTTCTGATGAAATCCTTTCTTCTATTCTTTTAGTATAGTTTTAATGTAATATATATCATAAAATAATAAATCAAGCCTTGTGAACCATGGAGTCAGATCCTCATCTCTCCCCTCATCCTCAGACCCCTGTGCCCAGGCTCACAGGGCAGGATGCTGATGGTCCCTGGGTCCTGCTGGCTGTGGCACTGCAGGCACCAGCCTGGCACCCCTGCTCTCCGTGGGCACGGCTGGGGATGCACAGACACGGGCAGGCAGGGCTGGAATGCAAATGCAAATGCACCAAGTATTGATTCCGTGGCTGGCTGGCTCTCCCCTGGTGACAGGCCATAGGCAGAAGGCAGCAGGGTGAGGAGGAGGAGGAGGAGGAGGAGGAGGAAAAGCTGTCAGGATGGTTCGATGCGGCTGCGGAGCCAATGGGAGGAGGGAGCCGTGGATTGGGCCGGCAGAGCAGGGCTGGGGGGGCTCTCTTAGCAACAGCAGAGAGCAGCTCTGCCCCCTCCCAGCCTGCAGCCAGGCTGGAAAGTTCCTGATGATGGCCCTTAATGGATTTGTCTCGCTCGTGCCAAGTTCCTACGTGATCTGGGTGACTTTGCTGGCTCATCCCTCTTCCCTGTGGCCCTCTGGAAAGGCAGGAAAGGAACCTTTCCTTTATCTCTCTGCTAAAACCAACAAGTGAGCTCAAGGTAAAGAGATAAGCTGCTGGATTCAGTGCTGTGTGAGCCCTGAGAACAAAAGGGAGTCTCATAGTCTCTCTTTGTGGTTGGTGTTTTCCTCTTGACACCTTCCCAGGGCTGTCTGGTGCCACTTTTGTGCCAGTCTCTTGTGCCAGTGTGAGCTGGACACCTGGACTGTGTTCCCATCTCTGCCAAAGAGTCCTTACATGAGGCCAGGTGAATCCCTACCCTTCAAAATCCAGGTCACTCTGGTCTTTCTCAGCTAAACCCTCCCTGTGGCCTGTGGGCTGACAAAAGCCCATCCCTGAGAAAAGCCCATGCTGCCTTGTCCCTTCTCTGCCTTACAGCAGGAATTGCTCTTTCTGTCTCTGTGCCTCTCCCCTGCTCAATCTATTACTGCTTTAACCAACCAAAAAAAATGAAAATAACAGCTGAATTTGTCCAAACCTTCAGAACATTTCTTAGAGACGAGAATTGGCGCTTCCAGCAGGGCGACCTTGGCTGTCCTCCCCTCACCTGCTGCCTCCTCCTGCTGCTCAGCCTGGCCACGTTTCTGGCAGGGTTTGGAGGCTGTTGGCTTTGGTGAGCCCTGCATCTGTGCAGACGTGCATATCAATTTATAATTCATATTATAAATAACAGCAGCGTTGGTGGGACCGATGGGAGCCGGCCTTCAGAGGGTCTCAGGTTTTGGGTTGTTGAAATGGCTCCCAAGGTATTAAAAAGTCTTTTTTTCCCAGCCCCATGCTCGAAGAAGAAGCTGAGATTCCTCAGTTCTGTTTTTCAAGGTTATTTTCTCTTATCTGTCACATTCTTGCTTGACCTGCTGGGGTTTGTCTGGCAGGTCAGGTTGAGGCACACCGGTGTTATCTTTTTATACTAAAAACTACGTGTTCATTATTTACCATAACTTCCCAATGCCCATCACCTGTGTTAGACAGTCTGTCTCTACTCTAAACCAATCCCAAAGTGCCACCATCACAGCAAAAGATGGAGGCCAAGAAGAAGAAGAAGGAGAAAGGCTGGACACGCCCAGATTCCTCCATCTTGCCTTGAACCCCCATTCTAAAAACCCCAAAATTCTACATTTTCACCCAGTGATAAATTCACTATCACTCTACTCAAACTTTTGTGGCTTTTAACTCTTCACACAAGGTTGGGAATTGTTCCCATGGGTTACAATCAAAGGCACAGGTGGTTTTGACTCCATGCCAAGGTCTCTGAGCCCCCTGCCAGGGTCTGGAGCCCTCCAGGGCAGCCAGAGGAATTTCCACCCAAATCCCTCCATCCTGCCCCCTGAACCCTCATTATAAAAACCCCAAATTCTACATTTTCACCCTGTGATAAATCCACTATCATTCTACTCAGACTCCTGTAGCTCACACAAAGTTGGGAATTGTTTCCATGGGTTACAATCAAAGGCACAGGTGGTTTTGACTCTGTATCAAGGTCTCTGAGCCCCCTGCCAGGGTCTGGAGGAATGTCCTGGGTCCTGACAGGAGGGTGGCCCACGGTGTCTGGGTCAGGGAGCCGCTCACTGCAGTGTCAGGGAATGCAGTCAGCTGTCATCGCTTCTTAATTAAAAATAGCTGGGACCCTCTTGCATTCCTGTGCTGTGGGCTGGCTCGTTTGTCATCTTGTCCTCTGCTCTGCAGCAAAGCCCCCAAACACCTTCACGAGCAGGGGGAAATTCCTGGGGCAGGTAAAGGGAGCAGGGAGCAGAAAATCCAGGCCAAACGCTGCTCCTTGGGTCAGGAGCTGAGCAGGGTTCAAAGGGAATGAGGGCACAGAAGAAAATGTATTTATTTTAAATTTAGTTATATGCATTTTATTTATAATGTATTCATTTTAAATTTATTTATATTTATAAATTTATTTTAAATTTATTTGTATTTATAAACTCATTTTATATTTATTTATATATTTATATATATAAAAGCTTCCCGAGGAGTGTCAGGAATAAATTAAATTTTGCTGGGGCTACAGGAAACTTTCCTTGTGGACAAACAAACTGAAACTCTCCTTGTGGACAAACAAAATTCCGTTTTTCCATCTTGAATTTCTAGAATCTTCTTCTAGCCCAGTACTCCCAAAAAAACCCATTTTTTTTCAGTCTGATCCAGGCAGACCTTTCCTAGGGACATAAGTGACTGGATTCCTAATTCCACACTAAATGGAATTTAGTGCTCTCTGTGATTGCTATCACCTTGCAGTGGGTTTCCCTGATTTATCTGGGATATTCCTGAGGACACAGCGAGCTGGGAGGTTCCCCAGAGGTTCAGGAGCTGCAGAGGGAAAGAAACAGCAGGCTGTGATATCATTACTGAGGGAAAATATATCCCCCTCCTCCTGCCAAAAAAAAAAAAAAAAGGATTTACTGCAATTCTCACTAATGCTCAGAGCCAGGGGACAGTTTTGGCATGGTGAGAACTTTTTCTGGCTTCCTTTTTCTGAATAAATCAGAGGTGGAAGGGCATGAGGCTGCCTGACTTCCTGAACTGGAAGTTGCATCCGGATTAGCATATTTAATTGCCTGGGGTTGGCCTAATTTCCATGAATTTCACTAATCCATTTTGGAACCTGGGGGTGTGCTCGGTCTCCACGGCCCTGGGCAGTGATGAATTCCAGAATTGAATGGAATATTGTTGGGAAAGCCCATCCAGGATGTCCTGTACAACCCCACCAAGCCGCAGGGAGGGAAGGGATGGGGTTGCATTTTGGATTTTGCATTTTGGATTTTGGATTTGCTCATCCCACACTGGGATAACTCCCCTGAACATCCCAGGCTCCACCTGGGACCAGTCTGAGCTCCCAGTCCCGCTGCTCAAAGGGGATTTTTCTGCCCATCCAGTGATCCCCCTCAGGAATGTGTTCCTGCTGACCTGACTGAAGATCCAGCGACTCTTGTGGATGTTTTATTTCCTGCAGAGGGGAATTTCACGTGCAGCTTATGGGATACACCTGGTTTAATTTAATTTATTATTTTCCAACTGTTGGGGGTTTTATTTGTTTTTTTGTTTTTTTTTTTTTTTTTGGGTGGTGGTGGTAGTGGTGGTGGTTTTTTTTTTGTTTTTTTTTTGTTTTGTTTTGTTTTTTTGGCTTTTTTTTTTCCTGAGTCTAGTTCAAGAAAGCTGTGGAAGAGTTCATAGGGATAAACAGAACTGATTTGTTTGAGGATTTTATGTTTTTCTGAGGTGGGCTGGAATAATCAGAAGCAACAGGTAAAAGCTGATTTGAAGCCCAAAGCTGAGGACAGAGCTCCATGTTTGTCAAGACATTTTCACTGCAGAATCTTTTTTTTTTTTTAAAACTAATTAAGCTCTGATGACTTCAGCTGTATTTTCAGCCTCTGATTAAGGGCATGATACTAATTAAACTCTTGAATTATTAAAAATGCAAATAGTCAGACCTGTGTGCAGCAGCAGACTTGCTTTTCCATGCTCCAGGACAGCAGCAGGAATATTTGACAGAGTCCCTTGTGGTCACAAATTTTTCTTTTCCCTTTTCTTTTTCATTGATGGCTGAACTCCACTGGATGCAGAACTAAAGAAATTCAGCTGCTGGGGTGTAAATGTCTCCAGTGCCTTGCAGCTACATAAAGAGCTTTGATGAAAACACAGCAAGTTTGGGGAGGAGCTCTGGGGTTTTTTGACATTTTGGCTGGATGGGCTGTTGGCACTGAAATGCCATCCAGCCCTTGGAGATGCAGCCAGCAGCAGAACTCCTGGAGCTGCCTTTGAGCTCCCGCTTTGTTGTCATCGTTCAAGGTGTGGAGCAGGATGCAGGATTTGCATCTCTGGCTGTCCCCTCAGCTCCTGTCCCTGTGACACACACGGATTCTCAGAGAGGTGTCCCCAACCCAGGAGGTCTCACTGTGGCCTTTCCTTCATCCCAGGTGTGTTTTCAGCTCTCACTGTGGTGTTCCCTCCATCCCAGGTGTGTTTTCAGGTCTCACTGTGCCTTCCCTCCATCCCAGGTGTGTTTTCAGGTCTCACTGTGCCTTCCCTCCATCCCAGGTGTGTTTCTGAGGTCTCACTGTGGTGTTCCCCTCATCCCAGGTCCATTATGAGGTGTAACTGTGTCCTTCCCTTCATCCCAGGTCTATTTTGAGGTCTGACTGTGCTGTTCCCTTCAGCCCAGGTGTGTTCTGAGGTTTCACTGTGGCCTTTCCTTCACCCCAGCTGTGTTTTCAGGTCTCCCTGTGGCCTTTCCTTCAGCCCAGATCTATTTTGAGGTCTCCCTGTGGTGTTCCCTCCATCCCAGGTCTATTTTGAGGTCTCACTGTGACCTTCCCTCCATCCCAGGTGTGTTTTCAGCTCTCCCTGTGGTGTTCCCTCCATCCCAGGTGTGTTTTGGTCATGGCCCTGTTCAGGAGAGCTCTGAGGGATGTTTTGATCTCTTTGCTGCCTCATCTCAGCAGGCACCAAGCCCTTCTTTGGAGGAATCCTGGTGTACAAACACATCTTAGGAAGGGGTTTTGGGGTCAGAAGTGGGGCTCCTCTCCAGGTGGAGAGTCCTGCAGGGGTACAATGAGCTGGGCTTTGAGCTGAGCCCAGAATTGCTGCCTCTGACTGTCCCCAGTGTCACCATGTACCCAGATCCTGGCAATTTCTGTGTTTATTATAAAAAAATGTTGTGCTGTGCCAGAGCCAGGAGCTTTAGTGCTACCTTGAGTGCCCCTGCTGCCTCTCTGCTGTGCCCTGGTCACATTTCTGGGCCTTGGGACTGGTGCCTGTCCCCTCCTGAGCCCTTTGCCACCCTGCTGGCCCTGGCAGTGGTGGCAGCCAGGACCAGCTGGGACACTGGAGGCATTTCAAGGAGCCAGTGCAGCTGTACCCTGCCCAGAGGGGATTTTATTCCTCCTTGTGCCTGGTTAGCTCCTCACAAAGACATAAAATAAGGTGCAGGGGGCACTGTTCAAGTGCAGCAAGCGCACATCGTGTTTAATAACCTGTAAATCTCACTGGGGTGAAGTGACAACAAATTACTGGAGTCACTTACCAGGCAAAAATGACCCAGAGAGCAGCCAGTGGCAGGTGAGGGGGTTAAAGCCTTGGGTTTGTTTGGTTCTCCTCCTGACTGTCCTTTTAGTGTTAAAACAAAGGGAGAAGTGGTCATTACTTCACCTATGACAAGGGATTTTTATTTTTTTTTCCCCTCCTCCTGCTCTAATGGGCTGCAGGTGTTTCACAGCCAGCCCAGGCTAATCAGGACAGACTTTCTGGCCACAGGCCAAAATTATAAAACTGTCCACGGAGAGAAGAAAAGGAAAGACAAGGGGTGGGGGGGGGTGTGAGAAGGAAAAAGAAAAACCCAACAAAATAATAAAGCAAGTGAGGGAGTCACTCCATGCTGAGGTTTTGTACTTTTGTGTCTCCTGAAGTGAATACAACAGGAATCAAAGGTTTGAAAAGTCATTCAGCCCCTCCAAGGGAGAGGGGGAACCATCTGCAGGCCAGGATGGAGCTCTCTGCTCCCCTGGCACCGGGGAACCCTGGAGCAGCTCCAGCAGAGCTCCCACAGCTCAGGGGTGTCAGCAGCCAGGGGCTGTGCACAAACCACAGACAGGACAGGACTGCTGGAACGTGCCTTGAGCTGTTTGATTTTCCAGCATCTGCCTCATTCCATGGTTGTGACAATGGGAAGATGCCACCAGCTCACATCCCAGCCAGCAGACCAAGAACTTCATGTTACAACTCCCTTTATGAGTTTTTGACCAATCACACCAAGCAAAAGCACATTGACAGTAGTTCCATCCAACCACTACAAGCACAGGTACCTTTGGTTAAAACAATGCCTGTTTATTTCAAATACAACTCCTGCTTGTGAGCCTTCAAACACCATGCACAGAGCTCCATTATTAAAACTTCCTAACATCTCACCAGATGTACTTTTCTACAGCTTAAGGAGTTATTCTAGACAAGTGTTAATACACAGACCATTGTTTTATTTGTCCTCACTTTCTACTTCTTAGATAATTTTTCAGCTGCCCAATCTATGTACAAATCACAAACAGGACAGGACTGCTGGGGAAGGTGTTTTGAGTTGTTTTATTTTCCAGCATCCGCCTCATTCCATGGTTGTGACAATGGGAAGATGCCACCAGCTCACATCCCAGCCAGCAGACCAAGAACTTCATGTTACAACTCACTTTACAACTTTTTTTGACCAATCACACCAAGCAAAAGCACATTGACAATAGTTCTATAAGCTATAAGCACAGGTACCTTTGGTTAAAACAATGCTTGTTGATTTTGAATACAATACCTGCTTGTGAGCCTTAAAAGACAATGCACAGCTCTTCATAATTAAACTTAAAACTTCCTAATATCTCACTAGATAAACTTTTCTGTAGCTTAAGGAGTTATTCTAGACAAGCATTAATACACAGACCATTGTTCTATTTGTCCTTACTTTTCTATTTCTGACACAATTTTTCTGCTGCCCAATCTCACGGCTGCTGCATGGCTCTAATCACAGCTCTGCTGTCTCTGAGGCCCTTTGCAGTTTTCCCAAACCCCTCTGATTTCCTGGATACCCACAGGGGGGGATGTGGGATTCTGGCTGGGCGTGGGCATCCTCCTGCCAGGACAACGTGTGGCACCAGCCCTGGAGTGCAGGATCTCCATAGTGACAGCAGAGCTGCCAGGGAGGCACTGTGGCCTTGCCCACCAGCCATTAATTAATCCCTTTTCAGCAAAATTAGAGCTGCAAAGGCAAGGCAGAGCTCTGCAGCTCTCTCCCTGCTGGATTTTAGTGCTGAATTGCCCTTGAGCCCCACATGGACAGCAGTTCCCTGCTGTCTCCTGGAAGGGAAGATGGGCTGTGTGAGGGTGGATGAGCTGTGCCCTCTCAGCTGGGCAGGGCTGGACCTTCCCCAGGTGCTGCTCTCTGGGGTGGGAGCCAAGAGCAGCCAGGATGCTGCTGGGAAAAGGGAAAAGACCCAGGGAAAAGCTGGGTCTGAGGCTCTGGCTGGCTCCCAGCAGTTGGTTTGCCTTGCCCTCAGGCACTGTGGCAAATGCTGAGAGATGCAGCCCCAGAGGAGCCCCTGTGCCATTGTGGCAGTGCCCTGGGGACACCCCTCACCTTCAGCTTCCTCAGGCAGTCCCTGAAGGTAAGTGAGATGTGTCCAAGCCTCAGGGCATGTCCATGGGAGCTGTCTGGGTTTGGGGACTGAATAATGAGCACAGCTGAGGGGAATGAATTCACAGAATTCCATCTGACAGAGCCCAGCCATGAGGATCTCACCCAGATTTGTTCAGAGCCAGGTTTTGGCTGGGGCCAAACTCTTTGTGCTGTTTGTTTATCTAAGATATGGGTTTGGATGCTAAGCAGGGAAAAAAAAACCAACCAAACACCAAAACCATGAGTGATTGATGTTAATTATTTTCATTTCAGATCTCCTTTTTGGCAGCTGGGTGAGAAGGGAATGCCACGGCCAAGGAGGGATTGCCAGGGAGGGATTACCAAGGTTCAAGCTGAATTCCAAGGGAACAGGAGTCCTGTGAGTCACCTCTGCACCAGGTCAGTGCCTTCTGAGCTCTGAGGAGCATCCCTGATCCCTCAGGCTCTGCAGGTGGTTTTAGGGGTGATCAAAATGGAAATGCCCTGGTGTCAGGAATTACAGAGTTGCAAGGCAGAAATGATTCAATAAATTGGATTAGATCATTTTTTTTTTCTTATAGCAAGCAAATGGCTGGTGGAAAGCTTCAGGAAGTGCTTTATAATCAGGCAGAGTGAGTCAGTTTTGAATTTTGTGCTTTTTTGCATTTTGTAGTTGGTTGGAAAGGTCTGTGAGCTCTGGCTTGTTGTTTGCAGAGTGCTGAGAACATTACAAAATTCAGTTTTGAATTTTGAACAAAATTCAGTTTTGAGTTTTGTGCTTTTTTTGCATTTTGTAGTTAGTTGGAAAGGTCTGTGAGCTCTGGATGTTGTTTGCAGAGTGCTGAGAACATTACAAAATTCAGTTTTGAATTTTGAACAAAATTCAGTTTTGAGTTTTGTGCTTTTTTTGCATTTTGTAGTTGGTTGGAAAGGTCTGTGAGCTCTGGCTTGCTGTTTGCAGAATGCTGAGAACACCGTGACACTCCTGAAAACACAAATAACAGTGGCAGTGAACAGTAGCTTATCAAACCTTTTCTGATGGCTCAGAAACCCCTGGATTCTCTTATTCTCCACCCTTGGAGTATCCTGTGCTTCAATTTCCGGCCTTGGGTGCCAGCAAAGCTCAGCTGGGGCTGTGGAGATGGGACACAGAGCCACACAGATTTGGGGTGGCAGGGACATGACTTCATGCTCCTTTCTCCTTCAGCTTATCTGAGGGGAGGAAACTGGGGGCCTTATCTTTTTTTCTGAGTGGAAAAACTGATTTCAAGTGCACATGTTTGGAGCTGCAGCAGCGAGCCAGGTTGGCTTGACTAAACCACAAAATCTGACTGAGCCTAATTAGAAAGCAGGATGCCTCCCAGCACTTAAAGGTTGCTTTCAAGATTCTGATGAGCTGACAAAACAGATTAGTGAGAGGTGGGATTGGTATGAGCCATGTTTGGCATTTTCCTGCTCCGTGGCAGCAACAGGAGGCCCCTGTGTGGAGATCAGAGCTCCCTGTGCTTGAGCCTGGGTGAATTCACTGCAAGGGAATGCACAAAAGGGCTGAGCTGGAGATGCTGCTGATCCCAGAGCTAAATGTTGTTCAGTTTTTAACTACAGGAGCAGAGATTTAGATGAGATAAGAAGGTGATCAGAGGGTGGGCAGGCCCTGGCACAGGGTGCCCGGAGAAGCTGGGGCTGCCCCTGGATCCTGGCAGTGCCCAAGGCCAGGCTGGATGGGGCTTGGAGCACCCTGGGATGGTGGAAGGTGTCCCAGGGGTGGCACTGGATGGGCTTTAAGGTCCCTTCCAACCCAAGCCATGCTGGGATTCAATGAAGGACAGCCCTGAGAAGCCAGGCCTCAGAAGTGATACTGCAGACTGGCAGCTCCCAAACCCTGCTGGATCCTCTGTGAGCAGGGGGGAGGATTTGGGGAGCATTTCCCACACGTTTCCTTCCAGGATTTGTTTTGTTGGGGGCAGTGCCAGCCTGGTGGTGAGGGGCTTGGGCCTGGGTGAATTCACTGCAGGGGAATGCACAAAGCTCCAGAGTGGATGGGCTGGGCTCAGCTGGAGATGCTGCTGGTCTCAGAGCTAAATGCTGCTCAGCTTTAAGAGGAGATATTTAGATGAGATAAGAAGGTGATCAGAGGGTGGGCAGGCCCTGGTAGAGGTTGCCCAGAGAAGCTGGGGCCGCTCCTGGATCCTGGCAGTGCCCAAGGCCAGGCTGGATGGGCCTTGGGGCACCCTGGGATGGTGGAAGGTGTCCCAGGGGTGGCACTGGATGGGCTTTACCAAAACCACCCCGTGATTCATGGCATGGCAGGGCTGGGAAGGGGCAGGGCCAGCCTGGTGGTGAGGGCAGGGCTGCTTTATGCTGGGCACCTCTGCAAACACCCCCAGCAGGTGCTTTGGCCATCCAGGCCCCGCCAAGCTGCTCTCCTGAGTTCCAGCATCCACCTTTGCTGCTCACAATCCCCCTGTCCTGCCTGCTCAGGGTCTGCAGGCTCCCTGGAGCCAGGAAAACCAGGATTTCCCCTGCTGGCCCCGAGCTCGGAGCTGAGCCACCCCTGACAGGTCCCCCTGCCTCCCCTGCACGCACATGAGGAGAGGTTTGAGGCTGAGCAGACAGCTGGGACGCTCTCCCAGGGCAGCCTCTGTGTCTGGGCCTCCGTTGTTTTTGTCCAAATCCCTTCTGACTCCTTTCCAAAAGTGGTTCAGTCTGTAAAACCAGACCAGGTGCCTTTGGTCGGGCTCATTCCTGAAATACCAGCAAAAAAGCAGTTTGGATTGGTCTTTAAATAAGTAGGAAGTTCATTTCAAATTGGTTTTGGGGTTTTTTTTTGTTTTTTTGTTTTTTTTTTTTTTGTGTTTGATTGTTTTTTGGGATTTTTTTCTGTGGTTTTTTTTTTTTGTTTTGTTTTGTTTTGTTTTGTTTTTTTCCCCCTCACTTGAAGCATTTGAATCTTTCCTTTCCAGATAAAAAACTGACCTTGCTTGGACCAGTCCCTGGTTTCAGACCTGATTTATTGCATCCTCTTTTAGGAGAGCTTCAAAATCTCTCAGTGCCACCCTGCAGCCTCTGAAACCTCACCTCTGGTACACATTCCCTGCACCTTGACCCCTCGGGTGTTTCACAAAGAGTAAAGCTCCCAGCAGGTCAGATGGGAGGTTTTGCTTTCCCATTCCACTCCTTAATTTGCCAAAACAGTGAGGGAAAAAAAAATAAAAAAGAAAAGCCCAAAAGACCTGAGCAGCCAAACTTGGTGGAGGAGTTTAAAAGCTCTGCTTGCCTCTGAGCTTGGGTTTATTTCTGCAGCCCTGCTCCCTGCCAGGCTCTGTCCCCCTGGCTGCCCTTCCTCAGACAGAGCCATGGGGCTGCTCCTGGTGCTGCCTGGAGATGGGCCCTGATTTGGGAGAGGAGCTTTGCCAACCTTCTGTGCCTTCTTTGCAAACTTCCCCCGAGCATCTGCTTTGTTTCTGGGGCTGGGCTGCCCTGAATGGTCCCTTTGTGTGCTCTGCCTGATGGCTCCAAGCAGCTCTGGAGGAGTCTGAGATAAATGTGACAGCTCCAGCTCTGGAGAAGCCCCTGCACACTGCCCAGCGTGTCCCTGCCAGTGTCACTGGGGATGCTGGTGCTGCTGTGGCACCAGGGAGGAGTGGAAGGTGTGGAATGTCACTGACATCTTTTATGGAAAATCCTTTCCTTAGGATTTTTCCTCCTGAGAAGCTGAGAGGCCTCAGGAACAAAATGCAAACAATGGTTATCTGCTGCTGTGGAATGCAACAGGTGCATCTGGGATTGGGCTCATGTGGTTGTTTCTAATTCATGGCCAATCACAGCCCAGCTGGCTCGGACAGAGTCTGAGCCACAAACCTTTGTTATCATTCCTTTTTCTTCTATGCTTAGCCAGCCTTCTGATGAAATCCTTTCTTCTATTCTTTTAGTGTAGTTTTAATATAATATATATCATAAAATATATGATATATATTTTATGATATATATTATATTATTTTATATAATATAAATCAGCCTTTTGAAACATGGAGTCAGATCCTCATCTCCTCCCTCATCCTCAGACCCCTGTGAACACGGTCACAGTGGAAGGAAAAGATATTCAATTTTCTCTCCAGCCCAAACCATTCTGAGCTTCACTGAAGGACAATCCAGCATCTCCAGGGGATGAAGAGCATAAAAATGGGATATGGGGCTGCAGGGCTGACCTGTGCCCTACAAACACACCCTAAAGCAGGGACAGCTCCTATCCAGGGGTGTGAAATGGGAATGGGGCACCCCTCAAGGGAGAGGGGACAGCTGTGCTGGGCCTCAGCTCTTGGGGACAGATCTTGGAGCTGTTTCCCCTGATCAGTGCCACCCTGTGCTGTTGGCTCACTGGAGGGACAAGCAGGGGTGTGTGACATTTCAGCAGAGCTGCGCTCCTGCAGTCTCGGGGTCTTTCTGGGTCACTGCAACCCCAAGAATGTTCAAAGTCTCTTTTCCCAGCCTGGTGCTTGAAGAAGGAGTCAGGGCTCTTCATTTCTCTGTCTCAAGGTTGTTTATTGTTCCTTATCTATAAAATTCTTTCTCCTGCCCTGCCAGGTCCATCCAGCAGGACAGTTCCAGGCACTCTGCCTGCCCCAGGGCAGGGTTATGTCTTTATACTAAAAACTACCTGTACAATGTTTACAATGACTTCCCAATGCCCATCACCTGTGTTAGACAGTGAGCTTCTACGCCAAACCAATCCCAAAGTGCCACCATCACAGCAGAAGATGGAGGCCAAGAAGAAGAAGGAGAAACGAACTGGGCATGTCCATCCTTCCATCTTGCCTCCTGAACCCCCATACCAGAAAACCCCAAATCTACTTTTCCACCCCGTGATAACTTCACTGTTACTCTACCCAAACTGTTGTGGCTTGCTGATCTTCATCTAAGGTTGGTAATTTGCTCCTAATCAAACCCACAGGGGCATTTTGGGCTCTGTGCCATGGTCTCTGAGCCCCCTGGCAGGGTCCTGGCCATTCTGGACAGCCAGAGGGATGTTCTGGGTTCCCACACTGCAGGCTGGCACTGGCTGCTCCTCTGCACCCCTGAGCAGCAGCTCTTTGATGCTCAGAGAAGGTTCCCATTGAATATTTTGGAGAACTCGATTTCTGTTTAAGCACAGGGTGCAGAAAGAAGTGGTTCTGCCCCTGGGACTCGCAGGGCAGCTGCTGGAGGGTCCCCAGTCCCAGGCATCACCCAGAGGGAGCTGCTGGAGCTGTCTCTGGACAGTGTTTGGCTGCTTTTATCTCTCCAGGCTGTCTGGGGGAGTCAGGGCTCTGTGCTTTGCTCACATCTAATCTGCACTGCTGGGCTCAGCAGGCTCAGGGGCCAGCAGGGAGGGAGATAAAGGAGGGGGAAAGGTGGGAGTGGAAAATCCCCTCTCTGAGGGGACAGCAGGAAACCTGGGCACGCTCAGGGCATTGGCATGTCTTGGGAATTGCTCAGGACGTGGCCAAGTGAGTGTTTCCTGATCCTCCCTTTTAGTTTTTGCCTCTTTTCTTCTCCCTCTCGAAGAGCAGGAGGAAAAGCATGGCTGAGGGAATCCCAGTTTGGGGGATGGCCTTAGCAAATGTCATGGAAAGTGTCCCAGGCAGGCGGAACCTTGATCCACCTCAAGGAAGATCAGTTGCAAAGATTTTCTTTGTATTTTTTTCCGTTTTTACCTGGATTTCCTTTCACCATCACCTTCACCAGGAGAGGAGATCTCTGCCTAGAGGATGTTTCAGTTTGTTTGCTGCTGTTTGATTTTTGCTGTGCACAGGTGAATCCAGGTGGAGGTTCCTCAGTGAGGGGAAGAAAGCAGGAAAAATTTCCAACAGATAAAAGAAATTCCTGCTTGTGGGTGAGAGGGAGGGGAGGTGTTGTGTGAGAGGAGAGGAGGGGCTGTGGAGCAGGGCAGCCAGGGGAGGGGATCAGCTCTGTCCTTTCAAGTGCTCACACTCCAGCATCAAAGCTCCACGTGAATGTCACACACTGCCCTCTATTTATTTATATAATTTATATTTATTTTTATTTATTTATTTATCTAATTTATATTTATTTTATCTATTTTTTATCTTTTTATTTATCTAATTTATATTTATTTCATCTATTTATTTATCTATTTATTTATCTAATTTATACTTATTTTATCTATTTATTTATCTATTTTTATATAATTTATATATATTTCTATTTATTTATTTATATAATTTGTATTTTTTCTATCTATTTATTGATCTATCGATTTATATAATTTATATTTATTTCTATCTATTTCTATCTATTTATTTATCTATTTTTATCTAATTTATATTTATTTATCTATTTATCTATATATAATTTATATTTTTTCTATCTATTTTTATGTATTTATTTATATAATTTATATTTTTTCTATCTATTTTTATGTATTTATTTATATAATTTATATTTATTTTATCTATTTATTTATCTATTTTTATCTAATTTATATTTATTTTATCTATTTATTTATCTATTTTTATCTAATTTATATTTATGTATCTATTTATCCAATTTATATTTTTTCTATCTATTATAAAATTTATATTTATTTTATATATTTATTTTTGTCTATTTTTACATAATTTATATTTCTTTCTATCTACTTATTTATCCATTTATTTATATAATTTTATAAATGTATAATTTTTATATATTATATATTGATATTATTTATTTCTATAATTTGGGGATGCGCTCACCCTTTCAGAGCTCAGTAACCCCCACCCTCTGAGCAGGCAGGGCTGGGGTCACAGGATGCTCGTGGCACGTTCCCTGTGCTTCAGGGATTGCTGCTGTCTGTTCTCTGGCTGCCCTGGTGAAATCAATAAACGCCTTGGCAGGCACCTGTGTGCCCGGTGACAGCTGAGCCGCTCCAGGTCGTTGAGGAGGGCACCCAGGAGCCTTTGAAAAAGAAAAGGATTTTGATCCAGAATAGTCCTCATGTCCTACTTTCCCAGTCCCTTGGGCCAGCCTGTTCCTAGAGCAGGGCTCTGAAAGCAAAGAGAGAGAATTGGCTCCTGTCAGGGGTGATCTGAGGAATCTGGTGTTTCTGCTGCCTCCAGCCCTCCCTGTCCCCTCTTCTGTTCCTCCTGTGCCTCTCCTTAACATCTTGGTGACAATTGGGTGAGGGATGACGTGCCAGGTTTATGATTTAGTCTCTGGTTATGTTTGGTTTCTGGTTATGATTTAGTCTCTGGTTATGATTTAGTCTCTGGTTATCATTTAGTCTCCGGTTATCATTTGGTTTCTGGTTATCATTTGGTTTCTGGTTATCATTTAGTCTCTGGTTATGATTTAGTCTCTGGTTATCATTTAGTCTCTGGTTATCATTTGGTTTCTGGTTATCATTTAGTCTCTGGTTATGATTTCTGGTTTCTCTGGTGCTCAGGCATTGATGGAACTGTTGGTATTTGTGTGAGCCCAGTGCTGCTTCATCAAGGTGAAAAGAAACTTGGGTGCAGACCCCTCTGCCTTCTGCCACTGCCTGAAACCCAGCCCGACCCCAAATGGACCCAAATTTTCCATGCAGGGCACATCTCCCCTCCATGCAGCCCAGCCCAGCAGTGGCACAGCCTCATTTAGAGCCATGAAAACAAATGCAAATCCCTGGGCCTGGTTTGTTCTGCTGGATTGGCCCAAATTCCCCCCCAGACTGATGCAGGGGCATTTGCAGGTGGTGTCTCTGTGGCAGTCCTGGCATGCAGGGGGTTGGAAGTGGCCACTGTGGGCTCTGGCACTGCCAAAAAATAAAAAAAAAAAAGGTTTTTTCCAGGGTAAAGGCGTGGATGCAGAATCCTGACCCTTTGGAGCACATATCCCTCCATCCCTGGGACTCTTCGTCATTCTTGCAGCTCTTGAGGATTATCACTATAAAATAAAGCAGCCCTGGTAGGATGGGCTTTTTAATTTTATTTTCTTTTATTTGCTGAAGGGTATAAAAATCCTGGTTTTTTTCCCCCCCAATAAAGGGGTGGATGCAGAATCCTGACCCTTTGGAGCAGAAATCCCTCCATCCCTGGGACCCTTCACCATTCCCCCAACCTTGCAGCTCTTCAGAATTATCACTATAAAATAAAACAGCCCTGGTAGGATGGGCTTTTTATTTTTATTTTATTTGCTCAGGGCTATAAAAATCTTGGGGTTTTTTCCCCCCAGTAAAGGGGTGGATGCAGAATCCTGACCCTCTGGAGCAGATATCCCTCCATCCCTGGGACCCTTCATCATTCCCCCAACCTTCTTGCAGCTCTCAGGGATTATCACTCTAAAATAAAGCAGCCCTGGTAGGATGGCTTTTAATTTTATTTTCTTTTATTTGCTCAGGGGTATAAAAATGGTATCTTTTAACCTGTCAGTTTGCATTTACAACCCAGCTGAGGTTTGAAAGAGGCTGTCCAAAATGAAACCCAAGAGTACCAGGAGTGTGTTGGGAGAGCCAGTAGGCATTGAATGGTCTCTGTGGTGGCAGAAAAGCCTTAGGCTTCAACTGATTGCTAATTATGTGGCTTTATTCCTTTTTAAGAAAATACCAGGCAAGGTTTGGGAAGGAGGTAAAGTGCGTTAATCTGTGCAGAGTAACCAGTTTTGGGGTTTGTGGTTTTTTCTTTATTTTTTTCCCCTTTTATTTTATTTTTTTTAAACAAAATTCCCATGCCTCGATTTGGTTTTACAGCCTGGTTTGAAAACGAAGCCACATTCTCAAGTCCTGCCACCCATCTCTAAGAGATGTAAAGGGCACAAGTTATTCCACCTTAAAAAGAAAAGGGGGAAAAGAAAAGGGAAAATAGAAAAGGAAAAAAAAAAAAAAAAGAAAAGGGAAAAAAAAAGAAAAAGGGAAAAAAAAAAGAAAAAGGGAAAAGAAAAATAAAAAAGCTCAAAACCCACGCTGTGCAGAGAGGGAGAGAGTTACAGCAAGTGGGCCCCCCGCTTTTCTCTGAGGGGGAATGTAAGCAGATCCTGCCTCAAACTGCTTCACTCAGCAGTTTTCAGCTTGTTTTAATTGGCCTGGCCTGAAAGAATCCTGAATGCTGTACCTGTGCCAATGAAAATGCAAATGTTTCCCCAGCCCAGGCTCCAGGGGCCTGTCCCCAGCACAGGGATGGGCTGGGAAACGGGCAGGGCTTGTCCCAAGGCAGCTCTGGGGGACAAAGGGCTCTGGAAAATCCAGTGTGAGCAGGGACAGTGCTGGGCTACCTGCTGGAGGTGCAAAGGTGCTGGAAAATCCAGTGTGAGCAGGGGAAATGAGCCCTGGGAAATCCAGTGTGAGCAGGGGAAATGAGCCCTGGAAAATCCAGTGTGAGCAGGGGAAATGAGCCCTGGAAAATCCAGTGTGAGCAGGGGAAATGAGCCCTGGAAAATCCAGTGTGAGCAGGGAATATGAGCCCTGGGAAATCCAGTGTGAGCAGGGGAAATGAGCCCTGGAAAATCCAGTGTGAGCAGGGGAAATGAGCCCTGGAAAATCCAGTGTGAGCAGGGACAGTGCTGGGTTACCTGCTGGAGATGCAAGGGCCCTGGAAAATCGAGTGTGAGCAGGGGAAATTCAGGGTTGGAATTCCAAGGGTGCTACAAAATCAAGTGTGAGCAGGGAAAATGCTGGGTTGGAAGTCCAAGGGTTTTGGAAAATTTAGTGTGAGCAGGGAAAATGCTGGGTTACCTGCTGGAAGTCCAAGGGCTTTGGAAAATCGAGTGTGAGCAGGGAAAATGCTGGGTTACCTGCTGGAAGTCCAAGGTTGTTGGAATATCCCATGTGAGCAGGGGAAATGCAGAGTTGGGAATCCAAGGGTGTTACAAAACCAAGTGTGAGCAGGGGAAAATGGAGGGTTGGAAAACCAAGGGTGCTGGAAAATCAAGTGTGAGCAGGGCAAATGCAGAATTGGAAGTCCAAGGGTGTTACAAGACCAAGTGTGAGCAGGGCAAATGCTGGGCTACCTGCTGAATATCCAAGGGTGCTGGAAATCCAGTGTGAACAGGGAAAAATGCAGGGTTGGAAGTCCAGGGGTGTTGGAAAACTGGGCAGCCACAGTGCTCTGGGCACCCTATTCCATCCCAAAATTATTTTTTAATGCTGTTCATCTCCAAAAATAAGCTGCATGACCCCCCCAAAAAAACCCAAGAAACACCAAACGAAGCTAAAGCAGCAACAATTCCTTTGAAATGACAGATTTTTGTGTATTTTCTCTGGTTTTACACATCCCATGTGGGGCTGGGCTCTGATATCCCTCACAGATGGAAGTTGTCCTTGCCCATCCCTCAGGGTGACCATCCTTAGTCCACAATACAAATATTCCAAATTAAAAGCACGTTTTTAGGCATCCACAAATCATCCCTCCTCCTAAAGGGCACATCCTAAAGTTCTGGAATGAGGGAAGAAGAAAAATTACCTGGCTCAGCTTCTTCTTCTGCCTCATGTCAAATGACAGCCCAGCTGTGAATTGGGAAAAGAATTAATTTTCAATAACTGGTTGATCAATTCTTTTCTGGTTTTGCAATTCCCTATCCAGTAATGAATATGCATCCTCTGCATTTTCCAGAGAAATATCCAGCATCTTGGGGTATTTAAAATTAGATCTGTATACGTTTACAGAGTAATGATTATTCTGAATTTCATCCGAGGCAATTAAAAAAGCATCATGATGACATTTAAGGTGATATTTTTCTCCCCTATGTTAAATAATTATAAATAATAATAATGATTAAACAAATTATTCTGTTCCTCCCAGTCTGGATCAACCTTTAGGTTAATAATCTAAATCATTAAAATTCATCTGTCTCTCCAAGGATTGAGTAGTTCAAAAAAATTGGAGGAACCTTTCTGCAGAAGGGTGATTGATAATTACCAAAGAAAAGATGTTTTGTGGGTGAAAAATGGGGCAGCTCTGCAGATTGATTGGGTTTGATCCTGGTCAGGTTGAGGTGATGTTTTCAGCAAGTAAACTTTGGTTTTTATCAGTTTTATCAGCTGGATCCTCTTTGGGAGATGATGCAGGGGTCAAGTCCAAGGCAGCTTCCCAGCAGGCAGAGCCATGGGGTGACCTCAGGTCACATTTTTGGAGATTATTTGTTCATTAGAATGGCAGTCAGGCCCTTTACCTGTAATTTTTTGTTCTTTTTCCTCAAACTGCCTCTGTGAATGAGATTTTTCTTGACTAATTTCAAGTTGAGACTGGTAGTGTCCATCATTTCCTCCACTTTAGGGCTGGTTGGTTTCCCCCCAGAGCTGCCTAAATCTCTTTATTCAGGATTTAAAGCACCGAAACAAAGAGTTGAGAATGGAAAATCAACTTTTAGGGCCCAAATGGACATCCATTTGGATATATATATAAAATATACATATCCAGGATATGGGATAAATATATAGAATATAGCTATATGCAGATATGGAATAAATATATAGAATATAGCTATATCCAGATATGGAATATCCAAACTATGGAATAAATATATAGACTATACCTATATCCAGATATGAAATATCCAGGATATGGAATAAAGATATGAAATATCCAGAATATTGAATGAAGATATAGAATATACCTATAACCCTCTTCAGAACTGGGACCAGAAAGATTTCCTATATAAAGAATATAAATTAAGGATATAAGAATAAGGATATATGAACAGCCCATTCAGAGGAGTTGGGATCAAATGGATTCCCTATGTACAGAATATGGAATAAAAATATAAAGTAAGGGTATGGAAACACCCCATTCAGAGGAATTGGCACCAAATGGATTCCCTAAATACAGGGAATAGAAAATAAGGATATAGAAAATAGAGATAGAGAATAAGGATGGAGAAACAACACTCTCAAAGGAATTGGGACTAAATAAATTCCCTAAATACAGGGGATATAGAATATAGAATAAGGAAATAAAATACAGACTGGGGATGTAGAATAAGGATATAGAATATAGAATAAGGATATAAAATACAGAATAGGGATATAGAATAAGGATATAGAAACACCTCTTCCAGAGAAATTGGGACCAAACAGATTCCCTAAATACAGAATATGGAATAAGGACATAGAATAGGGATATGGAATAAGGATATAAAATATAGAATAGGGATATGGAATAAGGATATAAAATATAGAATAAGGATATAGAATAAGGATATAGGAGCACCCCTTCCAAAGGAATTGGGACCAAACAGATTCCCTAAATACAGAATATGGAATAAGGACATGGAAACCCCACCTTCAAAGGGATCAGGACCAAGCAGATTCCCTTTATCTGGAGCACAGCCCAAGGCTACACAGAACCCAGACAAAATCTGGGGGACTCCAAAGTTCCATCTGCTCTCCCTGCACACAGACCTGGCTGGTGAGAACTCTCCTCCTTCTCCCTCTTTTTTCCCTATTTTCCCCTTCTAAACGCATTTTTGTACTCCCATCTCCCTCCTCAGCACCCTGGCTGTCCCCTGCACCCCAGTGCCACGATCCCAGCTCCTGCTGGAAATCCAGGGATTCTCCAGAGCCCAGCCCCTGCTGCTGCAGACAGACAGACAGACAGACAGACAGACAGGCTGCCATTCCCTGGAGAACAGCCCTGCTCAGGAAATGTAGCTATTTCCGCTCTGCCTGCAGTCAGGAAATGAGGAGGAGGCAGCACTGGAGATATTTTTTGAATTTGACAGGATTTTTTTTTCCTCGTTTCAGAGCAAGGAATGCTCAGCCCGGCTGGGGGGTTGGAAGCCATGGGGGTGGTGTCAGATTTTGGGGCTGTGTTGGATTTTGGGGTTGTGTCAGAGCCATGTTAAGGTCTGGGATTTGAAAGCAGAAAAAATGGGATCGAATAATCCAAATATTCCAAGCCAAAATAGTAAACATGACCTCATAAAGCGTCTCTGCTTTCCCTTGCTGACGTCCTCACTGCCTTGTTTGACTTTAAACTGATTTTTTTTTTTTTGAGTTGGTTTTGGTTTCAGTGTTTGTTTTGATGTGGAATTAAATGATTTCAATTAAAATTTAATTGTTTTAATTCTGTTCAGAATCCAGAGCAGCACCTTTTTGGTGCTGCACGTGTGGAAATTCCCATCCAATCCCACTGCACTGAGAAGGGATTCAGCTCCCACATTTTAATACTGGCCCACTTTTACACTCATTTTAAATAGACTTTCTTCAAATTAATCTCATGAGATTGTAAAGCAGGCAAGGGTGCTTTAGTTTTAATGGAAGATGTGTGGCTAATTCCCTAGATTGTTTTAAAAATCTCCTTCTTATTAGTGGGAATATCCTGGAAATTCCTACTGCAAGTAGTGCTTGAAACCCTGCAAATGTTTGCAGTGGAGATGGAAAAATAGAAAGGGTGTAAAAACACCACCATTTAGTGGTATTTGAGAAATTTGTTTGTTTTAGAGTTAAAGAGAAGATAATCCTTGCAAAATATTTCAAATTTAGCTATTTTCAGAAACAGGCCCAGAATTTCTCTGAAGGTTTTCCTCTTTTCTTCCTAAAAACCCCATTCAATCAGAATTTGCCATTTCATCAAAATATTAGCTATTTTTTAAAGGCAATATGCATTGACTAGGGATGGATTAAAAGGGTTCTGCATCGACATTGGATTTTTCTTTAATATATCAAAAAATAAGAGTAAAGCTATAGTTAAAATTCTGTAGAAGTAAAATGCAAAAAAAGTAATTTCTAATGAGGGATAAAACATTTATCTGGAAGTTTTTGAATGGAGTTTTACAGGATTTAAATGTTTTCCTGGTGTTATTCCCCACAAAAATGTTGTTGCACCATTATCCTGATTTTTTCCCACCACGGTTCCCTGGAATCTTGTGGGATTATGGCTGAAATATGAGCTCCATTTGTTGATGTTTTGGAAGCAGAGTCCCAAACCCGAGGCCAAAATCCTGCCACCACCTCGGGAAGGGCCTCTGCCCTAAGAGTGGCTATTCCCAAAGTTCCTACAGCAAACCTTTCCCAGGGAAGGGATGCATGGAGCAGCTGGATCTGCACCCCAGAGCAGCCAGATCTCCTGTCTGTGCCCCTGGAGCCCCACCTGCGGCGCTGAGGGGTTGGAAATGTGTGCTTGGACTTCCAGACTGGGATCCCAGCTGGATTTTCGTGCTTCAGATCCTTGGTGTTTTTCCTGCAACCCCAAAATCTGTTTTGTTGTGCCACGCTGTGTTTGGCTTCCCACAGGTGGAATCGTGGAGGGGTTTGGGCTGGAAAAGACCTTAAAGATCCTCAGTTTGTGCTGAGGTTGGCAAAGGAAGCTGAGTGTGCTCCTGGTGCAGCTCAAAGAGCAGCAGAGCCGTGGATTGTGGGTCTGGAGAGGCAAAAAAGAGGGAGGAAAGGCAAAACGATTTTCTTATGGTCATCTAGAAGGAAAACAGGCAAAGATAAATCTGACCTGCGCTGCTAAGCTTGTTCCCTCAGCACCCTGTGCCTCCCAAGCCTTGTCCCAGATCCCTGACTCACAGAATTCACAGAATTCACAGAATTCACAGAATTCACAGAATTCACAGATTCACCAGGTTGGAAGAGACCTTCAAGGTCACCCAGTCCAACCCAGCCCCAACCCCTCAACTCAACCCTGGCACCCAGAGCCACATCCAGGCTTTGTTAAACACACCCAGGGATGGGGACTCCACCACCTCCCTGGGCAGAACATTCCAGAACTTTATCACCCTTTCTGGAAAAAACTTTTTCCTGCTATCCAGCCTGTATTTCCCTTGTGCAGCTCGAGGCTGTGTGCTCTGGTTGTGTCAGCTCCTGGAGAAAGAGCCCAGCCCCAGCTGAGCACAGGCACCTTTCAGGAGCTGTGCAGTGATGGGGGCAGCCCCTGAGTCTCCTTTTCTGCAGGCTGAGCACCCCCAGCTCCCTCAGGGGTTCCTCTCAGGGTTTGTGTTCCCAGCCCCTCTCCAGCCTCGCTGTCCCCTCTGGACACATCCAAGGCTCTCAAGGTCCTTCTCAAGCTGAGGGCCCAGAGCTGGGCACAGCACTCGAGCTGTGCCCTCTCCAGTGCCCAGTCTATTCCCACTGAGCTCAGTGGGGCCCAGGAAACACAAATTTTGCTCCTCACACGTGCAGAGCAGCCCAGGTGCCCCCCATCCATCCATCCCAGCCCCGTGAACAGCCCCCATCACCCAGGAGTGTCTGCAGGCTCAACCAGGCTGAGTCTCCTGAGTCTCCTTTTCTGAGCCTCCTTTTCTCCAGGCTGAGCACCCCCAGCTCCCTCAGGGCTGCCTCACAGGGTGTTCCAAACCCCTCTCCAGCCTTGTTGCCTCCTCTGGACACATTCAAGGATCTCAACATCCTTCCCAAACTGTGCATTCAAGCATTCAAGCTGTGCCCTCACCACTGAGCTCAGTGGGGCCTAGGAAATACAAATTTTGCTCCTCACACGTGCAGAGCAGCCCAGGTGCCCCCCATCCATCCATCTCAGCCCTGTGAACAGCACCCATCACCCAGGGGTGTCTGCAGGCTCAAGGAGGCCCTGGGGATTTTGGCTGGGCCTGCAGGAGGAGCCTCCAGCAGTGTTTGGTTTGGGGTTTCCGTAGCAGAGCACAAATAACGTTTGCTCATGAGGCAGAGCAGGGACACAGTGCCAGAAATAGAGGAATAGAGGCTCCTGACAATCCTGCAGGATGTTGCTGTGGTGTTATCATATGATTCATCCACTATGAGGCTGAACAATCGCTAACCTCAAGACACTCTCACTTTCACGCCCTCTGACACACATTCCACAGAGGACAAATATCCTCTGCATGAGTAAAAACCTCAGGGCTGGGGCTTTTAACTCGTAAAGGTCACTTTGTGAGTGTTCAGATGTTGAGTTTGAGCTTTGCTGCCCAGTCCTTGAGCGTGGGGAGGGTTTCTGTGAGTGCTGTGACGTGCTGGCTTAGAAAATCCTTTTTGGATGCTGATCACAGTGATGGCTGTGGAGAGGCACTCTAAAAAATCCCATGGTGGAAACCACTGAAATCAATTACAAAGTGAATAAATTTGGCCCAGATGTTGTGATACAACTGAGCTGAAGGCAGGAGGGAGTTGGGATGAGGAAGAGATCCAGGAAAGCTGGAAAAGACATGGCTGGAGGCATTCAGGGCTTTGCAGGAGGGCTCTTCTCATCAAAAACCTCTTGCTTGGTGGCAGCAATGCCACCTGGTACCAGGGGAGCAGCTGGATTTGGAGACTTTCAGTTTCAAACTTGCACATCCTGAACGTGCCCCACCATGGAGAGCAGCTGGAAAATGGATGAGCTTCTGTGCAATTCCCTCTCTTGGAAGTGTTTTGTTATTGTGCCATGGTTGAGGACCACCGGTGGCTGTGCACTTGGTGATTCTGTTTACTTCATTGGTGATTCTGTTTATTTAATTGGATGTAATTCACTCCTGGAGCCCGAGCTTGGCTGTTGCTGGTGGTGGCCCCTGCAGGCCGGGGCTCTTTTCCCTTGCGAGCTCGCAGCACTAGATGGCAGTGTAATGGCAAAAACCTGCCCTGCCGGGGAGCAAAAGGCCAATTTCACCCCCAAAACCACCCGCGGTGGAACTTAAAATCTGAACGGAAAACAACCAGGCCTTAAAAACGCCTCTCCAAGCTCCTTTAATCCCACAGCAGGCTCCGGTCCCATAACAGGACAAGGTCTTCACTGATGACCCAGTGGCACAGGAGTGATGCCAGTTGATGCCACCCACAGGTTTGGCCCACAGCAGCATCACAGGCAGATCTGTACAGAACATTTGCTCAGGAGGTTTGGGTGAGGTCTAAAATGCAGAAGCACCAAAACAAACAAACATGACATTTTTCTTCAAAATGAAGCTCATAACTCCTTACTAGGATCATGTTTGGAGTTACTTTGCAGCCCTAGAGGTTATGGCAGAATAAATTAAGCTGTGGATCATCTCCTTTCATATCTCTGCAGATTCAATCCCAATTTTGTGGCCCCAAAAGGGGATTTAAGTGGTGCACAGGCTTGATGTTCTGTAGGGAAAATCCCATGCCATGGAAGCACATGGGGTGCGTGCATTTGTGTCTGTTTTCTCAGGTCTGGATTAGCACCCTCATTTATGACCAGGCCTTTAAAAAAAGGAGGAAAATGTCACAGTATAGAAAAATAAACAGGGTAAAAATAAATGGCAGAAGGACCACGCTGAACGTGGCCCTTTCTGGACGTCACCAAGACAGCTGCCGGCCCCGAGCGAGATCTGAAGGTCTTTGTTAGGAAACGTTATTGCTGAGATTTTCACTGTTTGGATTTCCTGTTTTTCCTCACTTCTGGACCCTTTAACTTTTGTAATCTAAGCAGGGTCAGCTCTGGTCATGCGTGGGGAAACAGGCTGGCTGTGAACAACAAGTGCTGCTGGAGGTGAGCGCTGGGGAGGGGCTGGAGCCAGCCAGGATCCTCAGCACAGGCTGCTCTGACCCTCTGGGCACTGCTGGCCAAAATCCTTCCCTGTCTGCATGAAAAACACCCAGCCTTGGTTTTGAAATGTTGAGTGATGGGAATCCACCCACTGGCCTTCAGGAGCTCCTGAAGGGGGGAATTGACTCTGGCTGATAAAAAAATGAGTGTCTTGGTTTTGGTCAAAACCTGCTTAGGTTTAATCTCCTTGTGGTTCTACGTGTTTGTATTTCTCATGGATTTTTTTTTTTTTTTTTTACAATTCTTTGATGCCCTTAGATAATGATATGCCCCAAAAGATGTTCCAAAAGCCATCATCTCCCAGATGAGATGTGAAAGTCTGACAGGAACCAACTGATCCCTCTCAAAAACCATAATATTTTTGGGACCTGCCAAAATCCATTCAGGTCTGACCATCCCCAAACTCCCCAGGCAGTGTTGGTGTCATAAATGCTTTTAGCAGTCCTGGGCTGGGCTGGGATCTCTGTGTCTCCATTGGCTGCACATTGGGACAACTTTCCTTGCAATAATTAAATCAAATTCAGCTAGAAGGGATGAAATGAAAGCAGTGTAAAAGTGCAGGACTGGAAATAAAGGTTTAAAAGTCCCCCCCACTTGTTGGCAGGGGATTATAACCCCGTTGTGGTAGGGGCTGGTGAGTTGCTGTGTGAAATTTTTTGTCACTGTGTAATATTTAACAGTTTCTGAGTGATCACAGCTGTACAACAGGGACAGGTGAGCCTGGGAGTAAATCCGTCTGTCAGCTTTGAGTGGAGTCTGAAGGAGCAACTTCCAAGGTGTGCTGGGCTCGTTTTCCCTCCTGGACACGCTTTTGGTGTAGGATAAACTTGGTCCTGTGTCACCAGCCCTGGGGCATGGCCAGGAATTCTGCTGGGTGCCATCAGCATCCTTCTTTTCCTTTCCACCATTCAATTTCCTGACTCAAACATTGATTTTGGCCAGTGGGGTCTGCTCTGGAAGGTGCTCTTCACATGGCTAAAAAGCTTCCTTCCCTTCCTGATTGCCCATGGTCCATTGTCTCAGTTATCCATTGGCTTTTCTCAGGGTCATGGAGGCACAGATCATCCATGAGATCTTCGGGACAGTGGATTCTTTCCAGCCCAACTGAAATTAGGTTTAATTGGGAAGACTTTCCCAGGGTTGGATTTATCCCGGGATTTCCACCCAACATTTTGGTTTTCACCTTCAAATCCATGGGTGTAACTGCTGCCAGGCTGGTGTTCAGGGCACCTCATTGATGGGGAAGGCACCTGGGGCTGTACCTGTGCCGTCCATGTAAGTGAGGATTTGGGTCTGTGGGTTGCTGGATGGGCAATGTGTGGTTCCAGTGAGGCTGTCAGGAATCTGAGGGTGTCAGGGCACACTGAATTATGAATTACTGAATTATATCTGAGCTCTTTGTGGCAGTGAAATCTTTCCAGCCACAAGAAATTAAGTTTAATTGGGAAGACTTTCACAGGGTTGGATTTATCCCAGGACCTCCAACCAACATTTTGATTTTCACCTTCAGATCTATAGGTGTAACTGATGCCAGGGCTTCTCATTTATGGGGAAGGGAGGCAGAGAAATCCCCTGGGGCTGTATCAGTGCTGTCCTAAGTGGAGATTTGGGTCTGTGGGTTGCTGGATGGGCAGTGTGTGGTTCCAGCGAGGTTGTCAGGGATCTGAAGGTGTCAGGACACACCAAATTATGAATTACTGAATTCTGTGTGGAGCGGGAAGACTCGGGGAGCTGCATTCCCACCCCTGCCCCTGCCGAGCAGGTGGACCGGCCGGCAGCCCCGTCCCTCCCACTCGCTGCCCTCCCGGCAGAGCGGCTCAACAGGACGTGGTGATTTACAAGGCCAAGGGCCAGCAGGAAATTCCGACCTCCGCCCCCCCGGAGGCCGGAGGAAGCCGGGGCAGCTCCGTGAGTGACTCAGAGCCGCTCCTGAGTCACCGCGGCCGCGGCTGCTCCGACCCCGCCGAGCCCCGCTCGCCCTTCCCTGGGTCTGCCGGCGATGGAGGGAGAAGGGGAGACAGAGTCGGTGATGAGAATCCGATTTTATTGTGGGATACGCTTATACAGCATTTTAGGGAGACTAGTAATGTGTACTGCAACGATTAGGTTAAAATCACACGCACAAACTTACGCAGATAACAACATCTCTTGCTTGCAGAGTTTAATGGGTGTGACCGTGCTCACAGGGGTCTGAGGATGAGGGAAGAGATGAGGATCTGACTCCATGGTTCACAAGGCTGATTTATTATTTTGTGATATATATTACATTAAAACTATACTAAAAGAATAGAAGAAAGGATTTCATCAGAAGGCTGGCTAAGAATAGAAAAGAAAGAATGATAACAAAGGCTTGTGGCTTGGACAGGGAGTCCGAGCCAGCTGGGCTGTGATTGGCCATTAATTAGAAACAACCACATGAGCCCAATCCCAGATGCACCTGTTGCATTCCACAGCAGCAGATACCCATTGTTTGCATTTTGTTCCTGAGGCCTCTCAGCTTCTCAGGAGGAAAAATCCTAAGGAAAGGATTTTTCATAAAAGATGTCTGCGACAAATGGGATTTTCTTTTTCTGGTAAACCTGTTTGACTGAATCTTTTTGCAATCTAGGTCTAATTTTCAAAGTTCCCTTTGCTTTTGCCAAGGCATTTTGTCTATCAATTTTCTTATGCTAATAAGGTTCGAAATACTCCCTGACTTGTGCACCCCAATATGGGTCCAGCTGGAATCCAATAAATCCAACCAGCTGGAATCCACTGGTGCTACTGGAGGAGGAAATGCGTGGTTTAAAAAAAAAATCCCGATTTGGTTAATGCTATTCTTTAATAAACAACTTATGGCAGGTGCCTGGCAGCTTATGATAATTAACGGGGTATTTGCTGGGATCAGAAAATGCGCTGAGCTGAACAAGTCTCTCATCTGTCCTTGGCTTGCTGCAGCGGGATGGGGTCATTGGCTGTCTGGCTGCAGATAATAAATCAAAGGGCTGCAGAAACTGCAGGAGAGAGGGCATGAACTGCCCGAACATTCAGCTCATTGTGGCAGCGAGCGCGGAGCTTTCCCAGCCACATTTTCGCTTCTCTCCAGCCCAGTTATTCCCTGCGGGCGGCTGAGCCGTCCGAGTAAACAGAGGTCACTTTACCTTGCCCAAACAATGACTTTGCTACAGCTCTGCCAGCTCTGAAGCAGCTCTAAAGGCTGCCAGGGAGAGTGGAGCAGGCTGGTGTGCTTGGGGCAGGGTTTGGGATGCTCAGGGATGCTCCTGTGGTGGCATCAGCTGATCCCTGAGGAAAAAAAGTCCTCGGACCCTGAGTCCGAGTGGACAGAGGTCACTTTACCCTGCCCAAACAATGACTTTGCTATAGTGAGTGCCAGCTCTGGAGCAGCCAGAGTGAGCTCGAAAGGCTGCCAGGGAGAGTGGAGCAGGCTGGTGTGCTTGGGGCAGGGTTTGGGATGCTCAGGGATGCTCAGGGATGCTCAGGGATGCTGCCGTGGTGGGATCAGCTGATCCCTGAGGAAAAAAGTCCTCGGACCCTGAGTCCGAGTAAACAACGATTTACCTTTCCCAAACAATGTTTTGCTACAGCTTTGCCAGCTCTGCAGCAGCCAGAGTGAGCTCTAAAGGCTGCCAGGCAGAGTGGATTGTGCTGGTGTGCTTGGGGCAGGGTTTGCGATGCTTGGGGACGCTCAGGGATGCTCAGGGACACTCAGGGATGCTCAGGGACACTCAGGGATGCTCAAGGATGCTCAGGGATGCTGCTGTGATGGGATCAGCTGATCCCTGAGTAGAAGAGTCCTCGGACCCTGAGTCCGAGTAAACAGAGGTCGCTTTACCTTTCCCAACCAATGATTTTGCTACAGCTTTGCCAGCTCTGCAGCAGCCAGAGTGAGCTCTGAAGGCTGCCAGGGAGAGTGGAGCAGGCTGGGGGTCTCGGGGCAGGGTTTGGGATGCTCAGGGATGCTGCTGTGGTGGGATCAGCTGATCCCTGAGTGGGGATGGAGCTCTCAAAGGAGCAGAGTGGCTGAGGAGGAAACAGGCAGGAGCTGGGGGAGTGGAGAAGGGATGACTTTCCTCTGATGTCAAAAATCCCATCATTCAGTGCTCGCCGTGGAAAAGGCGAGAGGAGAAGAATGTGGAGAGAGGGAGGGAGACAGGGAGGAGAAATGAAAGGAAAGGACAGGACAGGCTCGTTCTTCTCCTGAATCCCGTGGGCTGAGCTTGCCCTCCCTGGCAGGATGGAGAAATCAGGCTGGTCCCCAGTGCCAAGCCCTGCAGAGCCTCGCAAACCCCAGGGATTGTTCCCAACCCCATCCCGATCTGGACTTGGTTAGTACTGCCTTGGTGTGAACAATCAGGGAGACAAAAATTGTCCAGAAACTTACAGCACTTTCCACAGGGCTCTCTTTGCCTTTAGCTTTTATTTCTGGCAGTTTGAATTTCCTGCTCACTGTGGTCGTGCCTGATGCCCGCAGGATTTCTGCAGAAAGGAGCAGGGCTGGATGGAAGTGGAGAAGCAGCAGAGCTGGAGCTGCCCTGGAGCCCTGTCCAGGTTCCTATTTCTTCCTTCTGAGGGGCTGAATATCAAAAAGGTGCCAGGTTTTGTCCTTCATGCATTTTGCTGTGTGCCTGTAATTAGTTTCTCAACTGAAAAAGCTTTCTCAATTGGGAAAAAAAAAAAGAAAAAAAAAAAAAAGGCAAAAAAAAAAAAGGCAGGAAAACCAACCCCCCACATTTTTGGCAACGGGTTGTTTTTCTAAGCAATTAATTAAGAGCTGATTTTAAAAGAATTTGAATGAATCCTTCCACTCTGTGTCAAGCATGGATTTTGTATTAATCACTTCACTACTCGCTGGCTGAATAAGGACTGAAAAAAGATGCAGGGAGTAAAAATTTCCCCAGGAAATGAATCAGACGAGGAACCTTTGCCTCATCTCTGCCTCCTCCAAGTGAAGAAAGAGAGGATTTTGTCAATGGTGGGTCAGTTTACAAACGTGTCCTTTGCAGGGTGAGTCAGAGGCAGTGATGCATTTCACAGCAATGCAGCTGCATGCAGCACTGCATGGCAGCTAAAGAGAGCCAGGAGGGAATCTCTGTGCCCAGGATAGCCAGGAGAATGAAAATGCAGCTCTCACTGCCTCTGAAACCAGCATCAAAATTCCCTCTGGCTTCTGTGGGAGCAGGGAAATCCCTCGGGAGCTGGCATTTCCACTTGCTAAGGGAGAAATGTGGATTTTTGTGAGGTGGAGCTGGTGGAGGATGCAGTTTTTTCACTGGAATTTTCAGTGGGATCCGGTGTCCAGTCAAAGGTGGGTGCCCCCAGGTGGGCATCACCCCTTTGGGATAAAAATCAGGAGCAGGTGGGAGGCTCCTGTCTCCAGAGTTGGCTGCAGTACATCACAAGTTTTGAGTTTTCCAAAATGCTTTCCAAAATGATTTCCAAATGACAAATATTTATACTTTTTCCCCCCCAAGCACCAGCCTTTGTTAGTGTTAGAGCTGTTAAGGGATGTGCAAAAGCTGCTGTCGTGAAAGCACCATCAAGATTTGTTGTTGATGTTTTGGTTGTGGGTGAGATAATGACATTTAGCTGAGAGTCTGAGCTGAAATCTGAAAATTTTAATGGTTTTCCCTGGTGCCACTTTCCCCAGTGTTTCCTGAGACTGAACCTTGTTAAGTGTGTCAGTCCCTGTGGGTTTGGGGTTGTTTTAGTGGCTTTTCTGTAGTTTTCCAGGCTGTAGCAGTGTTCAGGCAAGAGGGTGAAATGTTTGGTGGGTCAGTGGTGAGATC
The DNA here is from genome assembly GCF_012460135.2 of Molothrus ater. Taxonomy (NCBI): domain Eukaryota; kingdom Metazoa; phylum Chordata; class Aves; order Passeriformes; family Icteridae; genus Molothrus; species Molothrus ater. Next base: position 5,015,500 of record NC_050499.2, read on the forward strand.
ACAATTTATGCTGGCCGAGATTGGTGTCCTAAAGAAAAATAAGAGGAATAAGAGGAATGTGGGGATAATAAGAGGGATAAGAGGAACGGCTGAGATGCTGCAGGTCTTTCTTTGGGATAATGCTCATCCTTGGAAAGATCTGTAATTAAATCTCAATTTAATGTGTGTTTATCAGTGCAGTTTTTCAGCCTCTTGGCTCAGACCATCCCAGTCTGCAAATATCAAAGTGGCAACACTGGGCAAAAAAAATCTTGGGAAGGAAGTGGAGAATGGCAAACCTGGAGTCAAATTTAAATTTTTGAAGTGCTTGGCCAGCACTTTAACCACGAATCATCTTCTCTTTAGGGTTAAACGTTTCCTCTTAGGAAAAAAAAAAAAGAGCCAGAGGCTCTTGATTATCCATGCAAAACAGGCCAGGGCTTTGATTTGTAAGGTTTTGTCTGCCACACTTTTAAACGGATGAAGCTTAATTTAGATCCCCACAAGAAAAATCAAAATTGGACGGCGGAGACACAGCCCCACTTTCCCTCTCTTATCCCGAGGCATCATTCCCCACCCTTCCCCTTTTTCTCCTCTCCCAAAAAAAAAAAAAAAGATAAAAAAAAAGAAAAAAAATCCCAAAAAAACCCCCTCACTTTGAACGGAACACATTTGGGGGATAGGGGAACAATTAAAGCAATGATGTGTGTGCTTCAAGGAGAAAAGCGAGCTGCGGTAGCTGTGCTTTGACAGGTCTTTGGAGGATTTCAAGGAAGTTACACCCACTTCATTCATGATAATCGGCTGTTTAACGCCGAGCAGCTCGGTGTTATGAATGAAAAGGGAGCGTGTTTTGGCTTGCAGAACAACTCGCAAATCTAATGCTTCACTCGTCAAATAACCAGCCACGTTCACCAAAAAAAAAAAAGGAAAAAAAATTAAAAATCTTAACTTCGTTCTTGAAATTAATGGGAAAAAATTCCTGCAACACCTAAAGGTGCATCTTCTTTTTTGTAGGGATCCAAAATGTTTTGCTTCCCTTTGCCATGTTTGTAAATCTTTGTGGCTGGATGAACTGGGGGAGAAAATGCAGCCTCTGCTGGACTTTGATGCAGCTAAAACCAGGTCCTGGTGGCTTTTTGTGCATTTGATCAGAACACGCTGAGTTGTTGGATTTCCCATCCTTTTAGGGGCAAAATGAAAAGAGAAGGGAAGAAAGAAGGAATAAGTTTTGATTTGGATGGATTGCAGAGGGTCTGTGGGCTCATTGATTAGGAGTAAATCAACTTTTTGACTCATTGATTAGGAATGAATTGATTCCACAAATCCAGCTCAAACTGAAGCTGGATTTGTGGAATATCATGATTCCCTGGAGCTGCCATGTGCCTTCATCCCTTCTGCTTTATAGACTTGGCTGTCACCAGTGAGGCTGTTGGAGGTCAGGATATGTTGAATTAAAGACAAAAATACTTTGAGGGACCTTTTCTACCTTCCCTTATTCCCGGTTCTTTGGGAATAAAATTCCTTTTTTTTTTCCTTTGGAGGAACAACGTGCCCATCCATGGCACTGCCTCCTCCAGCAGGAGGGAAGGGATCTGTGCCTGGGCAGGAAGGAATGCAGCTCCTTTGATCCCATCAACACCCACAGGTGCTTGCAAAACGTTTGTCATGGAGCTGAGCTGAATCTTTGTTAATTGGAGCTGAGGAAGGAACGTGTGGAATCATTGGGGTAAAAAGTGCCAGCTGGGATGGTTTAAATTCGAGCAGAGGTTGACAAAGCTTTAATTGGTGAATCCGTCCAGGGCTGGGCTGTGCTTGTGGAGATGACCTCTCACTGAAAGGGGAAGTTTTGCTCAAAAGAAGCAAAAAAAAAAAAAATCAATTGGAGCAAACACAACTCCAGCTGATGATCTTCCCTCTCTGGTCAGCAGCTGGGAGCCTCAGATGAAGGTGGGGTGGGAAAATGAATTTTCCTCGTTGCTTTAGCACTGAAATAATTCCCAGAACAGCGTTTGGCTCAAGGCAGGACCTCCCTGCAGCCCTTTCCACTTAAAAGTGGGGGAAAAGGGAATTTTGGGCAAAAAGGGCTGAAGGCAGAGGTGGGTTGGATGGAGCCTGGGTGGGAGGAAGAGTGAGCATCTCTTCTTCATCTCCTACACAATAAATTAACCCTTTCTTTCTTCTTTTCCTCCACAGAGCCGTGTTTGGGGGTAGCCAAGACCTGAGCAGATCCTTTTTCATTTCCACTCCTTTTCAGGGTGAGTGAATCCTCTTGTCTCCACTCCTGCTGTCGTGTCCTGTGCAGCTCCAAAGTGTGACTTGAGGTTCAGAGGAAAATCTCCCTTTTCCTAATCTTTGCACTGATAACACAGAGCTTAATTTAGCAGCAGTCAGGCAGAACATTTGGATTTTGTCATCCATTTCCAAAACTATTGTTGGCTTCTTATTCCTTTGTTTCCACACACCACCACCCCCAACTCGTTTCAGATTTACATTTTCTTGGAGGTGCCAAAAGATAAGGTAATGCCAACTTGATGATTAATTAGCTAATACTTTCCTCTGCCCTGAGATGGAAAGCCTTTATCTGAGTCACCTATTAATTATTATTTTATTTATTGGTGCATTTGAAGGGACTCCAGTTCTGCCCTTTTGAGAAATTTGGGCAGGAATTTATAGGAAGAGGATGAAAGAAAGCCAAAGGAACTTCAAGTTGTTATCAGAAAAAAAGAAGTCTTAATGTTGAGATCAGGGTGCTTTTTTTTAATCTATATTTTGTAAACCCTGAGCAATATCAGAGTTTTATTGTCAAAATCACTGGAAATACAGAGTTCTGAGGCTTTCCAGCATCCTTAGAGATGGAAAAATCAATAAAAACCTTGATTTTCCAGAGGCTTTGGGACTGGCTCAGCTATTCCTAAGCTCAGCCTACTTGCCTGAGCTTGGGAAAGTTGTGGGTAAAACTCACCTGGGGCGCTTCTGATGTGGAAGCTTCCAGAAGCTTGGTGCTGGTGCACATCCCTTTGTTTTGGGAGCTGGGAAGAGGCTGCAGATGTCTCCTCCCAAGCCAGAATCTTTCCAGTGGGATATTTGGGATTCGAGCTGGAGCTCAGACCCAAGGAATGGTCATTCAAGGTGCCATAAATGCATTAACACAGCAGAAGGGACGTGGAGAAGTTTAATTAATAATGATAAAGTTTAATTTAATAACGATAAAAAAGGCGCAAACCGGGGTTGGATAATGAGGATGAATTTATTGTGGGTGAGTTTGGTTACCTCATTCTCATGAGCTCATGATGAGGAATGAGGTAATTTTATGGCACTGTGAGAACCCTGCCCCTGGGCAGGAATGAATGCCAGGCACAGGGGAGGTGCTGCACAGCCAGGGACAATCCAGGAGGACACCAGGGAGGGACAATCCAGGAGGACACCAGGGAGGGACAATCCAGGAGGACACCAGGCAACAGGAAAAGCTGCAGAAGAGTCCCAGGAGCTCTGTGCACAAATGTGAAACACCCAGGAAATCCCTTTGTAAACCTTTGGGGTTGTCTTGGTTTGCAAAGCCAGGTGCCTGCTAAGGAAGGCAGGAGCCGCCCCTGAAATGGAGAATGTGAACCCTCCCCACCCCTCTGAATTGCTATAAATTTTAAATTAAGGGGCTCTCAGGCAAAAATATGGGAGCAGGGAATAACAGTTCTTTAATGGGAAGAAAATGAAAGGATAAAATAAACAATGCAGTAAACCAAAACAACAGTGCCAGAGTCAGAACCCAGCCTGACACCCTGTGGGTCAGGTGTTAGCAGCAGAACCATTGGAATTGTGGCTCAGCCCTCCTGCAGTGTCAGGGCTGGTTCTGCTGGAGCAGGGATCCTGGAGAAAGGTGCAGTCTCTGCCTCTGAAGATCCAGGGCAAGAGGCAGCTGCTGTTCCTCTGGAAATCCAGTGCAGAAGCCGTGCTGGTGTTCCAGAATCTCCAGATTCTATCCAGGCAGGAATGCTTGGCTGGTGTTCCAGAATCTCCAGATTATATCCAGGCAGGAATGCTTGGCTCCTCCCTCTGATCTCACATCTCCCAATGGGATGCTGCAGTTCTTACCACCTGTTATCAGCAGGCTTTAAGGATGAGCTTCAAGGTCCCTTCCCACCCAAAACATGCTGGGATTCTCTAAACCAAGCAGAGCAGAGCAGTGGGAAAAGACCAAGGAAAAGAGAAGGATGTGCTGCCCATCCAGGCTCTCAGCACCTTCAACACTCAGCTGTCCTGACTCTGCACAGCTCCTGCTAAAGCTGTGGGGAAAGAAAGACCGAATTTTCACAATTCCAGTGGGGAAAAAAAAAAGGATTTAGTGCACTGAAAATTGCCCACTGATGTGCTGCCTCTGGCACTCACCTGGCAAAGGGGAAACCTGGGCTCTGCTCCCTGCTCCTGTTTAAAAAATCAGCAATTAGAATGCACAATCAGCCCTCAAAGCTATAATCTCATTAAAAATAAGGGTTGAAATTAAAGAATTCACCAGTCCAAGCCTTCCTAGGGCCACTGGGGGAAGCAGGAAGGGAGTACCTGCACTAAGAGCTGCCTCTGCCAGGACGTGGTTATTCATGCAAAGCAGAGGAGCATCATGCAGGCTGGAATTCAGCACTCAGACACTCCTGCAGCCTGGCTGGGGCTCAGATTTCCTGCAGGAAGGGAGGGAAGCAGAGCAGGCTGTCCCACATCTGAGGTGACCACAGTGAGACACGGGAGGGAAAGGAGCTGCTCCCACTGCCTCCCACTCCTCCCTCATCCTGCCAAACCCAGCCCTGAGAGCTGAATTTCCATCAAATCCCAGCATGGCTGGGCTTGGGAGGGAGCTTAAAGCTCCCATTAGAAATATTAGAAATATTAGAAATAGAAATTTGAAATATTTTATTAGATTATTAGATAGAAATTAAAATATTCTGTTAGAAATATTTCTGTCCTATAAAAGGACACCTTCCACCATCCCAGGCTGCTCCAAGCCTGGCCCAGTGTGGCCTTGAGGACACCCAGGGATGGGGAGCTGTGCTCTGAGCAGTTTCTCAGCGAATTGCCCTCTCAGGGAAGAGCAGTGCATCCTCCCTGCAGGTCTGGAGAGGAAGAGTCAGGTATGGCTGTGGCACAACACCTTCATGGACAGCATCTCCTGTCCAGCTTTGAAATGGAACCCAGAGCTCCCAACCTCTGCCTGCAGCCTTGAGGACACCCAGGGATGGGGAGCTGTGCTCTGAGCAGCTTCCCAGTGAGTTTTCCACTCAGGGAAGAGCAGTGTGCATCCTCCCTGCAGGTCTGGAGGGGAAGAGTCAGGTGTGGCACAACACCTTCATGGACAACATCTCCTGTCCAGCTGTCATTGAAATGGAACCCAGAGCTCCCAGCTTCTCCCTGCAGCCCAGAACTGAAGGCAGGAGGGGCTCAGTGCATCTTTGAGCCCCTGGCTGTGCTGCTGGCAGTGCTCTGCTCCTTTCCATCCCTGTGTTCTGTTCCATTCGCCGCCCCCCTTCCCACCCTCCTGCCACAATGGGCTCCTTCTGCCGTGAGTCTCCACTCAGACACTGCTGGCTCCTCTCTTTGGGATGCCTTTCAGTGGGAGAAGAGGGGAACCATTCCCTGTTCCCAGTGAGAAGCAGCACTGGCAGCCTGGGTTATTTTGTCGGACGTGTGGCTTTAAGTGACGCCTTTGCCATCTGTTCCGTCTGCTAATTATGAATGCAAAACAAACGGAGCCCACAATTGCTTCATTTAGAATAAGAGAGATGGCAGTGACCAAAACAGTTTTATTTTAGTGTCAGATGCTCTTTTTATTCCTCCTGTCTCTTCCTAATCCAAAGCAGGGCTGGAGCTCCTCTCCCTCTCCCAGTTTGCAGCAGTGGGTGTTGCTCTGACAAACAGGACCAACTCCTGCATGCTCAGCCTTGAGGGCTTTAAGGGACAATCCCACAAGAGCAAGGAAAAGAGAAACAAAAATCTTCATTTCCAACTGATTCCAGCTTTTTTTTTGGTTTCAATTTAGTTGTGCTGCTCTCAGAGCTGCAAAGAGACAGTCAGGGTACCTGCAGAGGGTTTGCCAGCAGCGTGTGAAATATTCTGTTTCCCCTCCCCACAGAAGAGTTTTGCAGGCATGATGAGGAGAAGCAATGATGTTCTCTGCTGGGGCTGTGTCCAGCAGCACAGGACAATCCCACAGGAGCAAGGAAAGGGAAAAAAAACCCTTCATTTTCAGTTGATTCCAGCTTTTCTGTTTTTCAATTCCGTTGTGCTGCAGAGAGACAATCAGGGTACCTGCAGAGGCTTTGCCAGCAGCGTGTGAAACCCTTCCTCAGCCTTTCCACCTCTGGTTCCCCTCCCCACAGAAGAGTTTTGCAGCCAGAAAAAAAGAGTTTTTTCCCCAGGATGGGCGGAAGGAAGGATGCTCTCTGCTGGGGCTGTGTCCAGCAGCCCAGGAAATGTGGTTTTTCAGCTTTTAGTTATGAGTGAATCATCCTCGAGGTTGGTGATCCATCTCCTTTGGTGGCTGGGCTGTAAGGAGCCCCCTCCATTTATTCATTGGGTGCTGCCAGCTCTTTAACATTCCCAAAATTGCTGCTGACTTGCTCCAAACCATGGGAAATCATGGAGGTACCCCTGGCAGCCCAGATTGATGTGACCTGGCTTGGGAAAATGGGCACTCTCCTTCTCCTCCTTCTTTCCTTCCCCAGCCATCACTCTTGCTGTGAAAACCAACAGAGATTTAATTGTATTTTTTGGCTGGCTCTGTGTTGAAGGGCGCTGTGCTGGAAGTGTTTTTATGCCTACTAAAGGCATGTTCTGGACAGTAGAAGACCTTCCGCTTTCCTCCCCACAAATCTCCATGAAAACTTGAAGATTATTTAAAATCTTTAATTAAAAAAAAAAAAACAAAAAAAAACCAAAACCAAAAACCAACCAAACAAACAAAAAACAACAACAAAACAAAAAAAAAAAAAAACACAAAAAACCCCAAAAAACAACAACAAAAAAAAAACAAACCAAAAAACCCCAAAACTTAACTGGTATGGACAATAGAAGATCTCCCTCTTTCCTCCCCACAAATCTCCATGAAAACTTGAAGATTATTTAAAATCTTTAATTAAAAAAAAACAAAACCAAAAAAAACAAAACCAAAAACCAACCAAACAAAAAACAACAACAAAACAAAAAAAAACCCACAAAAAACCCCAAAAAAACCCAAAAAACCAAACCAAAAACCCCAAAACTTAACTGGTATGGACAACAGAAGATCTCACTCTTTCCTCCCCACAAATCTCTGTGAAAACTTAAAGATTATTTAAAATCTTTAATAACTAATTTTAAAATTATTTAAAATTAGTTATTCTCACTACCATCGAGTTTTCCTAAAGTTCCCATTCAATTTTTTTTTTTTCCCCCAACTGGAATGGAGTGGCAGGGGAGACTCTGCCAGTGAGAAATTGTATCTGAAAGGTTCTCCCTCCCCATTTCCAGCTCCCAGCGAACTGCCCCAGCCCAGCTGAGGCAGGAATGCATGGAAGGCTCTGCCAGGAATGCCCAAACCTGAGATGGAACCCAGTATGGGCTGAGATCCCAAACTGGGCTGGGTTCAGCTGCAATGGAGCTGAACCCATTTCCATTTCCAGCCCTGAGCTGCCAGATCAGGGTCCTGCCCCGGCCTGGAGCCACCTCTGCTGTAGAAATGATGGGAAATGATTCAGGAGCTCGCAGCACGAGGGTTAAAGGTTCTGCTGGTGTCCCAGGCTTGAGGGATGATGTTGTGGTTCAAACATTTGGACTGGAACCAGGAGATGCGAGAGAAATTCCAGGCTCTGGTGGTCACTTCCTCTGTCAGCTCCCGGAAATCTCTGCTGCTCCCTTTGCTCCCATCCTCGGCCTGTGGCAGGGCAGGGAATTGAATTGATAATCCAGGGAATTTTCTGGAATCCTTCAGTAGGGAATTGAACTGATAATCCAGGGAATTTTCTGGAATCCTTCAGTAGGGAATTGAACTGGTAATCCAGGGAATTTTCTGGAATCCTTCAGTAGGGAATTGAACTGATAGTTCAGGGAATTTTCTGGAATCCTTCAGTAGGGAATTGAACTGGTAACCCAGGGAATTTTCTGGAATCCTTCAGTAGGGAATTGAACTGATAGTTCAGGGAATTTTCTGGAATCCTTCAGTAGGGAATTGAACTGGTAATCCAGGGAATTTTCTGGAATCCTTCAGTAGGGAATTGAACTGATAGTTCAGGGAATTTTCTGGAATCCTTCAGTAGGGAATTGAACTGGTAATCCAGGGAATTTTCTGGAATCCTTCAGTAGGGAATTGAGCTGGTAATCCAGGGAATTTTCTGGAATCCTTCAGTAGGGAATTGAACTGATAGTTCAGGGAATTTTCTGGAATCCTTCAGTAGGGAATTGAACTGATAACCCAGGGAATTTTCTGGAATCCTTCAGTAGGGAATTGAACTGGTAATCCAGGGAATTTTCTGGAATCCTTCAGTAGGGAATTGAACTGATAAACCAGGGAATTTCTGAAATCCTTCAGTAGGGAATTGAATTGATAATCCAGGGAATTTTCTGGAATCCTTCAGTAGGGAATTTGATTGATAATCCAGGGAATTTCTGAAATCCTTCAGTAGGGAATTGAACTGATAATCCAGGGAATTTCCTGAAATCTTTCAGTAGGGAATTTGATTGATAACCCAGGGAATTTCTGAAATCCTTCAGTAGGGAATTGAATTGATAATCCAGGGAATTTTCTGGAATCCTTCAGTAGGGAATTGAACTGGTAATCCAGGGAATTTTCTGGAATCCTTCAGTAGGGAATTGAATTGATAATCCAGGGAATTTTCTGGAATCCTTCAGTAGGGAATTGAACTGGTAACCTAGGGAATTTTCTGGAATCCTTCAGTAGGGAATTGAACTGGTAATCCAGGGAATTTTCTGGAATCCTTCAGTAGGGAATTGAGCTGGTAATCCAGGGAATTTTCTGGAATCCTTCAGTAGGGAATTGAACTGATAACCCAGGGAATTTCTGAAATCCTTCAGTAGGGAATTGAACTGGTAATCCAGGGAATTTTCTGGAATCCTTCAGTAGGGAATTGAATTGATAATCCAGGGAATTTCCTGAAATCCTTCAGTAGGGAATTGAACTGATAACCCAGGGAATTTTCTGGAATCCTTCAGTAGGGAATTGAACTGATAGTTCAGGGAATTTTCTGGAATCCTTCAGTAGGGAATTGAACTGGTAATCCAGGGAATTTTCTGGAATCCTTCAGTAGGGAATTGAACTGGTAATCCAGGGAATTTTCTGGAATCCTTCAGTAGGGAATTGAATTGATAATCCAGGGAATTTCCTGAAATCCTTCAGTAGGGAATTGAACTGATAATCCAGGGAATTTCCTGGAATCCTTCAGTAGGGAATTGAACTGATAATCCAGGGAATTTCTGAAATTCTTCAGTAGGGAATTGAACTGATAATCCAGGGAATTTCTGAAATCCTTCAGTAGGGAATTGAATTGATAATCCAGGGAATTTCTGAAATCCTTCAGTAGGGAATTGAACTGATAACCCAGGGAATTTTCTGGAATCCTTCAGTAGGGAATTGAACTGGTAATCCAGGGAATTTTCTGGAATCCTTCAATAGGGAATTTGATTATTATTAGATATAATTATTAGATATTATTATTATTATTATTATTATTATTATTATTATTATTATTATTTCCTAGATATTATTTTTTTTCCTAGATAACTTGGGATTTCTTTTCCTTTCAGCTTGTTCCAAGTGGCAGGCAGGTACAATCCCAAAATATTTGCTGGAGGGGAAGCAACTCTCAGTCCCCCCCTGCAAGGATTTTATCTCTCCTTTAAATTCCCCAGTTGAAAGCAGGGGTAATGACACTTGCAATGATGATAAAATGGAACGTGGCTGCATGGAGTAACGCTTAAAAATAATGATACACCTCTAAGTAGGTCTTATAAAAGGAAATCTTAAATAGCTCCAGGGAAACAGATGCTTTGGGGGACTTGGGGATAAAAATAGTGGCTTCCAATTGGCAACCAAAACAGAAATGCAGCCCCACTCAGTCAAGCTCAGCAGCAGAAATTCCTCTGAAAAGCTCAGGGCCCCAAAAGTGGGAAGGTGTGGAAAGCACCGGGTGCTGCACCTGCGCTGGGGTTTAGCATCTTTTTGCCTCTTCTGCTTTTCACCAGAGAGCCACGGAGTGGTTTGGATGGGAAGGACATTAAAGCTCATCCAGTTCCTCCCTGGCACCTTCCACCATCCCAGGCTGCTCCAGCCTGGCCTTGGGCGCTGCCAGGGATCCAGGGCAGCTCTGGCAGGGAAAAAATAATATCCAGGAAGTAATAATATCTAAAAATATCTAGGAAATAATAAAACTGTTTGGAGGCATCCACAGAGGAGATAAATCCCCAGAAAAGAAGGAGAAAACCCCACTTAAGTGTTCCTATAATGTGGAGTAAATGCAGCTCAGGTCATTTAATTTACCTGTGCCAGGGGAGAATTCCTCCCCAATATCCCAACTAAACCTCCTCTCTGTCAGTTCAAAGTGATTTTTCTTGCTATTTCTCAGCTTTCTCCCCACAATGGAGCCTTCCAAGTGCCCTGTGCAGTCGGGAGCTTTGCCCAGGGCTCCTTTTTGGGGCTGCTCAGGGCTTGGTGCTTTGCTAGGATGGGAAAGGGCTGAGGCAGCCCCAGCAGAGCTGGGGGTTTGTGCTGTGCAGGGTGAGGTTTCAAAGGGCAGCTGCAGGTGGCTGTTCAGGGCCAAAGGCAGGGGATGTTTTCCTGCTCCCCCAGGGGACAGAGGAGTGTGGGCAGCCCCAGCCCAGGTACCAATTCCACTGATTTTAAGTTGAAATAACTGGGATTTCATGGACTTGAGGATCTGTGGCTTGATCCCGTCTCCTGGCTCTGCTGTGGAAGTGAAAATCTCCTTCAAGAACCCCTCAAAGCTCATTCCAGCTGTTTGTCCTTCCTCAGCCCCAGCAACCCCTCAAAGCTCATTCCAGCTGTTTCTTCATGTGTGGACCTCAAGGCAGGTGCCTCAACCTCACATTTTTGGGTTTTGGGACAGAACCACCAGGCTGTACAAAGGAGTTGAGCAAGATGAGGAAAGGGGAATGTTTGTTTTGTGTGCTTTGGTTTAACTCAGAGAAACAAAATCCTGGTTTTGTGAGGATTTCTGCTTTTAGGGCAAACGCTGAATCTCAAATGAACAGTTTTAACTTGTTGGTTTGGTGTTTTTTCTTTCAGATGGGCTCTCCCAAACCAAGAGAAGCAGTCAGGTGAGTCAAACCTTGATCCCGACTCCCAACTCATGGAATATTTCTCCTGCCTGGGGTGACCTGGACAGGGAACCCCCCTGAGGCTGAGCACAAGGAATTCCCTCTCCTGTGCTTCTGTCCTGGGTAGAAAGCAAAGGTGATGCTCCCTGGGGAGCTCTGGGTTCCTGTTGTGGGATTTGCTGCCTTCAGGACAATCCCTCACGCCGAGAATCCCAGATTTGACGGGACTTTAAATCCCACCTCATTCCAGCCCCTGCCACGGGAAGAATTTTCCTTGGGAGCTGCAAGTCCTCCTGAATGCTGAATGCTCCAAGGCACAGCCCACGAAATTGGCTTTTCCCACGTGTGCTGCTGCTGCTGGTTTTGTAGATTCCTGGGTTCCTCGTGTGAGGATGGAAATCCGCATCTCCCCCAGCGCAGGGCACAAAAGGAGCAGGAAAAGCAGGTGCTGAATGATCCCTCTGAGCTGCCCATCAGCAGGAGAGGATTTGAGATGGGCAAGAGAGGGAAGGAGGGCTTAAAGAAAGAGATGGATTTCCTGCATCCAAATCAAGGAACAACCAGAAAAAAAAAAAAAAAGAAAAGAAAACCTCACCAAGTTTAATCCTGTCCCAGACAAGGTCAGCAGGCACCACACACAAATAGCTCAGGCTTTGATTTGATCTGTCCCTTCCTAAAAGTGGAAGGTGAAAATAGTACATCCAGGAGCGTGCTTTGGGAACAGGCAGGGGGGGAACCCGAAGGGAGGAGGGAAAAACAAGGTTGTTTAATGTGGATATATGGACATAATGTGGATATACGGATATAATGTGGATATACGAGGACAGCGTGCTGGGAGAGCGGGCCCCAGCGTCTGGTGGGTCGGACATTGTTAGATCTGGCAGGGATTCAGACATCTGCCAGGGAAAGGGGCATTTTGTCAGCAGAAGCGGGAGAGGAGAGAAAGGCAGAGCCGCAGCGAGAGCCTCGCAGCGCTCCCCATCCACCCAGAGACCGCTCCCTCTGGAGAGCTCCCTTCCCAGGCTGGGGCTCCTGTATTTTATATTCCGCAGCCAGGTCCCCGCCCCCAGCCCTCCCCACCCAGCGGCGCCTTTAACTCGTTCCCTTTGGAAGCGGCTCCGGAGCCGCGCTCCGCCCGCAGCCCCGTGCGAGGCCGGGCTGGGCGCTGCTGCAATGGTGCCGCAGTGCTGCGTGCTCGGAATGCCAGATGCAGCACGGGGGGAAAGGCCACAAATGTGCCTGCGTTCCCAGTTTACACCAGGTCTCCTTAGCAACTTCTCTGATTATTTAATTTTTTTTCTCCCCCCCCCCCTTTTTTATTTTTTTCCATACGTGTGAGTGCAGCGGCGTTGTCCCAAATCTCCAGCGAATAAAACATTCCCTGAGTTTTTTTCTCAGTGTTGTTTTGCCTTTTCCTTTTGTTAAATTAGTGGCTTCATTTTGATTTTATTTTTTTCCCCCCCGTGTGTACCCTCGGAGAAGGATGGCAGAGGGGCTGGGGGCACTGGGATAGTTTTTATTGTGACTTGCCCAGAGTTGGTTCCTTTCCAGTTGTTCACATCTCAGCATGTGGAATTATTGTGCTTTCTCCCGATTTGCCACAGCATTGGCACCAGCCTGACATTGTTACTCATTGGAATTGTATTTGGAGCCGGGCTGATTTGCTTTTAATTTTTTTCTTCTTTTTTTTATTTATTTATTTTAATCACCCGCATCTTCTTTCTTTTTTTTTTTTTATTTTTTTTTTTTTATTTCATTTCATAACAACCCCTTTGATTTTCCAAACAATATATTTAACAGTCTGTAAAATGGAGGAGAGGAGGGAAAAAAAAACCAAAAAACAAAACCAACCCACCAGGGTGAGAGGACTGTGGCAGTCTGTCCCCGAATCCCATATTCCCCTCCCCGTGCCATTTTTTTTTAGTTGCCTCCTGAAGAACCCCCTCCCTCCCCATAGGAGGGAGTGGCCTTGTAGGGATCAAGGTACGTTGGATTATTATTATTATTTTTTTTTTCCCCCCAGTTTCTGTGATACTTTATTAATAGCATGGGGCAAGAGAGAGGCTGAAGGGTGGGGAGAGCAGGGGAGGAGGGTGGAGAAAAGCAGAGTTCTCCTCCAAGCCCTGTACCTCGAAATAACTCAAGGGGAAAAGAGTTGCAGCCTCACTTGAGTTGTTTCAAAATCTTCCTGGGTGCTTTTACTTTTTCTTTTGCTTCTATTTTTTTTTTTTAATTATTATTTCCAAGGGGGGGGGGTAGGAAAAGAAAAAAAAAATAAAAAGAAGAAACTGAGCCAAAAAACATTTTGAAGGCTTGATCTTGGCTTCTATACAAACAGATGTTGCCTGTCATTCCGTTGTTAAGCAGGCAGCAGATTGGAGCAAGCAGCAGCAGTTTAGGGGGAACTGCAGCAGAACTGCAAAGTGGGAGATACAGAAATGCAGAAATATATTTTTCTTTTCTTTTTTTTTGGTTTTTTTTTTTTTTTTTTTTGTTTTTTGTTTTTTGTTTTTTTTTTTTTGTTCTACAGGTAGATATTTTTCCCCTGGAATTACCTCTAATTACAACACGTCTCTCTTCAATTTTATTTTTTTTTATTCAATTTTTTTTTTTTTTTTTTGTCGTGGGCAAAACAACCCCAAAACCAAATGGAAAAGCAGTAGGAACTTCCACCCAAATGCAGCTATTTTTTTTTTTTTAGGGCTGGTTTTGAGAGCTTTTTTTTTTGGTGGTTCTTTCTCACACGTGTAGGGAAGGGGGTTCTGTTGGAAATGCTTTGGCATTCTCGGTAAGTGAACGTTTGCCATCACTCAGGTCAGGGATTTCAGGGATTTTGGGGTTTTCCTTGCTGCCAGCCCTGCTCCTGGTGCTGGAGGTGCAGCTGGGGAGCTCCAAGGCCTTTCTGTCTCCTCTCCAAGGTTTGGGAAGGCTGCAGGACCAGAACCTCGCTCTTTGTCCTGCAGAAATTCTCCCGGAGCTCTTTTGTGCTCTGCCTGTGGGTTTCATCCCCTCATCCTTTTGATGCCCTCAGATTTTTTCCTCCCCGCTCCCTTTTTCACTTCTCCCCTCTGGTTTAATCTCTGCCTGGCTGGGAGAAGAGAGGAAACAGCAAAACTCAGCGGGCTTTGAGCCGAAGGAGTTAAAAGTTTCTTGGCACCAGAGCAGCAGTTTAGCAACAGATCAGTTCATTTAAATGAAAGAAATCACAGCCCCAGCCATCTGATTTTGAAATTTCACATCTTCTGCTTCCACTTTAGAACAAAGCTTCTGTTTTTCCTTTCCCCCTTTTATTAATTCACGCTGCTCTTGTTCTAGACTCGGTGGGTTTGCACAGAAACTTGGGATCGGGCTGGGTTTTCCCTGGAAATGTGAAATTATGGGGGCGCCTCCATCACCTCCTGCACACCCAGCAGCTGCTGGCAGAGCTGTTTGCACCTCTCTCTCTTTGTGAGCTGGGAGCAGCTCCCATTTTTGGGATAAAGGCACCTCAGCCCTGGGGAAAGGAGCAGTGTCCAGCAGGGAACTGAGGAACCGAGCGGGGATTTTCCCTGCCCACGTCTGGAGTTTGGGACTCAGGCTGGATTTTCCCATTAAATGTGAAATTATGGGGGCGCCTCCATCACCTCCTGCACACCCAGCAGCTGCTGGCAGAGCTGTTTGTGAGCTGGGAACAGCTCCCATTTTTTGGGATAAAGGCACCTCAGCCCTGGGAAAAGGAGCAGTGTCCAGCAGGGAACTGAGGAACCGAGCGGGGATTTTCCCTGCCCACATCTGGAGTTTGGGACTCAGGCTGGATTTTCCCATTAAATGTGAAATTATGGGGGCGCCTCCATCACCTCCTGCACACCCAACAGCTGCTGGCAGAGCTGTTTGTGAGCTTGGAACAGCTCCCATTTTTTGGGGTAAAGGCACCACAGCCCTGGGAAAAGGAGCAGTGTCCAGCAGGGAGCTGAGGGGCCGAGCGGGGATTTCTCCTGCCCACATCTGGAGTTTGGGACTCAGGATTTTCCCTTTAAATATGAAATTATGGGAGTGCCTCCATCATCCTGCACACCCAGCAGCTGCTGGCAGGGCTGGGAACAGCTCCCATTTTTTGGGATAAAGGCACCTCAGCCCTGGGAAAAGGAGCAGTGTCCAACAGGGAACTGAGGAACCGAGTGGGGATTTTCCCTGCCCACATCTGGAGTTTGTGTCCCTCCAACATCTGCAGCACCAAGTGGTGGCTCAGGGTTCCATAATCCTGCACTTTATGGTGTACACAGAGCATAACCCCCATCATGGTTTCAATATTCCGGCCCAAAAGGATCACAAACAACTTTTTTTGTTGCTGTTTGTTCATTTAAATGCGCTCGAGCCTTGGCACGGGTCCCGGGAGTTTTGTTTCTACGTCAAGGAAAATGAAATAAATCAACTCCTCGGCGGTGGAGTTGGGGATTTAAAAAATAATAATGGTTAAAAATTTTTTTTAAAAAAATTAATTAATTAAAAAAATAAAATGTAATAAAGGAAAAAAAACAGGAAAAAAGGGAAAAAATTAAAAAATTATCTATTGATAAATTATTAAAAAAAATTAAATTAAATTGAGTGGCTTACGCTGAAGGAATGTGTTTGGAGGGAGTTGGGACCAAGAGGCTTTTCCATGGAGCTTCTTCCCAGTGGCATTGCATCCAAGAAAGGCCGGCATGTTTGGGAATGGGTGAATCCTACCACGGAAAAAAGGGGGGAATCCTTCTGCTCCCCAATCCCACCATCCCTGCACCCCTGGATGAACCCTCAGTGGGGAGGAACGGCCTTGAGGGGATGAGAAATCGAGGTGCTGGTGCTGAGAGGGGGGAGAGGCACCGACCTCCACCTCTGCCGTGGCTGCTCGTGGCTCTGGCTGGGTTTGGGTTTTGTTCTTCCCTGCTCTCCTGGCCAGCGTCGGGAGCCGGCCCGTCCCCCTTAATATTGGGAATATTTCTGTGGGTGTCGTTGTGGTTACATCACAGAGCTCTCCTTCCTCATCTCCGTTCTTGTGCAAAATTCAAATAATTCCCCCCCTCCCCGACAGCAGCTGTGCATGGGGTTGGGGTTTTTTTTTTAGGGTTTTTTTTTTTTTTTCTGTTTTTTTTTTTTTTTTTTTAAGTTGCTCTTTAACGTTGCGAAAGGAACAATAAAATGAAAGGCAAAACCGGCATCTTAAAACTTGGCAAGTGAAAGCAGCTTGGACTGGCAGCCAAGAATCCTGCTGTGGTGCAAAAAGAATAGCATCCACGGAGCCACCACAACCCGGGGCTTCTCCTCTTTTCACAATCGCGCCGGCACCGAGAAATAATTATTCCTTGTATCAGTGTTAAAAGAGTCAACAAGCTTCAAAAAGCTTGCTTGGGGAACGTCCTCCAAAGCAGGTAACGATGCTCCTCTTTGATTCTGCTTGCTCCAGCTGGAATTTTGGGGTGAGGATCTGGAGAGCAGAGCTAATCACTTGCAGGAGTTGGTGCGGGTCGCTGACTGCCAGGGAAGGCGTTCGCCTCGTCCTCCTTTCTTTCTTTTCCTGAATGGATTTGGTGGGAACAGCACTGGCAAACTTCTGGAGCGGTTGTGTTCCCAGGAATGTTTTATTTCCACGTTATTGTGGGGGGGGTTGAGCCAAGGTGGAAGACGGGAAATAATCATCCAAAAAACCAATATAAAAATGAGGATGTTGGGAGGTGGGGAGGCGTTTCTCTCGTAGGAGCTTGGCTGTTCTTTTTTGCTCCTAAAAGCTGTAGCCTCTGGCTGTAGGAAAACAGCATCCATTCCTTGAAAATATGCCATGAAAATATCCGTAAATATTTTGTCTTCCAGAATACGTTCCCGAGGAGTTGGGCCTAGCAATATGGCAGCGCACGTTCCATAGGAAACCCTGCAGAATGCTGCTGAGGTAATTCGGATTCTCAGTCAGTATCTCCCTTTCCTTTCTCATTCCTTAAAATTATTTCATAAGAAATCCTTAAAAAGTTGCTAGGATAGAGTGCATGTGTGTGTGTATGTAAATAAATATATATATATGTGTATATATATATATATATATATATATATTTATAGGCCTAATTACCTTGGGGTTAAAACTGGGGAGAAAAGAATGGGAATTATTTCACAGTTGTGTTTCTGATTTGCCTGAATTTCGGGGCAGAAGGACGAAATGGCTGCAAACAGCTTTTTGCTCAGGAGCACAATGCATTCCGTGGTGATCGATTTCCCTGGACAGGGCATTTCTGCTTTGTGGTTTGCAAGAAAACCACCCACAGACCAAACCCCAGTGTTAGATCTTCAGAGATTTTATATCCCCATATTTCCATCTATATTCCTTTGGATATAAATCTTTAAAACACCAGCTTTATATTGGGTTGTTACTGATAAAAATATTCTGTGTTTTTGGCTGTCCCACGTAGCAGAGCCTTGTTGATCCTGTGATCACTGATGTTGTAAAATTAATAATGAAGCAAAGTGTGCTCAGTGTAAGGATCTGAGAAACCTGAATGTAAATCCCTTAATGTACAGGTTGAAACTTTTTATTTGTAATCTCAGCATTCGAGGCAAATTCAGGCTGATGCTGATTGATTTGTTTGCCTCTGATGGATTTTCTGCCACTGTGTGTGTGTTCATCAGGTTTTCACAAGGTACAATAGCTCTGGGATTAATCAATGGGGGGGGAAACATTTCCAACCCCACATCTTGGCAAATCCATGGCTCTCTTTCAATCCTCCTGAATATATTGGATACAAGTGAAATTCTTGTTGAAAAAGCAGCTCTCATTAAAAAAAAAAAAAAAAAAAAAATTAAAAATCAGTATTTTTCAACAAACAAAACTGTTGCTTTGCTGCTGCATTTCTCAGTTTGCTGCCTTAAAGCTTGTCCATGGGTTTGTTTTCCAAAAGGGGCAGGCTGGTTCCTGGGTATTTGCAATTTACAGCCCCCAGGTGCCATGGAATGCCATCCCTGTGCCCCATTGCTCCAGGGCTCTCAGGAATGCAGGGGGGCACAATCAAATTTACTGTGGGAATTTCTTTGGAGCTTTCCCAGGGGTGGCTCTTGCTGCTTTTCTCCCCCTTTTTCTCCCTTTTTGTTCCCCCCCCCTGAGTGAAGCTCTGGTGATGGATCCCAACTCCCCTCGTTCCCTTTTGTGCTGGAAAAGCCAATCAGGTGGGGAGTGGGAGGTGCAGCAGGAAAAGGGAGGGTTTTCCCAACAAATCCCACATTTCCTGGAGCATGTGCAAGGCTCCTCGAAGCCCTGGCTCCGGGTGTCCCCTCCAGGCAGAGCTGGGGACACGTGTCCCGTGCAAAAGCCGCCCAAATTCCACAGCTTGGGTTTTTTCATGGATTTAACCTGTCCCAGGGAAAGGAGATTGGCCCGGGAATTAATGGAAAAGGAAAAAAATGGTTTTGGAAATAGATAAAGCGAGGAAAATGTAACCTCATGATGATTTCAGTGAGATCATCTCATATAAAAGAATCAAATGTTTTTCTACCAGAGACATTCAAATTAGCTGACTTCATACACATAACTGAATGTAAAGAACATTGCATGTCAGGTTAAGCTTTTTTTGTTTGACTATCCTATTCTATAACATTTCTAAATCAATATTTCTTATCTCAAAAATTTACATACAAATAGAAACCTTCTATAAAAACCATATAAACCTTCTATTATAAACCATACTATGTAAACCTTATACACCATCTAACCCTTATACACCATACAAACCTTATACACCGTACGTACCAAACCAAACTTTCTAGAAACCACACCACATAAACCTTCCATTCAACTTTTAAAAATTCTTTCCAAATTAATTTCCCACCATTAGGGTGCAAATGAATATACTGAATATAAAGAAACCATCTGATGGTGTTTTTCACAACACAGTGAGGCTGAGGGCAAAATTCCCTTTAACAGGGAGAAATCCTGGTGCACCCAGCAACAGCTGACCCCAAAATTGCACCTTTAGGCCCTGTTGGACAACCTGGATTTTAACCTCAGGTTCCCTGCAATAAATGAGCTTTGTGCTGGAGGCTTGGGGTTATTTTTGGCTGGGTAACATTTGTTGTGTTCCATTTGCAGCTCTGTTCCCAAGGAGGGCACAATCCCTGCCCCGCTCCAGCCTCCACCACTGCAGGGACTGAGTTTTCTCCCCCCGAAAATTCAATTTTCAAAGATGCTGCAGCAACGGATTTTTGGCTGCTGAAAACTTTGGGAAAAGCTGGATGCTTCTAAGGTGAGTGTCAGCAGAGGGATGTAAGGTTGGAGGATGAATTTAGATAACCTTTGGGCAGATGGTGAAAGTTTAACATCCATAACAGGAGTTCCTTGCCACCCAGCGATTCTAAATAAAGGAAAAATTTGTATTTTATAATTGCATATTTACCAGGCTGGAAAGGTTGAAGCGATTTATTTTAAGAACCTGAACCAAAAAAAAAAAAAATTAAAAAAATAAAAGAAGAGGGTTCTAACAGCATCCAAATAGCAAAATTCTTTTCCAAGTGGTGCCTGTTTGATTTTACAGAGGATAATATTAACTTGCATTAATCTGGTTTGTCTCCTGAAGGAAAAGAAGTGAAAAATCGGTGACACTCTGAGCAAGTGATTTTGTCCACCAGCTCCATGTGGAGCTCACAGCCAGGCTGCTTTTCCCCACCAATAAAATGGGAAATATTCCTTCCACAGGGAAGAAAACTTGGAAACCTCAGGGGAAGGAGGGGACCCCTCCTGCTTGCGGCGGCAAAACTTTGCTTTTCAAGCTTTATTAGAGAAATCCTAAAGAACTTTTATATTTGTCTGTGTGGCAGAAATGCAGGGTTGAGGTTAGGGGGAAGTGCCAGCTTGTTCAGCACAGTGACAGGGGTTTTGTTTTTGGCCTTTAAAAATAGAATTAAAGTAGAACCCCAGCCCAGTAATGACTTCTCTGAAAGTTAAAACAACTCTCAGGCAGTTGTTTAGCCAGGCTGCCAGAATGGAAACAGCTTTTTGCAGGGTGGGGGGGTGGCTGTGTGTTGGAATTCTGTTTGTATTCCAAAATTTTGCTGTTGGATCGTTTCCCACCCTGTTTTAGTGATGTACCTCCAGTGCTGCCTGTTAATCCAATTCCTGTTAACCTCAGTGCTGTGCAGTCACCAGAAATTCTGTCCAGCAAAGTGCTTGTGAGGAAGAACCACAGATCAGCTTTATTTTGGTTGGTTTGAAATTTCATTTTCTTTTATGTTGCTGATTTTCATGAGGCTCTCATGGGAGGGCAGGAATCTGTGGCTTTATATCAGGACAAAATCAAGAATCCACTCCCACCCTCCAAAGAGGGGCTTGGAGACAACGAAAGCTCCTGGCTAAAACCCAGAAATTCCACTTGCAGAAAGGTTTTTTTCTCTTTCCATCCCCCCTAAATGTGACCCCAAACCCTGTCAGTGCCAGCAGGAATCCCTGCCTGCTGCCACAAACCCGTAGATCCGAACTTGTGCTCATATTCCACACAAGCTTGTATCTATAGGTCTGGGGCTGGCTGGCAAGAGCACCCTGGGATGCTGCTGCACTTCAAATATTCTTCACTCTTCCCTTCTTTTTCCCCCTCCTCCCTCTTTTATTTTTATTTATTTTCATTTATTTTCATTTATTTTTATTAAATTTTATTAATTTTTATTAATTTTAATTATTTTTATTAATTTTAATTATTTTTATTTATTTTTATTATTTTTTATTTTTATTTTATTTTATTTTTATTTTATTTTTATTTTTATTTTTATTTTTATTTTTATTTTTTATTTTTTATTTTTTATTTTTTATTTTTATTTTTTTATTTTTATTTTTATTTAGAGGAATATAAAAGTGGAGCTGCAAATCTCTCCCTCAGCTTTAAGTGCCCAAAGGGGACTTTGCTTCGTGGTGCTGAGGAAAAGGGGATGGGGGGAGTTGATTTTGACATCAGGATGAAGAAATTTAATCCCACCCATGGCCTGCCCTGCTCTGGTGATGGGGCTGTGATAGGGAGCATTCTTGTGTTGATTCTGGAGCAGATTAAATAATTTCATTTATAGTTTCATTTCTTTTATGAAACAATTTCATTTATTTCTATTTCATTAATGAAATAATTTCATTTATAATATTTGAAATATTTCATTTATGAAAATAAATTCATTTATTCCATTTGCAACATGGAGTTATTCTTCCCTTGCTCAGTCCAGGAATTTGTGAGAGGAACAATCACTTCTCCTCCTTTATATCCAGGAACTTGGAATCATTTTATTATAGAACCCCATTCCTCCCAATTTCTTGGTGTTTGTGTCTTTTCAAATAGTTTTTAAGAGAAAAGAATCATGCTGGAAAATCCAAAAGAAAGGATAGGACAGGAAAAAACCCATGGGAGCAGGCAGTGCAAGGGCTGCTGTGGAAAAGTAAAAAAAAAACTTTAAAGTTGGGAGAGTGGAACAATTATTTTGGAAGAAGTCATTTTTTTAAAACCTCAATGTACAGAGTCTATATGAAAATAATTAGGCTGTAAACTCAAAATAAAGTCTGACTATTTCTTTCCAGCAGCTTTCAGTGTTAATTCCACCAAAGATTTGCTCTGCATTTCCACTTTTAAATTTCTCTGGTTTGAACTTGGCTGCTTTTGACATACGCTGCTGTAGGCCAAAAAAGGGATTTTTTTCCCCTCTCTTTGCTGAATTTCCAGGGTTTTCTATGTGTTTTCTATTTATTATAGAAGTTGTATTAAACATTTATATTAAAATGAAGTCAGGGAAGTCCAACCACTTTTCTTTCTCCCTGTATGCTGAAACTAGGATTAAAAAAAGGGGGAAAAAATTGGATTTTGGTGCCCTGTGTGATGCAAAGTTGGGTAGAAAAGCTGTTCCTCAATATTCCCCATATCTTTGGATGGGAAATCAAGGAATGAAAGCTGATGAGTCGTTTCCAGCAGCACTCTTGCCCCTGGACTGTTCTGTGGTGAGATTTTACCCAGAACAGGCACCTGGAGCCAAGCTCCCCTTGGGGATTTTGAGGTTGCTCCATCCGTGGTGGGATGAGCAGGAGCTCACCATGGCAGCAGGAGGAGGTTGGGACAGTAAAAAATTGTTCTCCCAGAAGATTTATGAATAGTCTGGGCAGCTCTGAGGTTGGTTTTTTAAATGCTGTGAATGTTCATCACCTTGGTTGGGTTCCCACGTGCTGACTCCAGGGGAAGCCTGGGCTCGTTTAGTCTGAGCTTCAATGAGAAATGAGCTGGGAAAACCCAGTAAAATCCATATTTCTGTCGGGTGTCCCTCCTCTGTGAAGCCATTTGGGGTAGAATGGGCTGAGAAAAGCCTGGAATTGGTCAAGGATGTTCTGGATTGGTCAAGGATGATCTGGAGTGGTCAAGGATGATCTGGAGTGGCCAAGGATGGTCTGGAGTGGTCAAGGATGTTCTGGAATGGTCAAGGATGATCTGGAGTGGTCAGGGATGATCTGGAGTGGTCAAGGATGGTCTGGAGTGGTCAAGGATATTCTGGAGTGGTCAAGGATGTTCTGGAGTGGTCAAGGATGTTCTGGCACTTCAGGTGGCTTTGCCTGGAGAGTGCCAAAGGACCCCTGGCAGGGGAATTGGGTCAGATATGTCCCAAAATGAGCCCCCCCCCCGCCCCATTTGGTTTGATTTTTTTCTTTTTTTTTTTAATGAGGAAATCAATAATTGAACCATAAAAGAGGAAAGAAGAAATAGATTTCTTTTTTTCTTCTCTTTAGTGCAATTTCTCTCCGAATAAATTGGGACCTGCTAATCAATATCTGAATTTTATTTTTTTTTACCTCCTTTTGGTGAGAGGCTTGGTCTAAACACAGCTGGGTGCTTAGAAAGGAAACTCCAGAGAAGTGGCAGCAGAAGTGGGGTGAGCTGCTGGGAGCAGGAGCAGGGAGTTATTTCCGAGGCTGAGCGTGTTTGCTGATTGCTCCAGGCTTTTTTTGGGTGAGTTTGGGGTTTGCTGTGGCTCAGCTTTGTGGGACAGGCTCAGGGAAGGAGGGCACCTCTGGCAGCACCAGCAGCTCAGCTTTTCTGAGCTCAGCTTATCCAGTAAAACCTGTTCTCGTTGAGTTTTAAAGTGCATTTCGTTTTAAGGTGCGTTTCACATGTTTGCTGATTGCTCCTGGTTTTTTGGGGTGAGTTTGGGGTGTGCTGTGGCTCAGCTTTGTGGGACAGGCTCAGGGAAGCCTTGGGCAGGGAGGATGGAAGGAACAGCAGCATCAGCTCAGCTTCTCTGAGCTCAGCCTATCCAATAAACCCAATAAAACCTGTGCTTACAAGGGGTTTTTTAAAATTATTATTATTTCCCCCTTTAAAAATTACTATTCATTATATAATGCATAATAACGAGTATAATTCATTATTATGCATTATAGAGAATATATTATATGTTATACATGACATATAATTAATATTATGTATTATATCTCATATATTCTAATATATTGCTATACATTATATATATAATATTGTATTACATATTATATATATAATATTATCTATGATCTATTATACATTATACATATTCTATATTCTACATTATATATTCTACATTATATATTCTACATTATATATTCTACATTATATATTCTACATTATATATTATATATTATATATTATATATTATATATTATATATTATATATTATATATTATATATTATATATTATATATTATATATTATATATTATATATTATATATTATATGAGGTGCTGAGAGCAGAGCCCTTCACCCACCTGGAGGCTGCAGGGAGACTTCAAGAGGCACTGCTGGGGTCAAACCAGAGCACCTGGATGTGGGAATTACCCCAAAATGTCCCAAAATCCTTTCCAAAAATCGGTGCCTTCATTAATGCAGCTCCTTTCTCTGGAAATGGGCAGAGTGGCTGCTTTAAAGGTTAAAAAATCCCCAAAACCCTCCTGTGTGGCTGCATCTGGGGAGGTTTTGCTGGGCTTGTTTGGCCAGGGTTAGACTTGAAAGCAGCAGAAGTTCTTCTCTGAGGAAGCAAAGGTTACCCAAATCTCCTCTTTTTCTAAAAAAAAAACTAAATTCTAATATTTGGTAAATCTTTTCCTCCCTCAAAATATCACTGTGCCATTTCTCCCTGACCATTTCTCACTCCCCTTGCTCCCTGAGAACACCTGTAAGGTCTCCTGCAGCCAGGGATGTCTCGTGGTCCCCACTGAGGCATGAAAAGTGGAATTTATTCGTGTGTTGCCTCCTTCCCCAGCCTGGTGAGGAGCACAGTGAGCCCCTGTCGGCAGAGGAGCACAAAATAATTAGGAGAACCATATGCAGTGGCAAATGGGATCCGTGATAAGCAGAATGGAATTGTGCACCCTGGAATTTGAACCCTATCCAAATTCTCTTATTCAGATCATCAAATCTGGTTCAACTCTTAAAAAGCAGATAAATTTCAGTATTCTGGTTATTTCAGTAATCTGATTTTTTATTTGGTTTTTTTTTTTTCCTCCCCCGCCTCCTCCCTCTCTTTTTGTTTATTTGCTTCTAATCAGTAGGGGAGGAAATAAAGGGGGAAAATGAGGGGAGGGTTTTTAGGGGAGGGATCCAAGGCACCTGCTCAGGAGCACTGCAGGGGTGGCATTCCCTGAGCTGGGCCTGGTTGGATTTTGGCAGCTTCATGGTGAAATCCAGCCCCAGCAATCCACCCTGGAGGTGTTGGTTCAGCTTCCTTCAGCTCCTTCGTTTTTCACATGCAGCTGAGCCCAGCCTTGGCTCCAGGTCCAGATCATGCTGTGCAGGGTTTCAGTCACAAAGCAGGCCTGGGATAAACCAAAAAATAATTTAAAAAATGTTTTGGGGTCATTTGGAGCCATCAGCATTTATGACTTGGGCCACTTTCCCCCTTAGATCAGCGTGGGCAGGCACTGGGTTAATTTCATTGGGTTAATCTAAAAGTGTGAACACAATAATGATATTTCAAGGTATCTAAATAACCCAGAAATTTGTGTTGTTTTTTTTTTTTTTTTCTGGTAAAATGGCCCTTAAAAACTTGAATATCTTCAAACCCCTGTTTGCTGAATGCAAAGAGAAGCTGTGAGGTTCTGTTCTCTCACCCAGGGCTGATGCTCCAGCTCCTCCCAAAAATCACATTTGTTTCAGGAGTGAGAGCTCAGCCACCTTTCCCCTAGAAAAACCCAGAGATTGAAATGCAATATTGAGCAAACCTTCAGATTGCTGCAACCCCGGCTGAAAGCTGAGGCAAGGTTTTTGTCATGAGCTGAAAAATTTTGGAGAGCTTTCAAAATATTTACTTGCTCTGGATTTCTGCTGAGCCCAGATGAGGTTTCTCTCCCTACTTTGCAGCCTCTTGGACTCCCAGCCCTTTTTAGGGTGTTTGCCAGAATTCTGGGAGAGCTCTCTGAGCTGGGTAAACCTTTGGACCTCTTGAGGTTCCTCATTACAACCAAGTTCTAAGAAAATTTCCCCAAACAAAGCTGAAGGAACGAGGTGAGCAGCAGGAATCGTGTCAAGCCTTTCCAGTGTGGAAAAACCCCCTCCTGTCTGACAAAAAACCAATAAAAAGGAAAGATCACTCCAGGCTGAAATTTGGCAAGTGGGATCTCAGCCCTCCAGCTGGAACCATGGCATTTGTGGGGTTTTTGTATTTATTTTTTGCTCAATGACTTCAGGAAGGGCATTTGCTTTGGGGGTGGTTTCTGGTTTGCCACCCCCTCCTCGGCAGGCCCTGCCTGGGCTCTGAGAGGGAAGCTGAAGGTGAGCTCCTCCTTCTTCTGCATCAGTCACAGCCCCAAAGGGGCAGAGCCAAAGCTCAGCTGATGATTTTCCTGATTAGAATGGGACAAAATTCAGCTTTCCATAGGGCGTGCCCATTGCTGGAATCCTGTTCAAAGTCTATAAACGCAGATAAGGTGTGATGCAGAGCAGGGGATTCATGCATGAGGCACTGGTTTAGGGCATTATTTGGGAATATTCTTATGTTATTCTAATATTCTTATATCTATTATATATATTATAGATATTAATATATATATTATATATAAGATACATAATATATAATAATTATTTGAGAATATTCTTATATTATTCTAATGTTCTTATATCTATAATATGTATTATAGATATTAATATAATATATATCTAATATAAGATATTTTATACATATATATATATATATATATATATATATATATATATATATATATATATATATATAAAATATAAGATATATAATATATAATAATTATTTGGGAATATTCTGCCCTCTGCACCCCTCAGCTGATGATTTTCCTGATTATAATGGGACAAAATTCACCTTTCCATAGTGAGTGCCCATGGCTGGAATCCTGCTCCAAGTCAGTAGGTCTGCAAATGCACATAAAGTGTGATTTAGAGCAGGGGATTCATGCATCAGGCACTGTTTTATGGCATTTTTTGGGAATATTCTGCCCTCTGCATCCCTGCTTTTCTCTGTGACTGAATTGCTGCTTTCCACTGGTTGAAAAGAATGGGATATTCCAACCAGGCAGTTCCCAAAACCAGCTCTAGGTTGGGATTCTCACCTCGCTCCTGGGGGAAATTCAGCAGGAAATGTGAGAAGGGGAAGGAACTTTGTGGATTTTTCTCTCACCTGAAGCCAGTGAAGGGAGCAGGAGTAAAACCAGTGAGGAGTGAAAACTTCCCAGCGCAGACTAAAGCTTGGTCCTGGTGTCTGCTGGGGTTGGTGCCGTGGGCAGGTGGGAGCTCCAGAGCTGGGGAGCCTGAGAAGAATTCTCCAGTGGAATTCTGTCTCTTTTTGGAAAAAAAAAAATATTCAGTGGATGTGAATGCCAGCATTTCTGTGCTAGGACAGCAGCTGGAGTCACGTTTCCTTCAGGAACCAGAGAGTTCCAGGCAGAGAAAAAACACAATTTTTTAATTACACTGGAGCTTTAGAATAAGGCTGGGCTGGGCCAGAGATTCCCTTTTGTCCCCAGAAGGGTGAAATCATTTCTGGGACTCTGAAACAGCAAGAGGCCTAAAAGGGGTCCCAGCAAAAGGCACTGGGGCCCCGTGAGCTGATTTAGGAGCACAGAGCTCCACGCGTTCAGCAGAATCTCCCTGACATCGATAACGTGTCACAGCATTGTTATTCAATTACAGATCCACCCTAATTGCGTAATTAGGTGTGATTGTGCTAATTGGGTAAAGACATAATTGACAAAAATCACCAGAAAACAAACAGGGAGCTCGGTGCCACCATAGGGAAGTGTCACAAGGGCTGTGCCTGCCTCTGGTCTGCTCCTGCCCAGAGCAGGCACGGAGAGGGGACATGAGGGGACACGAAGGGACACAAATAATGGCAGAAATAAATAATGGCACAAATAAATAGTGGCAGAAATAAATAATGGCAGAAATAAATAATGGCAGAAATAAATAGTGGCAGAAATAACGGCACAAATAGTGGCACAAGCAGTGGCACAAATAATGGCACAAATAAATAATGGCACAAAAAATCGCACAAATAATGGCACAAATGCTGGCACCAATAATGGCAGAAATAATGGCACAAATAAATAATGGCACAAATAATGACACAAATAAATAATGGCAGAAATAATGACACAAACAATGGCACAAATAATGGCACAATGGCATAAATAATGGCACAAACAATGGCAAAATAATGTCACAAACAATGGCACAAATAATGGCACAATGGCATAAATAATGGCACAAACAATGGCAAAATAATGGCACCAATAGTGGCAGAAATATTGTCACAAATAAATCATGGCACAAATAATGGCACAAGTAATGGCAGAAATAATGGCACAAATAAATAATGGCAGAAACAATGGCACAAATAACGACACAAATAAACAATGGCACAAACCATGGCAAACAATGGCAGAAGTAATGGCAGAAATAATGACACAAGTAGTGGCACAAATAATAGCACAAATAATGGCACAAATAAATAATGGCACAAACAATGGCACAAATAATGGCACCAATAATGACACAAGTAATGGCACGAATAATGGCACGAATAATGGGACTTTATCCAGCTCCTTATCCAGAGCCGTGCTTTGGTCCCTGCTCCAGCTGATCAAACAGTTAACAGTGCCTGTGCTCTCTGCTGCTAACTCAAATATGCTGCATTTCCACTCTTTGGTCAAAGTAAACTTTACTAAATATGGAATCATGAGAAATTGGGATACCATCAGCACCATGGGCACTCAGACATCACAGAAAGATTATTTTGCATTTTTTCCAACGTGTTCTCCTGCTGTTGCAGGCTGAATTCTGATTGGGGTGTAAAGGCAGGGCAGTGCCTTCTCCATCATCAGGAATTCTGCTTTGTCTTGGGAATTCAGCAGAGCTCAATGTTCATCCCTGAGGTTTGATTCCCTTGGAATCTCCTTCCTGTGCCAGGGACTGGACTCAGTTGAGGGGCAGCTCCAGCCCCACCAGCACATTTGGGGATGATAATAGTAATAATAATAATAATAATAATAATAATAATAATAATAATAATAATAATAATAATAATAATAATAATAATAATAATAATAATAATAATACATTTAAAATAAAAATAAAAATAAAATAAAAATAAAATAAAAATAAAAATAAAAATAAAAATTAAAATTAAAATTAAAATTAAAATTAAAATAATAAAACCCAGGAAGTCTTCTGCTTTAAGTGCTACCTTGGTGGGTGCTGGGTGAGTCACAAGGATGACATCCTGCTTGTTTGGCTGGGAATGAATGCATTGCATTAATACAAGTTTAGAATGTGTGGCTTGTGAAGGGAAGGTGGCTGCCTGCTGAGGTGATTTCCCAGCATGGTTCATTTGGACCCTTTGGTGCAAGGGTCAAATTCACCTCAGGGTTTGTGCCCCTTCTGCAGTTCTCCCCCAGCCCCATTCCTGCACATCCTTCAGACATCCAGGAGCCAAGGTCGAGGTCAGCGTGGCGTGTTCAGAAAGGAAAAGACAAATTTCACCCTAAGCCTTCTTGAAATGCTTTCTAAGAAATAAATATGTCTGTGTATGTTCTGAATCTGCTGTGGAAGGGGAACACCATTATTTTGGCCAGGGGAAAATCAAATTCCATCTCGTGTGAAAACCTCCATGATCTCACCCAAATCCAGCAGGAATAACCCTGGCTCGTTGTGTCTTATCCCATTTCCATCGTGGGGAGCTGAATTTGGGCTTGGTGTCTTTTCCCCCAGCAGTTTATTCCCTCTAAATTAAACCACTGAGGATTTGGAGGCTTTTTTTTTTTTGGATTTTTTTTTTTTGTTTTTTTTTTGTGTGTAATTAGAAGCCCCTGAGGTTATGAATTTTTGACTGCATGCATCCAGGTTGAGGTAGTAGGTTGTATAGTTTAGAATTACACCAAGGGAGATAACTGTACAACCTCCTAGCTTTCCTTGGGTCTTGCACACACCGGCGTGAGGAGCGACCAAAAATCCTCAGCACTCTTTGCTCTGGACACCTGGAACAGGAAAAAGGCAGGTAAGACCAGCTGGAAAACCTTTTGAAATCTTTCTGCCTCTCTAGAATTATGAAAATGTTGATTTTTGGAAGCGTTTTTTCTCGACTTGTTGGTGCTGTTTCATTGAGTTTGTAGCAAATCCAGTGATGTTTGTCTTCCTTCATTAGCCCTGGAGCAGCGTGGTGTTAACATTCCCAAAAAAGCACCATGGCAACCTCTCAGTGCTCCTGCCTGCATGGTCAGCAAGCAGAAGTCTCCAAAGGTAAAAATATCCTGTATTTTTTTCCCTCCTTTCCATTAATCTTTAATTGGCTCAGTTAATCCTACACTGGGAGTTAAACAAGGCTGGTGATTCCAGATAAAGCCTTGGAGACTTTATCCAGATCTTTATTCCAGATAAAGCCTTGGAGGTTTTATCCAGATCTTTATTCCAGATAAAGCCTTGGAGGTTTTATCCAGATCTTTATTCCAGATAAAGCCTTGGAGGCCTTATCCAGGTATTTATTCCAGATAAAACCTTGGAGGGTTTTGGTGAAAGTGCCTAACTCAGGAGAGCTGTTCCTTGGGAATGTCCAGTGGGGAATACAGTCAGCTGCAATTTTTAGGGATTTTTAGGGGGTTTTGTACATTAAATTTGGGTGTTTCGGAGGTTTGCTTCTCGCCCCCAGCAGTTTAGATGAAGGAGATGGGGAACATCCCAAATGTTGTGGAGAAGCTGTGGGGCCAAAACCCCACATTTCTGATGTGTTTTACAGGTCTAAATTGCAGGGAAATGGGAATATTTATTCCAGATAAAGCCTTGGAGGCTTTATCCAGATATTTATTCCAGATAAAATCTTGGAGGGTTTTGGTGAAAGTACCTAAATCAGGAGAGCTGTTCCTTGGGAATATCCAGTGGGAATACACTCAGCTGAAATTTTTAGGGATTTTTAGGGGTTTTTGTACATTAAAATGGAGTGTTTCAAAGCAGAAGTTTGCTTCTTAGTCCCACCAGTTTGGGTGAAGGAAATGGGGAACACCCCAAATGTTGTGGAGAAGCTGTGGGGCCAAAACCCCCACATTTCTGATGTGTTTTACGGGTCTAAAATGCAGGGAATTGGGAACATCCCATTTACCCAACTGCTCCTGAAATCCATGGTTTTATTTGCCTGAATACTGGAGACCTGAAAAACCCTTGAAACTCTCCTAAAGTTGGAAAAGGAAAGTGAACATTTTGATGCTGGCAGCACTCAGGGCTCAGCTCCTCTGGGGGCCTGGGTGAAGGTGGTGGCCACAACCCTTGGTCAGGGCCCAGGACCTGAACTTAAATCTTTTCACTCTCTGGATGAGTAATTCTGGCAAGGTTTCCTGAGTTCCCAGAATTTAGAGGCTCTGTCTCTTCCTAAACTTGTTCAGTTGGTGAAGAAAAATAAAGAGCAGGCACTGGGTTAATTTCATTGGGTTAATCTGAAAGTGTGAACACCATAATGATATTTCAAGGTATCTAAATAACCCAGAAAATTGTTGGGTTTTTTTGGGTTTTTTTTTTTTTTTCTGGTAAAATGGCCCTTAAAAACTTAAATATCTGCAAATCCCTGTTTGCTGAATGCAAAGAGAAGCTGTGAGGGTTACTCAGGGCTCACTTATGAGTTCTTCCAAGAGTGGATTAATGGGATTTGATCCCGTTTTGCTTTCAAAGAGGTTCCAGGTACCACTGCCGTGGTTTATAGCTCTGCAGCTCCTCAGGACAAGGGGAGGATCTGGGATAACACAAGGCTGTTCTGTGTTTCAGGGAGGCACATGCCCCAAACACATGCAGGTAGTTAAAAAATGAGGAATCTTCTTGGCACGTTCCAGGCACTACCTTATTTCCCCCCCATAAATCTTTCTGCAGATGGAAGTGCAAATTTTCAGCTGCATTGATTCCCATCCAGCACAGAGGGGTTTTTTTTTTCCATGAGGGTTGGGTTTTTTAACCTGTTTGGGACTTCTTTAAGAGCAGTTTTGTAAATAATCCCAAATAAGAGCAGGCTCTTCTTTATTGGGATTTTTTTTTTTTTTTTGTGGTTTGTTAACCTGTTTGGGGCTTCTTTAGGAGCAGTTTTGTGAATAATCCCAAATAGGAGCAGGCTCTTCTTTTTTTGGGTTTTTTTAACCTGTTTGGGACTTCTTTAGCAGCAGCTCTGTGAATAATCCCGAATAAGAACATGCTCTTTTTATGGAGATTTTTGGAGTTTTTTTAACCTCTTTGGGACTTCTCTAGGAGCAGCTTTGTGAATAATTCTAAATAGGAACGGGGTCTTCCTTTTTGTTGGGTTTTTTTGTTTGTTTGGTTGGTTTTGGTTTTTGGGGGTTTTATTTTTGTTTGTTTTTTAACCTGTTTGGGACTTCTTTAGGAGCATTATTTATTATTTATGAATAATCCCAAATAAGAACAGGCTCTTCTTTTTTTGTTTTTTTTTTTTTTTTTTTCCTGTGGTTTTTTAACCTGTTTGGGACTCTTTAGGAGCAGTTTTGTGAATAATCCCAAACAAGAACAGGCTTTTCTTATTTTCTTATTTTTTTTGGTGGTAATGTTTCAGATTTGCTCTTCACACTCCAAACTTCAGAAGGTTCAAAACTGATGATTATTTATAACAAATCCTGTCAAACCCAACTCGACGTTAAATCCGTGGGGCGTAAATGAAAAGACCCATCCCGCTCCAAAACCCAAGGAACCATAATTAAAAA
Organism: Molothrus ater; assembly: GCF_012460135.2. Classification (NCBI taxonomy): domain Eukaryota; kingdom Metazoa; phylum Chordata; class Aves; order Passeriformes; family Icteridae; genus Molothrus; species Molothrus ater. Next base: position 5,047,973 of record NC_050499.2, read on the forward strand.
AGGAGAATGGCCAGTGGTGAACATAATTCAATGTGCATATTTTCCCTGTGAACAAAACAGCATTCCAGCTCTCCCCCTGATGAGAGGAATGTATTGTCAATTAATTAGACTCCCATCATATGTCCTCGGATGCCCTTCCATCATATGCCTTCCATATGTCCCCGTGTCATATGCCTTCCATATGCCCCCTGTGTAATTAAGCTCCCATCATATGGCTTCCATCATGTGCCATTTAAGGAGATTTCCAGGAGAACGTGGCACTGTTACAGTCCTGGACCTTTTGCAACGAGGAAAGGAACAGCTCAGGAGCTGTAAATGAGGAGAGGAGGAAGGAAAAAAGGAAGGTGGCTCGCCCTGAGAGCTGCCTTTAATTGCTGGTTTTGTTTCTCCCAGCTTGAGCAGTGGAGGCGCAAAAATGTCCTGTTTTCCTTGGGTGGCAGTCCCAGTTTTTATTCAGTTCAGCCTCTGGACAGCCAGGGAGATAGCCACTGTTTTTCAGGGAATGTTTCCACTGGAATGTGAAATGCAAAAGAAACAATCCACCTCCCAGCAGAGTGTTTGTCCTGAGATAGGGAAATGGAAACTTTGGCCTTGTTTGGGGTCCCTGAGCGAGAAGTGAGGGACCAGAAATAGCCTGGGAGGGAATTCATGGAGAGGGGACGGCACACCCCGCTGGAATTCATGGGAGGAAATTCATGGAGAGGAGAACTTCCACTTCCATCCCTGGGAAGGAGTTCATGGAGAGGGGATGGCACACCCCAATTCCATCCCTGGGAGGGAATTCATGGAGAGGAGAACTTCCACTTCCATCCCTGGGGAATTCATGGAGAGGGGATGGCACACCCCAATTCAATCCCTCTGAGGGAATTCATGGAGAGGAGAACTTCCACTTCCATCTCTGGGAAGGAATTCATGGAGAGGGGATGGCACACCCCGCTGGAATTCATGGGAGGGAATTCATGGAGAGGAGAACTTCCACTTCCACTTCCATCCCTGGGAGGGAATTAATGGAGAGGAGAATTTCCACTTCCACTTCCACTTCCATCCCTCTGAGGGAATTCATGGAGAGAGGATGGCCCACCCCACTTCCATCCCTGGGGAATTTATGGAGAGGAGAACTTCCCCTTCCATCCCTGGGGAATTCATGGACAGGGGATGGCCCACCCCACTTCCATCCCTGCTCTCCCTCATGGACCACGGGTGTGGAGGGCACAGAACTCTCCTTGCCATGAGGAGGCCTTGGGGGACAATGCCCAAGGAAATGTGAGATGGGTTCCAAATTTGCTGGGATTTATTAGGGATAAAGAGCAAAAAAAAGGCACTGATGCTTGCACGTGTCATAAAGGAAACTGCGAACGTCCAAGGAATTATGGAATGGTGTCCAGTGAAAGGACAGCTCGTGTGCCTTGGGTACAGTTGTGACTCTGTGCCTTCCTTGTTCCCAACAACTTCTGAGACTTTTTAAATTTCAAGCCTGCTCTAAACCTGACAGAAGAGCAATGACTTCCAAGGGTGCTCTGCTCCAGTTTTGCAGAAATTGCAGAAATCCCAGCCACGTACCCCAAAATCCCAACCACGCACCCAGGAATCCCAACCACGCACCCAGGAATCCCAGCCATGCATCCCAAAATCCCATCCATGCACCCCAAAATCCCAGCCAGGCACCCCAAAATCCCAGCCAGGCACCCCAAAATCCCAGCCAGGCACCCCAAAATCCCAGCCACAGACCCAGCAATCCCAGCCATGCACCCAGCAGTCAGGAAGGAGCTCGAAAGGACACAGAGAAGGTAAAATAGCCGTTTGTGCTGAGATCTCTCAGTTAAAAAATTCAGAGTATTTTGTAAAATGTCCCAGTTCACCTGGATGGAATGGCAGCAGTTCAAACCTCCACAGGCTGGGAACCAGTCTATCCCTAAAAACTTTGTATTCCAGCTGTGGAGCATGGTAAAACCCAATATTTGGATGTGCTCTGCCTAGATTGAGTGAGTATTGACCCCAAAATCATCCTGCCTTTGCTGTGCAGGCATTCTGCACTGTTTGTAATACAGGTGCATTCCTGAGAGACAGGTGACAGCTCTTGCTCTGGCTCAATCTTTAATTTTCAACTCAATCCTCATTGAAATCACACCCAGCAAACACCACCAGCCCATCTGAAAGCTTTAGGTCATTAGGGAAATGATTTGGGGAATATTTTGTGGTCTTGCACCATCATTAGTCTGCCACAGTTGTAAAGTGCATATTAAGGGAAGCTTTTAAGCCTCTTGTAGAGCACCACTGAAATTATCTGCCCAGAATTGCTGCTCAAGTGTGGTATTCTGAAATATTTTATTCTCCTGGCTCGCTGGGCAGTAAGAAAATCCTCCCAGTAGTGCTCATGTTTTGCTTCTCTGTTCTGACATGGCTCTGATGCTTGTGGAAAATGCAGACATGGAAAGAAATTGAAATTATTTCTTCTGTTTTATCAGCAGTGGCTCCTCCCTCCCATCACCTCCACTCCAGACCCTTTTTAAGAATCATTGAATTCTGATGGGCAACCAGATTTTGCTGTTTGTTTTTCTGCTGCTTTGCTGTTTGTTTGTTTGTTATACCCAATATATAACAAACATATTTCATATGTTTGTTATATATTCATATAACTCAAGCCATGAATTTTAGTTTTTATGAACATTTTAGGCCTTGTTCCTTATATAAAACGGGAGTGGATAAACCCCTGCTCGATGCTAAAGGGAAATTTTGGGGTCCAAAGACACTGAGATGGCCCAGGAGCTGTTCCAGCAAATCTGAGAGGACAAAAAGTGGCTAAAAAGGTGCCAGAGATAAATCTGAAATGGATGCACTGAACCATTCCCATCAGAAAGGAAAAAAACACAAATGGATGCTCTGAGGAAAAGCAAGGATGAGGAGGGAGGCTGGGAATCTCTCAGTTTCACAAAGTGAGTGCAAGGAGTGGAATGAAACAGTGACAAATTTGAGGGATTTTTTTTTCAGTCTTTTCAGCCTTTTTTTTTTATTTATTTTTAACCAATGAGTTCAATCTATTTCTGCACCCTCCTCAATCAGATGCATTGAGCAGAGTGAAATCATTTGCACGTGGAAGCTCTGCAAGGACTGGGATGAGCTGGGGTGGGAGGCCAGAGTGACTCATGGCTCCATGAATGGGGCCCTGAGTGCTCCACTGGTGCCATCTCTAAATCTCTGCCATAGCTACAGAATTCTTGCCATAGCTGGAATTCCAAGCACAGCAACCTCGGGAGTAAATGATGATGATGATGATGATGATGATGATGATGATGATGATGATGATGATGGGGTTCTGCAGGATTTCATCTGGATTTTCTGTCTGAAAGTTGAGCAGACAGTTAAAAATAAGATAATTTCATTCCCCAGGCTCAGAGCTGCTCCTCACGTCTTTGGGAACGCCAGGAGAGGGAAGTTCTCTCTCTGTGTTCATGTATTGGAGTTTAAAAGAGGAGAATTTTATATAAAATTATAAATAAATTAAAAGATTTAAATAAATAAATAAATAAAAATAATAAATAAAAATTAAATAAATTATAGCTCAGAAATGCTGATCCTCTCATCTTTGGGAATGCCAGGAGAGGGAAGTTCTCTCCCTCTGTGTGTTGGAGTTTAAAGGTATAGAAATTTATAAAAAATAATAAATAAATTAAAATACTGAAATAAATAAATAAAGCTAAAATAATTAAAAAGAAAAATTCAATAAATTATAGCTCAGAAATGCTGCTCCTCTCGTCTTTGGGAGTGCCAGGAGAGGGAAGTTCTCTCTGTGTACGTGTGTTGGAGTGTATGTAATTTTATATAAAATTATTAAAAAATTAAAATATTTAAAGAAATAAATAAAATTAAAATAACAAACACAAATAAATAAATTATAGTTCAGAAATAAGTTAGAAATGCTGCTCCTCTTGTCTTTGGGAGCGCCAGGAGAAGGAGCTTCTCTCTCTGTGTTCAAGTGTTGGAGTTTAAAAGTATAGAATTTTATTTTAAAGTTATAAATGCATTAAAATATTTAAAGAAATAAAATTAAAATAATAGATAAATTCTAGTTCAGAAATAAATTACAGCTCAGAAATGCTGCTCCTCACTTTTTTGGGAACGCCAGAAGAGGGAAGTTCTCTCTCTGTGTTCATGTATTGGAGTTTAAAAGAGTAGAATTTTATATGAAATTATAAATAAATTAAAATATTTAAATAAATTAATTAATTAAAATAATAAATTAAAATTAAATAAATTAATTAAAATAATAAAATTAAATAAATTATAGTTCAGAAATGCTGCTCCTCTCATCTTTGGGAACGCCAGGAGAGGGAAATTCTCTCTCTATGTGTGTAGGAGTTTAAAGGTATAGAATTCTATAAAAAACAATAAATAAATTAAAATATTGAAATGAAGAAATAAAATTAAAATAATAAAAAATAAGAATAAAAAAATTATAGCTCAGAAATGCTGCTCCTCACTCTTTTGGGAGTGCCAGGAGAGGGAAGTTCTCTGTGTATGTGTGTTGGAGTGTATATAATTTTATATAAAATTACGAATAAATTAAAATACTTAAATAAAGGAATTAAATTAAAATAATAAATAAAAATAAATAAATTATATTTCAGAAATCGGTTATAGCTCAGAAATGCTGCTCCCCACAACTTTGGGAGTGCCAGGAGAGGGAAGTTCTCTGTCTGTGTGTGTGTGTGTGTGTTGGAGTGTATAGAATTTTATATAAAACTATAAATAAATTTTAAAAATTTAAATAAATAAATTACCCTAATAAATAAATAAATAAATAAATAAATAAAAATATATAATTAATAAAATTATTCATATACAAATTTAATCTATGAGGGACACAGTGAGATGGGGACATTGATTGCAATTCCCAGCCAAGGGATGAGCTGGTGTGGAGCAGCTCAATATTTGGAAATGAACAATCTGAGGCACAGATGGGAGAGCACATCCCTCTCTTTTAACCAACTTTTTCCTTCTCATTCCCACTTTTCCCTCTTCTCAGCTTGAGGATTTAGCTGTGAAACCAGGCTCAGAATTTCTGAATTTTTGGGGTAAATTCTGTGTCCGCTCGGGCTTCACTCAGGGACAAACTCCCAGTTGTGGTGTTGGGCTGGCAAGGTTTCAGCAAACTGGAACAGAAAAGAAATCTCATGTCTGGAAATTTCCCATAGCATAGCAAAATCCAAAATATTTGGGAATGCATCTCCCCTTCATTCTAATTTGCTCTTTAAATAAGACAAAACTCCTGGCTGCCCTGACTCTGCTGGTGCTCCAGGCAGTCCCACTTGCACATATTTAGATTTATACATTAAAATATAAAATGTATTCTCCCCAGGCAAATAATCTGTAGATGCTATAGGGTGAAATTAGCCTCTTTGTGCAATGTCATGGCCCTGTTTCCTGGGGAAATAAGTTCAAGAATCAGGTTTCTGGGGCAGACATGGAAAGAAATTGAAATTATTTCTTCTGTTTTATCAGCAGTGGCTCCTCCCTCCCATCACCTCCACTCCAGACCCTTTTTAAGAATCATTGAATTCCTGATGGGCAACCAGACTTAGCTGCTTGTTTTTCTTATATTCAGTAGATTTATAACTCAAGCCATGAATTTTAGTTTTTATGAACATTTTAGGCCTTGTTCCTTATATAAAACGGGAGTGGATAAACCCCTGCTCGAAGCTAAAGGGAAATTTTGGGGTCCAAAGACACTGAGATGGCCCAGGAGCTGTTCCAGCAAATCTGAGAGGACAAAAAGTGGCTAAAAAGGTGCCAGAGATAAATCTGAAATGGATGCACTGAACCATTCCCATCAGAAAGGAAAAAAACAAATGGATGCTCTGAGGAAAAGCAAGGATGAGGAGGGAGGCTGGGAATCTCTCAGTTTCACAAAGTGACTGAAATTAAATAGTGACAAATTCAAACTGTTTTATAAAGCCATTCTTTTTCCACCAGTATTTAATTAAAAAAAAAAAAAAAGGAAACTAATTGCTTTTAGAAGTTAATGAGAACTTTGCCAGTCTAGAACAGATTAGATACTTGTGTTTTTAATAACCATACACAGAATTATGGGCGTTCATTGTAACAACTTTGGAACTGAGCTTAGGCTCCATAAGGTTTGGAATGAAAAGCAGCAGCTCAAGAGCAGGGAAAATCCAGTGGGAAGGACAGATTTGGGCTGTCCAAAGCTGCTAATTCTGGTCACTTCTGGGGGAAAATGTTGGGGAAGTCTGGAGTGGCCCAGTCCTTGGATGGCTCCTCCAAAGGACTGAGAATTTCCCGCTGGGAAATAAAAATGAAGGGGAGAAATGGGTGTGGATGGCTCCTGCAAAGGATTGAGCACAGAAATTCCTACTGGGAAGTAAAAATGAAAGGGAAAATGGGTGTGGATGGCTCCTGCAAAGGATTGAGCACAGAATTTCCCACTAGGAAATAAAAATGAAGGGGGAAGTGGATGTGGATGGCTCCTCCAAAGGATTGAGCACAGAAATTCCTACTGGAAAATAAAAGTGAAGAGGGAATGGATGTGGATGGCTCCTCCAAAGGACTGAGCACAGAATTTGCCATTGGGAAATAAAAATGAGGGGGGATGGACGTTTGCCCTTCTCACGGCTGCAGTCCTGCAGTGTTCATGGCAATTTTCGAATGTGTGGCACTGGGTAATTCCTGTCCAGTGCAAATGAGAGCAGAGGAAGGGGAGCAACAACACACAAGGCCAGAAGGAGCATCACTGGAGGGCTGGGCACAAAATCCAGCTCACTCAGCCACAGATCTGCGCCCAAACAGGGGCTGTGGCCTTTTTCCTCCTCAGGAAATGAATTATCTGTGAGCCTGGCACTACCAGAAGTGAATTATCTGTAAGCCTGGCACTACCAGAAATGAATTATCTGTGAGCCTGGCACTACCAGAAATGAATTATCTGTAAGCCTGGCACTACCAGAAATGAATTTCCTGTGAGCCTGGCACTACCAGAAATGAATTATCTGTGAGCCTGGCACTACCAGAAATGAATTATCTGTAAGCCTGGCACTACCAGAAATGAATTATCTGTGAGCCTGGCACTACCAGAAATGAATTATCTGTAAGCCTGGCACTACCAGAAATGAATTTCCTGTGAGCCTGGCACTACCAGAAATGAATTATCTGTGAGCCTGGCACTACCAGAAATGAATTATCTGCAAGCCTGGCACTACCAGAAATTAATTTTCTGTAAGCCTGGCACTACCAGAAATGAATTATCTGCAAGCCTGGCACTACCAGAAATTAATTTCCTATAAGCCTAGCACTACCAGAACTGAATTATCTGTAGGCCTGGCACTACCAGAAAGGACTTTTCTGCAAGCCTGGCACTACCAGAAATGAATTATCTGTAAGCCTGGCACTACCAATAATGAATTTTCTGCAAGCCTGGCACTACCAGAAGTCACAGAAGTTTGTGAGGTCACTCCCAAGCCATCCTGGCTGCAGATTTGTGGGGCACAGCCCAGGCTGGTGTGAGATTTGGGGTCACCACAATAAAAAATAAATAAATAATTTCTTTACTGTCCCCAAGGCCAGTGCAGGCAGCCCCTTTGTGCTCCTCAGCTTAAGGGAGATTTAAGGAATTGCTGCAAGCAGCAGGTCAAACCCATTCTGGGATTAATGGCGCTGGTGTGGCTTTAGTGAGAAGTTTGTTTTGGTTGTGTTTGAAGTGGCCTCTCATCTCCTGTGACAACAAACAGCAGCCCAGGGGGTGTCTGCAGCCTGGCAGGTGCCTCAGCTTCCCCTCGGAGCTGCATTTCCATCCACAAAGGATGGGGAGGATGGGGTTTGACAAAAAAAAGAATGAGGGAGAGACGGGAAAACAGGAAGGGAAGTGGAAGGGAAGAAGGGAAAACACAAAGGGAAATGGAAGGGAAGGGAAAACATGAAAGAAATGGAAAGGGAAGGGAAAACATGAAATTGGAAGGGAAGAAGGGAAAACAGGAAGGACTTTGGAAGGGAAAACAGAAAGGAAATTGGAAGGGAAGAGGGGAAACAGGAAAGAATTTGGAAGGGAAGAAGGGAAAACACAAAAGAGAATGGAAGGCAAAGGAAAATATGAAAGAAATTGAAAGGGAGGAAGGGAAAACAAAGGAAAATGGAAGGGAAGAGGGGAAACAGGAAGGAATTTGGAAGGGAAAACATGAAGGAATTTGAAAAGGAAAATAGGAAGGATATTGGGAGAGAAGAAGCGAAAGTGGAAAGGAAACTGGAGGGGAAGAAGGGATAACAGAAAGGAAATTGGAAGTGAGGGAGGAAAAACCAAAGGAATTTGGAAGGGAAGAAGGGAAAACAGGAAGGAAATTGGAAGGGAGAACAGGAAGGAAATTGTAAGGGAAGAAGAGAAAACACAATAAATTGAAAGAGAAGAAGAGAAAACACAAATAAATTGGAAGGGACGGAGGGAAAACAGGAAGGAAATTGGAAGGGAAGGCTCCACTGCTCTCTGCTGCAGATCTACAGCTGATTTTAGAGAGTGCCCTTCCCTTCTGAAATGGGAAAGGAACTGAATTTCCAAGAGGCCTGAGACAGTTCAGTCACGTGCTTGCCTTCATTTGCATGTGAGAATAATTATTGAATGAGGAGTTAACCAGGGGAGGTGTTAATGGAAAAGCCACAATCAGTGTCCAGTGCATTCCATGTTAGTAGAGATGTGGTGAGGCTGCTGAACCAGGGCTGGTTGGAGGTCTTAGGATAGAAATCACTGCTCAGAAATACCATATTTATTTCTTATATTATTAATATATAACCCAATAAATTTATAATATAAGAAAATATAGTTTATAATGTATAGTATTATTTATAGTATTATATGAATTTTTATTATTGCTTAGCTGTCAGCAACAGGGAACTCTCCATCCATACTCGAGTCTGGGGTAAAATGTTTAAGAGGTAAAATGTTTAATCCATAAATTATTGCTGGGAATCAAGAAAACTCTGCTTGACATCTGAAATCACAAGGAGGTTTTATTCTCTCTAAGGAAAAAAAAAAAAAAACACTCTCCAAATTATTTAAAGCTTTTTTCTCTGTGCCAGTGTTTGCTCTTGGTTAGGAGTGACTTTGTTCCCTCAGGATCTTCCTCTTTTAGAGGAGCTGGCTCTTGGTTTAAATTGCAAAGGAAATGTCTCCAGGTGTCATTCCCATGGATTCTGCTCTGGATTTTGGGTATGGAATCGATGTCCTTTGGCCACCTCCCTGCTCTGAATTTTGGGTATGGAATCGATGTCCTTTGGTCACCTCCCTGTCCCTAGATCAGCTCTTCAACAGCATTGCCTTCAGCCCCAGGAGTGATGAGCTCTGCTGGAAATTCACTTTTTCGTTTCCTTCTTACCCTGAAATCTCAATGGGTTCAGAATTCCCTCATAGTTTGGGTTGGATGGGACCTTAAAAATCATTTAATTCCACACCTTCCACCATCCCAGGGTGCTCCAACCTGGCCTTGGACGCTTCCAAGCACCCAGGGGCAGCCACAGCTTCTCTGGGAAATCCATTCCAGGGCCTCCCCACCCTCATAGAGAAGAATTTATTCCAAATATCCCATCTAAGCCTGCCCTCTGTCAGGTCGCAGCCATTTGTGGAATAACAGCAAGCACAACAGCAATCTCTGCTTTGCCTGGCTGGCTGAGGGAGCTTTAAAAGCCCCAAACAGGACAGAACTCCCTTGGGAAGTTGCAGGGCTGTGCAGCAGCTCCCTCCCTGCCTCCTGCCACATTGCATCACATCTGAACAGGGCTTTTTGCATTATATATTAGCAGAGATTTGTCCTCAGATACCCTCGTCTGGAGAAGACCATTTTTAAATCTTTAATAGGGCATTAGAGCAATTTGCCTGTGATTTAGCTCTAAGTGGGCAAGGAGAGTGGTGACAAACGAGGCCCTGAAATTCTTTGAATATTCCATGTTTTCCTGGAACTGTGAGGAAAATGCTGCCAGAGAGGTCTTGGCAGGTTTTCTAGGTGGCTGGCCAAGTCTGAAGCAAACGTGGATGGTTAACAGGCTAATGCAGCTCTGCTTCCAAGCTCAGACATATCGAACATACGCTTTTATTTGAGAAATCCCACCACATGGAGGAGCAAACGCAGTGCTGATGCATCCTCCTGAAGGAAAATGGCAAGGGGAAAACCAGTGTCATCTTGCCACCATAAAATAAAGGTTCTTCTGCCCTTGGATTTTAGGGACTTGGGGCTGTCAGCTGAAGGAAATGAAACCCAGTGGCTTTCCCACGAGGGCCCCTTGTTAATCAGGAATAGCTTATAGAGCAATAGTTTGTGTCTGAGGGAAGAGGCAGAAGTTGTTCAAAGAATGGATTTCCGTTGCCAGATTGACTTCTTGTTGTTGCCATGCGAGTAATTAAAACTGGCAATTAAGCAGGAAAGTGATCAAATAAGCACTTGGGGGCTGCTGCTGCTGCACTTGGCTCCACGCGGGACCACCCGTGTGGGTCAAACAGTGACAAGGAGGGGCTGGTGCTGAATGATGCCAGGTGAGGGTGGCTTTGGGAGGGGTTTCTCTGGGAATTGGTGTTTCCTGCGGGAAACACGAGTTTGGGTTTCCTGGAGATACCAGGTGAATGAAGGTTGGCATTTTAATTTTGTTCCTTGCTCGTGGGGCTTGTCTCGTTTTATTATCGATGGGCAAAGGCTGCACAGGTCCTACCTTTAGAGTGAAACCATTTATTTTTCTTTGTCAAGCCCTCGGTGCAGGCCCAGAAGTTCTGCTGTGGACTCCCTGTGGGGTCTGGGATGAGTCACTTATTTTCCTTTGGTTCTTCTCCCTGCCTATAAAACAGAGGTCCCTGCTCCTCCTGAGGGAGCTGTGAAGGCAGAGGAGCTGATCCTGAGTGAGCTGTTCAGAGGCACTCACGTTGGAATTGCAAGGATCACGCTGGGAAGAAATGTCTCTGATGGGCTGCCTCTGTGCTGACACCTCTTTTAGCTTTACACTGATAAGATTTATCACCCAAAACTATTTTTGTGCAACCGACTCGAGACCGTTATCACAGCACATTAAAAATCCCAAGTAAGGTGATTCGTTAGTGTAGCGAATGAGCTGAAATTCAGATTTTTCTGCCTGTTTTCTCCACGTTGCGTCTCCTGGAAGCGTTGAGGCTGTCTCTGTGCATTGTGGGCAGGAGGAGCTGCGAGTTTGGGGTGGAGCAGAGCCTGCAGGGCGGCGATGCAGGAGGGCAGAGGGGCAGCGGGAGCTGCTGCTCCTGCCACAGACACTGAGCAGGGTCTGCAGGCCCCCAGCAGTCCTGGCACTCATCCTGTCTGTCACGTCCCTCTCCAGACCTGGCTCCCCGTGCCCAGAGCCACAGAGACTCCATTTTCCTTTCCCCTCGCTTTGCCACCTTTAAATCCAATCGTTTTATGCCTTTCTCACCTTTATTATTTCAATTTTTCCCCATTATCCAGGGAAGGGTGGGGTTGGGGCTCAGGGAGAGCCCGTTGGCAGAACTGAAGGGTGAGGGGGAAATCCAAGCACCACTTTTCAATGCAAAATCTGTTGGTTTGGAGGGGAAAGGTGCTGCTGGGTGAAAAGGATTTGGAGGTGGTGAAATGGGACTGGGATGATTTTGAACCACCCTCTGTCCTCTCTGTTGAAGAGCAGGGGATCGGAGGAGGGTGACAAAAGCGATGTGGACACTGCAGCTTCTTCCAAGGGCTCCCAAGCCTCCAGGGATGGGGTAAGTGTTGTCCTGATGGTTCTGTAGTTTTGCAGAATATTGATTTTTATCAGTGATTCGGTGTGGAGTTGATCTGCAAAACAGTGGGACTCAAATTAGAAGTTTTTGGTTGGCAAGGTCACCATTCTGGAAATGTCCAAATCATGACAACTTTGCCCAGTTTTGCTTTCCACTCTGAATTTCACCTTTCCTCGCATCATTTCAATTCTTAATTTCTATTACTGAATGTTTTCTACTCCCCTGCAGATATTTTATCAATTTGGAAACTATTCTCATGTACGCTGTCCTTACAGCTGAGCTGTAAGCATTATTTTAAAGATATTTCCTAAATGATTTCTGTTCACTCTGCCCAGAGTGAAGTTATTGACTGCTCTCAAAAAGGCCTCAAGGTTTTATATTTAATGCTAAAGTCCCTAAAGCTTCCTCCCTGGCTGAACATCCCTTCTCCTGTGTGTCTTCCCCTTTGAATTGCTAATTCCAATTGATCTGAGGGGAAAAAAAATTATAATAGTTTGTGTTTACTCTATTTCTGCTACAACAGCACCTGCCAAGGTCTCTCCTCCCTTTGATCCTGTCTCCATGATTAAATTCATTCTTCCTTTCTGTTTTCCAGCTTCTCTCTGCAAACTTTCTCTGCAAGAATTTCCTGCAAGCCATGTCCCTGAGAGGATTAGCGGGGGGGATACCAATTTTATTTATATTTATTTATAAATGGACTGCAGAGACTTGGCCCCTTTTTAAATATGAGAACAATTTTCAGGCCTCTTTCTGTTGTGGTTATTTCACTCCAGAAAAAAAAAAACAAAACCCAAACCCAACAAACCACTGAACAATAGAGAAATATGAGAAGTTGTGGAAACCCCTGAAACTTTCTCTGTTTAAATTTTGAATTCCTGGTGCTCACAGGGCCAGGTGATGCTACCAGTTGTGGCTTTTTTGTGCAGTGCCTGGCCCAGAGCAGCAAGTTGAGTTAAATGCAAAGCTGGGATCAAACCAAACAGAATGACGCCTCTATTTATTTTTATTTTTATTTTAATTTTATTATTATTTTTTATTTTATTATTATTTTTATTTTATTATTATTTTTATTTTATTATTATTTTTATCTTATTATTTTTGCCAGGCCTTTACCATTTTGGAATTTGAGTGTTTGCAAAACGGGGTTGCTGGACTCCAGTAAATGAAGTGTCTGGATGTCGGTGGTGATTCATAAAAGCAATTAAAAGAGGAAAGTGCTTTTCCTCTGAGCCTAATGTCCTGGTTGAGGATGTCCTTAAGTGAGTGTGAAGTGCTCAGGCGGTGGGCAGGGGATGGGAGCGCTCCTGTTCCATGGATCCATTTCCAGCAAACTCTTCTTTATCATGTGCTGCTGCTGCTGATTAAAACAATTTTATTTATTTTTATTTTTTTTTCTCACAGAATCCCAGAGCATTTGGGGTGGGAAGGGAGCTCTGGAGATGGCCCAGCCCAACGGCCCTGGCCAGGCAGGGTCACCTGGAGCAGGGACACGGGGACACAGCCAGGTGGGGCTGGGGTGGCTCCAGGACAGGGGGAACCAAAACCTCCCTGGGCTGTTCAGGCTCTGCCGCCTCCATGTGGGGAATTCTTCCTCAGGCTGAGGTGGAACTTGAGTTTTACTTTCCTTTTCCTGTCACCAAAACCAGTGTGGCACCCTCCTCTGACCCCTGCCTTGGGGATATTTGTGTGGATTTAACTACTGAATATTGTTTAGCTTCTGTTTTCAATATTGCAAATATTTCAATATTTCAAATATTCCTACAGCTCCATCACTTAGTAACTGATGTATTTCAAAATTTGCCAGATTTCAGGGTGAAACCTCAAATCTTAAGAAATTTTATATATATATATATTTTATATATATATATATGTGTGTATATATATTTATATATAATTATATATATGTAATTTATGTATATATATGTGTGTATATATATATATTTTATATAAATTATATATATGTAATTTATGTATATATATGTGTGTATATATATGTGTGTGTATATATATTTATATATAATTTATATATGAAAATTATATATAATTTTTATATATATTTTATACATATATACATTTTATATATTTATATATATTATATGTATATATATAAATTTAATATTAAATATTTCATATCCCATTTCTCCCTTCTCAAATTTGAGGACAATCCTCCTGAGGATGCAGCATTTTCCATGGGAAAAATGCAACATAGATATTGGCAGTGATGGATAATTGAAATTCATCAAACATATTTTTTTTTCCCGCCTAGTGCAACTCCCTGGGCATTTCTGACCCTCCCCAGACACAGAACACCCCATTTGCACAGCTTTAAAGTGATTTTTCACCCTTCCCAACCACCCTGGTGGCTTTTAGGGATGGTTTTCAGGCTGTCCCAGAGCAGGCACTTCCAGTCTCGCCTTCTCCAAGGGGATTCCTCTCTCTTCCTTGGAGTTTGCACAGAAATTGAAGTTGTGCCTTCTGTTGGTTTGCCCTCCCTCCCTGCCCTTGGTTATCCCATCGAAGAGTTTACTGATTTATCATGGATCATTAGGTGGAAGTAACTATTCTTAAAACATCGGGATGGAGACAATAATTAGGGATGTGCTTTTGTTAACACCGCCAGCCTCTACCCTCTTGTACAGTACCCTTGGGTACTAAATAATTACCCACTTTGTGTGGTTATCTAGCTCACTAATTACCCACAAAAATTGGGGTCAGGTGTTAACTGCTTGAAATAAGTATCCTCCAAAGGCTTGGCTAAAGTGTGTAAAGAAATTATGTGTTTGCTACAAAACTTTGGGAAAAAAAAAAAATCAAACATTTTTTTTTTTTATTGGCAGGGAGATAAGGAGACAATGGATGTGAAATGCTCTGTGTGACGGGGGAATCTTGCAGGGTGGTGAGGGACTCAAAGGGAGTGAAAGGATGGTTGGCAGATACAGTCACTCATCCAGAGCACTTCTCCCAAAGATTAGATCCTTCAGGACGCAGGTGTGATTCTTCCCCTGTCTAGGCTGATGCCAATCAGGATTATGCCAGTATAAATAAGAAAATTTGTATCTGTGGATTCCCAAACCGACTTTGCTGCATAATCCCACCTCTTCCATCACCCAGAGGCTTCTGCATTGCACCCAATGATTTAATTAGGGACTCCATATTTATTTCCATGCGTTTATTTTAGCTGTCCCCAGCTCTGTGTGCATGCAGAAATTCATTCTGAGGCTGGTGCTCATAAAACGCAGTTTGCTTGGAGCAAGAATTTGATTCCTGTGCTCAGGGAGTTACCCCAGTGAGTCAAAGATTTCTAGATAGCCCCACCCTCCCCAACTTCCCGAACACTCACACTGCAGCCACTTTCTCTGTGCCAGACCCACACAAGCTGCCTAAGCAGCCAAAATCCCAAGGGGCAATCCCAATCTCCTGCCTCCCCTGTTTCAGCCCCAGGAAAGAGGGAAATAAAGCCAGGGCAGCCCTAAAGCCCTTGAAACACCCGGCACATGTAACAGGGGGATGTTTAACAGCCCTTCTTCCCAACCTGGCTTCTTGCATAGGTGCTCCCTGCCTTCGGTACAAAGAAAAGGGATTTCAGGGGGAGCTGGGAGGTGTTTCTGGCAGTCCTGGTGCCTTTGGGTGCCCGGGTACCCTTAATTCCTGAGCGTCTGTGCGGTGCTCAGCCTAACAAAGAAACTGCCCGCATTTGTCGCTGTATTTTTCGTGAGGTGCTTCCTCTCCTCCACAGCCAGCACCACCTTCTCTTCTGTTCCTACAAGCACCTTTTGAAGCCTGTGTGGGTTCAGGTATTAGACATCACCACCCCCGAGGTTTGGGCAAAGGGGGGGTCCGGGCAAGGTCCCAGGGTGAGGCGTGAGCTCGGTTTTGGGGCTACCTGTGCTCTGCATTGTGCGGAGCATCCCTGGGAAAGGCAGGGCTCGGCTCCTAAAGCACAATGCAGATTTAGTCGTCATCTTTGTCTCTCCCCCCGCGCCCCCCCCGCTCCACTCCCCGCTGATGTTAACTGTCTGTATTATTATTTATTGTTATCAGGGGATTTGGTTTGATCAATGAAGTGTATATGCGTCTGACGGACATTCGGGGAGGAAATGCTTGCAGAATGAGTAACATGTCTGCAGCGGAGGGTGTGTGAGAGGGAGAGAGAGGGAGCATCGCTACTAGAAACATTGACTGATGAGTTCATTTTAAAATCCAAGGGCATATAGCTGGTAAATTAGCACATATTGCAAATATAGTCTGGTGCGAGAGGCAGCAGCGCTGCCATTGAGCGCAGGGGTGGGTGTGGAGGGGAAGGGGGGGTCGAGGAGAGGAGGTTGTCAGCTCTAAAGTCATCACGGGCATGAGCCAGGCAGTCTGCCTGCCTCACTGCAGACGTGGGGCGTGCGATTTCCACGGGCGGCTGCGGACGGGGGGGAGCGGGGGGCACCCGCCGGAGCCAGCGCTGGATTTTATTGTTTTCAAATCCACCGCCAGCCGCGGGGATGCGAGGCTGCAGCCCCTCTGCTCCCCCTTTCAGCCCCCTGCACCCCCTCGGGAAGGCGGCGGCGAGCGGGGTCCCGGGGCTGGTACCCGGCGGGGATGCGGCGGGGCCGGGGATGCGGAGGGGATGCGCCGGAGAGTTTCTCCCGGCGGCTTAAGGGATTATTGGGAAAGGGTGACCGGCAGTGGAGTGTGTGAGAGTGTGAGAGCGTGCGGGGGGGAGCCGGGTCCTTATTCTGTTAAAGATTTAAGTAGGCATGCAAGGAATCTCTAGGATAGTTGGCAAAGGGCGAGGGTGGGGAGCGGGGGGAAGGATCCAAAAGAGTCTGTAACCAGACACTGAAGCTTTCCAGGAGTGAGAGTGTGTGAGAGGGAAGGAGACAGAGCGAGAGGAAGAGAGGGGGCAGTGTGGTCTAGTACATTTTCATCTGGTCGTTGATTTGAGCCTGATGCTTGCTGTCCCTCAACAGCCTCCCTTGCCTGGATTTTTTCTTTCCCCCTCTCCTCTCCTTTCCCTTCTAATTCATCGAAGCCTAGGGGAGCCAGGAAAGATTAAATGTGCTTTCGAAAAGGCAGCCACTTCATGCAGCTATGTCTGCTTCCCCCCCACACCCCCCAGCCACCCCCCCACTCCCCCTTTTTGAAATTAAAAAAAAAAAGAGAGAGAGAGAGAGAGAGAGAGGGGGAGACAGAGAGGGGGAGAAGGAAGGAGGAGGAAGAGGAGGACTATAGTTTAATGATGTCGGGACTGGCTGATCCAGAAGGAGGAAAAAAAAAAAAAAAACAGGAAAAAAAAAAAAAGAAAATATTTGAGCTCCTGGACGAGGAAGGACTTTGGTGAATGGGCTCAGACTCCTGAGGTGAGAAAAGGACGGAGTGAATGATGATGATGATGATGGTTCCGTAATGGTGCCTGTTACCGCTGCCCCCGGCCGGGCGGCGGCGGGGCCGGGGCCGGGGGGGAGCTGCCTTCGGCAGCGCCGGATATTTTGCATTTTTAACCTCGGGCCCTCCGGAACGTTTCGGCTTCTCCCCGCTTATGCCGCTGGGCCTGAAGCGGTTCCAGAGCTGGGTGGAGGGTGCGGATCCGTATTATTTATTTGGGCGGGGGGGTGGAGGGGGGGGGAGAGAGGGAGGAAAGGGAGGGAGGGAGGGAGGGAAGGGGGAGAAGCGCGGAGGGAAGGAGGTGGCAAGCTGGGGACGAAATCCTGCTCTGGGTTATGGCCGGCGTAAATTTCCATTGGCTGGGGGTGCACAAGGTGCTCGGAGAGAGGAGTCGGTGCAGGATGGAGTCCCTTTGTGTGCGTGTGTGCCGTGTGCTGTGTGTGCACCCTCCTCTCCCGGCGAGCGGCTTTTTCTCCAGGTTTTCCTTTGAAGCCCCGGCCGGCGGCTGGCAGGGGAGGGCGGCCGGGGCTGCGGCGCTGCTG
The DNA here is from genome assembly GCF_012460135.2 of Molothrus ater. Taxonomy (NCBI): domain Eukaryota; kingdom Metazoa; phylum Chordata; class Aves; order Passeriformes; family Icteridae; genus Molothrus; species Molothrus ater. The sequence goes on from NC_050499.2 coordinate 5,065,628, forward strand.
CCCGCGCCCTTCCTCCCTCCTCCTCCTCCTCCTCCTCCACCTCCTCCTCCTCCTCCTCCTCCTCCTCCTCCTCCTCCTCCCCGCTGACAGTCTGGGGCTCGCTCCGGCACCGGGCTGGCCCCGGCTCCCGCAGCCCCCCAGCCCCGTCTCTTCATCATAATAATAATAACAACAGCAGCGGCGGCAGCGGCATTGCCGGGCAGCGCGGAGGGCGGCGGGCGAGAGGAGCTGCGGAGGAATTCGGTTCCTTTTCCTTTCCTCCCCCCACCCCCCTAACCCCAACCCCAACCAACCCCCCCCCCACCACCACCACCAGCTCACCGCCTCTTTATTTTTAATTTTTTTTATTTTTTTTAACCTCCAAAAAAAAAAAAAAAATAGGGAGACAGAGAGAGAGAGAGAGAGAGGGAAAAAAAAAAAAAAAAAAAAAGAAAAAAGAAAGAGATGTTTTAAAAATGCAAGCGGCTTGCCCAGCTGCACACACCCGCCCTCCCTCGGCCGCTCCCTCCCTCCCTGGCTGCGCACACACCGCACGCTCGCACCCGCTCGGGTGTCAAACCCCGCCGGGCACCCAGCCTGGTGCGGGCACTGCCCCGGCCCCCCCGGCCCTTCCCGCCGCCGCCGACCGGAGCCTCCCCCGCTTCCGAACGGTGAGTTCCTACCTGCTTTTGTGGCTGCTCGGGGTTCTTCTCCATCCCCGGGGCTGGCGGAGGGGGCGGGGAGGCAGCGCCTTGCTGCTGCTGCTGCTGCTGCACGCTTTGTGCCAGGGGCCGGGAGCGAGCCTGCGGATTCCTGCTCTTATTTCTGCATTCCTTCTCGTTGAAACAATGAAAATAATTCCGTCACTGCCCCAAACTTCCTCTTCGTTATTTAAATGCGGAGACTTTTCGTGTATTTGTCGCAAGCGACCTTGTTGGGAGCTGTAAGGAACCTGCCGCGCCATGTCATTATTATTATTATTATTATTTTTTTTTTTTTTGTATAAACGATTAAAAATGGAATGTATTCTCTCGACAGAGGGTCCTTAGAGAAGCTCTTTCCTTCCACCTGTGTGTCCTGTTTTGTAATCTTGAGCCATGAATTGAACTTGCCTGCTATTCTTTTCCTCTTTCTCCTTTTGATCTTTTTTTTTTAAATGATTCTTATTTTTTGATCCCCGTTGGTTTTGGTATTTTTTTTTAATTTTTTTTTTTTTTTTTTGCAAGGACTAGTTTGTTGCGCCCCTCTCAATCCCTGAGACCCTAACTTGTGATGTTTAGCTTTTAAATCCACGGGTTAGGCTCTTGGGAGCTGTGAGTTGTGCTTTGACATCTTTATTTTATTTTAGAAATATATCCTCTCTCTATGTGTATATGTGTGAGCGCGGGTGTGGATATTTAGAGCCGTATACACACACATACAATAGTGTTTAGAGACCTTTTAAGGAAAAATAAGTCTATTTCTCCTCCTTAGCCTCCATCGGCTGATGTAGGGCGGTGGTTATGGCCATTTTCTGTATAAAAATCGATTTAAAATCAGCGTTCGTACCGCTGAGATTTTTCTTGTAATATATTTTTTTTCCCTTTTTAATGTGTGTGTATATATTCACGAGATAATTTTCCAGCTGATCTAGATATGGGGGTGTATGTGTGTACACACAGGGTGATTATTATATATGCGTGTGTAGATAAGATATACATGATACGGATGCATGTAAATACAGTTCTTGAGGTGTGCATGGCGATCCTCAGACCTATTCATTAATAGAAGCAAATCAAACCATAAATACAGATATTCCAATATGGAGGAATATTAATATCACGCCTGTGGTAAAACAGGGAGATTTTGGGGTTGTTTTTTTTTTTTTGCTGCAGGCCACTGCATAGAGCATCTGAATTTTGATTTTATTTTTATTTTTTTTTCTTTTTTGCCTTTCCACCCCCCACCCTCCTTCTTGAGAGCAACACAGAGTACCCTGAGAGCGTAACAGTAACAGCTCGGTACATTGGTGCTTGACCTCAGCTGAAATCCCAGCATGCCTCATGCTTCCAAGTTTAAAACTGAACGATTAATCTTGGAAATGTGCTCTATGGACACACCAAAGGGGGGGAAAAAAAAGAAAAAAAAAAAAAGGATAAAAAAAAATTAAAAAAAAAAAAGGAGAGAGAAAAAAATTAATAAAAATTAAAAAAAAGCCAGGAGACGGGGTTGGGTTTTATAGGTTGGGAAAATAAAGTGCAGAATAAAATGGTTGCATGTATTAATGGTCGGGAAGTAAAAAGAAATGCTGAAGTTTTCTTTGAGTCCTTTTCTAGAACTTCCAGCTTTGCTGCTTTTCCGGGCAATATGATATGTAAATGATGAATCAGAAATGTCCAAAATGTTTCCTGCTGCTGCTGTTTTTTCTTTATTAGATTTTTTTTTTATGTTGCTGTAAAATTAATTATGGTTGGAACTGTATTTCTTATCTCTGTTCTGCCAGGCAATTTATAATGAAGCTACTGTACCTTGTTATGGCACCGAATTCCTGTTTGATATTTGAATGCAAATGCTTGAACTTAAAACGATGCACCAAAAATGAATTGACGGTGTAACATTTTGGTATTTGAGAGCTTTAGGATACGTTTGCTGGTTCCTGTTGTTTAACAGTTATTGAACTGGAAAAGGTTGCTTGTTTGATTTTGATTTTTTTTTTTTTTTAATGAATTTTAGCTGCTTTTTCTTGCCACTGTAATTACACTGAGCGTTTTACCTCCGAAAAAAAAAAAACGCCAAGAAAGCCTCGTCCTTCTGATTTTCCATATTATTCCAAATGTTGTTTAATCCCAAAGCGAGACGCATTTATTTGCTGCTACCTGCTTGGTAACCGCATTTATTTTCTGTTACCTGGCGTAAATCGCAACCGGGAGCGCTGGAGCCCCGCACCTTTGTCCGGCCATTACCACACCCGCAAAAATTCGCTTTTCCGGGCTTCTTTTTACCCTTTCCCGATGCTTTTAATCTCAATTTTTTCCCCGCTCCGCCAGGAGGGAATGGGGCAGCGCTTTGTCTGCGAGGCTGGGATGGGTCCCCCGCGCATCCCCGCGCATCCCCGCGCATCCCGCGCTTCTCGGGGGGGGGGTCCCCGCGTTGGGAACCCCCCGCGATGTCCCCGCTGTCCCCTCCCCGGGGGTCGCTATTGTGTCCGCGCTGGTTTTTGCGCGGTGCGGGGCGGGGGTTGCGCGGGGCTGCGGCAAAACAATGGGCGGGGAGGGGAAGGGGGGGGAAAAAGGGGGAGGACGGAGCCCGCGGAGGCTCCGCGCCCCTGCGCGCAGCGCGACTGGGAGCAGCTCCAGTCGCTCCCAGTCTGGACTGGCCCGGAGGCATCAGTTTAAAGGGACAGAGCGGCCGCGGGCGCGGCGGGAGCGCGCAGAGCTGCCCCCCCCCAAAAAAAAAAGAAAAATTAAAAATAAATGAGAGGAAGGGATGGAAAATAAGATGGAAAATAAGATGGAAAATAAGATGGAAAATAAGAGAATTTTGCGCTGCTACCCCCCCAGGGTGATTTTCCAGGGGGAAAGGAGAGGAGAAAAGGAGGGAATAGAACGGTCCCGTCCCCCCCCTCCCAACCCTTCTCCTTTCGCTGCTTCCCGCTCCAGAATTCCGGGCACAGAAATTCCGGGCAGGTTCAGGGCGATTTCAGCCACGGCCGTGCCCCGGAGCTGCAGAAATGTCAGCGCTGGTCAAACTCAGTAAATCAGAAATCGCCGGCCGGAATCGCTTCTGTTCGAGCAGACAGAACTCGATCCTGAACGATTCCTGCAGCGATTTTTACCTTCTGCAGACAAAAGGAGGGATATTGCACTCGGGGTTTATTTTTTGTGGCTTTCTTCTCTTAGTGTCACAGAGTTTTTCTGATAATAATTTCGTCAGTTTTCATTATTTTATGTTTTCATTATTAAAAAAACCCCGAATCTGTGGACGAAAAGACGATTTTTTTTTCTCTTACAAGGAAAATAGAAGAGAAAATAAATATTAGGCATTAATTTAATCAATAAATAGAATAAATGAAGCTTATTAAGAATTAAAGATCTTTATCAATAAGACTAATTTTCAATAAGACTAATAATACTAAAATAAAAACCACCAGGCTGGACCAAGTTTCAATTAAAAGTATATCCAATATGCTGCCACCGTATTTAATATAAAGCATTGCTAAATATTCTGTGCAATATGTGATGCAAATAATTAAGAAGGAGAAAGAGAAGCAAATGAGGTGTGGGATTTTTTTTTAAAATATAGTTATTTAAAAATTGTATATATATCTTGTAACTTTTGCAAAACTCTGTGTCTGGGAGTTCTGTCTGAGCAGCAAGTGGAGCTTTGAGCTCGGTGACTTTGACCTCGTTGTGGCCGAGTTGGAACTTGCTCTCCCAAGTTGAAAGGCACAGGGGTTTGGTGGCAGGAAAAGGTAAAAATAAAAGGTCCGAGGCATTCTGCAGTTTTCCATTGTTGCTCTTTTATTTCCAGGGGTTTAACAGGACCTAAAGTTGCACAGTGCTGCAGCTACAAAACAGAAAAAAAAAAAAAAAAAAGAAAAACGAAAAAAAAAAAGGAGAAAAAAGGAGAATACTTTTACTGCCTTTCTTCCCTGAATCATTTCCAAGGTACTTAAGGATTTATTGGGCCAGATAGCAAATTGCAGTTGAGATGCTGAGCAGTGGCCAGTGCTGATTAGATGATTGATTAATTCCTGATCGATTTCTGATTCCGAACCCAAATCACATTAGAAATGCTCGATATTAAAATGCAGTTTGTGCCGAAATCTGATTGCAAGCTCTTCACAGAGCCAGTTGGAAATACCACTATATTCCTATTTTTTGTTGGATTTTTTAACCCTTTAAGGAAGCGCTTGGCCGTGCCTCAGCGCTTTTAGAGCAATGAAATTCTTGTTCATAGGAGGTTTGTGCGCAATCCCCGCAATAACAGGAGACCCTGCAACTCCCAGAGCATGAACCCCACGTTCATCCGCACCTCCGAACCGTTCTGAATTTTATTTTTCCTCCTTTTTCCGCCCTAAATTTCGCTCCCTTCTCCGCGAGGAGCTCGGGGGGAAGGCAGGCAGGGTTGAGGAGTTCAAGGCGTGGGTTTCCCAAAGGTACAATTCCAGCTCTGCACGAGGCTGGAGAGGAGCCTCGGTGCCAACTGTGCCGCATTCCTGCTGCCCTGCCCTTTTCCCAGGGCTCCCAAGGAAAGAGCATCCCAGTTCTTCCTCACTCTTGGGAACACACACATTGTTTCAATAATCCAGGCAATAAATGCTAATTAGTAATGCTTAAGGACCCTACCAGTCAGAGTAATTATCATAATTTACCTCTTCCTTGCTAAAAAAAAAAAAAAAAAAGCTTTCCTCGCCGATTTTCTATTTTTTAATTTTTTTTTTTAAATGGTGTTTTCTCCCTCTTTTTTTTTCCCCCTCTGGAAAGAATTCCTGGTTGGATTAGCAATAAATATATAGCTTTGAGACAGGCACATGGAGCTGGAGCTGAGCATGTGTAAAAGATTTTCCCACACATCAAAATTTCTTTAAAACCTGAGATTTTTTTGCCTTGGCCTCCCCTGTGCGCTCTCCCCTCCTTCCCCAGCACCACCAAAAACCACTTGCAGAGGGAGAACAAAGGAAATCAGCAACTCCAAAGGCATCATTAACTATGAAGAGCAACGGCAAGACAGAGTGTGATATGACAACATATTTCATGGCACAAAAGTAGAGATAATTAAATAATTCAGTGGTATTCTTAGCTAATTAGCACGGAGATCTTTCAGAAGCCATCAAGAAAATGGATCTCATCAAACCTAATAACACGTGGGGTTTCCCCAAGATCCTGTGTTTTCCAGCATTGCTGCTGCTTCCCCACCTGATACTGTAACACCAAGGAGTTGCACAATTTAATTGGGCTCTTCCTCAGGATAATATTTTCCATGGAAGGGGATCAGGTATTTAGAGGAAATGAATATGCATAGCTGGAATTTTCAATATTAGTCAATAGCAGAGGAGAAGCCAGATCTGTTACGAGGGATCCTTTTAAAAAATCAAATTTTCAGCCAGGAGCCTCTCTTGGGTTCATTGCATGGGGCTGGCATTTGGAGCTGCTGGAGTCCAAGACCTTTTTATAGAGTTAATTTGGGTTCTGGATTGGCTGGTTCCAGCTTTTTTTTTGGGCATTGAGAAACATGTGGCCAAGTTCAGAGGAGGTTTGGGGTCTCTGGTTTAACCTGGGCTCTCATTCCAAGGCCAAAACCAAACTGGGAAAAGCTCCATCGTCATCTGTGGAGTTGTTTTAGGTCTTCAGTAGGATGGCTACAACTCTCATGCCATGAAAATACATTTTTCCTCTGGATTCATGAGTTTTTTACCTGGAATCAGCGGCTGCTGATGCTCCTGAGCTCAATCCAGGTTGGCAATCCACAGATCCGTGGGCAAGGACCTGCAGGGCATTGATCCATCCTGGAAAACGCAGCGAGGCACGTTCCCAGTAATTAGGGGCATCAGGTATTGCTCAGAATATCTCTCTGTGTTATTCAGATATTGCTCAGAATATCTCTCTGTATTATTCAGAATATCTCATTGCTCATATCCTTTGATCTGAATGCATCCCCAAGTTCACGAGGGGCATTTGCAAACTCCCATTCTCTGCCTCTGTGGTTGATGTATTTGGGGTTCCTTTTCCCTCTGCCAAACAAAGGAATGCCTGAAAATTTGACTTTTCCAGCCAGTTAAAAATCTCCTGCTTTAAATAACAGAAGGGGCCGTGCATCAGTCTGGGATTCAGCAATAATTCTGGTTTTTACCCTGGGCCCAGACTGAATTTTCCTCCTGTGTTACAGTTTTGGTGCTTTTCACTCCATGGGTACCCACACGAGTGCTGCAGTGGGGTGAGATCTGACAGTTTGGGATTATTGTTATGCATGGAGGGGAAAAACCTCCAAGCTCCAAGAAAGAACATGGAAATGGATTTTTCCCTGCCCAAAAAGAGGTGGAGACTCACTTGTAGAAGGTAAAAGGAAGGAATAGGAGGGGCAAAGGCACCCAAAAGTGCTTTGGGCAAGGAAGCAAAGCACACCAAGATATTTCTGTCTCCTGGTTTGCAGGGCTGCTGTTCTTTAAGCACAAATTCTTCCTCTCTGGAAATTTCCTGGTTGGGAATGAGGTTCTGACATGCCAGGAGCCCCTCTGGTGTACCCCACATGTAACAATGAAACCCCTGGTACTTCTGTGAACAAGGGATTCATTTTTTCTCTTCTGTTTTTCTGTCGTTCTTACCCAATGCTCTGGCACTGTGTTTGAAATACATGAGGGCATTCCAACCAATTTTAAAAAAATATGTATAATTTCCAGGACGAAAGAGGAATCTCTGCTTTCCTTGGTGAGCCTGCTTGCAATTGTTTTTCTTTAACAGCGCTTCCCACACTGCAGTCAATGAATCTCTAATCTCCTGGACTGAAATGTCTGACACTTCCAGAATCCTTTATTTGCTGCCTCGACTCGCAGAGCTCCACCTACAGCGGTGTCTCAGCAGTGGGCTGGTGGTGGATCTGATAGAAATGTCTGGGTTTTTTTGGGGCTGGGAGGGAGGGAGGGATGGATGGAAGGATGAGCAGGGGCTCTGCTGTGCACCCTTCCAGCCAGGGCTGTCCTCACCAGCAGGATCTGAGGGACAAGGAGTGGATGAGCTCTGGCTGAATAAACTGAGTTTATCCCATGGCTGCTCCTGCCAAGCACCAACCCTGACCCAGCCCCGGTGCTCTGTGCTGTTGCATCCCTCTGGAAGGTGGACAGAAGGGCAAGGAGGAGAAGCTCAGCCCCTGAGAGAAGCCTCCAAACTGCTCCCTCTGGCTGCCTCAAGAAGCTGAACTTGCCCTGGAAGCTGCGCCTGGTGCCCCCTTCTCACCTGACTGCCCTGCTGGTGGCTTCACTTGGAGGGTGGATTCTGCAAGAAATGCTGGGAAGCGTCAGAAATGCTGAGGATTGAGAAGAGTCCTCCCAGTGCGCCAACTCCTTTGTGGATAAAGTCGCACCCACCTGGATTCCAGCTCCTCCAGAACAGCCCACGAGGTGTGGGAAGGATCACAAATTCATCACTGGACTTTGCTTTGGCTTTGGTGTGCTTGTATCATGTCTGAACATGCAAAGAACTTGGTTTTCCACGAGGAATCCAGTAAATGGCACCTCTGTCAATCAGTTCCTTGACGTGTGTTTGTCTCTTTTGCTCACCCCTTTCTCCCCTTCCCACCAGGGCTTGCAGGGCAACTCCTGCCCTGCACGGAGGGCTTGGGGCTGGTTCCTGCTGGGGTTTGGATGCTTGGGAACAGGGTTGGTGGGCTCGAGGAGCACCTCACACACCAAATCTGCCTTTCCTTTGAATTGTGTTTTCGCTCCACCACCATCTGCTTGTTGCATCTCCCTGCTGAAGGCCCAAATAGGGAAAAAAAAATCCTGAAATCTGGATTTTTTTTCTCTCCCCCGTTTGATGGATAATTCAGAGATAACAGCACAGCTTTGGTAGAATTCCTGCTCTCCTTCATTCCCCTTTGCTCTTTTTCTCATGGCCTGACCTTCTGTGTGTAGTTTTGGGGGATAATGTGGATTTTGGAAGATGCTGCTGCAGAATTGTAGCAGGAGGGAAGCCCTGGTTTTGAATTAGTGGTGTCCTTCTTGGTGTCCTTACATCAGCATCCAATTCCTTTAGGAATCTATGAACAGACAGCTTAAAAACAGTGATCAAAACCCAGAAGAAACACAACATTTTGGTTCAATTGCTAAAAGTATTCAACAAGGAGCTGAAGGCCCCATATTCCTCAGGCAGGCAAATTCTCCTTTTCCTTAAGCCATGGCACACGAGCTGGCACTGAAAAGGCAAATCAATCAATCAATCAATCAATCAATCAATTGCTCCTGTTCCCCAGCCTCTATTTTGGGACATTTTAGGAGGAATTTTCTCCAGATTCCAGCCCACCAAAGCACAGCCTCTCTCCGTTGTGTGGAGGGTCTGTGAATTCTCTGGGAGATGGGAGGGAGAGGAGACTCCAGTGGCAAAAGCAGAGCCTCCAGCAGTTCTCTGTCCTGAGGGATCTGTCCCAGTCCCTGACGCTGCGCTGGGACAGGGGGGAGGTGTTTCCACATTTATCTCTTCAGCTGAGATATGAAACCAAGGTCTCCTCTGTTGTTCAGGGACAGATGTCGAGGGAGAAGTTTTGTTCCTTTAGCACGTGCTGTGTGAAACCTCCCCTTCTTATTTTTGAAAAAAAAAAAAAAAAGAAATCTCATTTTTGGTTTCAATACCCCGAAAAGAAACAAAAAATGTTGTCATCTCAGGAATAATTAAAAAAAAAAAAAAAAAGACGAAATATTCTGAATTCCTCTGCAGGTTGGGATGGATGAGGCTGCTGGAAAACAGCACATTGTTGTAAAGCATAGCTAAGAAATCAAGATCTTAGAAATATCTGAGTGTGTTTTGTTCACATGTGATGGCCCCTCATTATATATTATAGATAATATATAATATATGATATATTATATATTATCAATAATATATAATATATAATATATCATATATTATATTATATTATATTATATTATATTATATTATATTATATTATATTATATTATATTATATTATATTATATTATATTATATTATATAATAATAATAATAATAATAATAATAATAATAATAATAATAATAATGCTGCAGCCCTTCCACAGCAGCTTCATCTGTGGAGCTCCAGCCCCTTTCTGCAGAGGCCTCAGTTACCTCTCACAGGTGCCTTTGTGAGGTGGGTATGGAAATGTTCCTGATCCTGACCCTGATCCACACAGGAAGGGAATCCCATCCCTCATTTTTGCCACTTTTAACCTCTTTTCCTCACTTTGATTTTCCTGATAACATGGAGTAAGATTATTGATTTTCAACCCAGCTATTGAAAATATTTATCAAGCAGTGTAGTATCAAATATAATCTGATTTAATGGGTTCTTTTAGGGGTTTTTTAATCCATTTTCTCCTCCTGGACAGGGGAGGGGAGCCTGAGGGTTTGCTTTGCAGAAGGCCAGGGATATTACTGTTATTATTTTCGTGGGGTGAGGAAGTGCTGAGCACCTCTGAAAACCAACCCAAACCTAAAAGCCCTGATGAGAAAGTTTGGCTTAAGCATTTTGCCTGAGATGGCAGGGCTGATAATTGGATTTCAGCTCGCTGAGACCCAGCCCATTACTGCAGCTATAAATCACCCTGCTGCAATCACTCCCCTAATGCACCCTCACTTTTCAAATATTTCCTTTGCAGCCTTTCCCATCTGTGCCTGTGAAGACACCTCCAGCGTAGGTGATGCGGTGGGGGGATGAAGCTGTGCCCTGAGCGCACTGAAAGTTGTTGGCTCCCACCCTTCAAGCAGTTTTTGGGTGTTTGGAGCTGAGTGTGCTGCATTTGGCGCAGCTTTCAGGGAAGACTTTCCTCCGTTAACTCGCGTCAGTCACACAGAAAAGAAATTGCACAGGTAAATCTTGGCTTCATCAGGGACTTCTCGAGGTGCTCAGGTTGTTTTGACCTCAAGACTCAAAAGCTGTGAAAGTCCTGCTTCCTAATTTATTTGTTGTTTCAAATAGATCATGATAAACCCCTCACTCTGCACATATTTTCCTCTGTCATTAAATTCTGCCTCATTGTAGATAAATACAGCAGCAGGGAATTCCCTGGAATAAAGCACAGGGTTTGCCATGGGAAGCACTGGCTCTTTTGGGATCCCTGCACTTCACAGCTCCATCTCCACCACTGACTGCAGAATTACCTTCAAGGTAATTTTAATATTTTTAATATAGATTTTTAATATATATATATATATATATATATATATATATATATATATATTTTTATATTTTTACATAATTTTTATAATTTTATATTTCATGTAAATCTCGCCAGGAGGCACAGAAAAGCCCAGCCCAGAGGGGTTTGGAAGCTGCACCTGGGGGATTAACCAGGAGGGAAATTCCATGAGGGAATTTCTGGTTTTGATAGCAGCCTGCTCCTATTTTTACATCACATGGGCCAGAATATCCTTTCATATCCTTTCCTTTCAGCTTCTCCCTGCTTGCTGCTAAAACAGAAGACAAAGGTAACAGCTCTGGCACAATTAGCAATATCAAAGTCATTAATCCCTGAAATCCTCAGCATTGGCGGTGCCTCCATAAACCCAAAACAATTTTACTACTGGAGGAGATGCAAACATAGAGACGGTTTAAAAGAATGAGCACTTAAACCTGCTCTTTTCTATTTTTAAATGATTTTTTTTCCCCTGAATTTTGGCTTTTTCTCCCTTTCTGCTGCCTTCAGAGCCTTCCAAGGGCTGGGCTCTGGTGGATGCAGAAGCCACGCATGCACCGGGAGGGATTCTTTCCCGAGCTGACCCTAATTCATTGTCAGAATTGCGCCAGAATTGTCCTCTATTTACTACTAGAGGAGATGCAAAAATAGAGATTTTTAAAAGAATGAGCGCTCGAACCTGCTCTTTTCTATTTTTAAATGAATCTCTTCTGAATTTTGGCTTTTTCTCCCTTTCTGCTGCCTTCAGAGCCTTCCAAGGCCTGGGCTCTGGTGGATGCAGAAGCCACGCATGCACCAGGGAGGGATTCTTTCCCGAGCCGACCCTGATTCACTGTCAGCATTGCGCCAGGCATCGCCGTGACCCAGGGACCCTAAGATCCGATGTTAAAGCGCTGAGCCAAGGCTCAGCCCCAGGAGGTCTCGTTCCTGCTGGGATCAGCCCAGCCCTGGGCATTTTTTGTCCATATCAAGAGGAAGTTTGGAACCAGATTTAACCTGTTTCCCAGAAGCTGCCGGTGCTTTCATGTGAAATGAAGAGTTTGCTGTCAAGAAACAAAATTTTGGAGCCACTGGGGCCCTTTGCCTGATTTTGTCGCGAGGGATTGAAGCAGTTCGGTGTAGGATGGCCAGAATGTTAATGCCGTCCTTCCAAATACACATCTCGAATTCCCTTCCCACCTAAACACGCCCTCAGCCCCTGCCCCGCTTAGGAACACAAGAAAAGGAGAATTAGGCCACACCTGAGCACTCAGTGCTCCTAAAGTGACCCAGCTGAGTAAACCAAAGGGATTGCAACGAGCCTTTCATCTCCTAATGGGATCCCTTTGTGTTGATTTTAGCACTTTCTCCTCTTGGCTGAATTAAAGAATCCAGTGCTCTAACGCGAGCCTTTCATTGTTGTGCCACGTTATTCATGAATTATTCCAGTTTCAGGGTTATTTTTGCTTTGGCTCGGTGCCTTATCCTAAAATATTTGTCAAACAAAAGACAGGAGCATCTTTTTTTTCCCCACTTCCTGTCTGTCTGTCTGGAGCTGTGGGTCCAGCAGCTTCCAGCTTGGAGGATCCACCTGATGATTTATGAGGATGGGATGGTGTGAATCAAGAACTTGGCATCCAGAGGCTTGCATGTGTTCCAGTCCTGCTCCTCATAAATTGTCATTGCTGACCCATCCCTGCAGAATCTGGGAACACCAAAATCCGAGTTTAAATCTCTTTAGACTGCAGGCAAAGTTTGGGCTTGGTTTGTCCTGCCAGCCTCTGTCTCTCTCAGGAGACTCAGCAGAGGGTGTCAAGGACTTGGTCTCACCTTTGATGAATAAAATCTTGTGACATCCAGATCTTCACTTGAAAAGAGCAGAGCACAGAGGTAACATCAGAACCACGAGAGAAGGGAAATTCCCCTGCCCCCCTCAGTAAAAACCAGACCAGGCCATCTAATATTGCACAAACTGACACCTCTTCCCTAAAAATAGCTGTCTGCACATTCAGTCAATGGGCTAATCCAATTGCCTGAACATTCTTGGGTGCTTTATCATTTAAATTGTAATAAATCACAGCGTGCCACGGGCTGGATGGAGCTGCATCGAGTTACACTCCACCAGGAACATGCGGGGACCAGATGAAATCAGGGTGACATGATGTCATTGAGCTGAAAATTCAATGCATGCTCTGTTTTGTCTTTAAAAAATTGGCTGGAAGGTCTCTTTAAACTTAGGGGGATTTTCCAAAAATTGCTGCTCCTGTCACATTTTGATTCACTATTTCTTCCCTTCATTTATTTTAAATAATGAGCACATGGGGCCTGCCTGTAAATCCATGGAACTCTATTGAAAAATTACTATTGATTCCAGACTTTGGACCTGCCTGATCAGGAATTTTGCAGTAAAACACGGAAGAAAAACTATCATGCATATTTTAGGGCAGCTGAACTAACACACTAATGCTCCCATGAGCTCCTCAGGAATATGCTTCCACCAACTAATACCCACCATTGTTCAGAAAAATTTCCTTAGATTTAGTTTCCCCTGGTTTCTTTCTAAAGAAAAAGTAATGGGATAAACCAATTTTAACTCTCCTAAGCAGCCCCTTTGTTCCTCAAAGCGACATTCCCCTTGACCACCTTAATGAATTCCCTCCTCTCCTTGGTTTTCTACATGTTTCAGATATTTATACAAGATGTATGAACATAAAAGGATTATTCACATAACATTATTGTTTCTGAAAGAGGGGACTAAAGCTAAACATAATCTGGTTCAATCCCCAGCTGATATAAATATTCCTGCTCTCCTGGAAGGTGCTGGATGCTGTGCTCCCAGTCAGGAACTGCTTTCTGCAGGGATGGGAGGAGGGAGAGCACTGGGGAAAAGTGATGGAAGTAAAATCAGGTGGGCTGTGGATGGGGATTCATCCCAGAGATTGGCCCTGCTGCCAGAGGGGAAGGTGTGAGGAGGCTGTGGCTCTGCTCACAGCTAAAGTGGGCTGGAAATGCAGCAGCACAGAACTGAGCCTGACCCAGCTCCCTGGCTGAGAACCCAGAGCCTTTACTCAGCTCCAGCCCAGGAATTGCGAATTTTGTGGTTTAGCTCCTGCAGAGCCAGGCACATCCCCTGCTCTCCACTGCTGTGCACTTCAGCCCTGGCCAGTTCTGCCCAATTTATTGCTGCAGGGTTCCGGTGACCAGGGGGAGGCCCCTGGGGTTGGGACAGGCTGGGGATGGGCAGAGCTGGGGCGGAGGGATGGGGAACTTCACACCTCACTTGTGCCCAGTGTGAAAGGGAGATCGAGGGAGGGAGAGACCTGATGAGAGATATGATGAGGGTGGAATGGAAAACTGAAGGAGAAAAATGTGGGGAAGGGGGAAAATAAACCAGCAAGGCTCTGTCTCCCACCATAAACCCTGTGAAAGGGAAGGAGCTGGCCAGCATCAGCTGTGGGAGCAGGCCACTGTCCCTGGGCATGGAACAGGGCAAATCCAAAGGAGGGCAGAGCTCCCTCACCTACAGCTGCCCAGGGCTGCTCAGCAAGCACCTTAAACCATCCTTTTTAACCCCGAATTGAGACGTGGTGGTGCAGGCAGCAGCGCTGGCACATTCAGTGGGAGATGCCACCCCTAATCCCCCTCCACTGGGAGCTGCAATGAGCAGCAGCTGCTGAAAATAGCCTTGGAGAGAAGCTCTGCTGCAGTCAGAGCACACGAGAAGAGCTCAGTGTTCCTCCCTTCTTTCCTCACATACTTTAGAAAAGTTAATTAAAGGAGGCTGGGATCTGGAAGTGAGAAGCACCGTTGCCAAAGCAGCTCCTCCGTGTTCCTTTTATTGCTCCTCTGACCTGAGCACGAGCACAGACCTCATTCCTGCTCCTTCCAGGCCACATTTCCACAAACTTGATGCTCACAATGTGGGAAGCAGCAAGAGATTATCAGATGCTCAGATGAGATGGATCTAATGGCTGAGTTGCAGTTTATAGGGTAAGTACAGTCATTATTTAAACCCCTCCTCTTTTGCAGGCACAGGGAAATTGAATGATTTACCCGAAATTTCACATGAAGTCATTCAGAGAGTGAGGGAATTGGCCAAGGTAGCAACATGTGCAGAGTTCCTGTGATAAAGGGAGTATGGAATTGAGGCCAGTGCACCTTCTTTTCCTGCACCAGATGAGTGTTCATGGCTATCACCTTGTTGTGGAAGAGATTTCCCCTCTCCCATCCTGTGAAGTCCCAGCCAGTTATGATGTACTGAAACAGCAGAGACAAAATCTTTAACAAATGGGGCCAGGAAGGAAACAGCTTTAATTCCTTGGCCAGAAAGCCTCTCTGATGAGCAGTGGTTTACATGACTACACACAGACAAGAACCCTCTGGGCTTTTTTTAAAGTCTTGTGGTCTTCATATTTGTAGGAGAAAAATGCCAAGAAATATCAAAGCTGTATCTTGTCTGGCTTTGTTAGCACCATTCCCCAGCCTGCAGAATTGATTCTTCTCATGGGACATGCAGGAACCCCTCTTTTCCCTTCTGCTTCCAGTGAGGACCATCCAACCTTGGCACAGAGACCTCCCCCCAAAAGCTTTCAGCGAGGCCTTCAGCTGAAAGTCACCACGGCCCTTTCATGCTTCAGTTCCTGGCAGGAAGTTTGGTTTTCATGCTTTACTATGGTTTCCCTCCCAACTTTGATCTTCACTCTTGGGAGTCTCATTTACACTCAGCTGCATCCACATCTCTGGCCTTAATCTTTCATAACGGAGTGCCCTACTTATCAAAGTGTGGCAGCTCTCCTAACCCCCCACCCACTCCCCACTGGAGATGCAGGAGCCTCTCCAACTGTTATGAAAACAGATAAGTGAAATTGGCAAAGCTGCTTCTTGTCATACTCCAAATATTTGGGTTCCTCTGTCAGCTCGAGGCCTGCAGCTCTCCATCAGGAGTCCCCAAATCCAGAGTGTCTGAGGGGTGGTTTTTGTGTGTTTCCATGGGTAACTGGTTCGTTTTGGCTCATCATTTTGCTGGGCACTGATTTATTCTGGAATTGTAGAATTATAGGATGTCCTGAGTTGGGAGGGATGCACAGGGATCATCAAACCCCACCTTGTCCCAAAGCTCCTGGAGCTCTGGCAGCTCCTTCCCCATTCCCTGGGGACGGTCAGTGCCCCACCAGCCTCTGGGGAAAGAACCTCTTCCAAACACCCAAGAAAACCCGATCAGATTAAACACCAGGATGGCTGGGTCTGGGCTCTGTGGAGATGAGCTAAAATTCTCTCCTTTGTACCCATAAATTCCAATCAAACAGAATCAACACACACACACACACACACACACACAAAAGCCTTGTGGTTTATAAAAAATACCCAAACTGCCAAGTTTAAGCTGTAGATGCTGGGTGTAAATGGCCTCATAAACTCAAAATATTCCCAGCTGAGCTAAAAATCCCCTGATACCCCTCCCAGCCATTCCCTCAGGTCCTGTCCCTGGTCAGGGAGAGCAGAGATTTGAGGGCCCTCAAAGAGTGAGAATTCCCATATTCTCACCATGCTGGTCCTGTCCCTGGTCACAGAGAGCAGAGATTTGAGATCTGAGAGTGAGAATTCCCGTATTTTCACCATGCCTGTGTCACCATGAGTCAGCAGTGACATCGTTTGGGATATGGTGCATGAGTAACCAACCTGCCCCTCAGCCACCCCAGCAGGAGAAAATCCCTCCTGGCTCTGTGCTCCTGTGAAGAATCTGCAGAAAGTGGTTCAGGGTTGATGAGCAATGGCTTTTATTGGGGGGGAAAAAAAAATAAAAATAAAAATCTGAGAGACTTGTTTGTTCTTTTGTTGGAGAGAACAGAAGGCTGAAAGCGAAACTTGAAAATGGCATCAAAGGGAGAAGCAGAGCTGGGATCACAGAGTTCTCAGTGCCCACTGGAGATGATGCCCACCAGACAGCTCTGGCATTCTTCTCAAAGAGAAAAACTCTCTTGTGCCAGCTGCAGCTGACAGAGAGGGGATCTGCTGGGCTGCAGGGTACAATACATTTTGCCTGCATTTGCTGGCCTGCTGAGGGTTGGTGACAGGTTTTTTCCTCCTCTGCAGTCCATTTAGAAGTGGCTCATGTTTTGTTATTACCTCTGATGGTTTTGCAAACGACCGTATCTAGGAGTTAACTCCCATTTATGATCTCCTCAGAATGATAAAGTGGTTCTTTTAAGAGTCCTGTTGCTTGCCAGAAACCGATTATTGCAAAAGTCTGAAGCCATTTCTGAAATAATTTATTGGACAACTGCACTCAGAGCAAGAAGCTCTCATTTAATACCAGTATTTAAATACATTTAAATGTACCCATAACCAGAAAACCCAGATGCCATGGATACAAGCTTAGCATTATCTTTCTCTCCAAAAGAACCATTTTTCCCCAGTTCTTACTAAACATTCTGTTCATCCCTGAGGCAGATTTCAGGAAGGACGCTTGGAGAAGTTTGCTGAGCCAAGGGATCTCCACGAGGAGGAAGCAGCACAGGAGGACAGACAGGTGCAAAGACATCAAAGCTTCTCCTGCCAGCACCCAGGGCTTCCCAAAGGCAGCAGGCTGGGGTCTGGAAGCTGTGCTGACATTTCAGTGTCAACAACCCAGGATGGATCTGGTTCACCTGCCCAGCTGAGGGCAGCAAGGCTGGAGAGGGGTTGGGAACACGAACCCTGTGAGGAACGTTTGAGGGAGCTGGGGCTGTTCAGCCTGGAGGAGAGGAGGCTCAGAGGTGCCCTTATTGCTCTCCACACCTTCCTGAAGGGAGGTGCAGAGAGGTGGGGTTGGTCTCTGACAGAACCAGAGGACGCAGGCTCAAGCTATGGCAGGGAAGGGGTAGGTTGGATATTGGGAAAAAATTTTCACCAAAAGAGCAATAAAGCACTGGAATGCTCTTCCCAGGGAGGTGGTGGAATCACCATCTCTGGATGTGTTTAAAAACAGACTGGACATGGCACTGGGTGCTATGGTCTGGGTGAGGTGTGAGGGCACAGGTTGGGCTCGATGATCTTGGAGGTCTCTTCCAACCTCACGATTCTGGGATTCTGCAATTCTGTGATTCTGTGACTCTGTGATTCAGTGTCTCTGTGATTCTGTGATTCTGTGATTCAGTGCAGGACCATCCAACCCCATGGAAATGAAAGGGAGCTTTGCACTTCCCCAGAGGCGCTTCTTATAGGGGCTGCCCGTGGGGTCAGACCATGCAGGGTGGGTTTGGGCCCAGCAAAATTCATTTATTATATAAAGATGTGCTGAGTTATTTCACATTTATAACTCATCCTCTCTCCCTCAAACACCGAGTCATTCACAAAGAGAAAAGCCTCGCTGAGTTATTTCCTTTCTGTGAGTCTCACAGATTAACAATTAGTTGAGCTGTTCTTTCTTTAATTCTTTTTTTAATATATATTTTTTTTTTAATCACATGAGTTGTGTGACTCACGAGGGCTGTAGGTGGTATTTGTTTTGGTGTCTGCAACCCCAGCGTCAAGCTTGTCTTTGTCGGGAGATTGATACAACATTGGTTTTGGCCGGGAGCAGGGGAGGAGAAAGGACATCACTTAGCAGATACTTAAAATGTGGTCAGGCTCTGAAAAGCGACTCTTAAAAATGACATTGTGGTTTTCCATATTTATTTTCTCTCAACAGCTTCCAGGAACAATCTGCTGAGCTCACGAATCCAAAGGTGATTTGTTGAGCTGTCACCTCCCCGTGGAGGTGTTTGAAAACCCCGCTCTTTTCCAGGGGCCTCTTCCATCACCACTGTTAATAAGGATTCCAGGACTGGAAACTGCCTGGCACGCCGCTGATGGATGCGCAGGGCCGAGTCAACTCCAGCTTTTGCTCTGCCACTGCTTATCAGGGATAGGAAGGAGCCGTAACCCAGCCTCGGCTTGAGTTAACACGCGGGAGATTAAAAATCAGGATGGTCTGGTGGGGTTAAGACAGCTCTGAGGCCTTAATTCAGCCCCAAATTTAAAATAACCGTGGTGGCTGCGCTCTACACTGCCTCACCCAACTGTGAGAAAAGCAGCGTGGAATTAGTCAAAATTATTAATACGTTGATGATTTCTTTAAACAGGATTGCTTTCAATGACCAAAGCAGATAGAAAGGCTGCCCAAAGCTTCAAGGAGCATTTCCCAAGTTTTCAAGGAGCATTTCCCAAGGTTTTCAGGAGCATTTTCCAAGGTTTAAGGCAGCATTTCCCAAAGTTTCAAGGAGCACTTCCCAAGGTTTAACAGAGCATTTCCCAAGGTTTCAAAGAACATTTCCCAAGGTATTGAGGAGCATTTCCCAATGTTTAAGGGAGCATTTCCCAAGGTATTGAGGAGCATTTCCCAAAGTTTCAAGGAGCATTTTTTTAAAGTTCCAAGGAGCATTTCCAAAGTTCCAAGGAACACTTCCCAAGGTTTAAGGAGCATTTCCAAAGGTTTAAGGGAGCATTTCTAAAGTTTCAAGGAACATTTCCCAAAGTTTCAAGGAGCATTTCCCAAGGTTGAACAGAGCATTACTCAAGGGTTCAAGGAGCGTTTCCCAAATGGTTTTCACGGTTCTGCCATGAGACTTCCCAAATGGTGAAAGGCACCTGTGCTACACGATGGGGAAAAGTAGAATTGATGTGTGGTAGCTGCAGAAAGGCTGGAGTTTAATATGTTACCCAAATCTCCTGATTTTTAGCCACTCAAATAAAGCAGAACTCATTTTCTTCCTTTCTCACAATGCACAAACAGGAGAATGCAGAGAGGATAGAAAAGGGAAATAGAAAACAAAAAATGGAAATAATAGAAAAAGGAAATTTAAAAAAACCCTAAATACAACAAATCCCTTAATAAAGCCCCTTTTTGCATTGGAAAAAACCAATTTGGGGGTTACCAGATCATCAGGAGTAACACCTTCACATGTTGTAAATGCAGCTGGTGACAAATCCTAGCGCGGATTCCTGCTGCCTCTCAAAAACTGAGTGGAAAAGGAGGAATAAGCCAACTTCCAAATGCAGGGTTTGGAAACAGCTGGCAATGAAGACAGGTTTGTAATTGCCCTGGTGACCACTTGCTTGGATGGAGACTGGAGGAGCAGCCAGATCATTCCTTCAACCCCAAAAAAACCAAAAGTGTTGGCTTCCTGCTACCTGTGCAGGAGCTCCGCTGGAACGTGGGGATGATCCAGCTCCAAAACTTTGTGTGAATGTGTGAATTGCCACATTCCCTCCCAAAACACCCAGAGCTAATTAGTCCGTGTGGAATGAGGCTGCTGCTGCCAGAGCTAGCAGGGGCTCCTCTCCTTGGTGCCACGCAGGCACGGGCCTGGGGTGACAGCCAGGCAAAAATAAATCAGCACAACTGAAGCGTCCTGGGCTTGCCACGGCAAAAAAGCCAATCACAGAAGTGATGATATTGAGAAAAATCACTTCTTCCATGGAAAATATTCAAAGGCGGTCAAGATGCCAAAAAAATTAAGTCATTCTTTTATAACCCATTAGACTGTGGAGAAAAAGGAGGGATGATCTCTTCCTTTAGATACCTTAAAAATCAGGTAACTGACTTGCCCATGTAAAAACATGCATGGGTTATGAATTTTTATTTCCAGAACATGTCATCTCTATGACTGACACGCTCAGAGCGTAATTTTCCTGTGCAAAGGTGGAGTAATTTTGGTTAGGCAACGTTTATTGCTTTGCATTCTTTTTTAATTGAATTAAATACGTTTTAAATCAGTGTTTTCAGACAAGGCTCACTGAGAAGAAATTTGGCCTAATGAGACCTGAGGTTGTGAGCCAGGAATCCAAAGTCCTTTTTTCAAGTGCTGTTAAAGCCTGGCCCAAGCTGAAGGAGGAGGAGAGAGTCCCGTGGACTCTTCAAAGGCTCTGACTCAGGCAGATTTCTCTCTGTGGTGGTTTCCTCATCTTCCAACTTGGCAGAAATGCCGATTTCTGAGGTGCAGGAGCGCTAATGATTCACCCACACCACACAAGGATCACGGGGAGTTTTGCCTGAGGGGCTGCAGAGAAATTACAGGAGGTTTATTTTATCAACAGCTCTTCCACCAAACTGCAGGAGCGAAGTTTAATCTGCGAACCCAGGAGGTTAGGGAGAGAAGACATCTGTAAAAATCTCTGGAGGGAATGGAAGAGGGTGAAACACGAATATTGTGAGGGCTCAGGTTACAGAACTGAGGAAATTTGCTACAGGTTTAGTTCCTGGGGCTTGGGCAGGCAGAGTTTTTGGCTCAGCTGGGAATATTTTGAGTTTGTGAAGCCATTTACACCCAGCATCTACAGCTTAAACTTGGCAGTTTGGGTATTTTTTATAAACCCAAGGCTTGAGTGTGTGTGTGTGTGTTGATTCTGTTTGATTGGAATTTATGGGTACAAAGGAGAGAATTTTAGCTCATCTCCACAGAGCCCAGACCCAGCCATCCTGGTGTTTAATCTGATCAGGTTTTCTTGGGTGTTTGGAAGAGGTTCTTTCCCCAGGATCTTTGGGACAAGGTGGGGTTTGAGGATCCCTGTGCCACCCTCCCAACTCAGGACATCCCATAATTCTACAATTCCAGAATAAATCAGTGGCTCAGCTGGGAATATTTCGAGTTTGTGAAGCCATTTACATCGTGCATCTACAGCTAAAACTTGGCAGTTTGGGGATTTTTTTATAAACCCAAGGCTTGTATGTGTGTGTGTGTGTGTGTGTGTGTGTGTGTTGATTCTGTTTGATTGGAATTTATGGGTACAAAGGAGAGAATTTTAGCTCATCTCCATAAAGCCAAGCTGAACCAAGCCCAGATCCTGGTGTTTAGATTTGATGCCAGGTTGGAGTTGGTGAACTGCCCCCTCTTGAGCTCTTCTGCTTCCAACCTTGGCCTGAATGTCCCCAACTTTGTCCCTGTGAGACAAAACCAATTCCCGTGGGGATGGCTCTGATCGAGAATCAGGCGGCTGAGGTGAGGACTCCGGGGAGATTTTCCCAGGGCCAGGTGAAGCCATTGGGGTAAATCCTTGGGGAATTCTCGGGCTGAGGGGATCCTGTTCAGCCTAATGAGACCTGAAGATGCGAGCCAGGAGTACAAAATCCTTTTTTCAAGCGCTGTTCACACTGAAGGTTTGGACCTTTGGACAAAATGAAATGAGCGTTGCATCCCCACCCTCAGCTCCCAGCCGGGTGGGACTGGGAGCAACCGGGGGCGCTGCTGGTAAAGGTGAGTGCCCCGAAAAGTACTTTTTTAAAGCTTTTTCTTTTCCCACCACCCCCCCAAACATCCCTGGAACAAAGAGAACGGTGAGGAAAACAGAGCTGGAAGCTTATTGACAAATTCTAGCTGCAACTGCAAGCCAGACACACAGGGCGAGCGCAGATTACAGTAATTTTAATTGCCTGTAATGCAGCCCCCCCTCTCCCCCTCCTTGCTCTCTCCTTCCTCCTCCTCCTCCTGTGCTCCCTCTCCCCCCGCCAGTCCCCGTCTCCCCCCCCTCAGAGTTAATCTGTCGCTCGATTCTCAGCTTTTCTTTTGCTTCTGGTTTCATTTTCAGATGACAAAATTCAAGGCACACAGCTCTGCTGTCTGGTTGCCCTGGTAACGGCAGCCTATTATCGTACCTTGTCATTCATCAAGAAAGAATTGCACTTGACAGAGATAGACCAAAATGCCTGCAGTCTGCAGCATTAAAAAAAAAAAAAAAAAAGAAAAAAAAAAGGGGGGAAAAAAAAAAAAGAGAAAAAAAACTGTTTTCTTTTCTTCCAAGTATGTAAAAGGCCTTTAATGCCTATTTAGCTACATGTTTTATTTAACGTTGCTTATTATCCACTAAAGTGATTGTCGAAACTCGTAGGAATAGATATTCCCCTCCTCAAAATTCGATTTAAGTCGAATTTGTCATTCTGCCCGGCTTTCAAACCCTTCTAGGCTGGTGCACAATATAAAGGAAATGGTTAAATGATAAATGTTTTGCATGTTGGATTGGCCAAGTGACCACACAAATGCTGCTTTTCTGCTTAATTATGGCTTGTGTTGGGCAGCTTTTCCTGCTCTCTTTATGGAGCTTCAAAAATAATTAGCAGGGTATGTAATAAATAATTGAATTTTATCTTTAATTAATCCTGCAAGTGTTATGGGCTACAGATAAGTGGATGGCCATAAAAAGTACATATGTACACATGTGTTGCATGTCTTGGGGAGGGAGAGGTTTCTCTGAGCAGAAAATCAGTAATCACTCTTTCTAAAGTTGGACCAGTTCCCAAGTTCATTGTTCTTCAAAGGCAGGAAAAGGTAATTGCTTGTTATTTTGCCTACCTCATCTCTGCCATCTGAATTAACCCAAATGAATTCCTGAAATCTGTGGCCTTGTACCTTTTGGTTGGTTTGGTTGGATACTGAAATTCCTACTATTATTATTATTATTATTTTTATTTATTTTCTTTTTATTTATTTTCCTAAGTATTATTATTTTGATTTTTTAAAATCTTGGTATTTTTCAGGCAGTTGTTGAAATAGCTGTAACTGAGGTTTGGGGTGTTGGGAGCTGTTTTATACCAGGATTTTGGGCCAGTTTTTTGTGGTTTTTTTTTTCCTTACAGTGGTCAATTTGCTTGTAAAAGGTGAGATCTGCTGTAAAATAGGTTTTATTGGCCATGTGGCATTTTAAGTACATATCCTCCTTGCTTGGTGTTTGCGTCTCTGATTATGGAATCTTTTGTCCAAAGAGATGAGAGGGGGGAAAAAAAAAATAGGGAAAGGGAGAGACAGCAGAGGGGAGGAGGACTGAGTGCACTTAAAAAAGGGGGAAAAAAATAAAATTCCTTGCACAGATCCCAGTGCCAGCTCTGTTTATTTTCCTGGAGCATGCCACGGGCGTTGTAAGGAATTTTGGGAGCTCACTTTGCGCTCCCCCACCAAAAACAGGGACCTGAGTGCTGCTCCCTGTGCCTCTTTCTGTCTCCTCAAGCTCCCACGTGGGAAGGGTTGGGGTGGCACCAAAGCACAGGCAGGGCTTCCCATCAGCGGGATGGAGGCACAAACCCAGGGTTTGTGGGGTTTATTTGGATCAGCGACAACAAAATCCATCAAAATCCCCCCCAAAAACCAACAGCAACAAAAAGAGCAGAGGGAGAGGGAGAAACCCTAAAGTTTGTATTAATTTACTCGTTCCTAGAGCCACTCCTGAGCTTTCTCCTTTAATTCCAGAGTCACGCACCCAGAGTTTGTGGGGTTTGTGGGGAGAAGTGACAACAGAACCAACCAAAAATCCAACAACAATAAGAACAGCAGGGGAGAGAGAGAGAGGTCCTTAAATTTGTGCTAATCTGGCCATTCCTAGAGCCACTCCTGAACTTCCTCCTTTAATTCCAGAGTCACACACACGAGTTTGTGGGGTTTATTCAGATTGGTGACAACAGAACCAACCAAAGAAACCAATGGCAAGAGGAGAGGGAGAAGCCCTAACATTTGTATTAATTTACCCATTCCTAGAGCCAATCCTGAACTTTCTCCATCAATTCCAGGGTCATGAGTCCAGGGTTTGTGGGGAGAAGTGACAACAGAACCAACCAAAAAGACCCAACAACAATAAGAACAGGGAGAGAGGGAGAAGCCCTAAAATTTGTATTAACCCAGCCGTTCCTAGAACCACTCCTGAGCTTTCTTCTTTCATTCCAGAGTCACAAGTCCAGGGTTCCTGGGGTTTATTTAGAGAAGTGACAACAAAACCAACCAAAAAAACCCAAAAACCCCAAAAAATAAGACACCAAGAGCAAAGGGAGAGGGAGAAGCCCTAAACTTTGTATTAACCCAGCCATTCCTAGAGCCACTCCTGAGCTTTCTCCTTTCATTCCAGAGTCACAAGTCCAGGGTTTATGGGGGAGAAGTGGCAACAAAACCAACCAAAAATCCCCAAAAAACCAAGAGCAGAGACAGAGTGAGGAGCCTAAAGTTTGTATTAATTTGCCCATTCCTAGAACTACTCCTGAACTTTTTCCTTTAATTCCAGAGATTCCAGAGTCACAAACCCAGGGCTCCTGAGGTTTATTTGGATTACTGACAACTAAACCAACCAAAAAAAAAAAAATAAACCAAAAAACCAAGAGCAGAGGGAGAGGGAGAAACCCTAAAATTTGAAATTTGTATTAATTTGCCCGTTCCTAGAGCCACTCCTGAACTTTCTCCTTTAATTCCGCCGCGCCACCAGCGCTCATTTCCTGCCCAAGCCCCGTCCCACCTTTTGATTCTGAAATCTCCCTAAGGCGAGGGGGTTTGGGCAGACAAAGGGCTGAACAGGCAGAAACAATTAAAGCAGCAGATACAGTGAAAACCAACACCACAGCATCGGGGCAAGAAATTGCGCCGGCCCGGCGGATTCCGTGGCGCATTTGATGTTTCAAGGGTCGCTCTCATGGTTCCTGCAGATTCCCCCAGCTTTCCTCTGGGCTGAAGGAGCTCTGCCATCCCTTAGGACCTCATAAATACACAGAAGCACTGGAAATTATATATATATATATTTTTTTTTTTTTTGTATTAATATTAAATGATAATCTCGTCGGAAGGGGGGAAAAAAAATATAAAAGGCTGGAGCTCGATCTTCTCCCTTCAGCTGCAAAATGGCTCTTTTAAGTCCCTTTTAAATGCTCACATATGTCTTGATGAAAAATTGGAATTTGGAATGTTTGTACAGCCCTGAATAGTGCAAGTGAATATCCTTAAATTAGCTTTTCAAGTTGATTTACAGCCTGAGAATTCTGTACCGAGACATGGGTGTTATCTGGTAAGGAAGGAATAGGTTTTGCTGTTATTGTCTGGCTGGGTGGCTTTGCTGGGAAACAAAATGGGAGCCAAAACGCCAGAGCAAAAAATGAACTTTCAGGAGGAGAAAAGGCTACGTGGGAATTAGCAAAGGAAGGGATGAACTTGCTCAAAAATTCAAGTGCTGGTTGATTTTCTCAAAAAAAGGCATTCTAACTAAGATTAATTGATCAAATCTCACAGTACAAGGGAAAAACTAAATCTCTGGGAGTTGATATTTGTTTTACTTGAGAACATCTATCAGCTATATCTAATTAATTGTTTGTGTCTATTGATGTGTGTATCATTTATCTCACTGTCTCCAGCCTCTTATTTTTTAGTTCTATTTCTTATATCTTATATTTCTTGTATCTTATACTTCTTATATCTTATATTTCTTGTATCTTGTATTTCTTATATCTTTCTCTTATACTTTTGTTATATTTTTTATTTAGTTATATTTTAGTTTTTAGCTCTATTTCTGCAACCTGAGGTGGTGATGGATCAAGAAAATAAGGGCAGTGGGGCTGAGCTCTGTGGATTTCTGAGCATTTTTAACCCTGTGGACACCAAAAAATGCAGTGACTGGAGCTTCAGTTGGGTGGATGGAAATGGATTTATTTGGGGATGGTCATGAAAAACCTTTAGAACAGCAGAAAAAATGAGGAACCTCAGCCAGGAATCTTTACTGAAAGCGTTTCAGCATCTCCTTCAGGGTTATTTATTTATTTTACCCCCTGGCTTGTGGGGAGCAGCTGATTCTTCAAGGCCAAGTTTTTAGCGCATCCCTGGGGTTCGGAGCCTCCATCTCCCTCCAAAGTGGAAGTCAAAGAGATTCCTGCTCAGGAAAAGCCCTGTCCTGGGAGGGAATCCCAGGAAAAACCCCCAAAAATTGCCTTTGGAGGGTGAGGAAGGTCCTGGAGGAGCTTTGTGTGTGTGAGAGGCAGCTGGGGGCTTGATTGAACCCAGCCTTTGGGTATCCACACAATGAAACAACTCCTGGAAACCAAACTTTTCCCTCTCTCTTCCCCCCCTATTTTTTTTCCCTTTTCTCCTTTTTTTTTTTCCTTCTTTTTTCTTTTTTTTTTGGGTTTTTTTTTCCCCTCTCCCTTTCCTCCTACTGCAGTGAAAATTCGAGGAATGCTGGGAGGAGAGCAGAGCCATGGCACAGCGTGTGCTTATCTAAAGTTCAGCCAGAACAGAGGGACTCTCCTACCTCTGAATGCGCCCTGAAATTCAAATGCCACAGCTCAGATTCCCACTTGAGCTCATCATGAGTTACACCCTGGGCTGCAAATCTTCCCTTGCACTGGCCCAGGCCCTGCTGGAAGTGAGGGAGTAGCAAAAGGAGAGAGCTCCCTGTCTTTTTGCTCCATGAAATATGTAAAATATACATTTATGTTATAAAAAATATCCATTTCTGGGCTCTTTTTCATGCAAAATCCACTGTTTTCAGGAGCTCCACTGAAGATTAAGGTCCAGATCCACCTTTTCTCACTCTTATTTCACTGACAAAATCTTTATCTGGAGGCATTGAAACAATGCATTTTGAAGTTATTATTTACGATTATTCATGTATTAATATATTATTATATAAAATATACATTTATGTTATAAAAAATATCCATTTCTGGGCTCTTTTTTGTGCAAAATCCACTGTTTTCAGGAGCTCCACTGAAGGTTAAGGTCCAGATCCACCTTTTCTCACTCTTATTTCACTGACAAAATCTTTCTCTGGAGGCATTGAAACAATGCATTTTAAGTTATTATTTACTATTATTCATGTATTCATATATTATTATATAAAATATACATTTATGTTATAAAAAATATCCATTTCTGGGCTCTTTTTCATGCAAAATCCACTGTTTTCAGGAGCTCCACTGAAGATTAAGGTCCAGATCCACCTTTTCTCACTCTTATTTCAGTGCTAAGAGCTGAAATCTTACTCTGGAAGCACTGAAACAATGCATTTTGAATTATTATTCATTATTATGCATTTCTTATGATGCCTTTTAATTATTACTATATAAATGTTATATAAAATATCAATTTCCGGATATTTAATGCAAAATCACTGCTTCCAGGAGCTCCACTGAAGGCTAAGGTCCAGATCCACCTTTTCTCACTATTTCAATGCTAACAGCTGAAATATTTCTCTGAAGGCACTGAAACAATGCATTTTAATTATTATTTATTATTATGGGTTTATTGTTTATGATATTATTATATCAAATGTACATTTATATTATATAAAATATCCATTTCTGGGCTCTTTTTCATGTAAAATCCACTGCTTCCAGGAGCTCCACTAAGGTTAAGTGGCTCCACCTTTTCTCACTCTTATTTCAGAGTTAACAGCCAAAATCTTTCTCTAGAGGCACTGAAACAATGCATTTTAATTACTATTTATTATTATGCATTTATTATTTATTATTTATTATATCAAATATACATTTATTTTATTAAAAATATCCATTTCTGGGCCCTTTTTAATGCAAAATCCAGTGTTTTCAGGAGCTCCACTGAAGGTTAAGTGGCTCCACCTTTTCCCATTCTTATTTCAGTGCTAAAAGCCAAAATCTTTCTCTAGAGGCATTAAAACACTGTATTTTGAATTATTTTCTCTTAAATCAGTTAAAATGAAGCGTAAAGCACTTGGAAAATGTAGTTGGAGAGTTGAGGGGTATCTATGAAGGACAGTGTGGTGACAATTTTTATTTTTTATTGAAGGATACCAAAACATCTCAGCTGTGCCATCCTGGCTATCCAGGATCTGGTTGGGATTTTTCTCCCCAAGGAAAAAAAATCTGAATTTTTCTCTACTTTCACTATTCCTCTCTCAAGTACAAGTCATTTTAATCTCATTACGACCTGCAGATTTTAATTTTAATTAAAATGATCAGATTTTGGGTCTGATTTTCAGCCATGGATGGATGAGGAATTTATTTCCGGTATGGAATAATTTATAATTATGAGGAATTTATTTCCGGTATGGAATAATTTATAACTTTCCTTTGGGGAAAGGGACACTGTGTGTGTCTCTAAGGTTTCTGCTCACCCTAAATCAATAAATTAACCCTGGATCTGAGTCCCTTAGTCCAGCCTGGCCTGGAATTGTTCTTTTCCTTTATTTTTGTGCTGAGGTTGGTGGGGAGGTTTTTCCTGGAATCTCTCATATTGGAGCAAAAGGGGCTGCTGGAATTCCCTTTCTGCCAAGAACTGTTGTGCAAACCAGTTTATTTCTGTTCTAATTGCAGGATTAACATCTTCAGGGGCCTAAAAATATCTGGAATTAGGAAGTGCTAGTGAAAGGCGCTTCCCCAATTCCTGATTAGATTTTTCCTGTATGAGGAAAAGTGGCTACAGCTTAAAAAAAAAAAAAATGAAGGATTTTGGACTTAGGAACTCAAATGATCCATTGTAACCTGGCAAGGGGAAATGTGGAATTTCCAAGCTGCACTTACACTGTCAGAAAGAGCTTCAAAAACTGAAATAAATCTTCACTTCCACACCAAAACCAGTGGAGGATCATCTTTGTGCACCTGGTGGATTTTTTTGGGGGGTGTTAAATCCGTAGAAATACCTTAATTTACACATTAAGCCAACTTTTCTAATTTTTTCAGGCTTCTCCCAGGGCAGGTCTGAAATTAAATTGAATTAAGACAATGAGGGAAAATTTATTTCATGCAGCAGGAAAAAAACCAAACGGCCCCATTCAAAAAAAATCCACGTCTTCCTTTTTGAAATTTGCTTCCCAATTTCCATCAAGATTCAAAAGTTTCTGCTTGGGGAATTGGTTTAATCATTGGGTACAACGTGTTGCCAGAATTAATGTCTGCAGTGATTTAGGGAAGCATCAGTGGGTCTTTGAGGTCTCTTTTCTCAATTAAATCTGTAAAAAATAAAACCCAAATGCTGCTTTTTTTTCATTACCAGTTAAGTGTTTTGGCAAAGATTTCAGGCAAGTTTTGCAGCCTTTGCACTTTTTCCCTCAAATTCTTGCAATCAGGCTGTTTTAAACGCTATTAATTGATTATTTCTCTTTTAATTTCCCCAAAATGTTTATTCTCAGGAGCAAAAAAAAAGGATTAGAACCACGCCCAGCACAGTCACCTTTAAAAGCTCCTGTTCAGAAAATGAAGCAGAAATCCAAAACTGGATGAGGATTTCAATTATGGGGGGTAAAAAAAGAACATGATAAAAATACTTTGAATGTTTTCTGTCCTTCCTATTTGTTCCAAGCAGATCATTTTCGGCATGGAAGTGTCTAAATGCCTAAATAAATGGGATGCATTAAAGGAGTTAAAGCAAGATTTTATCCCCCAGCTGCTGCTAAAAACTTCTTCAATTCTTGATTTAATGACCAGTATGGATTTGCAGAGAAAGAAAAAAAAAAAAAGCAACAGAAGGAGGGGAAATGTAGAAAATTTCTTTTCTATGTGGATTCCACTACTATAAATAAAGTGCACCACAACCAAAGGGGGAGGGTGGCACTTTGGGTTGATATTTTAGCATTAATTTTTAGCAGCAGCCTGGCTGCTGGGTTTTGGTTCTCTTTTCCCTACTTTCTTGGTAGAAATTCATTAAATATTGCTGTAGGATTGTGACCTGAAGCAGTTCCAGACCCCGGTGTCAGCTGCAATCCTGAGTCTGAAAAGGAATTAGGAAAGTAACACCCAAAACTTCTCATAGCCTTCTACCTTTTGAAATTCTTGGTTCTCTTTGAGCTTTTTTTACCAGATTTTCCTCCTCAACCACAGGTGCCAAAATCACCTTCCTATGTCCATCCCTCTTGATGATGCTGTCCCAGATTTCCCTGATTTCAGGAGCTGTTTCATGGATAAAAATCGCAAATTAGTGGTCAAGCCTCTATTGCCGGAGCGTTGGAGGTTTCTGAGACATAAAGAGAATTTCCAGCCCATGGTTGGGGTGAAATATTGAAATTTTTACCTCGCTGGGCTTGGCTGGGAGCTGCTGAGGCTGGGATGGGGTCGGGGATGTGCCCTACTTAGGAGAGGAGCTGGCAGGGGTTGTTTTGTTTGCTTGTTTTGATTTGGGAAGCCTCGAAACAAAGGCAGCTCCAACCAGGCTGTGCTCATCACAAAAGCATATTTGTAAAGATATTTACTGATAAGAATTAAACAGAGCAGAAAATATATTTTATTAGGGGTTTTTTTGGGTGGTTTTTTTGGGGGGGGATTTTTTCTGGTGATTCAGGTGCTTTTTTTCCCTACTGCACGTTTGGATGTGTTCACTTCAGTCCATGATTTTAAGGCAGGATCATTTTCTTCTTCAGTTTTGTTTTTGAAAAGAAAAAGGAGCCAATCTTGTGTGTGGCAGCAACCAGGGGCTGATCTCACCATTCCAGGGGATACAGAACCCCCTGTCTCGAGCGTTTCTGTCACAACCCCTTGGGGAAAGTGGAGGGGAAGCTGGGAAAAACAAAAAAAAGGGTACAACGGCAGTTTGAAAAATTCCATTTTTGAAATGCCTCTTAATGAGCAGCTCTGCTAAAAGCACCCGTCCTTCCCTCCCAAATAAGTTATCCAGGAGGTTTGGTGGATGGTTTTGCCATGGTTATTTGTGGTAGAATGGGTTAAATATCGTTTTGGCCATGCAATTTCCAGCAGGAATTCTATTGGAGTTCCTTTTGGAAATGGAGATTCCTCGCGGAACCATTGGGTTTGTCCATCTGTGGGTAAAAATCACCCCCCAAACCTCCAGCTCATTGAACAAGGTCCCATTTTGGCTCAGCTCTGACAGCTCTTTGACCAGCCACATGTCACTGCTGGCTACAAAAAATCAGCAATTCCCCCAAAAATCAGACCTTGCAGCTCCTTTGTTGGCCAGAGAAATTGGTCACTTCCATGTGAAACAACAGGAAAAAAAGGGCAGGCTCCAATCTTCATTATTTTTAATGATTTAGCTGCAAACAGGTAATTATTCTTAGCACTGAAAGCATCAATGTACACAAAATCTGTATTTTTTCCAAGTGATTCGATCTATGGTGGAGAGAAAGGGATGAATTTGGGGAGAATAATTGTGAAGAGTTTTAGGAAACATTCCTGGTGCAAGTCTTGTCTCTAATAACCTGCAATAACTGAGGTTAATGCCTGTATTTTCACATGAATAAATATATCCAGGGCAAAACTCAGTGGAGGGGGATTTTTCGTCTTGTTTGAGCACACCTAGAGAAAAAAAAAAGGGAATAAATTCTTTTTTTTCTCTCTTTTTAGCATCTTCATTTAAAATAAGCCGCCTCAAAAGTACGATGCTGAAAAAACAAAGGAGAAAGAGCAGCTCTTCAAGGAAATGCTCTTAAACATAAGGATATGAGATAATGAAATGGGCTGCTGGGATAAGCATATTTATTGGGTTTGTTATGTATCAAATGTAACAAAAGTAAAGTGTCTGAAGAACTCCATGTGTGGTTCCTTCACACTCTTTGATCACACAATTCCCCCTTTAATTCAGATGCAGTAGAGCTTAAGTGGCTTCATTGATGTGTTAAGTGTGGAATGATTTTTGTATAAAATAAAAAAAAAAAAAAAAAAAGAAGAAGAAAGAAAAAGAGAAAAAAAAAAAAAAAGAGCCCATTATGTGTCCAGAAAAGCCTTGTGTGCACTTGTTTATTGAGACAGGAAGTCGCTTTCCCACACCGAACAACGGTGCTGAAACACTGAAAAATTGTGTAGGGGAAGAAAAGTAAAGGAAACTTAATTTTCTACCTGGCAGATATCGGCCTCCGGAGGAAGAAGTAGACAATGAGATTGGCCTTCAAGTGAATAATAGAGGCTGATTGATTTTAGGAAAATGCTCCCCACCATTTATGGAGGGGGTTCATGTGCTGCTTTTGTTAGGAAAATGGGAGGATTTGGGAGCACTTTGTAGTGAGGCTGCTGCTGCTGGAGGAGCAAACCCCCAGCAGAAGGGCTGGCAGGTACAAACACAGCATTTCAATAGATATTAAAAAGAAAAAAAAAACCCAAAAAACCACGTTTAGGTCGTTCCTTCCTGGTTTATCACCGGCAGGGATCCTCGTGAGGAACAAAGCCTGGGATGCTGCAGTGGTGTAAAATCAGGAGAGTTGCTTTTATCTGAGACAAAGGAGAGACTCCCTGCTACCACACCTGATACCCAGGCCTGAATTTTAATATCTAAACCAGCAAAAAAAGAAATCGGATGGGCTGTTTTTTTAGGCTGAGGGTTAATATGGATTTGCTCCCACCCAGGAATTTTAACAGGAATAATATCAGCTCCAATATTCAGATCATCTCAGGCTCCTCTTTGGTCAGGGAGGGCTGTGGGCTGGAGGTGAAATATGGAATGCAGACATTTATTGGTGTTCCAGGAGCAGCTGTGAGTGCCCACAAAGGTCAGGAGAGCAGCAGGCCCAGAGCTGTGGGCTCAGAGCCCAGAGCTGGAATCAGAGGGAGAAACCCAAGGTCTGAGGAGCAAGAGTGGCACTGAAACATGGATGGGCCCACCAAAGGTCGCCTCATCCACAGGCAGCAGAGACCAGGCTAAAAATCAGAATTTGCAGGTTCTGTGTTGCTGTATTTTCATATTTCCTGGCTTTGTTTTTCTGGATTTGCTCAGCAAATAATGCTGTGCCACCGCTGTGTGCTTTGTGCTCAGTGCTGAGGTCTCTCTTCACTTTGGAATCTTGTAAAAATGTGTGGTTTCCTCAGCCCTGCTGCCAAAACCAGGGCTATTCAAACCAAACTAACACAAAATCCCTCCAGAATGCAGAGTGGGCTTCATAAATATTACCTTGAGGTGGATTTGTGCAGAACGGTCAGAGGGAAAAATCCCAAATCTTCCCTTTGCCCCAAACCGGGTCTGCAGGACTCAGGGACAGCCACCCTGGCTGTGTCCCTCTGACTGCAGGGCACTTGTTCCTTTTACCTGGGTGCCAAATCTCCTCCTAAACGTGTGTCCTGGACTTTGGGATCTTTCCCAGCCTCTCTTTAATCCTTGGAAAGCAGGGCCGGCAGGGGAAGCTGCCCTGCCACACGTGCTCCTTCCCGCTGGCACACGCAGCTCCCCCTTCCCTAACCCTGCTCTGCCAGAGCCTTTTCCAGCCTGTACAAAACACAAAACTCTCCTTCCTTTCAGCACCATCTCCCCACACCCAGCACATTCCTTTCATGTGCTCAGCCCCATGGCCTTATCTCTGCCTCTCGCCCTAATTATGAAATGTGTGGTATGTTGCTGCTCCGTGAGAACAGAGAGAGCTGCAACTGGGCAGAAGTTAAAGGACTCCTCTCATTACTCTTCAGGCAACTCAGGGTCAGGATAAACTGGCAGCCCTTGGTTGTTTGGGTGGGGTCTTTAATCCCTTTTTCCTTGGGAATGGAAATACATAATGAAAATAAATTGACATTACCGTTAGACCTGTCAGCGAAATCTTGATTTTGAGGATGGCTGAAGGAATGATGCTTGCACTGAGCACTGGTTTGGGGTCTGAAGTGTCACTCACACCTGACAGACACTGGGACAGCCCAGAGGATTTGGATGTGGAGCTCCTGCTCGACCTGGGCTCTGGCTGCCGTGGCCTTGCTGCCTCTCTCCATCAGCACGGATTTGCCTCTCTGTTCCCTGAGCTGCAGGACCTCAGTGCAGAGCAGAATTCCCGTGCCTGGCAGGCGTGTGCTCCTTAAAATGCAGCTGTCAGACCCTTTGCAGTGGGCCCTTCAGAGAGGATGGCTACTGGCTGCTGTCTGCTTCCACCCACACTGGCTGGAGCAGCAAGGCAGGAGATGGGTGCCTCTGAAAACGCAGGAGCGCTCCTGAGCTGGGCAGAACCCCCCTCTCCCTCAGTTATTTGCAAATCCAGACTGCATTAGCCTGGTCATAGAGCAAGAAGAGATTCGTGACCTGCCATCCATTCCTGCTCCTCCTGACCCTCCCCCTAGCCCCACTTTGTCAGCCCTTAGTGAACCAAAAACTGGCTTTTCTGATTTGAATCATGATTCAGCCTGATGCGATTTGAAATGCCTGAATTCTTAACCCCCTGCATGATGGGGTTTTATCTCATGGAAATGCCAGCAGCCTTTAAGTCAGGCATGGCAGAGCCCTGCCAGCCTCTCTACCCAGCATGCTAAATAAATGATAAATATTGTTGCACATATGTTACATCTGTCAAAAGTGTCAGCATCACGCAATCATTGTGTGGCCTTTATAAGGTGATGAAAGGAGCAAAAACAACAACAAACCCTAATGCAAACATCAGATAGGCATTGGAGGTTCCCTGACAGTGCAAATCAAATTCCCACTTGGTGAAATAGGCTTTGAGGAAGGGGGTGAGCTAAAGAGCTGAAAACACTGGATGTGCTGTGGATTTAGAGACTTCCCATCAGGTCAAGGCAGCCCCAGCTCCTCACACTGCAGTGGGGATGGTGCTTTTACTATTTTCAATTAAAAGGCCCCAAGTTCTGCTTTTAAACAGCAGGTTCAGGTGTGGGAGGAGAAGGGGAGTAAATACAGAAAACTCTTACTGATGTTCCTGCTCAATGCTGATGTGCAGTAAAGGAGAAGGGGAGTAAATACAGAAAACTCTTACTGATGTTCCTGCTCAATGTTGATGTGCAGTAAAGGAGAAGGGGAGTAAATACAGAAAACTCTTACTGATGTTCCTGCTCAATGCTGATGTGCAGTAAAGGAGAAGGGGAGTAAATACACAAAGCTCTTACTGATGTTCCTGCTCAATGTTGATGTGCAGTCCCCCTTCATCCTGCTGAAGGCTGGGAAATCCAGTCTTACTCTTCCCCAAGGCAGGAATTTTTAGCACCCCTCGCTCCTGAAGGGGCATTTGGGAGGCAGGGGGAGCTGGGATCAGCCCTAATGCCAGGAACCCACAGCCCCCGTGTCTGTCTGAGCCTTGCCAGGGTCACTTTGAAGGGCAGCCCAGCCCTGCAAAGGTCCTGCTGTGCCTGGGGGAAGGAGGAGGAGGAGGCAGGAGAGGGAGGAGAAGGCTGTCAGTCTGCTGGTGCACCAGCTGAGCAGGGATGCTGCAGCGCTAATGCATCCTCCTCCCCTGCAGCAGAGCTGCAGATCCTCAGAGGAGCATTTCAGAGGCTCTGCCCCTCCCCAGGGCAGCGCTGGAGCTGCTCCACCTCCCGCCCAAGGCTCTGCCTAAGGGCAAAATCTCAGCCCAAGGAACGTATTCCTGTGTGTCTGCCTCGCTCCCTCCCGAAGAAAAAGGGTCACAGTGGCATTTACCTCCAAGTCTATTAAAAAACATTGAACTCCCAGAGTGTGGCATGTGTGTTTCCTATTAAGAAGGCAGTTCCAGACTAATAACCATTTTTAATGGCTGTCGTTGTGCTTTGCACTAAATGATATCAGCCATTATTGCAGGAGAAAGGCAAAGAAGCCTGGAAAATTAAATGAAATCCTTCTGTGGAAATTTCAAAGGGGATCAAAGATGCTCCCCAGTTATTTTTTTTATCTTGAGCCCAGGTGGACTTTTCCTTGTTCCAGTGTGAGGTAGGGAAACCCTGGAAAAGCAGAACACAGGAATGGTTTTCCCTTTCCTCCTTTAAATTGTTGGAAGTCAGGTAATTTTCTTAGAACTGGGCCCACAGAGGCTTGGGAAGGTCAGTGGATGGTGGCAGAGAGCAGAATGGTGTTTGGTCAATCCTTTGTTTGCTCCTCCCATCTGGTCGTGCAGAAATAAATTCTCCTTTAAAATAAATTCTTTAAAATAAATTCTCTTGTAGGATGTGACTCACCTCACCCTAAAATTCAGGTGAAAACGACTCTGTACCCCAAAAATGGCTGCTCCACTTTTTTATAGAGAAGGATCCAAGGATGATTGGGTCTGAGAACTCACCTTGAGGGATTAGACAAGAGGGAGAGGCAGGGACAGGTTTGTTGACCTCCACAATGTGTTTTGAATTAGTTGTAGACTACGACCTCAAGTTGAGAAAAATTCAAACCAGCCTGGTGGTGCTGAAGCAAGTCAGATTTGGCTGAGGCCTAATGGTTTGTAATTTAGTTTAAGACCATGACTGTGAGGCTTAAAAATCCCAAACAGTGGGGCTTGCAGGCACGTTGAGCATCTATTAATGACATGGCAGTGAAAGTAGAGGTTTGTTTTTTTTTTCCTCAATATTCAGTTCTGCCAGGTTCTGAGCTGCCCAGACCTCCCACTATTTCTGTGGGAAGGGGAGTTGCCCACAGAGTTGTAGGATCTGGCCCTCCCAGGGATAAATTATCTTTGTCCCCTAATTCCAAGGGAGTTACCTCATTCAGAGAAGTGCAGAAGAGTCCTGGTACCTACAGGGAAAACTCTGCAGGTCAGGGTGATCCATTTAGATTATCCCATTAAGAAAGATGCAGCCTGTTTTCCAAATGCACACAAACCTAACTAACTTCGTTGCTCTAATTAGCCCCTGCTGCAATTTCCACCATGCTATTAAAATAAGTTATACTCAAATGCAATGAAATGCCTGTAAATCAAGGGAGATTAAAGATCCCTCTGGCTGCAGAGATGTGTTTATCACAAGGGCTTTAACATCCTGAATTTTAAGAGATGCTGCACACTGAGGCAGCCTGGGTTCACAGGGAGGAGCAATCTGTCTCCTTGCATCCTCTCACAGAGCTGGGGAACCAAGACAGACACTGCTATTGTATTTTCCTTTGGTTTTTAGCACAAAATATGTGCAAATTCAGTTGTTTAGGCTGAAGGTAGGTGTTGTTTTGTGCCTGCTCAGAGCCTCCTCTCTGGGATTTATTTCCCAGTTGATGGTTGGGTTGGAATGAACCTAGATCTGAAAGGGGAGACTTGTAATGAATTTGGTGTTAAATCTTAATTTTTCTTTTTTAAAGAGATTTTGTTAAAAAATAAATCAGTGTTTTTAAGTTTTAAACTTAACTTTGAAGTTAAGTTTACATTTGACTAAGGAAGTGACATAGAATAAAAATTACTTTAGATCCCATTATGGAATAAAAATTACTTTAGGTGCTTTGAGGCTCTTTCAGCCAGACTGGGGTGTGTCAGGTGAGAACCTAATCCTTGCATTTGTGCCAGCCTTCACTCACTGCTTAGTAAGCTTATATTTGATTCCTGAATTCCCTATTTTTCTCCTCTTTTGGGTTGGATTTCCAAAGGCATGCAGTGCTAGCACAGCAAGGGATGGCTTGAAGCTGGAGGAAGGTAGATTTAGATGGGATATTGGGAATAAATTCCTCCCTGGGAGGGTGGGCAGGCCCTGGCACAGGGTGCCCAGGGGCTGCTCCATCCCTGGCAGCGCCCAAGGCCAGGCTGGATGGGGCTTGGAGCACCCTGGGATAATGGGAGGGGTCAGGGTGGAACTGGATGAGCTTTAAGGTCCCTGCTGACCCAAACCATGCTGGGGCTCTGTGATCTGTTCGGTTGCATCCCTCCTCACTTACATCCCCTGCTCTTTTCCCCTCCTGTGTGAGATCCACAGAGAAAATGGACCCAATCTGTTTGAAACACACGAGGAGCTGATACATTTATCCTGGGTCCAGTTCCAGAGAGATTAATTGCCTGGCTGAGAATCACTTGGGGAAGGCAGTGGCTAATCTTCAACCCAAGCTCCCTTCCCAGCCTCACAGGAGAGCACAGCAGTTATTTTAGGCTGTTGCTCCTGGTGTTTATTCTGGCTGAATCGTGCATCCCTCCCCTGCAGCGTTGCCATGTCACTGCAGAGCCTTCCTCTCTGAACAGCCGTGCAGAAATCACCTCTCTGTAGGAGAAACGGGGCTAGGAGGGTTGGGATGGACAGAGAGCAGAGATCTCTGCAGCCAGGGCTGGAATTTGGGGTTTATTGCAAAGGGCCGTGGGTGCAGGGCCCTGCTGGGAGCTGGCAGCCACAGCTCAGAGCAGGCCTGAGAGAGGGAGAGAGAGATAAAGAGAGTGGTAAAGAGAGAAAGAGAGAGTAGAAGAGAGGATCAGAGGGTGAGGTTCCTGTTACAATACAATAAATCTTCTTCTGGTCTTGGAACTTGGGGTTTATTGCAAAGGGCCAAGTGCAGGGCCCTGCTTGGAGCTGCCAGCACAGCTGGAGCAGGACTGAGAGAAGAGAGGGGAGAGAGGATGAGAGGGTGAGAGAGTAAAAGGGGTAAGAGAGCGAGGTTCCCGTTACAATACAATAAATCATCTTCTGTGTTGAACATTCTAATTCTCACTAACCAATCTAGTACAAGATACAAATCCTACAGCATTTCCATACAGCCTATAAGAATCATTACATTACCGGACTGTGTCACATTTTAAACCCTATAAACTCCTCTTTGGGCCCCTTCTGCCAAGCTGCAGGGTCTGCTCTGCCCCTTGGGCCTGTCTGCAAGCAGAGGGTGTTGTTCCATCAAAAGGGGATCACCTTCAGCAGCCACACCATTGTTTTCCAGTTGTTCAGTAACTGAGGGATCTCAAAGCTTGCTTTCATTTCAATCTCACTTATGGTTTCTATATTCTCAAACTCTTTTGCCAGACAATCATATTGATAAGGCCTTCCTGTTTCATCTTCCCCAACACCTCTCCACTGCTCTCCTCTGCCTCTGCTCCTCAGCAGCAGCATTTTGTTATCCCCAGGAGCAGCAGCAGCATCTCAGCACCTTTGTGCAGCCCAAGAGGAGCTGCACACACAGAACCTCTGCTCGCAGCACCGGGCCGATATCCGCGCGCGTTTTCTCCCCCGATAGAATTCTCCTTCTGTTTCACCAGACAAATAATCTGTTGCGACTCTTATTGCTTCTTATCTTTTGCAGCTTGGCCCGGTTCCACGCACCATTTTGTTCTCAGAGATGCCTAAGCTGATTCTTCAGCGCCAGCCAAAACAAATGAGAGTCTTGGCTGGCGGCGTGGCGGCAGCAGCTGGTTCCACCGCGGCTCCTGAGCCCAGCACTGGGGCACCTCGGGCTGGGATTGGGATCCTTGTCCCTCCTGAGGGTCTGGGGAGCAGGCAGGAGTCTGGAAGAGTTGGGTGATCTGGATTTTAGTGGAGCAGTGGAGGTTTTTATTAGAATCTTTATTAATCTTTATTTATCGTGCGTTGCCCCTTGGTCATGAGGGACACGCGGGGACAGAGCTGGGAATTGGAATTGGGAATTACCCAGGACCTGTCCCAGACACTCCCCTGCTCTGTGATTGTCTCTTTCTTTCTCCAGGCAGATTTTCTCTTTCTCTCTGACACAACCAGAGCACACAGCCTCAAGCTTCACCAAGGGAAATTTAGGCTGGATATTAGGAAAAAGATTTTACAGTTAGAGTGATAAAGTTCTGGAATGTTCTGCCCAGGGAGGTGGTGGAGTCCCCATCCCTGGGTGTGTTTAACAAAGCCTGGATGTGGCACTGGGTGCCAGGGTTGAGTTGGGGTGTTGGGGCTGGGTTGGACTCGATGGTCTTGAAGGTCTCTTCCAACCTGGTGGTTCTGTGATTCTGTGAATTCTGTGAATTCTGTGAATTCTGTGAATTCTGTGAATTCTGTGAATTCTGATTCTGAGGTTTCCCTGCCTTGCCCCCTCCATTCAGGCTGCCAGGACACCACAGCTGGAGCTGGTGTGGCTGCACAACCCCACAGAAACAGGGCCTGGTCCCAGCTGGCCCCACAGGCACTGCTAGTGCAAACATTCCCCCATTGTCCAGTTTATCAGCCCTGGTGCATGGAGGGGATGTACAGCACCCCCAGAAGATTTTCAACACTCACAATGAACACAGTTTGAATTAGAGAAACAAAGAGAAGGTGTAGAATCAAGGCAGTGGTTAACGAATAAAAAGTGCAAGAAAAAACAAGGTCCAGCAGGTTCCTGAACTTCTGGGGTTTGGGATCTTGCCTCAGTCTGGATCTGAGTTTCTGCTGCTTCTCAGGTGTGAAGCTGTGGCAGGAGCTGGATGAGCTCTCAGCTTCTGTTCCACAGACTGAAACCTTCTTTTCCCTTTTTCCTGACCATTCCAGCCCAGGTGAGGATCTTGTAATTGGGCAAACCAGATGGGTTTGGGGACTGCTTGCGACTTTGGGCAAATTCCCTGGTGTCTCACTGATTCTCCTTAATGCCCATCTTTAATAACATTTTCCTACAGCTTCTGTGGGGCTTTTGTGGGATAAAGATAAAATTATCAAGGTGTGTGGCTGTGTAGAGACTGGGAAATGAGGATGGGTGGATGGATGGATGGATGGATGGATGGATGGATGGATGGATGGATGGATGGATGGATGGATTTATAGATCTATAATATGGGAAGGCCAAGCTGGTAAAAAACTTGTAGCCACGCTGTCTCTGCTGAGACAAAGGAACATTATGTCACTGTGAAAATGCCACGCATTTTATTTTAAAAGGACATCGTGGCAAGGCTATAATCAGATCCCTCAGTGCCTTAGACAGCTTCAGAACCTGATTCAATAAAAACATGGCTGGATTCCAGCAGGATGAGGAGAAGCAGGCTCGCTGTGGGGACTTATCTCTGCCTGCAATTCCTCTGTTCCGGAGCACTTTGGAGCACTTGAGCTCCTCTGGGTTGTTTGCTCTTGAACAGGGAGTTTCTGAGGGGGGACATCAAAAAATATTATGTTTGGGTGGGGAGAGCTAATTGATTTGACAGTTAATCAAAAAGTACTAAGGGAAAATCAATATAGAGTAAAACAATCTAGTCTTCAGTTCTATATTGTATTCCCAGTGGCATTGTTGATTGTATAGCATCAATGTCATCTATTTTAGATGGAAATGTTACCAACTATAATGCCACTGTTGATGTTTCAAAACGCTTCTAATCTCATTTCAATAATAGCTTCTGTCTCTCTCAGTGACACACGTGCCATAACATCCCTGGCTAAATTGACAGCACTAATAACACGCTGGGAGTTTGCATTATTCGGACCCCTGGCTGCATTTCTGATCATTCAGGGGCTTGTGCAGCAGAAGGGTGGGCACCTCCTGATGGGGCCTCTGAGGTTGAGATGACCCCAAGGTGTTGGAAAGTCTCTTTTTCCCAGCCCCAAGACTGAAGAAGAAGTTGGGATTCCTTGGCTCTCGTTCTCAAGGTTGTTTATTTGCTCTTATCCATAATATTCTTTCTCTGACCTGCTGAGATCTGTCCAGCAGATTGGGCTGAGGCACACTGACCACCCTTGGGGTGGTGTTATCTTTTTATACTAAAAACTACCTGTACTTTATTTGCAATAATTTTCCAATACCCTATCACCTGTGTTAGACAGTTTGTCTCTACTCTAAACCAATCCAGAAGTGCCACCATCCCAGCAGAAGATGGAGGCCAAGAAGAAGCAGGAGGAAGGACAAGACACACCCAGATTCCTCCATCTTGCCTCTTGAACCCCCATTCCAAAACCCCAAAATTCTACATTTTCACCCAGTGATAAATTCACTATCACTCTACTCAAACTCTTGTGGCTTGTAACTCCTCACACAAGGTTGGGAATTGTTCCATGGGTTACAATCAAAGGCACAGGTGGTTTTGACTCCCTGCCAAGGTCTCTGAGCCCCCTGCCAGGGTCTGGAGCCCTCCAGGGCAGCCAGAGGAATTTCCACCCAAATCCCTCCATCCTGCCCCCTGAACCCTCATTATAAAAACCCCAAATTCTACATTTTCAACCTGTGATAAATTCACTATCATTCTACTCAAACTCCTGTAGCTCACACAAAGTTGGGAATTGTTTCCATGGGTTACAATCAAAGGCACAGGTGGTTTTGACTCTGTACCAAGGTCTCTGAGCCCCTTGCCAGGGTCTGGAGCCCTCCAGGGCAGTCAGAGGAATTTCCTGGATTCTGACAACCTCCCTGAAATCCTCAGGTGAAGG
Organism: Molothrus ater; assembly: GCF_012460135.2. NCBI lineage: Eukaryota > Metazoa > Chordata > Aves > Passeriformes > Icteridae > Molothrus > Molothrus ater. The sequence continues at coordinate 5,108,022 of NC_050499.2, forward strand.
AGTGCCTGGACATTCCCAGGGCACCCTGAGAATCAGGAGCCAACAGGGATTTGGGGTGACCCCAGAGCTGGGAATGTCTCAGAATCATTCAGGAAGGACAAGTTTAGGGCTGAGCTGGTGGCCAGGACTGTGGTTTAACTGCTGGTTTAACTGTGCCGCCTCCTGATCTCTTGGCTCTCTTCAAGTGGACTAAAAAAAAAAAAAACCCACAGGGAAATTCCTTGCTGGTTTTTTGGAATCTCTTCCTTTGAATCAAAGGCTGACACACCGAAGCCAAGCCAGAGCCTCTGGTGTGGTTTTAGGGCTTGTTTTGTTTTCATCCCTCTTGCAAACCAAGAGTGAAAACTGGAAGTGGCAGCAGCCAGGAAGCTGCAGTGGTGGCCAAGGGTGAGAGGGACAGCTCAGCGTGAATCAGATCCCCCAGACAAAGCAGGGAGCTCTCAGATCCTGGATGTCTCGTCCCAGTGAAATTCAGAGTACAGCTCGTCATCCTCTCAGTGATGATTTGACTTGAAAACTTCAGGAGGTCTCTGGAACTTTTTATGGGGAAAACTGCAGCACATTTTGTGTCTTCCCAGCCTCCTCCTGGACCAGGCTGAGCAATAAAAGCTCTGACCAGGCAAAGCGCTTCAGCAGATGCTTTGCTCCAGACTTAATTTCTACTCCACTGACCTTGACTCAGGCTTAAGTTTTACCCAATAAAAAAGTCACATTGGAGTGAATGGACTTGAAGCCCTGTGCTGAATTTTAAACTCGGCCTTTGCCAGAGCCCTGCACTTGAACTTTTTTCTGGAATATACAGGATGTAAGTGAGGACACAGAAACAGAATCTTTCCAATAGATCCTTCATTTAAAACAGCTTTCCTCTTCAATTATCAGCAGTGGATTTAAATGGGATGAAAATTCAGCCCTTTATTTCTGATTTTATCTTTTCTTTCTTCCATTCTTTCGCAGAGGAATTTTCCCTTTATTAACTTTTTGAGCATAAAACGCAGAAAATAAATGAACAAACAAAACCTGGAGCAATATGTGAGATCTTTAATTCAGGAATCGTTATTACTGACATCAGGAGAAAGAAATGCAAGAACACAAATCTATTGCTTTAAGCTGGGATTTTCAGAAGAGTCTGTTGGAGTTTGGCACTCAAATCCCATGAAATCCCCTTTATGCTTTTCACTTCTCCTTCTTTTCTTTTAATTTATTTTTCCTCGACATGGGAAAGGGCCTGGTGCATTTTAGGGAGGGTTTTACACCATGTTGGGGATCAGCATCCAGGGTTTGGAGCCAGCCCAGAGCTCTTGTGGAGCACAGAGGAACAGGGAATTCCTGCTCTGAGGAGGGATGGGAGCCTGTGGGGACAGATTTAGTCTTTAACTGAATGAAATGCCCAGAGGAGCTGTGGCTGCTCCTGGATCCCTGGGAGAGTCCAAGGGCAGCTTGGATAGGGGTTTGGAGCAGCATGGGATAGAGGAAAAAAACAAAAAAGGATCATCTTGAAAGTCCCTTCCAGCCCAAACCATGCTGGGATTGCATGCTGAGGAGAAGGGAACAGGGACAGGGGTGAGAGGATGAGGAGGGAGCTGTGCCAGGGGACAAGGCAGCTGAAACAAGGCCCAGAGGATGAGCAGGGCAGGGCTGCAGCGTGGAATATTGATAAATTATAGATATATCCAAGGGATTCTGGGGTTTTTCAGCCCAAGGGGTTGCTGTTGTCGGGCTCCTCCATGAATTCCTTCAGCCACAAGATTCAGCTGCCCTCAGCCACCTGAGCATGGGATTATTGATCTTCCTTGGCAGATGGACGTGCTGGACATGAACTGTTGGTGACCCTGTTCCTCATGCAGGGTCCTGCACATCCCATATTACAATTCCTTTAATTAATAACGATTAAAGGAGCTGCCCTATCCCACCCTCCTGACCTCACCTTGCAGAGGGGCACAGGGAGCTGCTTCCTCATCTCCCAGCCACCTGTGCCTCTAGCCGAGGAATATTTTAGCAATTTGTGGCAAACACCCCAGCCCTGCTGGCTGCTGTAATTAAGCCAGCCCTGAGCTCTGCTTCCCTTTCTCCTCCTGCCAGAGGAAAATTGATATTTTTGAACACACCCAGTAGAATTTGCTCAGTTTCGCTTCTCGGTTGATTCCTTGAGAGCCACATCCTCAGCACAAGGCAGGGCTCTGTGAACCAGATTCTCTGGTTTGATGGCCCTGACCATCAAAGCCCTGAAAGATTTCAGGACTGCAGCAAATCTTGGAGATTTGGTTTCCTGTTCCAGCCCTTCCTTTGGGGCTGATTTCTGATCTCATTATGGTCTCTCTGACGAAGATGAGGCACCAAAAATGTGCTGCCTGCTGCAGCCCCTGAAGTGAGGCTGCTGCTGGGGTGACCTTTTCGTTATCCTGCAGTTTGAGTGACTGCCTATCCCAGCCCTTTCCTACATGGCCAGCAGAGGAAGGGAAATGCTGGATAATCAGCACAGAATGCAGAAAAGGTCAGGATAATCCACTCTGCACGAGGGATGGACGTGCAGACAGGTAACAACAGGCACAACTTGAGTTTTCTGCCTTCAAAGAAAGTTGTGTTCTCTCCCCTATCCCCTCCCTGCCCCACAGTGTTGTTATTTTTAAAAATGCTCTTCAGCTTCACAGGTTTTATAGACCTGTCTATAGGACAGGAGCAACAAGATTCAAGGGGAAATATTAGAAAGCTTCCAACACTCAAAAAAAAATCATTTCAAATGTCTTACTCCAACTCAGTTTTTTATTCATTTCCCTTAAAAAATATGAAAAGAGGTATGACATGAATATTGCAAGAGGCAGCCTGTTAAAAACTGCAAACAGAGCGAGCTGTGCTCCCTTTATCCACTGGTGAAACAGAACCAGCTAGAGAGAAAAAGGGAAAATGGCAGAGATTTTGAAAAGTAATGTTTTGTTCTGCTCCCTCAGCTGCAGGAGGGAAGATTCAAAACAATAGTGGGGTTTTTTCCTGAAAATTCCGTGGCCAGCTATTTAATATTCCTTATCATGAACCCTCCTGCAGAGCAGTACAAATTCCTCAGCTGCAAGGAGATGCTCAGGGACAGCACCACTGTATTGAAGTCGAGATAGCTGAATTTATCACAGGAATTAGATGGATGTTCCAGCTCAAATTTACATGCCTAACAGCAGCAGAGGGACATAATTGAAGAATAAAATCGAAATAATCTGTGGGAGGAAGCTCTGTGGTATTACAAATCAGGTTGGTTTTCTTCATGAATCAAGCTAGAAATCAGCCCTCTCCTTTCTTGGAGGTTCCCTTCACGAGATCCAGCATAACCCAAAGGGTAGAAAATAATTAAAGAATGTGCAGGACAAGCCAAGGTCAAGGTGAAGCTCGAGGGAGCTTCCATCAGCCACTTGAAGGCAGGTGGGGAGCAGGTTAATAAAACCCCTGCCCTCCATTATTTTGTTGTCCAAGAGAAACCCAACGTTGCTCAGCAAGGAGGAGCTGCAATAGGGCCTGGAGGATGAGCAAGGCAGGGCTGAAACGTGGAATATTGACAAATTATGGACGTGTCCAAGGGATTCTGGTGCTTTTCAGCCCAAGGGGTTCTTGTTGGCAGGTCCCTCCATCAGTGTATTCCTGGGGTCGTTGCTCATCTGGGATGATTTTTAGTCCCAGCAAAGTTTACTGGACTAAAAGCCTGCAGACTGCTTCAAAGGGAGAGCACCAAACCTGGGAATGAGGGTTTGTACCAGCTCTGACTCATCCATGACTCGTTTTTGCTGTGGTTTTGGTTGATTTTTGGTTGTCCCTGTCCATCTCTGCTGCCTGGGATCCTGAATGAGCATTTCCTTTTATCCCCTCAGGAATAATCCCTTCCCTCCTGGTTCTGCCAACACTTTTACCTGGCTCAGGTATCCAACAATCCCCCAGATCCATCAATTCAGTTTGTTTAATGTCTGAGTGCTTCAGGCGTGTGCACAGCCCCTTCCTGACATCTCTGCAAGGTCGTGGTAGCCAGAAATGCAAATATCCCCCCAGTTCCTGCATGAAGGAAGGGGAAATTGAGCCACATCCATCCCCTGGGTTTGCCTCCAGGACTGAGGCTTCTCTCCCCCAGTTCTGTCCCTGAAATCAGATTTGGTGTGGAACGAGCTAAGGGCAGGATTCAGTCTGGAGCTCCTGCTGGCTGGAGGCTGCTTTAGCCTTTGGAATTGGATATTTGAATATTTGAAAGCAGAATTGCTTTACATCCTTTAGTTTAGGAATGGATTGGCATCTCTGCTTTGAATCCAGCCCTTTTTTATTCACAGAGTGCCTGAGGCCAGATCTTTTTTTACCTGGTGTGATCCTCTTTTTTTTTTTTGGCTTCTAAGTCAGACTGCACCTTGTGCTCCTCAGCTACTGTTTGTTAATTATCACCACAAAAATTTGTTTATTTTCTTATTTTTTATTTTCATTATTACCACAAAAATTTGGTTTCCCATCAGTGGGAGTGCCCCAAGCCCTGGTGTGTAAATTTGTTACATCTGTAATTTTTTAGAGCCAAAGCTCCTGTCCAAGGAGCAGCCTGGCTGCCTGGAGCAGAGCATTTGACACCTTCCCCTGAACACTGACCATTATGAATTTCCCCTTTTCCACAGCAATAATCTGAATTTCAACAGGAGAGGGATGCTAATTATTAATATGATAAATGTGGCAGCTACATTACATTGATTAAATTAAATAAACAATTTTACTTTAGACTCTGCTGCCATTTAACTGTAACTGAAGTCAAAATATAATCCTGAGAGCCTCCAGAATGAATCTGCAGTTTTCTTTCTGTGACTGTTTTCATTGTTTGGAAACAATTAAATCTCAGGAAGCAATTACAGTGAACTGAACTGCTGCTGCAGCAGCAAGGTAATGGAATGTTCAGGTGGTGATGAGCTCCTTTCACATAAAAACCCGAGTTTAGGAGTAATTCATCTCAGCTGAGCAAGGCTTGCTTAAATCCATGTCATTGCCCAGATCAGGATTGAAGAATTCTAAATGTCTGGACAGATGAAATAAAAAATTCAGTGCCAATTTCTGGATGGTTTGACACCAAAGACGTGGTGTTGATCCCGACAAGGGAAATAGAAATTATTTAGAGGGAGTGAAAAGTCCCAGGTGGGAGAGATCCTCGTGTTTTCTGAGGATTTTGGGGTTTAGGCCACAGAGGGCCTGGCCAGACCCAGCACACACCAGGCCCAGCTCCACATTGTTTCTCCTAGGTGAAAATCTCCATCCTAATCCTGATCCATCCTAAAAAAACACTCCAGCATCATCACAGCCACCAGAGAATTTGAGATTCCAGCCTGTCCTGCTTCCCCCTCAGTAAATATTCACTCCTACATGAAGCACTGTGGTTCCTACGCCAGGGAGGCACTGCCAGCTCTCCTGGCTCTTCCCAATCCTTCTCAAGGAAGCAATTACATTCCCAATCCTTCTCTAGGGGAATGAGGAGCACATTCCCTGTGGGAATCAGCCCCCTCTCTTCCCTTTTTCAACCCTCCTTTAAAGAAAAGCCCTCCTGCTTGTGCATCCTTCCTGTTGAGTGTTGCTCTCATTGTACCTGCAGCACGATTGAATAGAAATTATCATGTCTCCCACAGGCAGATGAATTAATCCTTGCTGTAAATCACTTTTTTTTTTGGGGGGGGGTTATTTATTCCCTTTGGCCTGAAGTGATCTTTGGGTTCCCCCACTCCCAGGATGATCCACCCCAGCGTGGCAAATGGTGAAAATGGTGTCACAGTATCCAGGGCAGCCTCAGGGGAGGAGCAGCAATCCCTGCCACACTTGGCCGTGAGAATTCCAGCTGTGGAACAGCCATTCCAGCTGTGGAACAGCCATTCCAGCTGTGGAACACCATCCCTGCAGATTCCCTGTGGAGCAGCACTGTGGACGCTGCCCCAGTCAGCACTGGAATTATTCACCCACAGTTTGTAGACAAGGGAGGTCTTCCAGAGGCTTTTTTGGGGAAAATCCCTGGAGGAGCTGCTGGTGACAGGGACACCCTGTGGCTCCCAGGCCAGGGGACAAAAGCCACATCTGCTGCCACAGGCTGGGCAGGGAACATGGAAACAAAGGGGTAGGGACAGCGAGAGAAAGGTGTAGGGACATGGAGAGGTGTAGGGACATGGAAAGGTGTGGGGACACAATGGAAAAGGTGTAGGGACATGGAGGGAAAGGTTTGGGGACATGAAAATGTGTGGGGACATGGAGGGAAAGGTGTAGGGACATGGAAAGTTGTAGGGACATGGAGGGAAAGGTGTAGGGACATGGAGGGAAAGGTGTAGGGACACAGAGGGAAAGGTTTGGGGACACAGAGGGAAAGGTGTAGGGACACAGAGGGAAAGGTTTGGGGACACAGAGGGAAAGGTGTAGGGACATGGAGGGAAAGGTGTGGGGACACGGAGGTGGAAGATTCACCCAGCTTTGGAGCATGGAATCACAGCCAGGGTGGGATGGCAGCCACTGGAGGTGGGGAGATGAACTCTGAGAGCATCATTGCAGTGGGGCCAGAGCTGGCTTGCAGGGGAAAATGCAGAAATGCAGGTGCAGCAGCTGCTGGGTTCTTCCTCTCCTGCCAAAAGCGAACACAAAGGTACTGAACACATAAACACAGCCCTCAGAGCAGGGAATTATTGAAATCTCACTTAAATCCACATGAAAAGCCACCTTTTGTTTGTCTTCAGTCCAAGATTTTCCAAGTAGTCATGATCCCTTAAATCTATCTATCTATCTATCTATCTATCTATCTATCTATCTATCTATTATCTATTATCTATTATCTATCATCTATCTATCTACCTATCTATTTAATTATCTATCATCTATCTATCTATCTATCTATCTATCTATCTATCTATCTATTATCTATTTATCTATCATCTATCTATCTATCTATCTATCTATCTATCTATCTATCTATCTATCCTCTATCTATCTATCTATCTATCTATCTATCTATCTATCTATCTATCTATCTATCTATCCTCTATCTATCTATCCATCTATCTATCTATCTATCTATCTATCTATCATCTATCTATCTATCTATCTATCTATCTATCTATCTATCTATCTATCTATCTATCTACCTACCTATCTATTTAATTATTTGTTTCTGTGAGTCTTCCTTGCCCTTGGTATTCCCTGTTCTTGCAGACTCAGGTTCTTACTCCAACTGGGGTTTAAACTGGGTCATTCTCCCTTTTCCTTTCCACTGCTCACACCTGAAAATCTTACCTGCAAGGTGCTGCCTGTCCCCCAGATCAAACTTTCAGGCCCTGCTACCTTAAGGCAAGCCTGGCTGGACTGGTGCTGTCCTTTTAATTCCTTGCTTTCTCTGCTCCAGTGGCTGATAAGCCACTTCTGGCTGTCTAGTCATGTAATCCTTTAATTTTTTAATTTCAAGGAACTGTTTGCAGCTCACCATGACTCAACATTTGACTGCAAGCTCATTTGAGGCAAGGGAAAAGTTGATTTGTGCAGTGGAGGAAGAGTGATGACGGTGAAAAATCTCAGAAGTGCCTCTTTTTAACAGATTTTTTTTTTTTAATTTTGCTGGGAAATTAAGTGTCTGAAATGGTGATTGGCCTGATGGACTTGATCCTGTAATATTTGCACAGTGCTTGGTGCAATCTCAGTGCTGTTCACTCTGAGAACAGGGGGAAGGGATATCTCTGAAAGGGCAGGGGTGATGCTGAGCTCCCAAAAAAGTTGCGGAGGGGAGCTGAGAAGTGCAGAATGAGCAGTCATTTCAGGGCCAGCCAATGGAAAATTATTGGGAAAATGAAGATAATTGAACTATTTCTTCACACCTGGAGGGTAACAAGGAAGAAAAGACAGCAGGGATTTGTTGGGCAAATTGTGCCTGAGCTGGGTCAGATCCTGTTCTGGGAGACTCAGAATAAATCCAAATAAAATTGGGATTTACAGACAAATTCGTGGGCAATTTTGGGGGTACTTCATAATTTGATGGCATGAAGATGACAGAAACACCTGCCTTCAACAAAACCCTAGGCTTGATTGGATTTCACTGTCAGGACTGTTCTTCATGGTGAAAATTGGGATGGCTGCTCCAAAAATCACCTCCTGAGCCACAGATCCCTGGGACAAACCCAGGAACGAGCATTTGAGAGCCAGTGATTAAAAAAGCCCCAACCAAACCAAGACTGGCTAAACCAGTGAGTTCGTTCTGAAGTGTTTCCAAATGGCCACACATCTTTGTTTTGGTGCTGAAAAATCCCTCTTTAAAAATGATTTTATTTGATCAATTAAACGCTACCAATTTCTGGATGCCACTAACCACAAATTTGCTAAATTCCTGAGCTAATGAAAGGCTGGCTTGCTTTGACATGAATGGGAGTTTTGTTTGAGTAACAATCCAATAAGGACTTGGCCCAAAGATAGCAAGGAAAACATTTAGATGTTAAATATGTATTCAGAAGACCTTTCTACAAATCTTTTCTCTTGCAGGAACAGGACAGGAATTGTGTTCTCCAGAAGGGACAGTTCAGAGAGACGTCCAGCACCTCTCAGCATTTAGCAGAGAGAGCAAGAAACTATGCAAATATTTTAGTTTAGAAATACTTGTAGCTCCTTTTCAAACAATGAAAGCCTCAATTAAAGCCAGATCTCTGTTATTTAAAAATTCCAGGCAGCAACTGAGAGGGAGAGAGAAAGAGAGAGTGAGTTCCATTTTTTTTTTTTGGTTTTTTTTCCTCCTTGCTCTCAAACATAAAGTCCAAGGTATTTGAGAGTCAGGAAAATTTTTGTCTAACATTAAAACTGTGAGAGCTGAGAAGGCTGGAGCTGTGATTCTTATCTTCTAAAGAGTTTCTGCAGCCATCAATACCTAAAGCAAGCTGGAGTACTAGAAATAGGTGACCTTAATAGATATAACTCTGTATGGGTTCATTGTAGCATGAAATTAAATTTTTAATCTGAATTGATGAACAAAAATGCCGGTTTGATCCTCCCCACCCACACACAATAGTTTAAATAGTTTGGTAACTATTTCACTTCCAGAATGGGGCTGCACAAACAAGGTCAGCAGCAGAATAATCCACTCCACGGGCACTGGGCTGGGGTGAGCCAGCAACAAAAAGCTCTGGGAGATTATTTTTGCTTTGTTAAATAGCTGCAAGCAAGGTTTGGGATTATTGGGAAGGTAAAATGATGTTCTTTTGCCTCTGGTAATTAAAAGCATGGGGGTTAATCCAAGTCACCGAAATCTGTGGGCTCTGAGCCTTTTGATGGGCCTCAGCTCCAGGCTCCTGTTTTTAGGCAGTGGAAGCCACTGGGTTTGGGTGTAAACCACATTCAGCAGCACCTTTTCCTCTGAGCCCACCCCATGGCAGCCAAATTCCCCCAAAAGTGATGCAATTCCTCCCTGTGCTCCTCTGAAACGCTGCCAGCCTGAATGCCAGGCAGATCTGCTGTCTAGGAAGGAATTGCTAATTCATCTTGGGCTTATGGCCACTAAAATGCTGCTACAAGGTGCAGAAGCTGAAATTAAAGGTATTAATAGAAAATCCCCTGTATAGAAAACCCCAACAAACTGGTGACCCCCTAAAAAAATAATTAATTAACAAATCCCACAATGACTTGATAGTTATTATTTCATTTTTAAAAGCCAGCTCCATTTATTTCAAGTTCCTTATTCCCAAATATGACCCTCAGCCCATCATCTTATTTATTGCTTCTTCTTCCCCTACAATCACTAAGAGAGATTTGACAAATACAAATGCATGGGGGGGGGGGGTAAATATATATATATATATAAATAATAAAAATTCCTCTTTTCTTGGAGCAGAAGCTGAACTGGGACCAGTTGGTCAGCTGAAGCTGTCAGGAGGGCTGGAGGAATTATCTGCTATTATCTGCCGAGCAAACACCATCCCTGAGTGAAAACTGATGCTGTGGCATTTTTTAGAATGCACCAGGCCCTCACTCCTGGGTATTGGAGCCAAATGTTCTGCCCTGGCCCTGTACAATAGCCCTGCCTGACAATAGCTCAGTGCTGGGCTTGTTATGAAACCCAGGCTATTTTGGGAGGGTCCTATTGTTCCTGGTTTATATGGGCTGCAGATTTGTCTCGGGAAATATGGGATTCATTGCAGAATCTGCTGGAAAAATGAAGGTTTGGGCCCTCTGAGAAGGGAGAAGGGTCCCTCTGCCAGCCAGCCCCTCAGGTCTGTAGGATCATGAGTCCTCCTCACCCTTCTGCAATCATTTCTGCAAGCACCAAGTCTCTCCTGGAGCTTTCTCACTCTCTCTGGTGCTCCCCAGAGAAATTTCTGATTTCTCACCAGTCCCTGAAGCAGGAGATAAACAAGGAAATGTCCAGCTGGTGGAACTTTTGAATTTGCTGAAAGAGGGAGGGTTTGTCCCCCTAATGGGGCTGACTCACTGCTGCCATTAAAGAGGAGGGGCTGCTCTCTCGTGGCCTGGTTCTGTCCTCCTTTTTCTCCCAGCAGACAAGGTCAGGCCAGGAAATTTAATAAAATGATTAATCTGACAGGAGAGGGACATGAGCTGATTGTGTGCACTCCTATTTTCACCACAGAAAGCAGGATCCTCAGGGAGAAGTGACTGCAAAGTCAAATTTTGATGTTTTTTTTGCAGTTCCATGGGATGCCCCATTGCTGTCAGAGTCCCTGAGTGTGTCCATGTCCCAAAATTGTCCCTGTCCCACTGCTGCCCTGGCATAAATCAGCTCCTGCTGGAGTCAAGCTCAGCTGCCTTGTTCTGGCTGAGCACCAAGCCCAGACAAGTGTGAGGATGCGGTTTCCTTGTTTTGTGCAATTCTCTGAGGAAGGGTTTGTTTTGGAAGCTCACCTGCCTGAATTTGGAGAGCTCCCACATGCCCAAACTGCTCTGCTCACCTCCTCTGCTGACCGGAACAGTGTAGCCCCAGTTTGTTTAAAATACAGCTGCACTCTGCAACATCAGAGCATTTTATGTCCACTCCAAGTGCTCCATTCTCCAAGGAAATCCTTTTTCTTTCCTCCCTCAGGCCCCCAGCCCAGCATTTAAAGCCAAGGAGGCAAAGCCTGAAGGGTCCCCGCCTCTATCTAATCATGGGAACTATGGCTTAGTATTGATATTGCCTTATTAAAGCAATTAGCCGAGCATTTCAGAAGCTTGTTAATGCTTCTAGAGTGACTTCTAATGAGGGATAATGATAACAAGCATGGAAGGTCTCTGGTGAACTTTAGATAATGATGTAAATCTGAGAAAGGTCAATGGTATCCGTGGATTCGATGATGGCCATTCCATTTCCGTTCATTACCTGGTTCAGCTTTTATTTTCTCTTCCCATTTCCATCTGCAGGAACCTGTTCCTTATCCAATCTAGAGCCCCAGCACTCGAGCACAGATTGACTTAGCCATGAAATAAATGATGCTGAGCCTTTAGTGCTCCTTGTAATGAGCTCAAGTCTAGACAAGAACAAATCAATTAGCCAGAGGAAAGCAGGAACAACAGGAGGCACCACGCAGGGAGAGTGTTTGCATTTACATAGCAAAACATTCCCCCTGAGCATCCCAAAACAGGGGCTGCACTACCAAAAACCAGCCTGGGGAGAGGATAATGCCAGACAGAAGGGAGATCAAACAGAGAGATAAAAAAGGGACCTGGAGGGAGGCAAGAAATGGAGCAGCTTTGGCAGAGCTGGGCTGGGAAGTTCAGGTGTGACAGCAAGGTGTGGAGCTGCCACACCTGAGCTTTTTATGAACTTTTAGGCACATTTTAAATCTTGATATTGCTATTAAGTAGGCATTTTCTGGCGTGGAGTATCACCAATGTGTCTGTGCTGACAGATTTCTGCTTTGTCCTTGTCCCCGTGTTTTAATGTGTATATATACATATATATATATATATATATATATATATAAATGTGTGTGTGTATATATATATATATATATATATATATATGGGGCAGATATTGTGTATATATATATATATATAAATGGGGCAGATATTGTATGTATGTGTATATGTATATATATATTTATATATAAATGGGGCAGATATTGTGTATATATATATAAAAATGGGGCAGATATTGTATGTATGTGTATATGTGTATATATATATATAAAAATGGACAGATATTGTGTATATATATATAAATGGGGTAGATATTGTATGTATGTGTATATGTATATATATATTTATATATAAATGGGGCAGATATTGTGTATATATATATATATATAAAAATGGGGCAGATATTGTATGTATGTGTATATGTGTATATATATATAAATGGACAGATATTGTGTATATATATATATATAAATGGGGTAGATATTGTATGTATGTGTGTATATATATATATATATAAATGGGGCAGATATTGTATTTATATTTATATAAATGGTGCAGATATATTGTGTATATATATATATATATATGGGGCGGATATTGTATATATACACACAAATGGGGCAGGAATATCTGCCTGCAGACATCCCCTGCAGGCAAACCCTGCTGGGATAAACTCAAACCAATAAATCACAGCCCCAGCCCACAGCCCAGGAGTGCAAACCAGGGGTACAAAATCCTGGGAGTGAGCTTGGAAAGGCTGGGGGGGATCAGAGCAGACACAGCCCCGTGCAGGTGGCACAGGGGGCTTTGGCTGGAGCTCTCGTGCAGCCCTGGGAGGAGGCAGAGTGTGGGCAGAGGAAGGGCATCTCCAGCCCACGCCAGGCTGTAATTCTGATAGCAACCTTGCTTTTTGAAGAGGTTTGAGGGGTGAGATGAGGGTGCCTCGGTGGCAGACTGAAAGAAGAGTTTATTTAGGAAAAAGGATGGGCAGAGATGGCTGCATCACTCCATGCTGGCACTGCCCTGGCACACTCAGAGATACCAAAAGGCCATTTAATCTACTGCAGATAAGCATAAAAGCCTATTACTGAGCCAGGCAAACTCCAAATAGAAATAAAGAGCACTTTTCCTATTTTTTTTCCCCTCAAGGGAGGGCGATCACCCAGGGGAAGAAGCTCCTCAGTGGATCAATAAAGTGTCTCCCACCCCAGCAGGTGGGGCTGGCCTCACCTGTGGGCTCCTCGCTGCCCCCACAGCCCAACTTAAACTCAGATTAGAGCTTGATTTAAACTCTAATTCACCTAGGCTTTGGTGTGGGGGCTGCCCTGCTCTTCCTCACCTGCAGATTGCTTTTTTCCAGCTTAATCCTGGGCTTTCTCCATCACTGGAGCGCGAGTTGCATCCTCGCTCCCCGTGCCTCAGTTTCCCCAGCTCTGCCTGGATTCCTGCCCTGCCTGGGTGCTGTTGTGAGGATTAATAATTAACAATGAGATTTTTAAATCTGGGCTTAGTTCAGAGCCTTGTTCCGAGCTGCTACAGAAATCAAAGGAGGCACGAGGTAATTGTAAATCATTTTCAGGAAGTTGTTTCGTGCCTTTGGTGGAAAGATGTGTAGAAGGGGAAAGTATTAAATGCTTTCTATTCATCCACTCTTTGCTGAGATTTTTGAGTCCAATATTTAGATCACCTTCTGATTATTAGCGCAAATATTTGCTCTTTGTTTATTATTCTGCACATCTCTAAGATGGGAGAGGCAGGGAAGGAGGAAGGGCTGGTGAGAGGGGCAGATGGGAATTATTAAATAGGTAAATAAAAGGCCAGTCAGCACATGAATCACTCCAGATCCAGCCTGGAAAGGTCCCCAAGCTGGGGAACCCCTTTCCTTGAGCATAAGGGGCTGGAGAGGAGGGGACAGTGGGATTGGGATCAGGATTTGTAGCTGATCCTGATTTTTAAGCTGCAAGGGTCTGTGTGATGGGATAAACACCATGATCCTTGGGCTTTCCCAGGTATCATTTTCAGTGCTAAGCTGCTTCCCCCAGTGCTGCCTTCATCTGAAATTCCTTTCTTGATTGATTTACTGCAGGTTTGTCTGAGTACCTGCACTATTTATACATCTTTTTATCTATATATAATTTTTGTACTCTCTATATATGGTATATATGTGCACACTCTACATGTATGTCAATGCACACGATATCCATATATGCACCACATAATTGCAACCTCAGAAGTTCCTTTTCAAAAGAACCAACCCAAAACAGCTCCCAAAACCCACACAGCATTGCCATGGAGCATCTGCTGTCCCCTCCCCAAGTTCCTCCCTGAAGAATGGATGAAGAGTAAGAGTTGCCCCATGGTTTGGATGAAATTATGTCTCTTTATTAGGTCTCTCTTCTCGGGAAACAATTTATTAGCCACAAGAATGTTGTGTTATACTACCTCCTCCTTTTTGCCTGGGAATTTACAGTTCACACACTGCACCAGCACATAAATCCAGTTTTATTTCTCAATTTATTCACCTGGAACTAAGTGGATTAAATCTCTTTTTTTTTTTTTTTTTAAAGGAGACCAGCACTGCATTTCCAACCAGCACCACTGCAAACAACAAGCAGACAAATTAGAGGTGGCTGTGGCCGTGCAGTCGCTTTCTACTCAAAACTTTTATGCTCGCCGAGCTTAATGGCGATTTTTCTTTTTTTTTTCTTTTTTTTTTCCTTCCCCCTTTAATTTTACCTTTAATGACCCTCTTAATAAACCAGGATTGATTAGAATTTGGCTTTAAGAGATGAAAGGGCTCTGCAATTATCTACTTGTATATGCCCTTCAGTAAACTACCTTGTCTGCCCCTCTCCCACCTCCCCTTCTTAAGAAGACTTTCCCAGGTCCCTCTTGGCTGCGGTTGAACGATGTTGGCTCATGTCCATGCTGCAACAAAGACCTGGCATTCCAGCTGTCTGCTTCTAATCTCCAGTGTCAGCTCTTGTTAATGTTTCAGCATGAAATCAGAGGGGGCAAAGCTGCATGGAATATTAAAACCATGATCAGAATTCCACTGAAATGCTGATAGTCTGCGAGAGCGCCATTAGGAGGGCCGGGCGAATCGCTGCCTGGTGTTTGAATAAAAATAAAAAAAAAAAAAAAAAAGAAAAAAAAAAGAAAAAAAGGGGGAAAAAAATATAAAAGAAAAGATTTCCATCCACGGGGGGAAGTACAATCAGTGAATCGCCCGGCTAAATTAGCATTTTTTCAATTGGGGATCGAAGTTGATTTATTGTTCTACACAACATTAATGTAACTGTGTGCTTGACCTGTTAAGGCAGCTAATTTTTCATTTAAATGGGCCCTTTCTGTATGCAAAAAGGTTGTAATCATATTTCAACTTTGCAAAGTGATCAGGGAAGTACTGGACTGTTTCAAAATTGTCTTAAGGAGTCTCTCTTCCCTCCCTGCCCCCCCTCCCTTCTGCCTAGTGGTCAAGGGCAAGCAGTTTGGGGTTTTTTTCCCTTAAAAAAAAAAGCTGTCTCAAGTAATAAGCTTAATTGTCATTTGACTTGAGCTGTTTTACACCACTTTGACCATGTAAAAAAAGCATCTGAGTGGGTGTAAATATCACAGCCCCAAGCCTTGCAACAGGAGCTGAGCGTACAGGGAGGGTCTGTCCCAGTAAGAATTGCAGGGTTTGTATGAAAAAGGGGGATTTTTTATCCTTCCACTTTTATTTTTCTCACTCTCCTGAGCAAAAAGTTGCTGGATGTGACTGCAGACAACTTGTATATTCTGTAGGTATTTGAAAAAATATAAAAAAATCTCTGATTTTTTGGGAGAAGAGTGAGGAATTATGAGAAATAAGGGCTGAGCAATGTGACCAACACAAAGCTGGGTACAGAATGAGCAGTGCAGCAATTCCTGCTGCTTTAATCGACTTTGCACCATCTCTGCATGGGCAGAGTTGTCATTTTCCAGTTTCCAGTTTTGCAAATGGAAGTGATGACTTACTGGAAGTGACTCTGCCTGGGAGAAAGTGTTGCTGATGCTGACTCTGGAGAAAAATGAAGCTGTCCAGGAGCAAATTTTATTTTCTGCTCTGAAAGGCCGCTCTGTTTTGTCATTTCTGGTCTGGGCAGGAGGGAGGGATGGGCGTTTAAAGGCAGAAATCCAATCTGGGTGAGGAACTGCCCCTTCTGGAGGAGGGTGGGGAGCTGCAGATGGGACCCCTGCCCCACCTGGGTTGTTTCCTGTTCCCAAATCCCATCACCCCCAGTGCTGCTGCCTGCTCCTCCAGCTTTGCCCCGACCTGGGAACAGCTTTGTCCCCATGACAGTGCCCAGATGACAATGGCCAGCACCCAGAGCTGCTCCCCCAGCACGGGAAGATAATATACATTTCCAATTAGTGCCACACATTCTGGTCATGTTCTCTTTTTACTCCCTAACTATCTTTGTTTTGCTGCGGAGCTGTTCGGTCATTAATGAAATCCTGCAGTTCTGCTAATCCTGGGTACAATGCAGCTTTTCTCTGCCAGGCTATCCCTGACATAAAACTACAGTTACCCAAGCTCCCCACCACATTAAGATTCGTTGTCATTTGCCTTTCATTACATACCTGATGTAGCACAGTAGCAGTCAAATGTCCTTGGCAGGCAAAGCAAAGTATTTAATTGTATTAGTTTCTTGCTCCGCCTTAAGAACATTTTTTTTTTTTTTTACTATGGGACGGAAAGAAAAAAAAAAACAAAAAAAACAGAGAGAAAAAAAATACCCATATCATGGAAACTTTATATTTCTGTTGGATGCAAATGGAATTATACTTTTCCAAGCCCTGCTGCAGCCCCCTCCCCAGCAGCACTGTACTGCCAGTGCCATATGAAATGCCTCTCTGGCGAGGAGAACAATGAGGCATTCATCAAAGGCAAGCAGTGATTAGATGTTTTTCATTTTCAGAACTTTAAGAGATAAATAGGGGCCCTGTTCCTCCATTTGATGTACAGTACTGGTGGGATTCAATTAATCTCTGCTGATAAATTCCAAATTTCTGCAAGAGCCTTTCTGAGGGGGGAAGAGTGGCTCACAGAATGGTGGCTTCAGTTGCTCAGAATAAGGGTGCTGGATTTCAATAAATAAATATATTAAAGAGGGCTGGGATGACCGTGGGGCCTGGAGCAGGGCTGTGAGGCTGTACAGCTTCCTCCTTGCTTTTCCCCAACGTTTCCCTTCAGAAAAAAAAGGATATTGGATGGAATAGGGAGCAAAACATTAAATCTCAAGCTTATGTTTTAAGAGGTCTGAACTCTGAGCCTGAACTTTCCGTGGAGGTTTTGAGTCTCTTGGTGGGTTTGTGCCCAGTCCTGTTAAACCTCATCGTTTTCTTCTGCATCAAGATGCTGGGGAAAGTTTTGGTTTAAAACTCTTGAAACCCTCGAGTGCCACAGGGTTAAAATACTCAAGTACCACAGGGTTGAGCAGCGCAGAATTCTCTACAGGTAACTGCAATTATTAAGTTGAATTTCCCCAGTTTTCATCCGAATCTGCAGAATTCCGGCCAAAGGGAGGGTAAATCCTGGCTGTGAAAAACGAGTGCCTGAGAGCACGGCCCAGGCCATGCGTGTGTGTGTGTCCCAAAATCTGTGCCTGCAATTGATAACAATTCACCCACTGATGATTTTGTTAATCAGATTGATGAGTGAGCAGGTCTCAAAGCCCGCACCAGCTCCTCCCCGCTGCAGCAAATGGAGGATATTGATGGAGCAGGTTTGTGCTGCTGCTGCTGCTGGTGGCTGCACCAAGAAAATAGGTCAGGTTTGATCAATACAGAGCTGCTTTCAGGAGGGCTGCATCTACTTTGTAGAAACGAAGCAGCTCAATTAAAAGGAATAAATAAGGTGGGGAGCTATCAGGCTTCATTTAGGGTTGAAATGAAGAAGGAATGAGCGCGGTGCTGGCAGTGTTGGGAGTGATCTGGAGGTGCTGCCCCTCAGAAGGGTTCCTGACTGATGTCACAGGGAATTCAGGTGACACACGAGCTGGTGGAGCCCTCTGGGGGGGCTTTAAACTCTTTAAAGCCCAGCTCAGCACAATCCCAAACTTGTAATGTTGTGCACACATTTTAACAGATCTGCCTTAAATCGCCACGAGCCCTTCTGGGTCTATTTGTGGTTTTTATCACGGTCATGTTTCACTAGAATTTATAATCTGCCTTTCCTTGTGATTATTCTGCACTAAAGCCACCCTCTGGGTGTTTTGCTACAGCACCAGCAGCCGTTTATTTAGGGTGGCACACATTGGGAAGCCAAAGACTTAAAAAATTGCGTTCATTAGGGTTTGATCCTGCTCCCATTCACCTCTCTGGTTTTCCCAGAGCAGAGCCAGATCCTGATCAAACACAGAGGAAAAGATGGGAATTTATGGTCAAACCCTGCACTCATTTTCCAGAGCAGCAACCCCGAAAAAATTAAGGTACAAGTGGCAGCTGTACCTGTGAGAAAAGAAACGGGTTTGGCACAAATTTTCATCTTAGTTTCTGAAAGATGCAGCAGCTCCTTTGTAGTCCCCAGGATTGATGTCAGCCTTGGTGGGGTCAACAGGAATCTCTCAAATTATTTCAAGGGCTTGGCATCAAATCTAAAGCCAAACTTCTCATAAAAAGTCAAGAGCAAGACATAGATTTGGGGAGGTCATTGGGTGAAAAAAGTGGATTTTTTTTGCATTTCTGCTGGTTTTATCAGGGTGCTTTCTGAATGCAGCTCAGCCTGTATTATCTACAAGATTTTATGTCACTGCAGTATCTCAAGCTGCACCGATAACAGGATCTCACAATGGATTCTTAACACAAAACATGGAGAGAGTTTGGGAAGGTTTAGTCTCTGGATTAACTGAGTGGAAAATGTCTTTCATTGGAGCTACAGATGGCTCACAACACAGGGGAGGAATCTGGAGGAAAAATCAGAACCTCTTTGTCTTTTCAACTTCATTAGGTTTTCCAAAGCTCTGAGCAAGATTGTTCATGAAATGAGAGGAGAGATGGAGAATTATTAGTTTTCATACTCCCTCATTTGTTTTCATCTCCTCTTTTCCCTAACAGAAAGCATTAAATGCATTTCTCATTAAAAAAAAAATAAATGAACGTGGGAGAAAAAATTGCAAGCCTTTTGTGCTTTTTTCATCTATAAAAGATGCTGATACTTGAAGATCTAGCTGGAAGAGAAAATGAAAATATTTCAGACCCAGTTCTGAACCTGAGGCAGTGGAAAGCAGCAATTTGATGATAATTCTGCCTTGTTTGGGTTTTCTCCATGAGGTTCTTCCTGTGAGGAGTTGGAATCCCGATGTGCTGGGGTGAGGCTGGTGAGTCCCTGCTGTCCCAGGGACACGATGACAGCTTGTGCTTCATTAGGGCTCTCACCAAAACCCAAATCAGAACTTTTTGCTGGCTGTACTGGCAGTCCCAGGGGGCTGGGGGAGAGCTGGGTGTGAGAGGACAGCAGGGGACAGAACATGAGATTAGTTTATCAAATCTCAGTGCTGTGATCAAGAAAGCCAGCGCTCCATGTGCCAGAACTCCCAATTTGGACCAATTTTCCCTTGGATTTGAGGCCTTGTGTGGGGGCGAGTCTGTCCAGGTTGGAGTGGAGCTCTCAGTGCCGATGGAATCACCAAAACCCAAATCAGAATTTTTTTGTGACTGTGCTGCCAGTCCCAGGGTCTGGGTGTGAGAGGACAGCAGGGGACACCGGGCTGGGGACAGAACATCCTCCTGTACAAGATTAACTCATCAAATCAAACCCCAGTGCTCTGATCAAGAAAGCCAGCGCTCCGTGTGCCAGAACTCCCAATTTGGACCAATTTTCTCTTGGATTGGAGGCCTTGTGTGGGGGTGAGTCTGTCCAGGTTGGAGTGGAGCTCTCAGTGCCGATGGAATCGCCCCCAGCTCTCCCCAGTGACATTACTGACGCGATTCTCATTCCATTTTTCAAGCCCTTTACTGTAAAAGCCTCACAGCTCCATGACAGAAACATTTAGAGAACATCTCCTCATTGTGGGAAAATGAAAAATCAGCCCAGCCAGCAACTGCAGAGGAAATCTGCAGCCCGTGTTTGGAGCACATTAATAACATGACGAGTGACCTTTCTGGAGACAAGAAATGCGTGGAATTGATTGTCCTACCCAGGAGCTGGGCAGAGCTATAGATCAGTTATTTTCAGCCCAATCTTTGTTGTGGTCACATCTTTGGCCAGTGCAGGCTCAGTGTGGGTATAGTTTAGTCTGGTTAAATCCAAACAGAGCCGAGGAACGAGAACAATGCCTTGGTGTGGCTGCCAAAGGTGCAGCTGCTGGTGGCCATGCTGGAGCTTCCACATTGCAGAGCTGCTCCTAAAGAGGAGTTTGTAAAGTCTCTGCTGTCCTTAAAGCTGCAGATTCTCACTATTTCTATATTTTTATATTTCTATATTTATTTATATATATTTCTATGTTTCTATATTTTATAATTCTATATTTATATATTTTAGATATAAATATATTTATAGAAAATTAGATATATTTCAATATTTCTATGTTTCTATATTTCTATGTTTCTATATTTCTATGTTTCTATATTTCTATATTTATATAAAATATTTATATATTTTATATTTATGGGTTATATATTTATATATTTATATTTAGAATTTGATATTTATATTTCCACCCATGTGATTTCTTTTGTTATGAGCTGGCAGAACAATGATAATTTCAAACCCCTGAAAATTTTTAGCGTTTTGGTTACTCCATACTTTACCAGGGAATAAAAATCCCAGAGTCCAATGTCCTCTTTATTTAGAGTTAATCCCAAGGGTATCTCTGTGGTTGTGACAACCTGGAGGTCCCAAATCAGAGGCAATCTCTTGGTGGGTTTCTCCAGCCTGAGAATTGGAGTTTTCCTCAGTTTTACATGGAAATCAGAGAGGCTTGTATCACAAAAAACCCAATATCAGAGGGTTATACCACAAAAACCCCAATATCCGAGGGTTATATCACAAAAAGCTGATATTAGAGGGTTATATCACAAAAAACCCAATATCAGAGGGTTATACCACAAAAACCCCAATATCTGAGGGTTATATCATAAAAAAAACCCCCAATATCTGAGGGTTATACCACAAAAAACCCAATATCTGAGGGTTATATCACAAAAAAACCAATATCCGAGGGTTATATCACAAAAAACCCAATATCTGAGGGTTATACCACAAAAAGCTGATATCAGAGGGATATATCACAAAAACCCCAATATCACAGGGTTGTATCACAAAAAAACCCAGTATCACAGGGTTATATCACAAAAACCCCAATATCTGAGGGTTATACCACAAAAAACCCAATATCCAAGGGTTATATCACAAAAAGCTGATATCAGAGGGTTATACCACAAAAAAACCAATATCAGAGGGTTATATCACAAAAACAACCCCAACCTTTTTCCCTTTAAATATTGCTTCACCCACCCAGAGCCATAAACTCCGGCCAAACCAAGGAGGTTAACTCGGGGAGCAAACAAGTGCAGGTGATTTTCCAGCTGGGTTTGCTGGGTGAGGGCAGGGAGCAGCCTGGTAGCCAGCAGTGGGGTGGGTGTCTGCTTCCTGCCTGTAGCCAGGAGTAATATCCAGAATCCATTAGAGGGATGCCTAATCATCTCAACCTGTCAGATCCCAACCACCCTCCTTTAAGAGCCAATTTGTTTTTCTGCCAGATCGATGTTCTTATCTGTAATTGCACAGGCCATGAGTGGCACCCAATAACCAGTTAATATTCAGTTCCATTCCACAGCAGGGTGGGGAGCAGGGAAATGTCTTAATTTAAACATTTATTGTACAACTGTGAAAATGTCCTAAGTGAAATTAATTGAAGCTTGGGGAGAATAACTTATAAATCACCTTGTCTGGCTTGCATAAAATGATACAAGGATATGCTGAATTCTTATCGTGGGGCTCTGTGGAGCTGCAGAAAGCTTTAACCCTGAGGTTACTGCTGTTATTCCAGCTCCAAGATGGGAGAAATCTGACTCCTACAGGTGATGTGATAAAGGCAGGGCCAATCTAATTAATAATAAGCCAGCAATTTGTACTGTTGCTGCTCAAATGTGGCTTGTGCCGGGCAATTTGAGTGTGGTGTTGATCCCCTCGGCCATCCCTGCCTTCTGCTCCTGCAGCACTTTAAAAAAGGGGGGAAATCCATCAGAATGTGCTTTCCATGGGACAAATATCACCAGAAAGTGGAAAAAAACCCAGCCCCAGTGGCGTCAGCAGAGTGGGATATGAACAATACTGGCTTAGGCACAAGCTGGAAATTAGGAAGGGTAAGGGGGGATTTGAAGAGCACATAGAGGTGCAAACAACTCCCAGAGAATTTATAGATTTGCCAGAACAGTGGGCCTGGGAGGGAAAAGAGTTGTTTCACTTGAGGGAGGCTTGAAGAACACTCCAGGAAAAGCACAATATTGCAGAGGAATAAATGCCACATCTCCCCGTTAACTCTTCCAGGGAAGCACTGATGGAGCTCTGAGCACACACCTGTGATTGTGAAGGACATGACCAAGCTATGGACAGGAGGAAAAGGAAAATTCAGAGTGATAATCCTGCTCAGACCAGCTGCTCCATGGGAAACCTGGCCCTCTGGAGATGTTCCCCCTGCACATTGCGAATCAGCAAGGCTTAATGAAGTGCTGGGCAAAGCTGGATGAGGAGGTTATTGAAAATAGAATTGAGGAAAAGAACTCCTGGATATGAGACAGAGGAGCCAAAGCAGTTCCTGGAAGGGAAATCACATCCCTGGGAGCAGGTCAGCAAACCAGGACCGGGGCACAGAATTTCTATGGACACCAGAAAGTTTTGGGATAAACTCCCCGGCAAGGGGTGCTGAGGAAGCCCAGGAGCCAAGGGCTGACTGGTAAAGCCCTGATGTGGTTTGGGTAGGAGGAAAAATCCCTTCCCATCCCTACAGCACCCCAAGATGGGAGGAAATCTCCCTTTGCCAACTCAAAAATCACTGCTGCGCCCAGGGTTTTGCAGTTGCTTGGATGTATTTACTACTGAGTTGGGAAAGCGGGAAAATGAGGCAGGAAAAGTGAAAAATAAGGCAGGAAAAGTGAAGAATAAGGCAGGACAAGTGACAAATAGGGCAGGAAAAGTGAAGAATAAGGCAGGAAAAGTGAAAAATAAGGCAGGAAAATTGATTTTGGAGCTAAGCTGGAGGTGGCTGAATGATTTTAATGGAACCCTGCATAGTCAAAGGGAAATCTTGAGGGGCGGGGTGGAAATTCCCAGCTGGCAACTCCAAGGGAGCTCTTCAAAAGAATATTTGGACAGCCCATATCTATCTAAGTTATTGCCCAAGAGGGGGAAAAAGAGGTCTGTGAGTGAGCAGTTCAATGGTATCGCTGTCCAGTGGCTAAAAAAACAGCAGTGAAGTGGTAGGAAAAACCCAGCAAGTCCTATGGAACATGATATTGAAAATATAAGATATTATATCAGTGTCCTGTGATATGGGTCACTCCCAAGCAAGGGGGCCAGGGAATAAATAGAAACAGCTGGGAGGTGGACAACAGAAATAATTAGAGGCCTGCAAAAGTGCTCAAAAGAATCATTTCTTGAAAGAGATTGTTCAGATGAGGGAACATAGGAGTAAATAATAAAAGGAGCAGGGAAGGTGAATTGCAGTACATTGAAAAAGCTCAGAAAGGAGCGGGTTTTGTACAGTTGACAAAAACCTGTGGAGCTCTTTGTCTCTTGACATGGCTGAGGCCAGGAATCTGGTGGGATTGAAAAATTCATTGAACATTTGTACAGTGAATGGAAACATCTGCAGTGAAATGGGTGGGATGCTATTCTTAGCAAAGAACCAGCAGCAACCCTCCTACTTCAGGGCATAGTTTAAATAGTGGCTGAGGAAAGGGGAGGGAGGAAAATTCCTCATTAAAGGTTTTCCCTTGTGATCCAGGAGGAGATAGGCACAAAAAAAAAAAGAAAAAAAAAAACAACTAAAAACCCAAACTTTGTTATCACTTCAAAATAGGTTTGGCATTGCCTTAAATAAATATTTCAACACATAGTTTTTATTACAGCCTGTAGTTTTTTATGGTGGTGTATTGCCAAGTTATCCGAATTTTTTGTGAAAGGAAGGGGAATTTAAGAGTGAAATGAAATTCCTCCTCTTTGCAAATATGGCATCATCAATGCACAGCTGTACACAGGTGCTGGGGGCAGTAATGAAACGAGTTTATTACACTCAATTAAAATTTATTGCACATGTAGATTTAGGCGCTAGAACTAAAAAAAGATTATTTGTGGTGTTCCTAAATGGGGAGGGTGAGACTCCTGCACAATCCCTATAGGTGGGGAAGCACTGAAAACTTTGATTTATGGTAGGAGTTTCTAGAAAAATTATTAATTTTCAATTGATTAATAATAATTATAAAAATTATTTAAATTAATATTATTAAATTATATAAAAATAATAATTATTAATGATATTAATTTTAATTTAAACTCATCTTCAGCTGGGATGGGGGGCAGGGGAGAGAAGGGCAGGGCTGGGGGTCCCAGGGCAGGGCACCTGTGGTGCTTTGCCCCTAAAACCCCTCAGCCCTGGCAGGTGCCTCATCCCAGGGCAGGGGCTCAGCCCAGCTCTCCCCGGTGCCCCTGGATCCCTTCACAAAAGCGTCAAAGAAAACCTGGGGAGCCCAAAATTCAGCGGCCAAAAATTCATCCCCAGGGAAGAAAAGAAAGCAGAACAAAACAGCAAAGCCCCAGGCCAGGGGTTTCAGACAAGCTGGGACTTGGTGACACAGGCAGTAAATTTGACAGCTTCTTGCCACCTCCTCCTGCTGGGATTTACTTTGAACTTTTCTATACAAACAGTGCTAAAACTGGGCTCAGGTAGGGCTTTTATGGCCAACTTTCCTGCAAACAGCAGGACAGGGCACAGGGACAGTCCTGGCCACCTTCCCCTGGCGCAAAATCGTTGTTAAATCACTGAAAATGCACATGCAGGGAGCAGAATCTGATCCCTGACTCAAAAGCAGACACAAAACACAGAAAAAAAAAGGGAAGAAAAGCAGAAAATATGTCAGGCAAAAGAGTTTTGCTGCATTCTTCAAGTGGGATAAATAAGCATGCATGTGTGTGGATATATAAATATATTTATATTTATATAGCTGGCTGCAGAGGGAAATTTTGTTCTGTTTTGAAGCCCAGATCAGTGCAACAGGAAAATAAAATGCTGAGCCACCACACAAACCTCTTGTCTCTCTATTCTGTGTCAACTCTTGCTCCCACAGAATAGCATTTTGTTTCCTACTGTCGAGGCAGCAGCAACTAAAGTGAATGTTCATATGTGTGGTGAGGCATTTGTCCCTGGAAAAATAACATCTCTTCTTCTATTAACGTTTTAATTAATCCCTTTTAGTTATGAAATGTAACTTTACATTACATAAAAAAAAATTACATGCAGTCTCTTAATCTGCTAATCCTTTCTCCAGACAAGCTGGTTCTTTTTAAATCAACTGCCATTTTATCAACCCAATGGAGCAGAGATCCGGACTCAACTCTATTCAACAATACATTCTTTTCATGAGAGACTGGCCTAGCTAATATGACACCACAAAGGGCTTGAGGAATTCCAAATACCCAGCTCTTTGGATTAAAAGCATAATAATCCCATGCAGTTTTTTGTTCAGAATTGATAGAATGGTTGTATAGTGAGTCACACTTGTTTGAACTTATCAAAGTAACAATATATCAAGCATTTCGTAGGATGATATTTTATTTTCTCAGGTCGATTCAACTTCTTTCAAGTTTATTTTTTTTTTTCTTTTTTTTTTTTTTTTTTTGGTGAGCGTGTATTAACGACTGCCAAATGCCCCTGCAGCTAAACAATTAAAACCTATAATTAAGCACAGAATCTGATAGCTGCTGTTTCTGTCCAGCTTTTATATAGACACGAGCATTGTTTGTGCCAGGGCAGCGAGCTGTAACAGCTCTTGAGGCTGCTGTGACTCCTTCCCCTGGCCATGGGCATGACTTTGCTGTGTTCCCAGACCTGGGAGCCAGAGCAGGACAGCTCTGTGTGTCACGAGCCCCTGGGGAGGTGGCCAGCAAGGCTGCTGGGATGAGCCCCAGCGAACAGCCCTGAGATGCTCTGAGAGCCTCCCCTCGCTCTCTGCTCGGGATGCAGCCAGGCTGAGCCCCCGGGCTGCTCCCAGAGAGCTTTTCTGGGCTTGTCAGAGCAACCACCAGCGGCATTTCCAGCAGAAAGGCTCCTCCCAGGGAGCTGAGGTGGCCGTGGCCGTGTTGTGGCTCTCTGTAGTAGATGCAGGTGATCCCCCAGCCAGGGAATAATGTGCTCTGACTCCATGATTCAGAATGCTGAACAATTGCCTTATTAAAATTATTCTGTATTACACTAATACTGCATTAAAACTATGCTAAAGAGATACTAGACCAGACCAGACCAGACTATACAATACAAAAGATACTAAAGAGAAACCCATGACTGTCTGAGACAGCCAGGACACAGCTTGGAGGGCTTGGCCAATCACTCAAAACCACTTTCACCTGCGTTCAATTAACCACATCACTTTGGGTAAACCATCTCCATAGCCCGTTCCACAGGTGCCAAACAACAATGAATAGAGACAGGAATTGTCTCCTCTTCTCTGAAGTTTCTCACTGCCTTTCTCAGGAACGATCCTGGCAGAGAGAGAATGATGTCTCTCTCTGTCCAGAGACTGTGAATAGCTCTGCAGAGGGGAATGGGAGCTTCCATGGCTGCTGTGGTTCCTGCAGAGCCAGGAGCACTGGGAGCACCTGTGGAGGAGTTGCTGGGCTGGGCCTGCACTGGAAGGGGCAGCACAGCTGGGAGTGTGTGACGGGCTCCATAGAGTGGCCTTGGCAGGGAACACCTTGGTGACTGCTGTCCCTACAGGCTCCAGCAGAGCAAGGAGCAGATATTCCCTTTATTCAGCCCCAATATTCCCATCCCAAGGCCAGGCTGGGTGCTCAAGGCCATGAAGGTGTCTCTGCCCACAGCAGGGTTGGAATCAAATGGATTTTAAGGTCCCATCCAACCCAACCCATTGCAGGATTTTCGCAGCCACGCACACAAACCCCGATCCCCATCCAACATCTCCCCAGAGCAGCACTGAGGGACAACATCTTCTTCTCCTCACTGCTGCCTGTGATGAATCAAAACATGCAGAACTTGTCTGGCCAGTGGGGCTGAGCTGGAAGTGCTGACTGGAGCATGGCAGAAGCCAGGCAGCCTCCAGGGATGCTCCTTCACTTGCTGGCCTCCAGATCCTGTGAACAGCAGCCCCGAGAGAACCCTCCCGTGCTGTTGCCATCCTGCCCATGCCCTGCTGGAGCAGCAGAAATGTCCTGTGGCTGGGCTGCTGAGTCCTCAGCCATGTCCCTGCAGAGAACACAGAACTTCCTTCCTTTTATTTATGTTTTTGTTTTCATTGTCATAACTCTTCCCTCGAGTTCCCACCCCTCCTGCTCCACATGGCATCTCACTGGGGAACAATAGGGAGCTCTTCAGGGGTTCCTACTATAACCCTTCAGAAGCAAAGGATTCTCTGAGGAGCTGGTTGGATTTTTCATCCCAATTATTTCAGTATTTCTACTGAATTTCAAAACGAAATACATTCTCGGCAGAATTGGCAGCGCTCAGGCGAATATTTTTCATTTTTACTTTCGACCAACTGTGGAATTAACCAGAACATTTTGAAATTTGATTCCCCTTGCCAATGCCTGCTGTAAAGAAGGGAAATTTGGGGAGGGTGGTGGCAGAAATGATTGCTAATTTCCCTCTTTCTTCTCTTGAAGAGACCCCAAAACCAGCGCGCCACCTCC
This sequence comes from Molothrus ater, assembly GCF_012460135.2. NCBI lineage: Eukaryota > Metazoa > Chordata > Aves > Passeriformes > Icteridae > Molothrus > Molothrus ater. The sequence continues at coordinate 5,135,755 of NC_050499.2, forward strand.
CCAGGCTAGAGGAACAAAAGCGTTAACAAGGAAGCAAACGCAATTTCAAACTTCAATTCTGGAAAAGAGAGGAAAAAAATAAAAAAAAAAAAAAAAAAAAAAGAGGCAAGAACAGCCACGATTTTTCAGGCCAGACAAGTCCTCCCGCCCTTTGCCAGGGCAATATTGTTTGCAAGCCTCCTTCAAGGAGGGCTTGGTCCCTCCATGTCCCTCCAGTGCCCCTTTAAACAAACACCTCCCAACGCTGCAGCTATAAATAGCGCCGAGGTGGAAATGGCTGGGTAGGTTTCTATGCCCTCCTTTGTGTTCCCATTTCTCAAACACACCAACCTTCTCCCCTTTCCCCCCCTCCAACCCTTTCCCTCCACAATGTGTGGTTATATATAGAATATTTATAATAGTTCCCTATTTTCCAAGCAATTTTCACCACTGCCACGCAGCAGGGAGAAATTGAGAAATTGCTGGTTGTTTATTTATTTATTTCTCCGTGGCAATGTGCACTTAATCCTGCAGAGTGTGGCAAAATATTCTGTCTGGATGGTGTGGAAGGGAACATGAGCAGCCTATAGATGGATGGATGCGTGTTTGTGTGTGCTTTTCAAATGCAGACCACATTGATTGCAATGTGGAACTTATAAAGATGGGAGATATTCTTATCTCTGCAGGAAATAAAGAGGTTTTTTTTTGGGGGGGGAATATATATGGGCAAGATGTTGCTTGGCTCATCCACCCCATTATTCACTTTAAGGCAGGGGAGGTGCATGGGGGGGTTAAAGGTTTGATGGGAAGGAAGGGACAAAGATCCCACTGCTGTCCCAAAATCCTTGGATCAGAGAACAGCTGGGGTTGGAAGGGACCCCTGGACATCACTCAGACCAACCCCCATGGCCAGGCAGGGGACCCAGGAACGTATCCAGGTGATTTGGGGACTTCTCCAGAGGGGGACACTCCACAATCTCCCTGGGCAGCTGTTCCAGGGCTCTGCCACCTCCATGGGAAGAGCTCCCTCCTGGTGTTCACAGAATTCACAGAATCACAGAATTCACAGAATTTACAGAATTCACAGAATGACCAGGTTGGAAGAGAGCTTCAAGATCACCCAGTCCAACCCAGCCCAAGCACCTCAACTCAACCCTGGCACCCAGAGCCACATCCAGGCTTTGTTAAACACACCCAGGGACGGTGCTGAGGCAGAACCTGCTGTGTTTTATTTTATGTCACTGCTCCTCATCCTGTCACACTGAACAGAGCCTGGCCCCGTCCTCTGGCACCCCTCGGAGGCATTTCCTTGTCACTGAGGGCCAGAGGGGAATATTGGGGGATATCAATGTGCCCTAAGGCTCCCCTCCCACCCTTCCCTTGGCATCTGCTGTTGGCAGCTCTTGATGGGATATGGGCTTAATGACCAATTACTCCACAACCCTATTAGTGATCCTTCCTCCTTGCCACGGGAGAGGGGAAGGGGTTTAAGGGATCAGGATTCTGATTCCATGGCAGAAGTTGAGGATTCCTGGGGGTTCCTGAGGTCGGGGTTTGAGGTGTGGATGGCTCCAAGACAGGCCCAGCTGTGCAGTGCTTGAAGGGTGTGGAACAAGAAATCAAATTCCTGTCATTGATCTTGGCTCCCTCAACACCAAGGTTCATTTATTCAAGGTTTGCTTCCTTCTCAGGATCTACCTTGCCCCCTCCAAAGGGAGAAAAATTCAGGTGTTTGCATTTTCCAAATCAAGCCCAGTGGGGTAGAAAAAGGGGAGGAGAAAGGGGAAGGGCAAAACTTGAGTCAGGATTTAAGGGGGTTGGTTTTAACCCAGATTCAGTTCTAAGCTTTACAGGAGCTGGATGAAACTCCTCCAGGGTTTGTGGATAAAATCAGCTGTGCTGTGTTTGGTTCAAGGTCCTTTTCTAGAACTCTGAGCATCAGCTCAGGGCTGGAAGCTGGTGAAAAATACCAGCAATGCCTTCAGAGCTCTCCAGAACGTGGCATTAACTTCTGGTGACCTGAATTCTCATGTTTGCCAGCTCAGGTGGGCCTTTCTTCTATTTATTCATGTACCTGCACTTAAAATTCCTTCTGAAACCTCTCATGCCACTGAGCTCCCCAAATTCACCCGTGAGAACCAGGTGTGGCTTTCACAAGAATTTCTTCCCTAATTCAAAGCAAGAATTTTCTAGGGCTGGGACTCCCCTGCTGCACAGAGAACATGAAATATGTAACAGAACAGTCACAGGTTTCCAGTTTTTTGGGTTTTGGGTTTTTTTTTCCCTTGATTGCAGTTGACAAGCGCTGTCTATCAGGTGCTCATCAACAGTGGCCGGGATCCGTGCTGGACCCTCCTCCACCTGCCACGAGGGCACCTGGGCAGGCTCGGGTTGTTGGCTGGGGTGGATTCCCATCCCTTTCCTCACCCTGGAGTTGTGGGGTGCCCTGTGGCAGGGAGCAATGATGCAGCTGAGTCCATTGATATCAGAAGGCTAATTAATTATTTTATTATACTATACTGTTAATTACTTTATAATTTACTTTATTATACTATTTGCTATACGATATTTATTATACTATTTACTTTATTATATTATTTTATTATTTACTTTTATTTTAATAATTAATTTACTTTTATATTAATAATTTATATTATTACATTATTCACTTTATTATACTATTTACTATAGTATAGTATACTATACTAATGTGCTAATTAATTTCTTTATTATACTATTTAGTATAGTATACTATATTTATTTATGATACTATGTACTTTATTATATTATTTTATTATTTACTTTCATTTTAATTATTAATTAATAATAATTAATATCATTATATTATTTACTTTACTATTTCCTATAGTATATTTTACTAATATGCTAATTAGTTTATTATACTATTTACTATACTATAACTATATATTATATATGTATACTTTATGTATACTATATCACATTACATCTAAAAGTATTATCACATTCCATTACATCTAAACATCACATTACATCTAAAACTATTATTACATCACATTACATCTAAAACTATTAATTAATTTATTTTACTATATTATTCTATACTATAGATTTATACTATATATATATATGTTATATATATACTATATTACACTATATCACATTACATCTAAAACTGAATCTGCCCAGCGCTCAACTGCCCAGAATCTTGTGATTGTCACCCAACAATCCTCACACACACACACCTGGCCCTGACAGGCCAAGGAACCAAAACACCATCCCTGTGGGTAAACAATCTCCATTTTGCATTCTGCTTTTGCACAAACACAGGCCCAGCAGGAGAGATGAGAATATTCTTGGGAAGATTTGTGCCTTGCTTTTCTCTGTGAAGAGAAACGTGGGGCTGCCCTTTTCCTTCCTTCCCAGCAGCCTCAGGTGAGGTTTGGTGGCCTCAGGTGTCATTCACAGCCAGGGCTTGTGCTCGGGGTGTGAATTATTGATCTCAGGTTCTCACCTCCAAGTGCCTTTATCAGGACTGTAACAGTAAAAGCTGTGCAGGAAGAGCCTGGTGCCCAGTACAGCTCAGGAGATTAAATTTCAAACACTTTTTGGGGTGCACTGACAGATTTACAGCTTAAATGTTGTGCTTTGAAATGACTTCAGGCAATTCATATCAAGGTAATACAGTTTGGCCCGAAAAACAAATGTTTGCAGTCTCATTCATTAATTACCATTATGAGAGATCCAGGCTCAGAGCTTTGTATGTTCTGATCCAAATCTGTTTCCCTTGGCCTCATCTCAGCGCTGTAAAAATTACTTTCCATCTCTGCAGAGCCTTTTCCTGTGGCATTCTGAAAATAAAAATTAATCCATAAGGCAAACTTGCCAAAGCTGGGGAAAGAACCCCTGACTCTTCCAAAGGTGCTGCTCTGCATGAAGGTCTGGGCAGGAGGCAGCTCCTGATGGTGCTGCCACGCTCAAAAATGCACCTTTTAAAGGGGTTTTTAGTAATGCTGTGTGGGCAAAGTGAGCATTCAATATTATTCTCTTCCACAGATGGAGAAAACAGTCACCAAGTGACTAAATAATTTGCTTTTAGTCACATGGAGAAGAACACAGCGTTCCTCAGCTGAGCCACGTGGCTTTCTCGTCCCTCTCCTGCTTTCTCACCATGGAATGGGGAATCTAAAGGTCTGGCTCTCTGTATTTTGCAAAAGGGAAAGATCTGGGCCTCCTTTGAGAGCCCACAGCTCCCTTTCAGTGAGCTGTGCTCATGTCCTGGCTAAATTTCAATTTGCCAAGGTATTTTGGATTTTTCTAAAATTATGCTCTCGCTGTGCACGACTCTTCCTCCCTGCCAGGTTCAAGTTCATGTTGAATGTTCTGGGTTTTAAAAGGCTCTGGATGGTTCCACCATCCAAAGATTTGCTTTGCGAAGTTCCTATTTTAAATCTGGATGGGAGAGCTTGAGATGGATGTGGAGCCATGGAAATGCCACCAAGCCACTCTCTGGTCTGTGTCAATTTTATTATAATTATTATTGGTGCCAATAATAAACCTATTGCAGTTGTTATGTAATAGCACCTCCAAAGTTCTTTTTGGGTGGGGTACCTTGCAGAGAATTTTTAATTTTCTTTTTTTGTCATTGTTTTTCCCCATACAACCTCCAATTGAGATTTTACTGTGATTTCAACAACTTAGAAAAATATGAAATTGTTTTTTATCCAGGTTTGGGCTTTTTTTTAAATGTAAAAACAGACTTATAAGCAGCAGTTGACATAATTCCCCACCCTTTCTGGGCATATTCCTGATAAATACGTGGTGGGGAGGTGATTCCTGATGGAGAATTTATTGCCTGAATAAATAAATAAATCCCAGGAGGGGAACAGGTGCTGTCATAGCAATGCTGGGCCGAGAGGACAACAGGAATTTTGTGATCACAGAATCCCACACTGGTTTGGGATGGAAGGAACCTCAAAAATCATCGATTTCCAACCTGCTGCCATGGCCAGGGGTATATTTTGATAATTAAGGACGTGTTAAAACCTCTTTTGGGGTTCTGCCCTTGCTGTTGGTGCCTCTCCCCTTCATCACCCACACTCCTGCTCTCTCCTCAGCACACGTGCCTGCTGAAATTCTCCCTGGCAATGTGTGAAAACAGCAGAAAAACATCGTGGTGTGTTCCCGAGCATCCCCGGCTCTCTGTGAGCAGCCACTGAGATTTTCCAGGGAGGAAAAAGGGAAAGAGCCGGGGCTGTGCAGGCTCGGGGCTGGAGGCGGCGTGGGAAGGGTTAAGGATTACCGGGCTGGCTCGGAGGTGCTTTCCAGGTAATCAGGATGAAGCCAAGCTCGTTATTGAAGGGATGAGCCGGGTGTAAATTACCCGCACCTCGAGCATCTCTTTCTTGGAGAGCAGCAGGGCAGGAGGCACAGCCGGGGGGGGTTTATTTCGATTTTTATTGGTACCAACAACAAACCTATAGCAGTTGTTATGCAACAGCACCTCCGAAGTTCTTTTTGAGTGCGGTACCTCGCAGAGGATTTGTAATTTTCTCGCTGTCAGCAGCGCTGGGGCTGCCCGTGCTCATTTCTTGTGTCTGTGCAGAATCGATCTGGCTGCTCAGACATCATCCTGGGTGTGGTGGAGGGGCTCGGCTGAGTTGTGGGTTTTTTTGCTAAGCTGATCCTCGTAAGTGGCTGGGATTTTTTTTTTTTTAATTTATTTTTATTTTTTTCCCCCCCTCCTTTCTCTCTCCTCCTCCTTCAAATGGCTGCCTGGCTGGAAGAGCTTTGTGCTTTACAACTTTTGTGATCAGGGAAGGTACACGTTCGATATTAGGAAGAAATTTTTTCACCGAAAGAATAACAAAGCACTGGAATGCTCTTCCCAGGGAGGTGCTGGAATCACCATCTCTGGATGTGTTTAAAACAGGCTGGGCATGGCACTGGGTGCTGTGGTCTGGGTGAGGTGTGAGGGCACAGCTTGGACTCCATGATCTTGGAGGTCTCTTCCAACCTCGTCATTCTGTGATTATTTTCTGCATCCAGCCTGCTCCAAATGCTGAAATTCTGGGACTGGGCATCCCAAGCTCAGGCTCTGCATCCCAGCCTTCCCTCGGTGTCTGCAGCTCAGCCCTGCAGAGCTCAGCCCCTCCTCAATATCTCCAGTTTAAACCTTTGCAGCGCCTCATTTCCATGCTCTGCAGGGACTTGTACAAGAGGATTGAGCTTCTCCTCCCGTGTATTATAGGGAAAGAAAGGTTATTCCCTTTAAAATATAAGTATTGGAGGGGAAAAAATAAAATGCTTCCAAGTGCACTACAAGTAAGGATCATGTTTCCTAGCGTGCTATAAGTGCTCATTTCTTTATAGTGCTCTCAAACCTGTGTTAAATCCTCCTGAATTGGGTATTCAGCTGAAGACAGGGCTGGCTGATGATACAGCTTCCATTTATTGCAAAATATGAGCTTTGGTCGCCTTCCTAAAGGGAAAAAGAAAACAAAAAAAAAAACCCCTAAATTATTTGGATTTTGGGGTTTTACGGCCCTGGCAGTGGGATGTGCAACAGAGGTCACAGTGGGGGTTTTTTGGTTTTTTTTTTAGGGTGCAGCCTTGGGATCAGAACTTTGGGGCTTTTTCTTTTAGGGTGTAGCCTTGGGATCAAAGCTGTGCTGGGCCTTTCTAAATTCTCTTTTCTTTGTGAGGGTTTTCCACAGTGAAGTTCTCCTTGCCCAAAGCGATGCAGGGCTCTCTGCTCTCACCCCCTGTGCCTCAGCTCCCAGGCAGAGCCACGGGGAGGGGAAGATTCTCCAAGGCGTTGTACAAAACCAAAATGGAATTTGTCTTTACATTAAATCTTTGCAAACCTTTGTAAAACCTGACTGCGAGCTCAGCTTAATAGGAAATTTCCCTTGGCCAAAATAGATTTTGAGATTTTTCTTTAAAATATTTAATAATATCCTTTATTTAATACTATTCTTTTATTTTTTTTTATTCTTTCTTAAGCAGGAGCTATAAGTGTTTTTTTTCCAATACCTGGAACCCATCAGCTTCTGGAGGTACCTGATTATTATGCACAATTTCAGGATGCCCAGCACAATTCTGCGCTTAGAAACCAAGATAATTTGCTCAATATTGGCTTTTTTTGCTCTTTTCTGTCACCTCTGGATCCTTGCATGAAGAAAAGGCAATTTTCTGTTCTAAAAACTCAATTATTACCAATGTCACACTTTTAAAAAAAAAATAAAGAAAAATCCCTCCGACATTTCCTCTTGGATTTTCCAACCTCTTGGCCACCTATCCTCTTTCTCCTTGCTTGACTTTGCCCTAGTTAATATTCCAACAGGTGTTTCCTTTTTCAGTGGAATTTTTTAGGCCCTGTCTCAAGAGGCCTTCTGCATAATAATGCTGTATTCATGATGTGCCTGCCTTACTGGGAGAGAACTTTATTTTCTTAACCCCCATTTCCCCTCCGTGCAGGGGCTGCAGGAGGGACAGACTTGGGCCTTCCAGCATCCCCTGCTCTCTGATTTTTGGACGAAATCCCCCCATGGACTGGGATTTTTGGACGAAATCCCCCCATGGATTGGGATTTTTGGATGAAATCCCCACATAGTTTGTGATTTTTTATTAAATCTCCACATGGATTGGGATTTTTGGACGAAATCCCCCCGTGGTTTGGGATTTTTGGACAAAATCCCCCCATGGCTTGGGATTTTTGGACGAAATCCCCCCGTGGTTTGGGATTTTTGGACAAAATCCCCCCATGGTTTGGGATTTATGGACGAAATCCCCCCATGGCTTGGGATTTATGGACGAAATCCCCCCATGGTTTGGGATTTTTGACGAAATCCCCCCATGGTTTGGGATTTATGGATGAAATCCCCCCGTGGATTGGGATTTTTGGACAAAATCCCCCCATGGTTTGGGATTTTTGACGAAATCTCCCCGTGGATTGGGATTTATGGACGAAATCCCCCCATGGTTTGGGATTTTTGACGAAATCTCGCCATGGATTGGGATTTTTGGATGAAATCCCCCCGTGGATTGGGATTTTTGATCAAATCCCCATTTCACCTCAGCCCTGCTAGGAGGGTGATGAGGATTTAAGGGGGAATTGAGGCAAAAAGTCTCTTTTTTTTTTTCCCCACCATTTTTTATGCAGCATCTCAATTTTTTTTTTTTCATTTTTTTTCTTTTCCAGTTGAGACCATTGGAAAGGACAAAGTTAAAAATAATGAAATTAAAGCTTCAGGATTCATCCCTTGGTGCCCTCAGTTGTGTTCTGGTATTGCCGGACATTTGTTCTGGTGACATTTGGGTTGGGGGGGTGACAGGAGCCACTGGTTCATCCCTACATCAACTTCTTGAGGGGATTTCTCTGCCTGCTGTGAAATTTTCCCCTTTCTACCTCTGGATGATGCTGAGCTAGAAAGAGAAAATTGTTTTTTTTCAAGGTTTTCTCAACTTGAATATATATATTTTTTTTAAAAATAAAAAAGAAGGGTGGAGGGATTTAAAACTGTGCCAAAGCTTCCCTTGCTGCCTCCCTGGGTGTAAAATGCTGCTTTGTGCAGGTTTACCCTCAATATATTTTTTTTAATTAAAAAAATGAACCAGAAGGGAAAAAAAAATAACAATGCAAGAGTCAGATCCTCACATTGTTCAAGGATTACCCAGTTATGGTTTGTCCCAAGTTGATTAAATCAAATATTGATTTTAATTGATTAAATCAATTAATTATTGATTTATTCAGGTGGCTTGGTGACTGTTTTCTCCATATTTGATTACATCCACTAAGCCAAATTCATCTGTGACATCACACAGACTGTGACATAGATTATATATATTATTTATATTTTATTTATAATGTGTATTATATATTTTATTATATCCCATAATTATTTATTATGTATGGCAAGGGAGCAGAAGGAAAGAGAGATGGGAGTGCTGAAGCCATAAAAACTATGAATAGGTTGGGGTTTTTTTTGTTGTATCTCCATTAAAAATTGAGTGCACTCTAATGTTGGGCTATTCTTAGTGCAGATCACTTTTTTTAAAAGGTGAAGGCCAAGAAACTCCCTCTCTGTTTGGAATTTGGAAACCTCAATATGATGCTACAAATTATTGGAAATCAGACAATTGCAGTTCTTGGGAGCTTTAATATGGATTAAATAAATTATTTGTTAATATTGATAAATATTGATGAAATAAATCATATGTATATTCATTTATCACATATTGATTTACTCTGTTAATAGCTATCAGGAAGGTAGACATGGGACTGGATTAAGAAGAGAAATTAATCAAATTCAGATTTTAAAAAAAAAATCCAAACCGACCCTGCAACACTGCTCAGTTTGGTGGATTGGAGCTTAGAAAAAAAATATGGAAATGCCAAATGTACTTAAGGTTTTTTTTGGGTTTATTCTGTGTCAAACATCAAGGGCAGGGCCCTTCAGAGACTGCAGCAATTACTGGCACTTAAATTTCTGCAACACAAAAAATATTTTCACAGCACCACTGTGAGGGAAATTATTAAATATAAATTATTAAATTAAAAGAATAATGAAATCTGATTAGATTTATTCTACTTCTTCACTTGGCTGATGGCAATTATAATCCAGATTCTTGTGAATTTTTAGCCTTTCCATACAATTTAGCCATTCCATACATTATTTTGGTGGTTTTATCTCTGCTTCTCCACAAAGATGATTTTTGCTTGGTCATCCTTGTGAACACGGAGATGAAAATATCTGGGGAAATTATAAATTATATTATAAATTATATAAATTGGGATAAATTGTGAATTCAAGGATGTATCAGAAGGATCTGAACTATGGGATATTCAGAATCCTAGTTGCTATTTATAACTACTTTTTTTTTTTTTTTCAGTCTCATACAGGTAGCAATATTAAAATTGTTGCAACTCTAAATATTTTAATGGTTAAAAATTTTGGTTTCTTAATGGTTAAAATCATCAAAAAATCCTCATTTGGAGAGAATTTGATGCTCCTGTTTCTTTAAGGTGGGCTCTGTGCTCTGCAGCCACTGTTTTCCAATATTTGGAATTATGAGTAAATAGAATTACTCCCCCAGCCCATCCTTTCTGTTTACATTGTGTAATTACCAGCCCCTCTCCATGCCTCGTAATAATTGACTTGATATTGATAAATAGATTAGCTAATACACTAAATGATTATTCCCCACTAAATGAATCAGGGTGCTTTTGACTTCAAGTGCCATTAACCATAAATGCATGGATTTGGGACAGCTTTTGCATTTTGCATTAAGCAGCCCCTGGAAAAAAGAAAAAAAAATACAAAACAAAACCACCCAGAGAGCAGGAGCAGAGCCCAGGATGCTGCTCCTTCCCTGGGCCGGGCGTCATTCACCTTTCCCCATCTCCTGAATTCCTTCCTGACGCCCACAGCATGGAAAATTTTCCCTGGAAAACTCCCAGGAGAGATTTCGAGCAGATATTAGGACAAATATTGGGGCATTGTGGTATATTGGGATATTATATTGCAGAATATTCAGAAATATTTGCACGGGAAGGGTTGGAAAGTGTTGGAATGGGAGTGGTGGAGTCACTGTGGAGTTCAAAAAGTGGTGGAGGAAGGGTTAAAAAAATGTGTGGATGTGGCACCTGAGGAGAGGGTTTAGTGCTGGTTGGACTTGATTTTAGACATCTTTTCCAAGCCTAATCCACGATTTTATGGGGTTCTTTAAAGCCTTTTTAAGGGGCAGGACAGGTGAAGATGAGCTTCAGGGTGGGTGTTCCATCCACGGCGTCACTGTGCCAGGTTTGGGGGTCACCTCCCACCTCTCTGGGGGTGCTTCTTCCCCAAAAATTGTGATTTTATCACCTCTGTTGTTGTTGCTAATTCCTGTGGGACTGGTCCAGTCTGAGCACAGCCAGGGAAACTGGGAAATTCTGGGATGGAAGCACTGGGATTTTGAGATGGGAGAGGTCCCTGGGTCAGGTTTTGGGATCACCACCCACTCTTCTGTGGGTGTTTTTTCCCCAAAAAAGAGGGATTTTATCTCCTTTTTTGTTGTTGTTGATGATAATTCCTAATAATTCCGTAGGATTGCTCCAGTCTGAGCACAGCCAGGGAAATTGGTACCAATAAATCAAATTTCTTGGTCCTGCACCATTTGAGTCAGTTTTGGGATTGAAGCACTGGGATTTTCAGGTGGAGAGGTCACTGTGTCAGGTTTGGGGGTCACCACCCACCTCTCTGTGGGTGCTTTTTTTCCCCAAAAACATTTTTCCTCAAAAAGGGCTGATTTTATCACCTTGTTGATTTTAATAATTCCTGTAGGATTGGTCCAGTCTGAGCACAGCCAGGGAAACTGGGAAATTCTGGGATTGAAGCACTGGAATTTTCAGATGGAGAGGTCACTGTGTCAGGTTTTGGGATCACCACCCACCTCTCTCTGAGTGTTTTTTTTTTTCCCCAAAAATAGTGATTTTATCACCTTGTTGTTGTTGCTAATTATTATTGGTGAAGTAAGTAATATATAATTAATATATATCTATATATATCATATACTGATTTACTCTGATAATTAGTAGTCATCAGGAAAGTAGACATGGGACTGGATGAAGTGAAATGATCAGATTCAGATGTTTAAAAAAAAAAAAATCCAAACCAACCCTGCAACACTGCTCAGTTTGGTTGTTGCTAATTCCTGTACGATTGCTCCAGTCTGAGCACAGCCAGGGAAATTGGTACCAATGCATCAAATTTATTGATCCTGGACCAACGGAGTCAATTTTGGGATTGAAACACTGGAATTTTCAGGTGGAGAGGTCACTCTGTCAGGTTTGTGGATCACCACCCACTCTTCTGTGGGTGCTTTTTCCCCAAAAAAGAGCGATTTTATCTCCTTGTTGTTTTTTGTTAGTAATTCCTGGAGGATTGCTCCAGTCTGAGCACAGCCAGGGAAATTGGTACCAATGCATCAAATTTATTGATCCTGCACCAACTGAGTCAATTTTGGGATTGAAACACTGGGATTTTCAGGTGGAGAGGTCACTGTGTCAGGTTTTGGGGTCACCACCCACCCTTCTGTGGGTGTTTTTTCCCCAAAAAAGAGCGATTTTATCTCCTTGTTGTCTTTGTTAATAATTCCTGTAGGATTGGTCCAGTCTGAGCACAGCCAGGGAAATTGGTACCAATGCATCAAATTTATTGATCCTGGACCAACTGAGTCAATTTTGGGATTGAAGCACTGGGATTTTCAGCCTGAAGGGGCTGAGGTTTCCTCCTCTGGAGCAGCTGGCTGCTCAGCCAGGCAGTTCTGGGCCCTGTGGAGATTTGGGGACCTGCAGAGCCCTCGGCCCTGCCCAAGCTGCAGCAGGAGCTGCCAGCCAGGATGATGGATGGCAGTTCTGCACCTTGGACCAGGCAAAGCTGGCCTGGATTTTGTGGCATCAGGTTTGCAGCTGCTGCCTGCATCTGGGAAGGGCAGGGGGACACAGGGAAAAGAACTTTCCTTGCCCGCAAGGAGGGCACAGCAATCCCTGGGCATCATCAAGTAATCTTTAACAGAAATGAGGGTGGGATGGAGCAGTGAAAATGTGATTTTTTTTTTTTTTTAGGCATTTAAAGTCTCGTCTCTTTCCTTTCTTTCCTCTTTTGCAGTCTCTTAATTAACCTTAATCCTGGCCAGATAATGTATGAAACCTCAAATATCAGCACATATTATATAATCCATAAATATTCCATCCCAGCCTCATTACAGCACCAGGATTGGGAAGGGAAAAAAAAAAAAAAACCCATAAAAATGGGGAGAGAAAAAAAGTGCTAAAATTAATTTAACAAAATTGGAGCCAGCCCTTAAATGGATGGGAATTGCAACCTGAAGTTCCAGTTCTGCAGCATCACATCCAATTTGCTGGATGCCTGCAGCTGATTGATGTCAGGGTCCCAAATTCTGGGAATGCTTGAGCTGGGAGGTAAATCATTCCCAAGGCTCCTTTTGCTGGCTGGGGGCTCCGTGAGGATGAGTTTGGGGCTGAACTCAGAGTTCCTTAAACTTCTGCTGCTTTCAAAGCTCTTCCAGCTCCCAAAATTAGCGTTAGGTGTAAAATTAAAATGTTTTGGGCAGAAAAGTGATGATGGTGGTGTGGGGAGAGAGATCCATGCTCAGCTTCAGGTGAGGGAAAAGCTTCTCACTGCTCTTTAAAAAGAAATGGGGGTTTTATTCACCTTAATTTTCCTTAAAACACCAACATTTCCCTTTTCTCCAATTTTTATTGTTGTCATCTTTCATTGGTTCATTTCTTCCTGCTTTAGATCAGGTCTCTCCTTCAGAATACAATATATATATATTTCAATATTCAGGAATATAAAGTCTTCTAATGAATTCTTATATAATAATATAATGTCTTCTATTCAATATATATTCAATATTGAATAGATATATTCAATATTCAAAGATATAATATCTTATATTGAATATATATAGTCATTATTGAATATATATATTCAATATTATGTCTTATAATGCATTCTTATATTACATAATATTAAAATGTCTTATATGCAATATATATATTCAATATTGAATCTATAGATGTACAATATTCAATGATGTAATGCCCTATAATGAATTCTTATATTATTTAATAATATAATGTCTTCTATTCAGTATATATTTAATATTGAATATATATTCACTATTCAATAATATAATTTCTTATAATGAATTCTTATATAATAAAATAATGTCTTATATTGAATATATATTCATTAATATAATGGATTCATATATTACAAATTCTTATATATCCCAATGCTGTAATTCAGCTCTTGCCCTTGGTGATTTTTTTTTTCAAGGCAAAATTTAGCAAAAAAAGGTTATTTTGGATATCTTGGATAATTGGATATATATTTTTTTGAATGCAGATGGGAACGCCAGGGAAGCAGGGGGATTGTGGATGACAAACAACAAGATTTGAGCTCCCTATGAGCACAACACACCTCAAAAACTTCTTTATTCATGGCCAGGTGAGGGAGGGCTGTAAAAGATAAAATAATCCAGGAACTTCTGGCTGTTGGCATTGAGATTTGACCTGCGTGGACAGAAGCAGGAGCTGTTTGTCCTCCAAAGGTCCCTGGGCTGCGAATGCCGATTTCCCCAGCTTGGAGCGAGGCCTTTGCTCAGGCACAGCGTGAGAGGGAGCAGGATCCAGCCTGGGCAGATGGTGGGCAGGAAACAGTTGCCCACAGCTGCTGGGAGCTGCAAAAATCCAGGGAAAAGCAGCCAAAACCCAGCCCCATCCAACTCTGGGACAGGAAAAGCAGAGAGCTGGAGGCAGGGCAGGAAAGGAGCTGGGAGAAAGCTCGGTTCGCACGGTTCGGCCAAAGACAACGAGCTGGAAAATCTCCTTGTTGGCTTTTCTGATCCTCCTGCTCTGGGTCCCTTAGAAAATCAGTAAAAAGTTATCTTAGGATAATTTTAGGAGCTGTTGTACTCTAAATTTTGCCTGAAAAATCGACTTAGCAGCTGAAGGAGATGGATTCCCGAGCAGTGCTTCTGTGACTCCAGGATTTTGTGGGAGCTGTTGCCTCTCACAATTCCATTCTTCGCTATCAGCTGAAAGATTTAGGGAAAAAATGAGTTTTAATCTCCTCATAGAGGTGCAGTTCCTGAGCAAATTCACCTCTGGGGAGGAAAAGCCTCTGTGGTCGTGATAAAATCAATGTTTTCTGGGGGCAGAGACACAAGAAATCAAGATTTCCATGAAATAACTCCATGAAATTAATAATAAGCATTGTTAAAGTAGCAATTTAACAACAATCAAGCCAGCAGTGAATGATTTGTTGGTGTGGTTATTAGACAACAAGGTTGTTCCTTTTCTCGGAATTTTGTAGATATTGCTAGAAATCTCTGGATGTTTTCTTGGATTTTTGTAGTAATTCTAGAAATCTCCATTTTCTTTTCTTGGATTTTTTATTAGTTATTTCTAGAAATCTGTGGATTTTTTTCTTGGATTTTTTTCTTGGATTTTTTTCTTGGATTTTTGTAGTTATAACTAGAAAACTGTGGATTTTTGTCATTGGATTTTTGTAGTTCCTTCTAGAAATCTGTGGTCTTTGGTTGTGTTTTGTGTGTTTGTTAATTGAGATATCTCTAATTAAGCCAAAGAAATTTGATGTTCTGCACGGCACTGATTGGTTCTAATTGGGCTACCAAGCAATAAAATCAAATCTGCTCTCTTAAACCAAGAGCAGCACTTCTAAAAAAATGGAAATTTTGGGGATTGCCCTCAGTTTTTGGGGGATGACCCTCAGTTTTTGGGGATTACCCTCTGGTTTTGGGGATTACCCTCAGTTTTTTGGATTACCCTTTCGTTTTGGGGATCCCTCTCCCTTTTTGGAGATTAACCTCTGTTTTTGGGGACCATGCTCCCTTTTTGGGGATTACCCTCTGTTTTTGGGGATTACCCTTTGGTTTTGGGGTTTCTGCTTCCTTTTTGGGGATCCCCCTCCCTTTTTGGGGATCCCTTTGCTCTTCCCTTTCCCTGCTCTGCACCGTCATCAATCTCTTTTTGAAAATCTTCTTTTCTGAGCTCATTTTTGGACAGCACAGCCACAGCCAGGTCCCACCACCTGCATTTTTAATTCCTGAGGATATTTCAGAGCCAGGTGGGGAAAAAAGAGTGGGAGGTTGAGTCCTTGCAACAACCTCTGCCACTGGATCTTTGCAGCAAGCCAGGGAGACAGGGAAAAATAGTCAACATTATTTCAGCACAGTGGGGAAGGAGGGATGAAAGCTCTGCAAATGAATTCATTGTGACAACCTTTGTGAAGGATCCCAGTGTTTGATCTTTTAAAAGATTTAATAATTCTTTGGAGAGATTAAAGAATGAAACTGGCTTGGGAGGAGGAGGAGAGGAAGTTAACTTTCTTTCTCCCCCACCCCTGATTCTGTCAAAATAGTAAATAAAAAAGAGCAAATCCCTAAATTTAGTTGGCTTCTCCCCACATCAACTCTTTCTTTTGGGTGTTGATGCATGTCATGTTTGAGTCCTTGTAGTGGAGAAACACTCGGAAATGTGACCCCTCAGATAAAGATTTTGGGCAATGATCTAATGTGCCTCTCTCCAATGGAAATGGAGCTAAAAAGCAAAGTAATTAAAAGCCTGGAAATCAGAATTTCCACCATGTTGGGGTTTGTGGTGTTTCACACATTTCCAAAAGGCCAGACCTTCAGCCACAGGGCTGGGTTTGGCCCCTGGCTGCTGAACCAAGCAAGATCTGAAGGTCTTTGCACTGCCACTGCTAAAATACATTAATTTTTGGTTTCTTGTAGCTTAGAAAACCTTGTAGTTTAAATGTTTTCTTAAAACTAACTCAGATTGCTTTGATGCAAATAGTAAGTTCCTGTTATATTTTTTTTTTTAGATATTACTTAAAAAAGACCCTAAATAACCAAAACTTAAACCAAAACTAACTAAACTAACCAGAACTTTAACCCCCCAGGAACTAAAACAGGTAGATTTTTTTTTCTATCAAATGACCTGGTATTACTCTTATTTTAAAATAAATGAATTATCTCTGCTGCAGTTTTTGGGGGAGTCAAGCTTTTCTGCTTTGAAGAAGTACTGACAATTTAAAAAATGTGATTTTTTGGGTAAGCCTGGTCATTTTCTACCTTCAGCTAGCAAACAAATAAATACAGTTTGACTGGTGCCATATACAAGTGGAACAGGGGTAGGAAGAGTTTTTTTAATCATTTCCCCATCAAATACTGAACAGCCTTTCCTATGATAAGACCCCAGGGTCCTCCAGGCTGAGCCAGAAACTCCTCTGGACTGGAGCTGCACAGGAAGGGCACTCAGTGGAGGCATCCATTTCAAAAGCCACTCATAATGAAGATTAATTAGGCCTCGTTTAGCAGCCCAGAGTTAAATACACACAGCCAAGGCCTTGGGCTTCCTCACGCCACAGAAAGTTTCCATGGAAAGCAGAGAAGAGTAAAAAGTGGGGGACAGGAGAAGGAGGCTCAGCTCCCATGTAAAGTAAATTTAAAAACGCCCCAGGATTGGCTTTTCTTGTTCACACAGAGGGATAAAATGCCTTAAGGGGCACTTTGGGCAAGGCAGGGGTCACGTTCTGGGCCTGTTTGCAGTAGTGCAGCTCCTCCAACCATGTTCTATTTATTGTCCTTTTTGGTGGCTGAGGGCTCCCCACCTCCTTTATTCCATGCAATGTTCTTTCCTTTCAAAAGGCCAAACTCATGTACCTATATCTTTGAATTTTTCAACCAAGGGCTTTGATTGGACTTCAGAGCTTTGCAATGCCAACTTTCCCTTCTTTGTTTTCCCCTGAGCCATCACTTGGTCTCAGATTCGGTCTGGGGTGCATTTCTTCTTTCATTCCACATTCCTGGCCTGGAATATGAATTAAGGCTGGGCTTGGTGATCTCAGAGGTCTTGTCCAACATTAATGAGTCCGTGATTTGAATCTTTTTAATAAGGCACCGATGCAGGGCGTCCTGCAGCTGAGGGTGTTGGGAGAGGCTGGGAATCACCGGCGCTTTCCAGCTGCAGAAAGAGGGGCTGTGCCCAATGCAATCGGTGGGGTTTGACTTTGCCAAACCCTTCCTAGGGCCAGGCTGTCCCTACTCAGTGCTTTGTACAATTAAATCTGTGGGTTTGACTTTGCCAAACCCTTCCTAGGGCTGAGTTGCCCCACTCAGTGCTGTGCCCAATGCAATCAGTGGGGTTTGACTTTTTTAAACCCTTCCCAGAACCAGGCTATTCCCACTCAGTGCTGTGCCCAATCCAATCTGTGGGTTTGACTTTTCCAAACCCCACTCAGTGCTTTGTCCAGTGCAATCAGTGAGTTTGACTTTTCCAAACCCTTCCTGGAGCCAGGCTGTCCCTGCTCAGTGCTTTGTCCCATCCAATCTGTGGGTTTGACTTTTCCAAACCCTTCCTAGAGCCCTGCTATCCCCACTCAGTGCTGTGCCCAATGCAACCTGTGGGGTTTGACTTTTCCAAACCCCACTCAGTGCTGTGCCCAGTGCAACCTGTGGGGTTTGACTTTTCCAAACCCTTCCTAGAGCCCTGCTATCCCCACTCAGTGCTGTGCCCAATGCAACCAGTGGGGTTTGACTTTTCCAAACCCCACTCAGTGCTGTGCCCAGTGCAACCTGTGGGGTTTGACTTTTCCAAACCCTTCCTAGAGCCAGGCTATCCCCACTCAGTGCTGTGCCCAGTGCAACCAGTGGGGTTTGACTTTTCCAAACCCCACTCAGTGCTTTGGCTGCCAGCACAGGAGCAGGGAAGGAGCCCTGAGTGCCCCCAGCACCTTTGGGCACACAAAATCCTCTCCGTGCCTCATTGTCAGGGCTGCTGACTGCTCTCATTAACTTCAAGTGGCATCGAGTGCTCAGCACAATGGCAAACCGAGCCCTCCACTTCTTTAAAGTGATCTTTGGGGTTTCATATTTATTTGCAAACCAGGGGCAGTGCAGCTCCTGAAAGAAAAGGGTTTTCCTCTTCACCCAGAGCTGGAGGTGGACACACGGAGCCCAGGCATGTTCTGCCAGCACAATGGCAACTTATGAATAAGATCATACTTGTATTTGCATTAACACGGCTGGCTTCTCCAGGCAGTTTTACATAATCTCCTTTTCAATGGGGAAGGGTGTCATTTCCCCTTCATTTCATACAGCCCCGCTTTGAAAATGTAGGGAGGAAGTATTTAAAGAAAGTCCGCATTTTATGAAAGGGAAAATTGCCGGCGTTCCTTTGTGTGTCTCAGTAGGATTTGGATAGATTACTCATACTTAAAAAGGAAGGGAGCTTTTGCTTTCTCTTCCCCTTTTTTAAAAACTTGCATTAACATGATGTATTGACATATTACAAAATCCAGGGAATGCTGGAGAGAGAATCAACCGCGGCTTTGTCCACAAGTTGCAACAAATTCTTAAAACGTCGTCACCTTCTGAAATAAAATTGTCACATTTTGGATACAGGCAACTTTTATAAGGACTAAAGCTCCACTTCTGAGATAGGCACAACAGTGTGTCCTCTCTCTCTCTCTCTCTTGCTTTTTCTTTCTGTTTAAAAATGAATTCTCTTCTTTTTTGCTTTTTTTCCTCCCTTTTGATCCAATGAGCTGGGTACGAGTGCAGCACATTTGAACCATTTTCATAAATCAAGCAACTGGAATAGATTTTAATGCAGAATTGTATTACTGCAGGAATGCCAGGCATGCAGGCTCGAAGCACTAACACTTCTATTAGTTGAATGGAAGCCAATCCTTTAGCTGTAAGCATATTAAAAGGAAAATAATTCCCCTGCCACATTTCGGGGGTCTCTGATGTCAAAAATCCTCCCTGAAGTAACTCACAACTTTTTTCCTGAGTTGTCCTTGTCTCAGGGGTGTTACAACTGGTCAGTCACACTCTGAGGAATACGTTTTACAGGAGACATTAAATCCCATTGAGCTGTTCTCCTCTCTCTGACATCCTTGGAGTAAAAATAAAGTCACGGAGAAGTAGAACATCAAGTTTCAGTGCTGGAAGACACTATCAGCTCCCACAAAGGCTTTCTATTCCTTCCAGGACCTATATTTATATTTGCTGATGACTCCTTGTCAATCTGACACTTGCTAATCAACCTTTGATGATAATTGTAATTCTTGCTAAGGACACTTC
Source organism: Molothrus ater (assembly GCF_012460135.2). NCBI lineage: Eukaryota > Metazoa > Chordata > Aves > Passeriformes > Icteridae > Molothrus > Molothrus ater. The sequence continues at coordinate 5,155,399 of NC_050499.2, forward strand.
ATCCTAGGAGGTCAAAAGGACATTTTGTACACTGAGATGCACTCTGTGCATGTGTGTGACTGAATCCATGGGCACATGTTTATATTTACAAGAGATGTTTATGCTAACACTTCTCTTTTTTTGGGGGTAAATTTTTTTATCATTCTCCTTTCCCTCATTTGCTGCTGTCATTTTGCATCTATGAAATGTTGCTCATTGCTAAATCATTACCAGAATTTAAAAGGGAGGGGTGAACCTGCTGCTCAAAACAGAGGGGAAAACACAAAATAAAATTTTACAGGCGCTTTAGTAAAAAACTTGGTAAATATTCAGCTCTTTAAAAAAAAAAAAAGAAAAAAGAGAAGGGTTTTTGTGAAATCAGTTGATAACATCTTCATCTAAATCCATTTATTATCTTCTATTTGAAAAGCACTTAGCTCAACAGGGCTTTGTGCCTGCACTGAGGTTTCCAGGTATCATCAGATCAAGAATCTTAAGCACGGATAAAACATAACAATGTTTGTTATTTTCTCCCTCCAAAAGGAAAGCAAATAACTTGAGGCATCTGACACTGATGGGGTAGACTAAGCCAATTGGGAGGCTTTTCATTTCATATTTTGGCACTGAATTTTATTCTTTTTTGAGCCCTTTTTGTCTTGACATTCCACAGGTTTTGGATGTGTTGGGCTAACCCCAGCCTACATCTCTGCAAATAATCAGATTTTGAATTTCAGATTTTGTCGTGTGGGTTCCCAACATTAGGAATTCAACCGGAGGATGGGTTTCTATTTGTCTGTGCCATTCTTTGGAGCACAGAGTCCTCTCCCAAGGACAGCACCACGGATCTGCTGCCAGGAGGCAGAAGGAGCTGGGCACAGGGGATTGAGGGCACTGCCCCTGCACGCCCCCTTCAATTGCCCTGGTCAGTCTGGTGTGCCAGCCTTGGAGGGAGAAGGGTGGAATAATCTGCAGGATAATCCCTTCCTGTAGGAACCTCAGCATCACCTCAGTGACTGGTACCCAGAGGCTGCTTCTGGCTCAAGAACTGACCTCAATCAGAGAGCAGAAAAGCAAATTATCTCCCTGCTTCCACAGTTTGCTCCCGAAGGACTCCAGAACCTTGCATAAACAAAAACTAATTATAATACACACACACACACACACACACAGACAAAAATTTAGTAGAAACTCAAAGCTCTGTTCGTGGGCTGAACAAAAAGGAAGCTGGAAGAGTGAATGTCACAGTGCCATCTACTGACGCCAGCCCCGAGCCTGGAGGGAGAACACCCAACTGCAGGGGGGGGGAAAAATAAATAAATAAGGCTGGGAGTCTTGGAGGGATTATGTTTAAAGGAAGGAGATGACTGCTAATTAATGTGACAAGAGAGAAAGCCTCACCTACTGACAGGTTATTCATCCCACAAGTGTTAGAATCCTCCTCAGGGCTGTCTGCTCCCGTAATTCCTGGAGAAAGGCTCGTGCTGCAGGAACAGCTGACCAGAACCCTCAGTGCCAGCTCCCATCTTTCTGTTTTGTCTTGATGAGCTTTACACCAGAGGAGAATTACAGCCTGCTCTGTGGCAAGCAATTTGAAGGCATAAAGGAATGCAATTGTGGAATAAAACCCGCTCTGTGTGCTGTGAGATAACTTCACCTGACACAGAAAATGAGCGGTAACTCGGAGGCAGGTAGGAGCAACATGTAATCCAGTTGACATAAATGAAAAGATGATATTGGCAGAAAATTGGGCTGCGTGTGAATATAAAGGCTGTTGAATAACAGGGAATGGAAAATGACATGCTCAGCAGCAGCGAGGGAAAGATGAAAGGAGTTCAGAAAACATTTGTACGGGAGAAGCCAAGCACGAGTCAACAAAGGCTGGAATTCTCTGCTCCTCCAAGCAGAGCTGAGTGCTGCAGCTTCAGCCCTACCTGTGCTCAGGCTTGGCAAGTGCTAAAGTGTCAAAACAATCAGAGTTTGTTCTCTGGTTGCTAATGTGCCAGCTGAAGTGGAGGCTGAGATGTTCAGCAAAGCCATTACTAAGCAAAATGAGGCATCATCATCACCCCCTGTATCACTGTCAGTAATTCCGAGGTAAGAACGGAATGAAGGGCGAGCAGAGAGTGATTGGGGATGGGAAAGAAAAGCCAAGAGGTGAGGAGACTGCAGCATGTTGATTGAAAAAAAAAAAAAAGAAAACTACTCTGTGTATTGTGAAGGGTCGTGTCAAGTATGAGAATTCAGGAGGAGGGAGAAGTGAGCACCTGAGCTGGGCTTGCTGAGATTCACCCCAGGTAGGTGGTGGCAGATGGAGCTGACATCCTGAGAGAGGCTGAGAGGTGAAAGCAATAATGAACAGCCTTCACAAGGTGAAAGCAGAAGAAATATTAGAGCTGTTACAGGAGAGCAAGCAGGAGATGCTCAGATTTATGAGTTCTTTTGGAGAGCAGCCATGGTTTGTCTTTATTTCCTAGTAGCTGGTTCTTGATTTGAGCTTCGTCAGGTCATCAGATTGGTGCCATCAGCTCTGAAAGGTTCTCAGCCCTTCCTTTGGATCATCTAGCAGGCTCAAAATGAACATGTGGAGTGCAAGCACGATCTGCTTTGGGGGGAGCTGTCCTGAAAAGCAAAAGCAATGGAAAAAAGTAAGAAGGGAGAGAGAGAGAGAGAGAGAGGATTTTATTATGGCACCATCTGTCTCCTGGCTGTTAATATTTCTCTCCCCTCTTTGCAGTGATTCTGAGAACTGGGTTTCAGGATGATGCTGGATGGTTCCAGAAGGGACCATGGCCGTGGCTGTCCCTCCATGCAGAGCAGGGTCTGGCTGAAGGCCCCTGTGTGACATTGATCTCAGAAGTAACACACGGAGCAAGCCTTGCCTTGGAGGAGGGCCAGCAAGTGAATTCCAGCTTGGTGCTCCTTTTCTTCCTCTCATTCTCTTCTTCTTGCTTCACTTCATTCAAAGGTTTTAATGAGAGCCCAGACCTGTCTCAGGCTTTTGCTCAGCACCTGGGACAGGCTCCCACTGGATGTTACAGCACCCTGCCAAGGGCCCTGCTCTCAGATTTTTTCAGCTGACCCAGAGATTTCAAACAGCAGTTTCATTTTTCCTCTTTTAATTTAATTGGAGAACGTAAAAGGAGCTTTTGACTTTTACTGGTGGAACCCGAGGAGGACTGAAGCAGTTTAAACTTGACAGAACTTAATGGTGCAGGGCACCCTTCGAAACTTTTGTTTATCTCCTGTGAGCTGCTGAAGAGAGGAGGGAAAAAAGGGAAGAAAAGGGAAAAAAAAGAAAAAAGAAAAAAGAAAAAAGGCAGCTTTCAGTTACTAAACCCCCTCGTGGTGTTGAATTCTAACCAAGTACATCCAGCCCTGCCAGCCAGAAATGCCAAAAGGAGGAAAGCTGCTGAATCAGAGGAGAATCAGGATTGGGAGGATGGTGGGGAATATGAGAGTAGCACTAGGTGAGTTCATTTGATAGACTTATTGCTGTTTTGTATTTGCACATCATCTGGGAGCAAACTTCTTGGGTTTTTTTTTGGTTTTTTTTTTATTATCGCTGGGTTTTGTTCCTAAATTATTTAACAAATGTTTTCTGGGAGCCACTTGCAGCATATAGATGAGTTATCCCCAGCTACTTGCTGGTCTAAGGAATAAGTTCTGCAGCTCTGAGCTGAGCTTGCAAGATGCCAAATTTCTGAGCACCCTGGGCTGGGTTAAAGCAGGAATTCCTGGTGCTCCGCACCCCTTGGGTTCAAATCTTATTTGCAGGGAAAGGTTTGGGAGCATGGAAAGGTTTGGGAGCATGGAAAGGTTGGGAGAGCAGCAGCTTTTCCTCCTTTTGGAACTGTTTTGGGAGCATGGAAAGGTTTGGGAAGCAGCAGCATTCTCCCCCTTCTGGGACTGGCTTGGGAGCAGGGAAAGGTTTGGAAGCATGGAAAGGTTTGGATGCTTTGGGATTTGGGTTATTTGGGATTATTGGGGGGTCTGGGCTGGTCCAGACCCCCCAAATTTACGAGGCAGTCACTTCTCAAGAAGAAAAATCTTTGACCCAAATGAAATCATCCCACTGCTGGTGGGAGCTCCAAGCAAGTGTGGTCCAGACCCCCCCGATTTACCAGGCAGTCACTTCTCTTTTATTTCTCAAGCAGAGCCATCTTTGACCCAAATGAAATAATCCCACTGCTGGTGGGAGCTCCAAGCAAGGGCCCATTTCCCCGAAGACTTTATTGGGGTGCCAACCCAAAGCCAGCTGGATTTTGAGGCACCAGGCAGCCCCTGTGGCACATTTTCAGCTCATTTATTGTTTTGAAAAACGCCAGTCTGGTGGCATTATCAGGAAACCGAGGAGATAGGGCAGGGATGTCTTTGCTGAGCGTGGTTTGCTGCAGGAAGCCGTGCAGTCATCAGCTGATTAATGCCAATTTATTTAGGAATCGAGCCTGGCCGTGGCTGTCTGCCTCCCCAAAAGGTCCTGTGGTGTCCTTTCTCCACCCCACTCGCTGGAGCATGTTTGTAAAGTTGCTGTTGCATATGCTTGGGCAATAAAACATTTACAGCTATTTCAGAAATTGCTGCAGTAGGCAGTTTTCCTCATTAATTTGGCCATTCTGGATGGGGTTTCACGAGGTGTGAAGGCGTGCAGAGTCATACCTGACACTACCCCTGCTCCTGCTTGTAATGCCAACCTCCTTAAGGAAAAAATGAGATCAGAAGGGGATGTTTGAGAGGAAATGGAAGTGGCAGCTCCACTGATCCAGTGATCAGTCAGAAAATCACAAAATATCCTGAGCTGGGAGCGATCCACAAGGATCACCCATGTCCTGCTCCTGCAAATTTTCTCTGATTGTTCTTTGCTTCTTCTTGCCCAAGACTTTGGAGACTTTAAAATACCTCCAGGAGCCTGCAGGGCTATAAAAATATAACAATAATGATTTCTTCCTCCCGCCTCCATCTGAGGAATCTCTGAGCGTATTTCAAATATCAAAGAGCAAGAAACCCATTGTAGTGCTGTCCCCTGGGTAAAGGTGGGAAAAGGAGGCCCTGAGAGGTGGAAGGAATTGCACAAGGCTAAATGGAATCCCAGCAGCAGATCGGGAGACAGACCTGAGGCCAGGGTTTGGGTTTTGTCACCATTTTGGGGAGAATTTTTTTTTAAAATCTGTGCCCAAACTCTTCGTATCTGGTCAAGATTTGGATGTTTCCTGCAGAAATAAGGCTTCTCTTCCATTTTAAAAGTGATGCTTGCACTAAAATGTAACTACCACAGTGACAAATCAAAGAATGCTCTGCTCCATCCCCTGTCCCAGAGCTGCACCTCAGCCTGGCTCTCCTGGAAATATTGAGACAGATGATGGATAGGGACAGGTCAAAGCAGAGGAGATCTGAATTATTCTTTTCATATCCCAAAAGAATGAGCTTGTGTTATTCCTCACTTTCAAATTTGCCCCAATTTATGGGGTAGATAAGGCTGGAATTTTGAAGGGCAGCATCACGAATTGCTTTTCTTATTGATCGAGCTTTTAATGTGCCAACAATGAAAACAATAAAACTTGCATTTAAAAACAAACATTTCTAGCACAGGAGCTGCATTAAAATGACACAAATTGCTTTTGTGGGCTGAATTCAACAGAACACCCATGAGGTTCCACTTAAAAACAACAAGCCAACAAAAATCAAATTGCATTGTTTTACAGGCAAACAAAATGGTGAGCACGCCTTGGGCTATGTTTTCAGCGTGTTTTCTTGGGAGATCAAAGCTTAAATCCCATTAACCCTTCAAATGTCAGCCTGGTGAGTTCCTTCCCTTTACCTCTGAGCTTCTGGGGCTGCCTTCAGCAGGGAGCCAGGCTGGATCTGCTGCTCTTCCTCCTCCTCCTCCTCCTCGTTTTCCCCACCAGCATCTCCACGGAAGCAGCACCTTGTAAGTGGGCAGAGTTCAAACAGCCACTTCAGCCAGCCCTCACTGCTTCCCTTTCACTGACTCTGAGATCTGGCCAGAAGCCAGCACTCAAATACATTTATTTTGGTTTTTACCATTCACTGTGATGCCTCAGGTTTGGCTTTTCTATTTTTCAGGTTCTGTGCTGCTTTAGTGTGTGGGTCTGGGTTCACATCAGGGGATGCTGAGCTCTGGGCACAGAGCAGGGAGACAAAACAATTCCTGCTCCAGCTGGGCACCAAGGACAAATGATCCAAATCTCAGCCCAGGAGCACAAACACCGTGGGCTGGAGAGAGAAAAACAAGGATGGGACTGCATGGGCTGGAGCTGGAATGGGACAATGAACTGCAAGATGCAAATGGAGCAGAACTGATCCAAGGGAGAGACCCCGGGAGCGCTTGTGCATTTTGGGACCATTTTGGTTCATCTTGGGCTCATTTTGGGACCATTTTGGTTCATCTTGGGTTCATTTTGGGACCATTTTGGGTTCATTTTGGTTCACCTTGGGTGCAGCCCTGGCTGGGCTCTTGTGCTGCCCAAGGTGGATCCATTGAGAATATTCTTTTAATAAATCCCTGCTTTATTCTTTAATTCTGTCCAGCCTCTGTTCTAGCTCAGCCTTCATTACTCCCTCGCAAGTGGCTGAATGAGGCTTTCTTGGCCAGAAGAGCCGTTTTGGAGCAAATTAAGATTTGTTGGGTGCTTGTTAAAGACCTCTTGGGCATCAGGTATGCTGGTGATGGGTAGTTGCTCATAGTGAAGGAAAGCTGTTTTATCTGGGGTTTGTCACCTGTGCCAACGACCAACGGGCATCTCTCTGTGCTTCCTAAATAAATAAATGCCCACAAGACGCCACTTCCTGAGGGTTTGCTCCTTTCTTGGGGACAACAAATGAATATTTTGCACAAATATTCCTGCTCCACGTGGTGGGCCAGATCCTAATCTGCCTTCGCCCTCATTTCCCTGCTCTGCTGGGGCCTTGCCTCTTGTGTAAATACAAAAACCCTTCCAAGCACTCTCAGTTCCAAATATCTGTGTGTCCACATGCATCACAAAGATCAGGGAGACAGAACAGATGCAGCATTTTGGGACTGGTTTGGGAGCAAGGAAAGGTTGGGGAGCATTGAAAGGTTGGGAGAGCAGCAGCTTCTCCCCCTTTTGGAACTGGTTTGGGAGCAGGGAAAAGTTTGGGAGCAGGGAAAGGTTTGGGAGCAGGGAAAGGTTTGGATGCTTTGAGATTTGGATATTTGGGAGAAGGGAAAAGTTTGGGAGCATGGAAAGGTTTGGGAGCAGGGAAGCAGCAGCTTCTCCTCGTTTTGGAACTGGTTTGGGAGCAGGGAAAGGTTTGGGAGCAGGGAGAGGTTTGGGAGCAGGGAAAGGTTTAGGAGCAGGGAAGCAGCAGCTTCTCCTCGTTTTGGAACTGGTTTGGAAGCATGGAAAGGTTGGGGAGCATGGACAAGTTTGGGGAGCAAGGTTTGGGGAGAAGATTTTCCCCCTTTTGGGACTGGCTTGAGAGCAGGGAAAGTTTTGGGATCATGGAAAGGTTTGGGATCATGGAAAGGTTGGGAAAGCAGCAGCAGCATTCTGCACTTTCTGGGGCTGGTTTGGAAGCATGGAAAAGTTTCAGAGCATGGAAAGGTTTGGGGAGCAGCAGCATTTTCCCCCTTTTGGAGCTGGTTTGAGAGCAGGGAAATGTTTGGGATCATGGAAAGGTGGGGGAGCAGCAGCTTCTCCCCCTTTTGGAACTGGTTTGGAAGCATGGAAAGGTTGGGGAGCATGGAAAGGTTTGAGAGCATGGAAAGGTTTAGGGAGCAAGGTTTGGGGAGCAGCAGCATTTTCCCCCTTTGGGACTGGTTTGAGAGCAGGGAAACATTTGGGATCATGGAAAGGTTTGGGGAGCAGCAGCTTCTCCCCCTTTTGGGACTGGTTTGGGATCATGGAAAGGTTTGGGGAGCTGCAGCTTCTCCCCCTTTTGGGAGTGGTTTGGGATCATGGAAAGGTTTGGGGAGCTGCAGCTTCTCCCCCTTTTGGGACTGGTTTGGGATCATGGAAAGGTTTGGGGAGCAACAGCTTCTCCCCCTTTTGGGACTGGTTTGGGATCATGGAAAGGTTTGGGGAGCAGCAGCTTCTCCCCCTTTTGGGACTGGTTTGGGATCATGGAAAGTTTTGGGGAGCAGCAGCTTCTCCCCCTTTTGGGACTGGTTTGGGATCATGGAAAGGTTTGGGGAGCAGCAGCTTCTCCCCCTTTTGGGACTGGTTTGGCAGCATGGAAAGTTTTGGGGAGCAGCAGCTTCTCCCCCTTTTGGGACTGGTTTGGGATCATGGAAAGGTTTGGGGAGCAGCAGCTTCTCCCCCTTTTGGGACTGGTTTGGGATCATGGAAAGTTTTGGGGAGCAGCAGCTTCTCCCCTCTGAATTTCTGGGAGATGTAGGATTTATCCCCCCCAGGCTGTGGTGATACTGAGAGTCCCATCAGATGCTCGAAGCATTTGGAAACTTGCCAGCAGCGAGGGGTCAAAAGGGAGGAATTTTTTTCCATGAAATCCATAAAAAAAAAAAAAAAAAAAGTAGAGCAAGGCAGGGGAAGAAGGAGGCTGAAGCGAGGAGCTGTGGCAGAGGTGGATGCGGCCCAGCTCAGCCAGGAGCGAGCTGCACTTCCCCTCGCAGGGCCCCCTGTGCACATGCCAGAGCTGCCTGCAGCCCCGTGCAGCTCCAGTGCCAGCCCCAGCTGTGTGCAGCTGTGTCCAGCTGTGCCTCCCAGCCCCTCGCCGCTGGATTTTCACACAGGAACTGCCCCTTCCCAAAGGGCTCCCAGCTCATTGCTGCAGCCTGACAGCGTGGAGAGCACAGCCTGGCGTTGGGAGGGTGCTTTGGGGAGGTTTTACACCCCCAAATAATTCACTTGGGGTTTTTCCCAGTCCCACACCCTCCTGCCCCCTTCCCTTTAGGAATGCCTCATCCTTGCTCTTCCTTTTCACCTCACTGCGTTTCCCTTCTGGAGGATTGGGATGTGAAGCCCCAGAAGGGCAAGGACACAAATCTGCTCTGTGACCAGGGACAGGACCTGGGGGAACGGCTGGAGCTGTGTCAGGAGGGGTTTTGTTGGATTTTAGGACAAGATTCTCCCCCCAGAGGGTGCCAGGCTCTGAGCAGCTCCCCTGGGAATGGGCACCAAGGCTCCAGGACAATGCTCTGGGGCACAGGCTGGGATTTTGGGGATGGGGAAGGGTCAGGAGATGTTCTGGAGGACCCTTGTGGGTCCCTTCTCACTCAGGATATTCTGTGATTCCATGGAATCAGAGCCCCAGGGCCGTGTCCTCCTAAACACCTGCAGGGACACTCTCCCATGGGATTTGTCACCCTACGGTGCCCACGTTGCATGGCAGAGTCCCCAAACCCCCAAATCTGTGCTACAAACTGCAGGCAGAGAATAAAATCTCCCTTTTCCCTAAATCATTCCTACAAACTTCAGGCACAGAATAAAATCTCATTTTTTTCCCAAATCTGTGCTACAAAATTCAGGCACAGAATAAAATCTCCCTTTTCCCTAAATCTGTGCTACAAACTGCAGGCAGAGAATAAAATCTCCCTTTTTCCTTAAATCTGTGCTACAAACAACAGGCACAGAATAAAATCTCCTTTTTCTGTCCTACAAACTGCAGGCACGGAATAAAATCTCCCTTTTCACCCTTGATGTGCAGGTGCTTCGCAACAAATGGCATAAACCCAAGGAAAATGAGAAAGAAGAGAAGAAGAAGAAGAATATTTGAAATGTTTTTATTATTTTAGAGGCTGGCTGGTGATTGGATTGGATGATTTTAAGGGTTTTTTCCCAAGCTGAATGATCCCATGAAGTTTGCTGGATAATGTTAAAGGAGAATCTCAGACTCAGGAGCAGAAGGTACAGAAGTTTTGTTATTTTCACTCCTATTTTCACTTGATCCTAAATCTGTGAGGAGGAAAACTCCATTTTACCATGGGTGCGGAAAAAAAAAAAAGTACAAACAAAAAACCCCCAGTCTTTTCCAATGTCTTTATTTCTGGCAGTTTGGGGATATTCAGGAGTGGCAGAGTTTGTTCTTGCATATAGGAAAGTTTTATTGCTTCCCCTTCAGTGCAGCCTGGGCTGTGTCTGTCCCCTCAATTTCCCCTTTTGCTACTGGGACGAGGAAACGAAGAGAAAGGAGGGAAACACCAAAAAAAAAAGCAGCAAAAAAACCCCAATGGAAACCCAAATCTACCTCCAGACAGCTGATTCTGCCTTCCCATACACGATTTGAGAGGAGCTGGGCGGGGACTGCCTGTGCCACCCTCTGCCAGGGGTTTTGTCTCTGCAGCTCTCGCAGCTCTTGCAGAGACTTGTCCCAAAAAATTCACATAGCACAGCCAGACCTGCCAGGAACGCTGCTCTTTCCTCGGTTTTCCAGGGGATTTGAGGAGCACGGGGAGCTGCCTGGAAACTCAGATTGCAGGGAGAATTTCCCTGCACAATGGGCTGCATTCAAAGAGGTTTTCTCCAAATGCGGCGCGGCGGCCAAGTCCAATTTCCAATGAAAAATTAAAAATGACTAGATGAAAAATCATTAAATGAAAAATTTCCAAATATTAAATGAAAAACCATTTCATTTTGTATGATTTTTTTCCTTTTTTTTTCCTCCTAATCCCATCATCATTTTCTGAACCCCTCTGCTGGTTTGAAATGCAGCTCCTTGCCCTGGTGCCACCGTGCATGGAAGAAAGGCTGACCTGGGCACTGGGTGGGACAATGCCAGGATTCCCAAAGTCCTTCCAGTCCAATCCCTGCTCTGAGGCTGCTTTTCAAGGAGTTGGGAATATCCCTGTTTTGCCCTTGCTGTAGGATGTCCTTGCACGGCGGCCAAGTCCAATTTCCAATGAAAAATGCAAAATTATCAAATGAAAAATTTCCAAATGCTAAATGAAAAATCATTTCGTTTTGTATGATTTTTTTTTTCCTTTCTCCCCCCCTAATCCCAAAGCATTTTTGTGCTCTGAACCCCTCTGCTGGTTTGAAATGCAGCTCCTTGCCCTGGTGCCAGCGTGCATGGAAGAAAGGCTGACCTGGGCACTGGGTGGGACAATGCCAGGATTCCCAAAGTCCTTCCAGTCCAATCCCTGCTCTGAGGCTGCTTTTCAAGGAGTTGGGAATATCCCTGCTTTGCCTTTGCTGTAGGATGATGGATGTGCTTTCCACAGTGGAGAATTTGGGTTTCGCTTCCGTCTGAGGGTTGCTGTGATGCAGCACAGAAACACCATCCCCTCATGGGGTGCTGGTGGTGCTTTTGGGGTGGGAATTTGGGATCCCACCCCTCTGGAGCTCCCACAGGGACGTCCTGGACTCTCCTTTACCCCACGGACACGCTGAGCTTGGCCAAGCTGAGCTTTTCCCCATGTTCCCACACCCCATTTCTGGTCAGGAAAGTCAATATCTTGGCTTTTGTCCCTTTTGGGATTGCCAGGAAGTGAAGACATCAAACAAGCAGGACCTGGTGGGCTCCAGAGGCGTCCTGGAGCCATTAGATATGGCTGGCATTTGATCCAACAACTGAGGCTTTCCTGGTTTATTGATTCCCCCTCTCCGTGCCCGTGCACGCACAATGGGCCCCATTATCCACCCCAGAGAAGGGCAGATGTTTCCCACCCCAAAAAATTCATTTCTCTCGGGCTGACACAGAGAGGACCTCCAAGGTGCACGTTTCTGGGGTTTATGGACATTTGGGGAGCAGAGAATTCCCTCATTGCACGGTTTGCTCACGTTCCCATCAGGAGTAAAAGCTGGGATGGTGGAGGGGAGCGGCTGCTCTCAGCTGGAGCCTGCTCAGGGCTCTGGGCATGGGCACACCTGGGCTTTGGGAGAGGCTTTTTTCCATTAAAATAATCTCCTGATTGTTGGTGTTGGTAAAAAAAACGCTCTTGGAGGGGATGGGATTGGTGTGCAAGTGGTTAAAGGGGGATCTCTGGGTGTAAAAAGGGAATTCTGGGTGTAAAAGGGGTTCAGATAGGTCTGAAAGGGGAACTTTGGGTCTAAAAGGGAATTCGAGGTTTAAAAAGGGTTCAGCTAGGTCTAAAAGGAGATCTCTGGGTCTAAAAAGGGCATTCTGGGTTTAAAAGGGGTTCAGCTAGGTCTGAAAGGGGATCTCTGGGTCTAAAAGGGGATCTCTGGGTCTAAAAGGGAATTCAAGGCTTAAAAGGGGTTCAGCTAGGTCTGAAAGGGGATCTCCGGGTCTAAAAGGGAATTCTAGTTTTAAAAGGGGTTCAATTGGGTCTGAAAAGGGATCTCTAAGACCAGAAGGGGATTTCTAGGCCTAAAAGGGGATTTCTAGGTCTGAAAGGGAATGTCTGGGTCTAAAAGGGGCAAAAAAGGGAAATTCTGATGTTTTCCAGGTGTGCAAAATGGGATCACGTTCTCCTGCAATGAAGTGGAAGCAGAGAACACCTAATTTCTAAATATGAAGCCACCAAAATATTGATAAAGGAACACTTTTCATTGAAGCTGTTGCCTCCCTGTGAAAAACCATTGTTTTGGAAAAGCCCACCAATTTATTGACTCTTTCAACTCAAGATGGAGCATTCCTGAGGTGGAGGTGTGCTTTCCATCCTCTTCCAAATTAAATGCTCCAATTACCCATTTGGAAATAACTTTTCCATTTCTGTATAGCACGAATACTTTTTTTTTTTAAAAAAAAAAAAGTCAAAATAGAAATGGAGTTTCTTTGGATCTTAGTTGGAGCTGGGCAAGAAATATTTTGTGTGGGAACTGAGAGGATCTTTGAGCCTTCTCAACCTTTTGAGCCCTCCTCCTTCTGATTTTCCAAAATCCACCTCAAAAATGTGGGGGGGCGGGGGGGAGGGGAAAAAAACCCCAGAAATGCAGGAGAGATTCCAGCTTACAAGGAGCAGCTCAGTGTGAAGGTCAGCTCTCCGTGTTCTTGCGCAGCACGTGCCAGAATATTTCACTGCTGGGACAGAAAGTCTGTATTTAAGCGGCAATAACTCACGGGAGGGACTGACAGGCTGGAATGCACCTGGTTCGGGCCGCTGGTTGCTAATATCATTCCCAGTTTTCCCCGCTGAAAGGCAGCTGGGATAGTTTATGGGATGTCCAGCTTTTCTTAGGGCTGTTTCACTTTAAATATGCCCCCAAATTTAAACTCGTGGGGTGGGATCCCCCGAGGGACAGATCAATTCAGGAGCGAGGTGGAAAAGCCTCTGTGTTTCCCACGTGGCTGTGCCAAACTTGTCCCTTTAAGGACACCCCCCAAAAAACCACCCAGAACCTCCCCAAAAATCACCAGTTGCTTCTGGAAATCGAGGCCAAGCTCCCGAGCTGGCAATGTTGTTTAAAAACAAAGGGCCTCGATGAGATGAGAATTATTTTAACACTTGGGAACGCTGCCAAGTCATTTCCTTCTCCTTTATTGATTTTTTCCGTTGCCAGTAAATATATCTGCGGCAGCAGGATGAAAGGAGAGGGGGGGAAAAGCAAAGTGTTAAAAAGGAGACTGAAACAAGATATGTGCCCTGAACCTCTGAGAAAGGAGGAGGACATTTTAAGGCAGAAGGAAGCAGGGGATTCATGGAGGCATTTCACGGGGTTAGACGTGGTAGCAGACAGCCCAATATTATTTTCCTTGCCTGATCCTTTACTTAGATTGGCTCCTGTTTCTTCCCCTCATTGTGCAGTCCCTGTGTGAGCTGCTCTCCGTGCAAAGACATTCCACCTACATTCCTTTGCCACCGGCTGAGAGGAGGGGGGAGTGCAATTATGTGGGCAAGCGAGACACAAAAGGCTCTGCTCCACAGCTCAAGCTCATAAACTTCAGTTCACTTTTTCCCCTTAAAAAAAAAAATATTTAAAACCCCTCAAAAAACCAACCAAAAAAAAAAACCCAAAAAAAAAAAACCAAAAACCCACAAGGCTCTGTTCCTCTCCTACCAGCCTGCAAGTGAAGGGTTTGGAGCTGGAACCATCCTACCTATAAATATTTCCCTCCCCAGCACTCTGTAGAATAAATAGGTTTTGATTTTTTGGCAGCATCCACTCTTCTCTCTGTTTTTTTTTTTGTTTGTTTGGTTTTTTGTTTGTTTTTTTTTTTTTTTTTTGTTTTTTTACCTGCAATCTTCTCTGTGCTAATCCCAGAATCCCAGAATGGTTTGTGTTGGGAAGGACCCCAAAGATCCTCTCATTCCAACCCCTGCCATGGGCAGGGACACCTTCCACTGGAGCTGGGAACAGATTGATTGAAAAGTTCCTGGGATTGAAAGGCGTCCCAGGAACACCTTCCACTGGAGCTGGGAACAGACTGAAAAGGTCCTGGGATGAAAGGGCCATCGGTGAATCATTTTCCAGGGGTATTTATGTCATAACGTTTATTGGGATCTAATGGGGGCCATTACGGCATTTATCCAAGCAGTTTCCAGGCTGCAGGTGTGACCCTGCTTTTCTCCATCCTGGAGGGTTGTGTGACCATCCTGGGCATGTCCCACCACCGGCACCTCTGGGAGGAGGCCTGGAGCTGCCTCTGAAAGCCCTGGGGGACACAAAAACCCAGCGGTGGTGAAATCCTCCAGCTGAGGAAGCCGCGGTGCGGAACCAACTCTTTGGGAGCTCACACGAGCTGGATCTTTTCCAGGTGAGCATCCTCAGGGCTGGGAGCAGGGCAGGGTTTTGTTGTCCCACTTGTGAGCTCTGAGCTTCATTAGCTGGGCTCTCTCCATGAGCAGGGCTGTGGAAATGCTGCTGCCCTGCTCTCCCTATTGATTTCTGTGCCCCTGCACTCCTTCTTCCCATTTTGTCTAATAAGCAAATTTCATTACCTGACTTCACAATTTTTCCTCTGGGCCATTAGAATTGCTTGACTGTATTCCTGGCAGAGCCCTTAATTAGAGATGGATCAGAACTGATGTCATTAAAGTGATCCATTAACCACACTCTTCCTTTCACTCCAAATGCAGGTGGCTCACAGAAAATGTGACCTGGATCCAAATGGCCACTGAGTGCTGAGCCCCAAACCTCCTCAGACAGCAAAAAATGGAGAAGAAAAGTCAAATTTAACCTTCCACAGGTCGTGCCTCAGTTGTCCTGACACAGGAAACATTTCTAGGTTTATCCTGCAACCAGAGCATTTGTGGGGTGTAAATTATTTCATTTCTCACTGTGCTTTTTGGAAGGCTGGGCCTTTACTCCAACAAGGTAAAACTGTTATCATTTTTCCTCTAGTCACATAAAAAAATCTTCTGAGACACAGACTTTCTTCTTTAGGCATCCTTGAGAGCTCTCTGGAAGCCGGTCCAGCTTTTATATTTCCCTATAAACCCCAATTAGGTTGGGCTCCATATGCTGAGAGAGACATTTTGGCTTTCTGCTGCCTTGTCCAGCAGCCTGGCACTTGCTGAAATAAATTACAGCTCTCTTTTGAGCTGGACGTGGCCAGAGGTGGACACAGAGGAGCTGAACACGATGATCTCAGAAGAGATGCTCTGAATTAAGCAGGAGGTTGCTAAGCCACGAGACTGCTGCAGTCTCCAACCAAAGTTACAGCGCTGAGTCCTTGCACAAAATGGGCTTTTCCAAGCAAAAAACGTCTGCAAGGACACAACCTGGGCTGGTTATGGCTGGAAAAAACTCCTGAAGTCACCCAGGGTTTCATCTCGCACCTCGTACAGCATCCACCAGCAAAACCAAAGAGCATCCCTTGCCCCAAAATCTGGAGCCTGAGACTGAACTCTGCCCGGCTCCCTGCTTATTTTTATTTATATAGACATTAAAATAAAAATCATGTTTTATTTCCCCCATTCTTCATGGGCTGCCCCAGTTTTTCCCCGAGGATGGCTCAGTGCATATCTCACATCATCATTTCGAGGGCTGAGACTGGGTGGGCTTTAAGGTCCCTTCCAACCCAAACCATTCTAGCATTTCATGATCTTTCTAGAAAGTTTTTCCCACCTCTCCACCAGCCAGAGAGGGTTAATTTGGCCTTTCCCTGGACCTAGCAGGGCAGCACCTGCTAGCAGGGTGGGGCGTTCCCTTACACAGCTTGTCAGAGGCAGATTATTATTATTATTATTATTATTATTATTATTATTATTATTATTATTATTATTATTATGTGAAATCACACGTTCCTTTGTCTGTGTCCTACCCCACAACCTTCAATCCAGCCTTGCTTGGTCTCTCAGCCCTCGCTGCCAATTTTGCTGCTTTCCCCTGTTTGCAGAAACCTTAACTCTGTGTTTGAATTGGCCTGCAGGATGTGTTTGAGGAGGACCAGGGACTGAACAAAAATGGGAGCCTCTCATCCCCCCAAAAAAGAAGTGTAATTTGCCTTTAAAGGCTCTTAAACAGCAAACACATTCTGTCTGATCCTCCTTAATAAAGTATCCCAGCAGTGCTACAGTGCCTTATTTGAGGTCTGTGCAGTCTCATTAAATTTGATGTGTCACAGAGGGCTTGGACATGTGAAAAGGAGGCTGCAGGAACCAGGATTGAAGTTTGCCAGATTTGCTAAGGGAAAAATGATTCATTATGGCTTTTCAAAATGGACAGACACCCTTCAGGCTCCCCGCTCCGCTGACGGCGAGAGCAGCGATGGCGGCGCGGCCACCGCAGCCTGCAGATTTAACCCTTATTAACAGCTGCTCCAATTAAGGATTCGGTTTGATCTGGGGAGATGTGCTCACCCTCGTGTGCTCCCAGTGAGGGAGAGGAAGGTTATTAAAGATTGAAGGGCTGGATGGTGCGGAGGGAGCGCGGGGAGGAGGGCGGAGGCTCCAGGGTGTGCTCAGGTGCTGCAGAGCCAGGACAGATGCTCAGAGCACATCCTGCATCCCAGAGCCTTGGCAAAGGGACAGGAGGTGCTGGGAAGTGGTTTTGGGCCACCCCTGAGGCGTAGCTCTGGTTTGAGGCTGGACTGTGCTGGTGCCATGGGGCTGAACAAGGACCACGTTGGTGGAGCCGTCTCCTCCTCATCTCCATGCAGAAGAAGAGATTTCCTTCCTTCCCTTCCTTCCTTTCCTGTGGGACACTTTCCTCCCTTTCCTTCCTTTGCTTCCTTTTCCTTTCTTCCCTTTCATTCTTTTCCTCCCTTTCCTTCCTTTCTTTCCTTTGCTTCCCTTTCCTTTCTTCCCTTTCATTCCTTTCCTTCCTTTCCTTCCTTTGCTTCCCTTTCCTTTCTTCCCTTTCCTTTCCTTCCTTTCTTTCCTTTCTTTCCTTAATTTCCTTCATTTCCTTCATTTCCTTCCTTTCTTTCCTTTCCTCTCTTTCCACCCTTTCCTCCCTTTCCTCCCTTTCCATCCTTCTCTGTTCAGGGGGATCTCCTGGAGATCTGGTTTCACAGATTTGTGCCTTGTGGGGCTCAGTAGGTGATGCCTCTGGGGCACAAGACCCTGTTGATGCTTTGGAGCTTGAGTTCCAATCAGTTCTCACCCAACTGATGTGGATCATTCCCTTAAGAGCTGGACCCTTCTGATGCCTTAAGGTTGAGCTTTCGTATTTCCCAGCCTCTGCACTGCATTGGTGTGTGACTCTGAACTCCATACAAAGTGTCACCAAGTTCTCCCCACAGCTCAGCCCCACAGAACAATCCTTGTCCAGCCCCAGAACCAAGGACACCGCTGCAGCTCCAGCCCAAAAAGTGCAAACAACAGAGAACTGAGCAAAAAACAACAGAAAATTGAACAACAGAGAGCAAACTGGGAGGATGGGACTTCATCACCTGGAGCTGGAATTGGACAATGAATCCAATGTGGAAATGGACCAAAACTTATAAAAATGTGAAAACTCGTGACTCTGAGTCCATCTTGGGTGTAGCCTTGGCTGTGCTCTCATTCAGCCCAAGGTGTGTCATTTAAAACTCTTTTAATAAACCCCCACTTTATTCTTTAACTCTGCCCCGCCTCCGTTCCAGGCAGACTCTCAAGACATCACCTCCAGCTCAGGATTCTGTGATCTGGGCATAAAAGTGGCTCAGTCCTGAAGGAAACATCTCAGGTACCTCCCCTGTGCTTTTCTGGTTTGTGCTTTTCTCTCTGCACCTTTTCTGTGCTGGGTGAGGAGGAGGCAGGGGTGGAAGGTGGTGCGGGGATGGTGCCAGCACAGGGTGATGATGTTTTGGAATACAGTAAAAAACAGCTTAGGAGGGACACCTAAAAGGAAAGTGAGCATAGCTGGATGCTGTCCTGGGCCAGTGACTCCAGGAGCAGCAGGAATGAGGGAATTTAGGGATTCCCACACTGCCCTTGTGATGGGAGCAGTGACACAGCCAGGACTGAAGGCATGGAAACCTTCACTTCACCTTTAGGTGTTAACTTTGGGCAAAAGGCTGCAAAAATGAGCAACAGGCTCCTCACACATTGCACCCCCTTCCTCTCCCTCTGAGAGCCTGCAGCCTAAAATTCACAATAAAGCCACATTTCAAGTCAGGACACCAGAGGGAAAAAACAAAAGGAGAGGCAGGAAAGCTGATCTGGGGGATCCATGTCTATTCCTTAGGATAGCAACAAAAAGGAGCCAACCCACCACGGGGGATTTCTTGATGCTGCAAAGAATTCTCCTGATTTGTGGCATCTGAGTGAGGGGGCCAAAAAGAAAAAACATTTGTGCTTTTAAAAAGGTTGTAAATCACGCCCCGAATGTTCACCATTTACATTTTAAGTGAAATAGGATGTCAAACCATTTTGCTTTATGTTTATTTTCAAATACCGTACGCTTTACTGTCCACTTTCTGCAGTGCCTGTGCCATTTAAATCATATTGTATATAGCCCAAGATGCAGGGGAATATAAATCTCCCAGGGTGTGTGTATACACCAATTATTCTTGGGAAATGCAGCCAGCCAGAGTTCACAGTACCTGAGATACACGAATTCAGTGGCCATGATATTTCTGGGCATCTTTTTAGTGGGGGGGGATTCCTGCCCAGCATAGATTTAAGGGTAAATCCACCAGGTTTGGTGGTGTGCGATGCAGGTTAAAAAATGCATGCAAAATGAGATATTTTAATTTTAGGGAGCAAATTTCAGCTGTAGGCACATACAGATGCTGCGTGATAAATAAAGTCTCTCAACTGCATATTTAAACAAAGCATTAAAGCCTTCACACTTCCTGTTGGAGAAGTATTTTATTCCTTCCCCTTTATTTATACAGCGTGGCAGCAAGAGCAGGAATAAATTTCATCAGCTTCTCGCTGCCTCATCGCCAGCAGAGACACAGAGGAACAAGATGAAACATTGTTCAAATAAAATGTGAATTTAACTCGCATGCCTTGTCCAGTAAAACACGGCGGGACCTGGAGAGGGAGAGGGGCCAGGGGAGGGATGCTCTGGGTGTGGGCCAGCACTGCACGAAGAGTTGGAATATTTGGTGGGTGCAAATCCTGCTCTGCCTTTGGTGGGGGTACCAGGATCCAGGATTTGTGCTGGGCTCCATCCCTGGGAGCAGGCACAGCCATTCCCTGGGTGCTGGAGCTGGGGAAATTTGGTTTTTCTTAGATCTGTGCCTGGTTTTTGCTTGACTCAGCCTTTAACAAGGTGGGGGTACCAGGATGCAGGATTTGGGCTCAGCTCCATCCCTGGATCCATCCTGGGAGCAGGCACAGCCATTCCCTGGGTGCTGGAGCTGGGGAAATTTGGGTTCTCTTGGATCTGTGCCTGGTTTTTGCTTCACTCAGCCTTTAACAAGGTGGGGGTACCAGGATGCAGGATTTGGGCTCAGCTCCATCCCTGGATCCATCCTGAGAGCAGGCACAGCCATTCCCTGGGTGCTGGTGCTGGGGAAATTTGGGTTCTCTTGGAGCTGTGCCTGGTTTTTGCTTCACTCAGCCTTTAACAAGGTGGGAGTTCCCACCAGGGTGCTCTGTGCTGTCCCATCTCTGGCCTTCCCTGAGACTGGGTCATTTCAGCTGTTCCTCAAAGGTTTGCTTCTATTCCAGCCTCCCCAGAGTTTGGATATTTTGTGGCTGTAAATCCTGCTCTGCCTTTGGTGGGGGTACCAGGATTTGTGCTTTGGGCTGGGCTCCATCCCTGGCTCCATCCTGGGAAGGATGGCACAGCCATTTCAGCCGCTCCTCAAAGCTCTGCTTCTGTTCCAGCCTCCCCAGAGTTTGAATATTCTGTGGGTTTTTCATTACTGAATATTTTAAATCCTGCTCTGCCTTTGGTCAGGCTGTGGCCTCTCGTGTCTTGCAGGTGACCCAGGATTGAGGGTGACCCCCCTGCCCTGCGGGAGCCCCCGGCCACGCTGCTGGGGCAGAAAGGGCAGGATCTGTGCCCAGTTTGTGCTTTCTGGACAGAAGGAACTCGCTGTGTTCTCAAGGAAAAATATTTCCCTACACCAGCAGTGTAATGAGAGGTTTGATTGCCTCGCCTTGAAAAGAGAAACAGGGGGGAAAATCCGTGTGGGAAACAGGGGGAAAAATCCATGTGGGAAACAGGGGGAAAATCCATGTGGACTGACATCACCTGAGCTGCTCAGGTGGAAATGGCCAGGTGAGAGCAGCACTGGAGTCATCCCTGCCCTCTACAAGGCCAGGAAAATCAGAGCCATTGGGAATTGGATGTGCTCTGCCCTAATTTGTACCTGTCTGCCTCGCAGTGGAGCTGGAAACTCAGCTCAGAGGCAGTGCTGGATCCTCCCTGAGCCACCCTCCTGGTTAATTAAAAGATATTCTCCCCTATAGCTCCTAGCCCAAATCCCATTTGCCAGGCTCTCTCATGGGCAAAGAAAGGCTGAAATTCAAGCTGGAAGGGCTAAATAGATCCACATTGTGCTGTGGAAAAAGAAAAAAAAAACAACCAAAAACCCAGCCCACATCCCAATTCAGTTAGCTGCTTAAAACGCTGCCTTGCTTATTGCCATTGTTGGAAAACCTCATAAATCATGAGATTACTTTCTCAGGGCCTGTCCTAGGATCTGTCCTGAGGGTGGGGAGATTTAGGCAGCGCAGGAAATGGGGATAAATGGGGATGTTGGCTCAAATCAGTGGCCGGGAGTGAATCCCCCCCAGCCCCAGGGACCCCCAAGGCCCAGCCTTGCACACCAGGGGAGGATTGTGGAGCCTCCAGAGCATTTTAGGGAGCACTTGCAGGGCTCTGCTGCTTTTGTGTCTCACATTTAGTGTGGCTGAAGGGGCTCTGCAGTCACCCAGATCCGGGGATGCTGCTGAAATTTGGACACATTCACATTATTCCGCTTTGTATTTCCTAAAGGAGTAGAATATTTTCTGTTCCTCAGCTCTTTAGCATCCTGAGGTCCGGCAGCTCTTGGGATTGAAATTGGAGTAGAAGAGATTCCTGTCTTGGACTCGGTGCCTGTGTTGTGCTTCCAAAATCCCAGTGATTGAGGAGCTCTCCTTAACAGCTGTACAGGTGCACGTGCTGAAAGAAGCGATGGGTTGTCATTCCAGCCCAACTTCTGCTCGTGTCAAAGGTGATATTTTGATAAATAATCAAAATGGATTGATTTCGGGAAAACTGAAAAGGATTTATCCCCACTAGGATAAATGGTGAAGCCCTTCCTCTAAAAATCTCATTATTTTTGAAAATCAGGAGTTTTTCTTCAGAGCATTCCTGTTGGTTTAATCTGTTGCATTCTGCAGGCACTGAGTTTGACCCAAAATCCCCTTTTTTCCCTAGAAATGAGCTGCATTGAGCTGAAGCTGCCCCTCCATCAGTGGCACAGGGCTGCCAGGGCAGTTTGACCCAAAATCCCCATTTTTTCCCTACAAATGAGCTGAATTGAGCTCAGAAATGAGCTGAATTGAGCTTTCCAGCAGTGGGACAGGGCTGCCAAGGCAGTTTCACCCAAAATCCCCATTTTTCCCTAGAAATGAGCTGAATTGAGCTGAACCTGCCCCTCCAGCAGTGGCACAGGGCTGCCAGGGCAGTTTGACCCAAAATCCCCATTTTTCCCCTAGAAATGAGCTGAATTGAGCCTTCCATCAGTGGCACAGGGCTGCCAGGGCAGTTTGACCCAAAATCCCCATTTTCCCCTAGAAATGAGCTGAATTGAGCCTTCCAGCAGTGGCACAGGGCTGCCAGGGCAGTTTGACCCAAAATCCCCATTTTTCCATAGAAATGAGCTGAATTGAGCCTTCCAGCAGGCTGCCAGGGCAGGTTTCTCCTGGCGTGCCAGTGGGAGAGCCCTGCCCAGCCCTGCCAGGGACCTGTTGGGTCTTTTAATCCCTTTTTCTGCCTTCATCTGGCTGCCTGGCAGAGGCTTTGAGGATGAGATGGGCTCTGTGTGTGTGAAGCGCTGAGCACCACGGGCTCCTGCCCCACTCTGGGGCTGGCACTGAACCCAGGATGGATCCAAGGATGGATCCAAGGATGGATCCAAGGATGGATCCAAGCCCTCCCTTCCTGCCAGCAGAGCAGCACCTGGGCCTAAATTTAGCTCCAGACCTGCCACACTCTTCAAGCCAAACTGGGACAACCCTGATAGGAGCAGCTCAGAGATAAAATATTCCAGGTCTTTCTCATTACAATTCTCCTCATGCAAGATTATCTTTGATTTTCTTTTTTTTTTTTTTTTCCATAGCTCCTCCACACTGGCAGCCAGAGGCTTTGTTTAAAACACATCCATCATTATCACTGTAATGTATTATTATTATTATTACTTATTCATTCATATAGCATTTTTCTCCCAACAACCCAGGAATCAAAGTGGTTTACACTCTTGCTGTCTGAAAGCAATCTGAAAGGAGAAATTAAGGGCGGGGGGAGTGTTAAAAATACCTAAATAAATCTGTGAAACTGGTTTCAGGTTCATAGTGAAAACTCCAGGTCAAAGCAAGGAGGCAGAAAAATAATGGTGAGGAGCTGTGGGTAGCTGGGAAAGAAATTTTGTTGTGTAACAAGATATGAAAGAGAATTTAGAAGAGGCTTTGCCTCGTCTCTGCCTTGAAGGATGTTCTCCAGGTAGCTGAGTGTGATGCACAATAGATCAGCTCTGAAGCAGGAATCCAGAGCTTGCTTCAGCACGGGGACATCTGGGAGTTCAGGTGGAGATTTATGGCATAATTAATAAGGATGGAGGCTGATGCAGAATTCCAGTGATGCTCACATTTTAGGTTCTGCAGGTCTGGGCTTTATTTGCAGTTATATTAAAAAAAAACCAAACAAAAAACAAACAAACAAAAAACAAAAACCCAACCAAAACCAGAAAAAAACCCAAAAACCAAAACCAAAACCAAAAATAACCCCAAAAAATCCAACCCACAGCCCCAAATAAATGTAAAGGAGGGACTTGTGGGGTTAACTGTGAAAGAGGGGAGGTGAAACCCAAATGAACCCCTAATTCTGCCCTTCCAAAAATTAAAACCACCTCACATCTGCCTCACCCCAACAAAACACAGCACAAAACCCTGCAGAGGCTGCGTGACATCTTGATTTTAGAGCCAGCCAGACTGGAGAACCCTGAAGCCTTCAATAATTCATTGTTTTCTCCTCCTAATTTCCTTCCCTGCTCCAAACGTGCCCCGCGTGTTTCTCGCTCAAGGTTTAGCTCAAGGTGATTCTGTTTGCGCAGCTTTCCCGTGCAGCCTCTTCCCTTTTTAATTTTAATGCAGCGTTTTGAGTTTGTCTCCTGCAAACCTCGCTGTCTGCTTTGTGGAGTAGCAGGAAGGCAGGGAAAGATATGACTAAGGAAGATTATGATATCATTCTGGCTAAGTGCAAATGCATTTTAAAAAATGCTTTGGCTTCTTACCAAGAGGAAGTGACAGATGATCTTTGGCAATTTTATTAATGCATCTTTTCTGTGTTGTTCTGCATATCCCCATTAGTTTCTAGAAGCAGACAAGGACCAGCATTAATTTTCTAAATCTTTGCTGTCTTCTCTCTCAAAAGCCTTGTATAGATATGGAAAACTCCATCCCAGATCTGCATTTTTTTTTTTTCCCTTTATGTATATATGTGAAATCCTTATTTGAATATCTGCCCACTGGTTATTTTATACCATCATTTGCATAGTTCAGCTTCCTCCTGGCTCCTCAGCAAGATTTAAATATAACAGCCACCATCCCAGCGTGTATTAACAGGTCTGGGAGTTCACCTGGATGTCTTCAGAGAGCTGTCACGTTCCCAACTGCAAAATAAGGAAAAGAGCCACCGTGGCCAAGAATTTTCTGGACAACTTCCTAAGCAATGCTGAGAGCCAAGGAGCAGCTCCTCTGCCACCTTCACCTCTCTGATGCCACCCCTTAGGGTGACCTCTGAGGTGACCAGGAGTGGCTGCTCTGTAAAATCTCTTTTTTGCTCCAAATCCAGAGTTCTATCCCTATTTTCTGCCCTGATTTCCTTTCCCCAGCTGTCCAGAGCCTTTTCCAGTGGGATTATTCAATTCTAGCATGAAGGTATGGCTATAAAAGCAGGTGTCCATCTGTCCAGGGATGCAGAACGAGCCCAAGTGTCCCATTCCAAAGGCCACGTGGTGTTTTTGCCACAGGAACAGACAAGGGGCTAATTACAGGATCAGGGAAACACTGAGAGAGACGATTCAAATACAAAATATTCAATTCATTTAATATTCCTGATGAATAGGCAAATTACTCTAATCACATTAGTTATTCTATTCATTTATTAGCTAAGAGTGATTAGCAGTGAATAGCTGTAAGAGGATCTTCCAGGTGCAAAAATTAGGCATCTATAGTTTCATGATGTTTATTTTCAGCGGAAGATAATTGTCTCTTTAGCTCCTCTCAGACACACACACACACACACACACACACACACACGCACACACACACACTCTGCCACACACAGACCCACTCCCTTTTGTCCAGGGAAAAGGTAGGGAGAAAAACCCACACAGGTGTGGAGAGATAAGGCCAATTCCCTGCAGAATTTAACAGGATTTATTTCAAAACAGTCGGGAAGAGATTTCTCCAAGATTAGGCCAAGTTAATGCGCGGGGATTTGGGCGGCGGTTCCCACGGAGCGCTCGGATAATGCCATTTTAAGCACCAGGCTCTGCTTCCTTCATGCTTGATTTGATTGTGCTGGAGAGCAGGAGCTTGGCTGGATCCACAGCACAAATGGAGCCCGGGTCCCTCGCGTGACAGTGGCACTGCCACCCTGCTCCTGTGGTTGCTCTCGCTGATCCCTTCTGGTGCTGAATGCAGGATCAGAGGCTGCTTTGGGTTGGAAGAGATGAAAAAGTCCATCCAATTCCATGGGCAGGGACACCTTCCACCATCCCAGGGTGCTCCAACCTGCTGCTCTCACTGATTCCTTCTGGTGCTAAGGATCAGAGATTGGTTTGGGTTGGAAGAGATGGCAAAGTCCATCTAATTCCATGGGCAGGGGCATCTTCCACCATCCCAGGGTGCTCCAACTCTGCCTGGGACACTCCCAGGAGTTGCAGGGACATCTTCCACCATCCCAGGGTGCTCCAGCCTGCTGCTCTCACCAGATCCCTTCTGGGGCTAAATTCAGGATCAGAGGCTGGTTTGGGTTGGAAGAGATGAAAAAGTCCATCCAATTCCATGGGCAGGGACACCTTCCACCATCCCAGGGTGCTCCAACCTGCTGTTCTCACTGATTCCTTCTGGTGCTAAGGATCAGAGATTGGTTTGGGTTGGAAGAGATGGCAAAGTCCATCCAATTCCATGGGCAGGGACATCTTCCTCTGCCTCAGGGTGCTCCAACTCTGCCTGGGACACTCCCAGGAGTTGCAGTTTTCACTGCCAGCTCAAAGCTCTGGAAAGCCACGAGCCAGCCTCAGCCCAAGTGGTTGAATCAAAAGCTGTGGCCGTGGCATTCCAGGAATTTTCTCAATAATTATACAGCATTACATAAGATGGGTTTCCAATAGCTGTTAGGGACTTTCTCTAAAGCTCTCTGTTTCAGGATTCAGCAGCTCTCTGTTTCAGGAGCAAGAAGGACATTCAGGGATGTCAAAGATCAACATCTCCAGCCAATGAACCTTCTCCCGAAGCTCAGCTGTGTGGACTTGAAACAATGAGCATTCCTTGCAGGGTGGTTTAGGTTTCTTACATTGTGAACCTTGTTTTGGTGATATAAATACATATTCTTCAGGTAAACAATCTTCCTAACACATTCCACATGTGTAAAAGCAACAGGGGTAGAGAACAGAGATAAGAATTGTTTTCTCTTCTTCTCTGTGTGCTTCTCTAGGAAAAAAAAAAAAAAAAGAAAAAAAATGGGAGAGAGAATTTTCTGTCTCTCTGTTCAGAGAATGTGAATGCAACATCCAGGGATCCAGGGGCAGCCACAGCTTCTCTGGGCACCTGTGCCAGGGCCTGCCCACCCTCCCAGCCAGGAATTCCTTCCCAAAATCCCACCTGACCCTGTGGTGATTGATTTACAAATAATTCACAAGTCTGTAACTCGTCCTTTTCCAGATGACTCTGATGAGGAAAAGAAACAAAGCTGGCTGGAATTCTGCCTGGAATAATTTATAGGAATCCAACAAAATATAAGGAAAACTTGTCAGGGTGGTTGCCCAGCTCTTCATGGGATGGGAAATTAAGGACCAGCAGACACATCCAGTGGGGGACAGGTAACAAAAAAGCAAGTTTGAGCTGGAAAGGACCTTAAAAATCATTCACCCCTCTGCTATGGGCAGGGACACTGCCCAGAAACCCAGGATGGTTTGGGTTGGACAAGAACATTAAAGATCATCACCTTTCCATGGGCAGGGACACCTTCCACCACTCCAGGAGGCTCCAAACCCCATCCAAGCTGCCCTTGGACACTCCCAGGGGTGGAGCAGCTCCCCTGGGCAGGGTTAGAGCGAGGGCAGGTGAAAGGGAATTTCTGCATCCCCAAACTTCGCCTCTTGTGCTGCCTCACCCCTCACCTCAACCTCGAGGCTTGATGGGTCCCCCCAGGGCTCTGCAGCAGCGAATGCAGGATGGAGAGCTGGGACTGCAAGACAGCATTTCCCGGATTTCCCCGAGAGGGAAATCGATTCTCAGGACTTCAGCTGCTCACAGGGACCCCCAGATGTGTTAGAAAGTCTCTTTTCCCAGCCTGGCAGTCAAAGAGGGAGTCAGGGCTCTTCAGTTCTCAGTCTCAAGGTTGTTCATTGTTTCTTATCTATAAAATTCTTTCTCCTGCCCTGCCGAGGTCCATCCAGCAGGACAGTTCCAGGCACTCTGCCTGCCCCCAGGGCAGGGTTATGTCTTTATACTAAAAACTACCTGTACAATGTTTACAATTAATTCCCAATGCCCATCACCTGTGTTAGACACTGAGCTTCTACTCTAAACCAATCCCAAAGTGCCACCATCACAGCAGAAGATGGAGGCCAAGGAGAAGAAGGAGAAAGGCTGGACCTGCTCAGATCCCTCCATCTTGCCCCCTGAACCCCCATTCTAAAAACCCAAAAAAATCTGTTTTTCACCCCGTGACAAACTAATTATTATTCTACTTAGACTTTCGTGGCTTGCAGATCCTCATATAAGGTTGGTAACTTTTTCCATGGGTCACAATCAAAGGCACAGGGGCATCTTGGGCTCTGTGCCAGGGTCTCTGAGCCCCCTGGCAGGGGTTTGGGCACTCCAGGACAGCCAGAGGGGTGTCCTGAACGCTGACAATCGATGGGCAGCAGCATTTGGAGCAAACTGACAGCAGCATTTACTCCTGGATTGCAGCGGCCCTGCCCTAATTCAGCGTTCTCAGGCACTTTCAGGATGTTATGCTAAGCAAAGGCTGAGCTGTCATTACATTTTTATGAAGTCAATGCAGTTTTTAACAGCTCAGAAAAAAAGGAATTTACAAGAATTGATCAAATATCTCATTTTTTCCAAGGGAATCTGCTCCTCTGGATTTCCCTGAGCTGTCAGCTCACGTTGACATGATCTGATTGATGCTGTTTGCCACATTAAGGAACGTTGGGAGCTAATCTGTTTTAATCCCATTCTCTGTTTTTAATACAATACTCTTGAAGGTAACTGAAGGTTATTACTTATTTTAAAAAGCTTAAATATTTGTGTCAAAACATTGGCCTCAAAGGTTCAAATCCAGCCTTTGCCACACGGCTTGAGGGAGAGGAAAAAAAAAAATTAAAGAAAAAAAAAAAAAAAAGAAAACCCCCAAACCAGCAATGTTGAGACCATTTGGAATGATCTAATCCACGCTTCAAATCCCTTTGTTCTCCTGTTCCCTTGCAGTGCTGGAGAGTTTGAGCTGAATGCCATTTATTGGATGGTTTAAGGGGATGCTGGCTGTGCTGAGGAGTTTCTTCTCCAGCCTCTTTGCAGCTCCGCATTTTCCCATCTCCCAGTTTGCTCCCAGTTTGAGGGAAAGCTGCCATATCACAGGGAATTTCCTAATGGGAAAAAAAAAAAACCCCTGAGAATCCACAGGGAAAACTGCTACCTTTATTGCTGGGAGAGAAAACTGTGTTTTTTCCAGGATTTTCAAACCAGTACTGGGGGGGATTGATTAAAAAAGAAAAGAAGTCCTGGGGTAATGAGAGTTGTACATTACCTTAGAGGAATCATTTATCTCCGTGCCAGTTGTTTAGCTGGCTTTGCCAAGCTTGAAAATTTAGATTTATTGGTGCCAACACCAGCAAAGGAAGGATTTAATGGGCTTGTGCTCTGTGGAGGTGGCGAGGAAAAGCAACAGAAAGTCAGGAGGTGGATGGGATTGTGCATCCATGGCTTTTCTTCTGGTTTCTTAGGAATAAATTCAGATTGCTGAAGGAAATGATGGTTTTTAGGAAGATGGGTGCAAGGTACTGGACATGTATTAAACTCCAGCATTTCACTGATGTCAGGACTTAAATTTCTGATATTTGAACTTTACCTTTGCCTGTTCTGGGGCAATATTTTATGGCCACTGAGCTTGGCTGTGCCAGGACAAAGCTCCTCAGCCTTTTCCCAAAGGTCCTGGCTGTGACCAGGGCGCTCCCCCCAGCACCCCCACATTTGCTTGTGCTTGTGTTCTGCTGGGGCTGCTGTTGTTTACCCCACACGCTCAAACAGGGCTCGCAGTGCCTTGGCAGGAGCAGATGTGAGGCACAATCTTGGACGCCTTCCCAGGCTCGCTCCGAGTGCTCAGTATTTCCTGCACGGAGCCAGTCTAGTCTGACACGACGCCAGCTGCACGAAATGTGCTCTCCCACTGAATGCTCAGTGTCTGGGTGGCTCGGGGATAGCACACAGACCCACCATTCCCCACCTTTTTAGCCCATTTCCACCCCGTTTCCACCCTGTTTTCTTCCCAAACCTCCTGCAGCACCGCAGGGAGCACCCCGAGCAGCAGCCTTGGGTGAAATGAGAGTTCTGAGGCCAAAATCTCCCCATGCACCTGCTGCACATCCTGCAGCAGCTGCCACTGGACCTGTGCTGACCCAGCACAGCCCCTGGCACGGCTTTTTGAGCTGAGCTATCCCCCACAGTCCAAAAAAAAAAAATGGATTTTTCACCTGTTTTTGATTAAATCTTCAGCCTCAGAGCGAACAGCTCCACGTGCACTTATGGTTTATGTAGATCAAGCAAAGTGGTGAGCACTGAGTCCCTCCCTGCCAAGTTTTCCCCTTGCTGGAGCACAGAGTCCACTTAAGAGCTACAATCTGGTTGCTTCATTTGCTTTCAAATTCGCCTCCCCATTTGTTCCTCCAAGACATTTGGGTAAGTGGCAGCATCTGTCTTGTGTTTGTGTTATTCACACTGAATTTCCAAATGGACATTTCCAATGGGTGCAAGATGCTGCTCTGGCTGGGAAATCAGACTTCTGCAGGCTGTGCTTGACTTATTAGATGTTAACCAGGCTGGGGCTGGATGTGGGGCTGGATGTGGGGATGGATGTGGGGATGGATGTGGGGATGGATGGAGCAGCGCTGGAGCGTTTTCCCCTCTCAGTCTCCGCCAGCCCACGGTGACGGTGCTGCTGGAAGGGGGCCCCGTGCAAGGTCACCTGTGTGTCCCCAGGGATGGTGGCCAGGTCCCCAGCCCGGGGAGAGCCTCATTCCGCCGGCCCAGGGGCCCTCTAGTGGCACTCCCGGCTGGATCTGCTCAGCCCGGCTCCTCCTGGGCGGGCAATGTCCCCGCTCTGGGGACAGCGGGACCTGGCACCAGGGCGCCCATGGCTGTCTGCGCCCTCCCCAGCACCTTCCAGAGCCAAAGCCCAAACTGGGCTGTGAACATTCATGTTCCTCACTTCGTTTTTCCTTTCTTTCCCTTTTTTTTTCATTCTTCATCCTTTTATTTTCCGACTTTCCAGGCTCCCTTTTCAGTCTGTTTGTAAATAAATCTCCCTTCATCCATCCCCTTTCCCCTTTTAATCAATTTTTGGAGGTGTCACAGAAACGGTTCAGATGTTCCCAGCAGCAAATAGAAGCTTTAAGTTGTTCCCTGATGGTTCTACTCCTTATCCCTTTCATTTACAGTGGGGGGAAACACAGATAATTGCAGATCCTGTACATCTCAAACTGTTTGTGGTGATAGTTACAATTATCCAAAATAATTGGCAGAAAGATTTGTGGACTTAATGTGCCGGGCTAAATTAATACTTTTAAATGCTAGAATTTTACCAGCCTGTGTTTGTGCCATCCATGCTGGAGCTCCTAAAATGGCCTAAATTGGCCATGTTGGCCATAAGGAGGCATAAAAAGGTTGCTGGTGTCGATTTAGATTGGAGTTTATGTGAGCAGCTATGAGGGAGGACAGGGAGGAATATCACTTGCACCCATAGGAATCTGGTTTTTTTCTCAACTCATCCCTGACAGAGTTTAGAGGCAAAATGTTCATGTGCTGAGCCATGGATGGCCAGGTTGCCCAGAGGAAGCCAATTCTCAAATCCTCAGCAGTGCTCCTGCTCCAGACAAACCCTCCTCTGGTGTCGCAGACATCTTTTATGAAATTCCTTTCCTTAGGATTTTTTTCCTCCTGAGAAGCTGAGAGGCCTCAGGAACAAAATGCAAACAATGGTTATCTGCTGCTGTGGAATGCAACAGGTGCAGCTGGGATTGGGCTCATGTGGTTGTTTCTCATTAATGGCCAATCACAGTCCAACTGACTTGGACAGAGTCTGAGCCACAAGCCTTTGTTATCATTCTTTGCTATTCTATTCTTAGCCAGCCTTCTGAGGAAATCCTTTCTTCTATTCCTTTAGTATAGTTTTAATATAATATATACCATAAAATAATAAATCAAGCCTTCTGAAACATGGAGTCAGATCCTCGTCTCTTCCCTCATCCTCGGACCCTGTGACACAGGGGTCACACTCTGGTTCCTCTGTCTCCATGGGAGGTGTGGAACAGCAGCAGCTCGTTTCTGGGAGTTTGAGGGAGAGGAAAACATCTGGAATTCCTGGGCAGGGCATTCCCCTTCCCTGCAGAGCTGCCCCACTGCTGGACCCCAACAACAACTGAGAAATTCTCCTTTGGGGAACCCTAAAATCCTGAATCGGGGATCGGAGTCAGCCAGGGTTGAACACTCGTGCCAATCTGAGTTTTGAGGGGCGTGCTCTTGGGATGGGGGCAGGAAAAGGAGCTGGGAAGGGGCTGGGGGTGCAGGCAGAGCTGCAGGCAGGGCCCTGCGGGCGGCTGGGGAACAAACGCGGCCCTGGCCTCTGCCAGGAGAGCTCACTCCCCCCGCAGCCAGACTGTGGGGAGAAAGACATTGGGAGAGAAGGGCTGACAGGGACTGACAGGAGCTTAGCACCCTGCTGGATGCAGCCTTTGGAAAAGGGCGATGAAAGATAAAATCAGATCAAATCCTGGTCCTGGTGCAGCCCTTTGTCTGAGAGATGCCAGGCAAGGCTGTGCCAAGGTACTTTTCCCTGACCATCTGCCTCATGAGCCCACATGCCAGGCTTGCTGCAATCCAAAGCCTGATAGCACACAGGCCTGCTGGTTTATGAGGATCCATTTTGCAATTAAAACAAATATTTAGGATTTCTTCTAAATGAAGGGGCCAAGTCCTTGTGAGGGAAGTCTGGCGTGTCTGAGCAGGGTGGAGAGGCTCCCCCTGCTCTCCTGACAGAGGCAAATTGCACCAAGATTCCGGTCCAGAGGTCGTTTGAGTCATTTAAGAGCCATGCTGGACTTAAAGACAGAGAACTATAGAAAATAAAAGTGCAGATGGAGAGGGCACTGCCTGGGTGGGAGGCACATCCTTGTAAGAGCCTAAATGAGAGCTGCAGGACTCCAGGGGTTCTCCAAAATGCAGTTTATTGTATCCAAAATGCAGTTTATTGTATCCAAGGTGTCACAGCAGTCCAGGGTTGTGGGTGACAGAGCTGTGCCCACAGCTGTCAGCTCCAGCTGCAGGCAGGCCTGGACAACCTTTGGTTTTGGTTACAGTGCATTATAAACTTTCCTTTTGATTACAAATGCATTATATCCTTTTCTTTTGGTTACATTGCATTCTATCCTTTTCTTTTGGTCACAATGCATTATATACTTGTTTTTTTTTTGTTACATTGCATTATATACTTTTCTTTTGGTTACAATGCATTATATCCTTTTCTTTGCTGAGCATCTCAATACAGTAGAACCAATCTTTACCTTAACTTTTACCTCTAGCCTATCATAACTACTGTAATTTCCATATTCATGTTACTGTTCTCCAATCACTCAAAGTCAGTACATTACAGTTGAAGCTAGAAGTTGGTTTTCAGTTTTCTTGCAGTGGAAAATTCTGAGACCTTTTTTCTTCTTGCCACATTTGCTGCTTTGTTTGCCTGTGCTCTCTTTCTGCTTGGTGAAAACATCTTCTTGTTTGGGGTGGGTTTATCCTTTGCTCTAAGCCATAAAAACCCCTTCTAACTCACACACCCTTTGCCTCCTTGGTTATCCAGTGAGACTGGCTCAGCAATTCTTTTCTTCTCTATCAAAACTTGCTTCCATCTCTATTCCTTCTTCAGATTCTACATTCAAAAACCTTTCTGCCAAGCTCACAAATCTGTGAGACTTTCCTGTCAAACTCTCATCCTTCCCAACATATCCTCACCCTTCTGCTTGGCTGGGATCTCCAGTGGCAGCCAAGGCAGGAAAGGTGGGGTCACCTTGCAGTCAGAGATGCTGATTTGGGCTCCACTTCTCCTTTACAATGTCCTGCAACGTACTTGGGGGGGGGGGAAAAATCCATCCTGGCTCAGCCTGGGCTGTTCTCCTGAGCTTCCAGGGGCAGGATTTCTTACAACAAGGCTGGATGTTTCCTGAGCTTCCTCCTGGTGCTCCCACCATGTTAAACAAATGCATATGCTTCCTGCAGATCCTTGGCAGTGCTCTGAATCAATCCTGCATGGAAATGAGGAGGTCTGGCATGCCACTGTGCAATCCAATGGTCTCACACCCCGACAGAGCTCAGCTGCAGGTCATATGTTCCCCTCTGAACCATATTTTCTGATGAAAACCTTCTTGGCTGCAGCCTCAGAACCAGCTTGAGCTCAGTGAAGAAGGCAGAGGAAGGGCCTTGGCCAGGATGAAATGACAATTTGGGAGCAGGGCTGGGAGCAGAGCGGGGTCTCCTGACTCCCCTGGTTCTTTGTGGCTGTGGTTGGTGGTCACAGGAGGAATCCAAACCCATCCTTGCACACCTTTTGCTGCTCATTCCTGCTTGAGGAGCAGAGAAAAAGACAAAAATGAACTCTCCTGGCTCTTTTTGGCTGTGGTTGATGGGCTTAGGGCAAATCCAAACCCATCCTTGCACACCTTTAGCTGCTTAAACCTGAATGAGGGGCAGAGAGAAGGACAAAAATGAACTCCCCTGGCTCTTTTTGGCCGTGGTTGATGGCACAGGGGAATTCAAGCCCATCTTTGAACACTTTTAGCTGCTCCAACCTACATGAGGGGCAGAGAGAAGGAGAAAAATGAATGTTCCTGGCTCTTTGTGGCTGTGGTTATGGTCACAGGAGCATTCAAACCTATCCCTGCACACCTTTAGCTGCCTGAGGAGCAGAGAGAAGGACAAAAATGAACTTTCCTGTGCAGGGAGAATCCTTGGGCTGGTGGAGGAGCCTCCAGGGTGTCAGACCTGCCCCATCCTGCGTCACACCTGGTGTTAGGTGCTGCCTACCCCCAGTTTTTTAAGCTGTGCCATAAAGAGGAGTGTGGGACCCGTTTTTGGCCCTGCTGGTGGGGTTCTGGCTGTCAGGCCCTGTGGATGGTTTCTAGACACACATTCCTTTGTTTGGGAAGACCCTGGATGATGTTGACACAGCAGCATGTGGCACTGGAAAAGGAAATAGAAAAAGCTTTTGAACACAAACTGGGCCGGTGCTGGAAGAATGCAGGGTGGGAAAAGGGATTTGATACTAGGGAGCAGCTTTCAGTTGGAGCTGAAAAACTCAGATTTTCCTCTTTACTTCCTGTGTTTTTCCACTTGTAGGGAGTTTACCAGAGTGGGCAGGTTCAGTAAGAGTGCAGTGGGTAAATTCCAGCAGGACACAGTGTGGAATTCCACAAGGAAGCCCTGTGGAAGCTCTCTGCCTTCTTTGCCTCGTTCTTGCATCGTGGCGCAGCAGCTCCCACTCCCCAGGCCTCAGTTTCTCCTCTGGGAATATTAATGCTTATTGGTAGAGTGCTTTCAGGGCTTGCCCATGAATTTTTAAAACACAACAGAATTGCCAAAAAAGAAAAACAAAACAAAACAAAACAAAAAAATCTGCTGTTGTGTTCCAAGTCAATAATTTCCCACCCTCCAAGGACCATGTCCTCAATCAAAACACATCTGTCACAGCCAGAGAGGCTCCAGCAGTTTGTAACACCTGTGTCAGAAGTTGTTCAGAGCTGTTCCACGGATTTCTGTCTCCCAGGCTGTTTCCTGCTGGATATTCCATGAAATTTGCCCTGCACGTCCAGGGATCCTCCCTGGGATTCTCAAGCGTGGATTTAATTCCTCCTCTCGCAGCAAACTCTCCGTGGGGCTGTGCCAGAGAAAGTAGGGACATTTTTTACCCTCTGAAAAGTCTTTTTAGGAAAAAAAACAGAGAGCAAAAGATCCTTTCAAGGCATGGGAATTGGGTGTAATCTCTCCGTGCCTCACAAAAATAGGGATAACTGATATTCTTCGCGTGGCTTTGCTGGTTTAGGTTCTAAGAACTTTCAGGGCAGGCATTTGGGACCTGCCCTAATCTTGTGGGGTGCCTGGCAGGGCTGCAGCCCATTCCAGCCCAGGTGGGGTGGCAGGACAGGGTGCAGATTTCAGCCCCCAGCTCTGCCTCTCCGCTCTCGGCCTCTCCGTCCTGGTTTGTTTATCTCCCGGGGCCTTTCTGTTTTCAATTCCATTGTTCTTCACCTGGGAATTTCAGGCTATTATTTAATTTCCTTCCAGCTCTCAGCCCTTCCCCCTGTGCCTCCCAGGTCTCCATGGTCTCCCAGCCCCTCTGTGCAGGGAGTTTTTACTTTTCTGCCCCTCTGTGCGAGTCAGTTTTCCTTGGCTCCCGCAGCATCTCCTCTTGTCAAGGCATTATCCAGTGGGGAGCCTGATTATTTAGATTCCTTCAGCTTCCCCTTTTAATATATCTCCTCTGTGTCCTGCAGCCTGACCCCTGCCAGAGGACCTGCCACCAGGGCTGTTTCTCCTAGTCTGGAGCCCTCCCCCAGCTTCCCTTTCATCTGTGTTTTCTGAGAGCTCTGTGCTCCAGGCAGCAAAGTCAGAGCAGGGTTTGGGGCCTCTGGGTCCGGCCCTGGATCCCTCCCCCATCACCTGAGAAAAGGCAAAAACCCCTTCCAGGGCCAGCCTTGGAGGGGGTGGGGAATGGCTGAGCCCAGAGAAGGAAAGAAAACCATTCAATCCCTTTTATTTTTTTTCTTTTTTTTTGAATTTGCAGCATGGTTCCTAAGCCTGGAGGACTGTAGGCAGCAGATCCTCTGCAGAGGGCTGTTAGGGCAGAAGTGAGGAGGTCCCTAAAAATGAAGCAGGAGGTGGCATTGATGCCAGGCTGCTGCACCTGCGGGTCCAGCGTGCCCAGTGGAACCAGTTTAAAACCCTCCATGGGGATTTTGGGGAGCCTCTCTCCAGGTCCAACACGAGGGAAGGATGCTGGCTGCTGTGGATTTATTCCTGCCCTATAGAAACCTCCCCCTCAAGAACATAAAGGTGAATTTTTCCAGCATTTTGTGTGTAAAACTGCTGGAGGAGGAGGAGATCTATGGAGATCTCTAAAGTCTAGACCCCAAACCCAATAAAACATTGCTAGAATGCATTTAGCAAAGGTGAAACAGAGAGGGAAGGGTGGAAAAAGAGTTTCAGTAAAGTTTTGTTTTTTTTTTTTTTTTTGAGGGTTTCAGTGAGGGGTTTTGGGGTTTTTTTTTGAGTGTTTCAGTGCAGAGAGAAGAGTGTTTGGGGTGCCCAGTGGAACCAGTTTAAAACCCTCCATGGGGATTTTGGGGAGCCTCTCTCCAGGTCCAACACGAGGGAAGGATGCCGGCTGCTGTGGATTTATTCCTGCCCTATAGAAACCTCCCCCTCAAGAACATAAAGGTGAATTTTTCCAGCATTTTGTGTGTAAAATTGCTGGAGGAGGAGGAGATCCACGGAGATCTCCAAACTCTACACCCCAAACCCAATAAAACATTGCTAGAATGCATCTAGCAAAGGTGAAACAGAGAGGGAAGGATGGAAAGAGAATTTCAGAGGGTTTTTTTGGGTTTTTTTTTTTTTTTTAGGGTTTCAGTGCAGAGAGAAGAGTGTTTCTGGGGGAGGGCTCCCCATTTTTGGCTCAGGTGAGGTGGAAGCCCCACCCAGAGCAGGTGGTTTTCCACACAGCATTGCTTCTTATTCTTAAAATATCCTCAAATATGCCTCCCAAACTGGTGCAAAACAGATTTTCAGTGGCCCATGGTGTTGCTGGACCTCTTCAGCTCCCACTCTGGTCCCTCTCTGCAGCATCCCATGAGAGGTGGGTGATTTGATCCTGGATTCGTGCGACGATCCAGGACCTGGTGTGGGGGCTGCTGTTCCCAGCTCTGCCTTGGCTGGGCTGTTCCCGCCTGCCTTCCCAAGGAGAGGCAGGAAAGCCTTTGGAATCAGCCAGGAATTGTCACTGTCTGTCCCATCTATCACCCAGCACAGCGTGGCACCCCAGCCAGGGAGATTCAGAGAGAAGCAGTTTTGTGTCAGCTCCGATTTACCAACGAGGCCTTTGAGAGCAGGGCTTGAAATGAGGGCGTTCCCCATGAAAACCCCTTTTAGGAAACGGAACAGGACTTTTTTCTTGGCCAAAAACTCAGTTAAAAGTGTTCCCCCTGCTTTTTCTACCACCATTCGCCCCCTGGGTTAAGAGCACCACAAGATTTTGGCTTTTTGAGAGTCAAGAGAGGGTTCTGAAATATTGTCCCTCACCTAAGGAGGTGTCCCAGCACTCACCTGAGCAGGCCCTTGCTGAGGTGCAAGTTAAAAGTTATTACCATTAAGCAGCAGCTCATCATTGACATTTTCAAGGGGAGATGCTAAGATCAGTTATAGAAAACATGAATCCATAGCTTAAGGACTGTTGCAGCCAAAATTTTACAGATCCTTCCAAGTGCTGGATGCTCCCTGAATTGCTGAAGCTCATCCTGCTCAGACCAAGTGAAGATTTGGGCTGAGCCTGCATGGAAAGGGGTTGGAATGAGATGATCTTTAATGTTCTTTTCCACCCCAAACCATTCTGGGTTTCTGTGCCTAATTCAGACTCCTGCAGTAGCTGTGAAGCACCTGGCTGGCTGCTGAAACCAATAAAGAGACAAAACCTGTTAGAAAAGTCAGTTTTAAGCCAGACTTGTGCTCTGGCCCTTTGGCAGAACTGTTTTGTCCAGAGGAGGATATCTCAGGGCCCTGCCATGGATTCAGCTGCATATCCCTGAGGGAAATTTGCTCTTCCTCAGTGCATGATCCTCCCTGAATTTCCAGCAGGACGGGGTTTGGGTGAGGGTCTCTTTTTCCTGTCTGTGTGCTTGGGTCTGGCTCATTCATCAGGAACAAACACCAAGAGATGCAGACCTGGCCACCTCCAGGGGAAAGGGGGGTGTTCCTCAAGCAGGGAAAGGAAAATGCCAAAGCTTCTGCTGTGAAAACGAACTAAAAACCACTCTTGTATTACTGTCTGGTGGTTCTTAAGCTGTGAGGGGCGTGTGTGTGTGTGTCAAAAAACAAATTTGAGGAGAGACAATCTTGACCAGCAGTGACACCAGCTCCGTGTCCCCAGGGAGAAAGGGGGGAGTTCCTCGAGCAGGTAAAAGAAAATGCCCAAGTTTCTGCTGTGAAAATGAATTTAAAACACTCCTGTGTTACTCCCTGGTGGTTCTTAAGCTGTGAGGGGCGTGTGTGTCAAAAAACAAATTTGTGGAGAGACATAATCTTGACCAGCCTTTAGCAAAGCAAAGGAAAGTCAAAGCATTTCTTGAGCCTTCTTTGTTTAATCCTGACACTGTGATTTATTCCCCAGTAACACATCCACCATCCCCCTCCACACACACACGTCCACCAGGGCAACTGCTCCAAATTTTATTGGAAAAATATAAACCGGCTTTGCATTCTTACCTTTATTTCAAGACCTCCTACAAGAAACAGGAAGGGTAAACATGAAAGATCTGTTTCCTTTAAATTGTGAGTGTGGGGGAAGTTTTCCTGTAGTGAAAGGAGTGTTTTGAAAAGCCCCTAAATGCTTTTGAATTGAAGGCATAGAAGTAACGTGCACACGGTTTGAATTTACAGTTCTGGGTCTCCTCTCCCCCTCCATATGAATCCTATAAGTCAGACGTGTTGCTACAGTGATTCCCACAGGGAAAGTCTGGACCTAGACTAGGAACAGCTGGAGATCTACAATCCACCAAAGCCGGCTTCTGAAACAGATATGAATTATTGGTTCAGTCAGATAAATATGGCTTTGCCTTTCCCCCACAGGCAACCACATATGGCACTTGGAAAGAATTAAAACCTTTACCCTTGGCCAGGTCTGGTTAAATAATGGCTCTTTCTTGTGCTTTCCCCCTCTCTCCATTTCCTCTCATTCATTCTTCTTCACGTTTTCCTTTCATGATCTTTTTGGCACCGGCATCCAAAATGTCACCTCCTCAAAGTGACCCCGAATTTTCCAGTGTCACCTACGGGGCTGCGGGTGGGAAAACAGGGAGCTGCCATTCAGAGGGGCTGGAGCTCTGAAAGGAGGAACAAAACCACCTTTCTGCTGCTCAGCATGGCTGCTTTGAGTCCAGGAAAGGCTCTGAGGCCGCTGTCAGCCCGGCTTGGGCTTGTCCCAGAGCCCCACCTCGCCCACCACCCCACAGGGTTGGGTGCTCTGCCCCTCCTTGGGGTCCCCTCCTGTGCCAGAGGGATTTTTGTGTGCTGCAGATTGTGTTGAACAGTGAGCAGCAATGGTCTGGGGGTGATGTAGCAGTGGTACTAGCAAATTATTATTATTATTATTATTATTATTATTATTATTATTATTATTATTATTATAGCAATACCAAGGTAAAATGCACATCCTCTGGAATTGTTTAGCTCGAAAAGGGCCTCAAAGATCATCCAGTTCCAGCAGATTCTCCTCTGCTCTCTTTCTCCCTCTCTGAGACTCCTTTCCTATTTCCTTCCCTCTCTCTTTTTCACATTTCTTGTTGTTGTTATTATTATTATTATTATTATTATTATAGTAATACCAAGTTAAAATGCACATCCTCTAGAATTGCTTAATTTGAGAAGGGCCTCAAAGATCATCCAGTTCCAGAAGATTCTCCTCTGCTCTCTTTCTCCCTCTCTGAGACCCCTTTCCTATTTCCTTCCCTCTCTCTTTTTCACATTTCTTGTTAAATAAAACCCCCCTTAATAAAACCTGGATGTTGCCATCACATGGTCCCATTTGCACCTCAGTTCAGGCACGGGCATCTCTCCCTAAACCTCTCAGAATCTCTGCTGCTCACAGGGACCCCCAGATGTGTTAGAAATTCTCTTTTCCCAGGCCAGCAATCAAAGAAGGAGTCAGAGCTCTTCAGTTCTCATTCTCAAGGTTGTTTATTGTTCCTTATCTATAAAATTCTTTCTCCTGTCCAGCCGAGGTCCATCCAGCAGGACAGTTCCAGGCACTCTGCCTGCCCCCAGGGCTGTGTTATCTTTTTTATACTAAAAACTGCCTGTACAATATTTACCATAACTTCCCAATACCCATCACCTGTGTTAGACACTGAGCTTCTACTCTAAACCAATCCCAAAGTGCCACCATCACAGCAGAAGATGGAGGCCAAGGAGAAGAAGAAGAAGCAGAAAGGCTGGACATGCCCAGATTCCTCCATCTTGCCCCTGAACCCCCATGCTAAAAACCCCAAAAAATCGATTTTTCACCCTGTGATACATTCACTGTCATTCTACTTAAACTTTCATTTTGCAATTCTCCATCTAAAGGTCGGTAATTGTTTTTTCCAAGGGCTGAATCAAAGGCACAGGGGTCTGGGGCTCTGTGCCAGGGTCTCTGAGCCCCCTGGCAGGGGCTGGAGCCCTCCAGGGCAGCCAGAGCAATTCCCTGGGTTCCAACATAAACCAACCGGGACCCATCCCTGGGGCAGATGTGGGGTGTGAGGGTGCCCCACTCTGAATTTCCTCCCAACCCTCTGTGCTGCTCCTGCCCCCCCAAAACCTCCAAACAGGCGCAGAACATCATCCCCCAGAGGAGGGCTCAAGGTCACAGCTCTGAAATGTTCTCACCTGCATCTCACGAGCTCCCTGATCCCCCCTGATCCTCTCTCCTACCCCCAGTCCCTCCTCATCCCCTCCAGCCAAGCCCTCCACCAGCTCCCTTCCTCCAGCGACTTCCCTCTCAAAATCTGGAATTAAGAAACCTGTAAGTTGCTGCTTTATCTCATTATCTCCTGTTTTGCATTTTAATGTGCCTGCTCTAAAAAAGCCCTCATTGATATTCAGGTTTGGCGTGTGTTTGTTTGTGTCTCTTGGGAAAATTGGCTACAGATATTACTGAGTCAAAAAACACACACAGGAGAGTTTGCTGCATATTTTCCTTTCCTTTTTTTTCCCTCCTTCTTTGAAAGAAGATGGCATTTTCTTCACTTTCCTGAACAGCAAAAGAGTGGAAAAGGTGGGATTTTGAGGCAGCTCGGGGTGTGGGATGTAGGGCGCTGATCTTGGAGTGTCCAGCTCTGTGGCTGGAGCTCGTGGGTTCTTCCACCCCACCCTACAAAAGAACCCTTGAAATGCAGGTCCCTGTGCCTGGCGTCCTCCTGCAGATTCCCAACCATCAGTGACGCTTCCCAAACCCTCAAAGTCACAGGGATCCCAAAGCCAAGCCTTGGGGATCCCGGGTGTGCACCCAGGGGTGACCCCAAAGGCCAGTGTGGAAACAAAGATGACCCCAAAGGCTGGGTGAGGAAGCAGGGGTGACCCCAAAGGCCAATGTGGACCCAGGGGTGACCCCAAAGGCCAGTGTGGAACCACAGGTGACCCCAAAGGCCAGGTGTGCACCCAGGGGTGACCCCAAAGGCCAGTGTGGAACCACAGGTGACCCCAAAGGCCAGGTGTGCACCCAGGGGTGACCCCAAAGGCTGGGTGTGCACCCAGGGGTGACCCCAAAGGCCAATGTGGACCCAGAGGTGACCCCAAAGGCCGGGTGTGCACCCAGAGGTGACCCCAAAGGCTGGGTGTGCACCCAGAGGTGACCCCAAAGGCCATTGTGGACCCACAGGTGACCCCAAAGGCCAGTGTGGACCCAGAGGTGACCCCAAAGGCCGGGTGTGCACCCAGGGGTGACCCCAAAGGCCAGGTGTGCACCCAGGGGTGACCCCAAAGGCCACTGTGGACCCACAGGTGACCCCAAAGGCCAGTGTGGACCCACAGGTGACCCCAAAGGCTTAGGGTGCACCCAGGGGTGACCCCAAAGGCCATTGTGGACCCACAGGTGACCCCAAAGGCCAGTGTGGACCCACAGGTGACCCCAAAGGCCATTGTGGACCCACAGGTGACCCCAAAGGTTGCCGTTCCCTGCCAGCCTGGGAGGGCGGCTCTGGCTCTGTCCCCTCCCCAGGCTGGGGCTCTGGGCAATGTGCAGAGGAGCCTGGAAGGGCTGAGATGGTCTGGGGGGTGCTTGGGAAGAGGCTGGGACGTTCCAGCCCCTCCCTGGCTCTGGGTCCTCCTGGACAGGCAGAGGGGGATTCACTGGGGTGGTTTCTCTCCACTGCTCACTGCTCCAGAAAGGCATTGCCTTGGTCCTCCTCTCCCTTTTGAGGTGAAAACTGAGCTTTCCTGCCCTCTGTGCAGCCATGAAAACCCCCCTGGTGCTGCTCCTGAGTTGTTCAATGCTCCTGATGTGTTTCCATGCTGCTCCTTGCTCTAATCCTACGGTTTGGGGGATTTAGGGTGGGAGAAGGAACCCTCTGGAGGCAGTGATGCCTCTCTGCTGCTTAGAGAGGGACTTTAAATAGCTGCTTCAGACCAGACATTGAATTTTTTAGGGGAATAAAATTTACATGAGGTGAACCCCAGGTTGGCTGCTTGGGAAATCTGTGTCAAGCGAGTCTTTGAAGAGGTTTTTAAAAATGCAGCTGTTTTCCACGGATCCTGGAGAATCATAAATGTTGAAACATCTCCTGTCAGCCTGGGACTCTGCACAGGGGCACTGCTCAGCTGCATCTCCCCAGGTTCTTTGGCAGGTGGCATTTTTGTGATGGGAGGGGAGGATCTGAGTTGAGAAATGAGGATCTGAGTTAGGAAATGAGGTTTGTGCTGGTTTGGTTGAGGTGTTTGGGCTGGGTTGGACTCGATGATCTTTAAGGTTTCTTCCAACCCAGTCATTCTGTGAATTCTGTGAATTCTTTGGGGTTTACCCTGGGCAGGTGTGGACCCAGAGGTGACCCCAAAGGCTGGAAGACACCTGAC
Source organism: Molothrus ater (assembly GCF_012460135.2). Taxonomy (NCBI): domain Eukaryota; kingdom Metazoa; phylum Chordata; class Aves; order Passeriformes; family Icteridae; genus Molothrus; species Molothrus ater. Next base: position 5,198,117 of record NC_050499.2, read on the forward strand.
AGAGATGCTGGATAAGCCAGCATCTGCCCAATTACAAAATGCCACCCAAACCCAAGAAAAAGGAAGAAGAAGCGTGAAGAAGAAACCCAGGACAGCGCCCTGTGCCCTCCATCTTGCTGCCATCCACAGCACACTAAAAACCCCAAAACCTAAACTGGGAGAATGAGTCAGGCTGGGGAACCATTGATTTCTCTGGGTGTGGATTGAAGGCACTTGAGGCAGTGGTTCATGCTCAGACTCAGGTGTTTATTTATTATTTCTTATCACTAAAACAGCCTCAAAACCATGAGTTCTGCAGCAAGGCACAAAATGGCCAACAGTCTCTTGTTACAAGGACTTTTAAGACTAAACCATCCAATTAAGAGCTGACACCTGGATTATTTTCCATTTTAACCCAATAACTGATCCAAATATGGACTTTTCTGCCCAATTACAAAATGCCACCCAAACCCATGGAGAAGAAGCAGCATGAAGAAGAAACCCAGGACAGCGCCCTGTGCCTCCATCTTGCTGCCATCCACAGCACACTAAAAACCCCAAATCCTCAATTTCTCACCCAGTGATGCACCTGCACTGCTCTCTGTAATCCATTCCACACTTTTGTGGGTTCCAGTCTATCTTGAAGTCTTTAGGAAACTTTCTCCACGGATGAGGGTTGGAGTCAGTGCTGCCCTGGGGCCAGGGCACCCCAGAGCAGGCACAGAAATGTTCCCAGTGCCTGGGTTTGCACACCTGTGTCCCCAGTGTGATTTGTGTCTGCTCTGAGGGTGCCTGGGATGGGGACCTGCGAGCAGCTGCAGGTCCTGGCAGCACCTGGGGACAGGTTTGGAGCCAGGTCCTGGCAGCACCCAGCCCCACCCTGCCCCGATGTGAGGCACCATTGTGCTCCAGCATTGCCCTGCCAGGATTCCTTTTCATTTAAGTGCTGTAGCTGCTTTTTTTTCCCCTTTCTTTTAACGACCTTTTTTATTTTCTTTGAGTGTTTTGATATTTCCAGTGGGAAGTGCTGCCCACCCTGACACTGCAGCCCCGTCAGAGGAATAAATGGGAAGTGCAAGGGATGGAATGGCAGCACTGCCAGATGCTGCAGCAAGGAAACACTTGGGGACTCTGATTTGTCCCTGCTGTGTGGCAGAGGCTGCTGCTGCACCAACAGCACCCCAGCCATGCACTGAACTGACTTTAAAAGCAACCGAGGTGAATATAACCCTTCTTTTTATTTGATTTGATTTCTTTTTTTTTTTTTATTTTTTTATTTTTTTTTTTAAATACCCCGTGGTGCCGAACTGAAACCTCAGCCAGCTTCTATTTTCAGAGGGCTGGGTGAGAGAATGTTTTTTATCTGGAGATACAATGAGTGTGGCCCTGTAGCCTGCAGTTCCCAGGCTGGTGCTGCCAGGGCCCATGAATGCGTGCTTTATGAGCTGCTCTCGCAGGTGTTCGGGGGGCATGTAATCACTAATGAATGCTGGGGACACACAAACTCAGGGCAGGCTCTGGCACAGCAGCCAGGACAGGCAGTTGTTTGGGGTTTTTTTCTTTTTTTTTTTTTTTTTTTTCCCCTCATTCTGTGAGAAAAAGCACAAAAAAAAAAATTCCTGAGTTTTTCGTTCAAGAGTTGTCCCAGCTCGGTGGAAACCCATCCCGTTTGCACCCACCCAGATGGGAATTTGGGCGCAGAATTTGACTTTTTGGGGTTGATTTTGCCTCCCTCAGGGACAAATCCCAGGGTGGGCAAAGCTTCTGTCCACGTGGAGTTTGCAGGAGTTAATCTTGAGGAATTTGGGCACAGATTTTGACATTTTGGGGTTGATTTTGCCTCCTTCTGGGACAAATCGCAGGGTGGGCAAAGCTTCTGTCCACGTGGAGTTTGCAGGAGTTAATCTTGAGGATTTTTTGCACAGAATTTGGGTGCAGAATTCAGCATTTTGGGGTTTATTTTGCTTCCCTTAGGGAGAAATCCCAGGGTGAGAAATGCTTCTGTCCACGTGGAGTTTGCAGGAGTTAATATTGAGGATTTGGGGCACAGAATTTGACATTTTGGGGTTGATTTTGCCTCCCTCAGGGACAAATCGCAGGGTGGGCAATGCTTCTGTCCACGTGGAGTTTGCAGGAGTTAATCTTGAGGATTTTGTGTGCAGAATTTGGGTGGATTTTCCAAGCTGGGAAACACCAGAGTGTTCCCAAAAAATTGGCTTGGAGTCGCTTTTTGGCTTGGAGAAGCTGAGCTGCAGCTCAGCTGTGGCTGCCACGGGTGGGGTGGAGGTGGCCACTGATTCCAGAGCTGCTGGATCTCAGCATGCCCAGAAAATCCAGGAGCACAGGCTGGGTGTGAATCCTGCCTGGGCAAAATGGCAGGATTTCCCCTGGGAAAACTGCCAGGGACTATTATTATTATTATTATTATTATTATTATTATTATTATTATTATTATTATTATTATCGGTATTATTATCGTTATTATAATTATTATCATTATTATTAATTATCATTGTTGTTATTACTATCATTATCTTATTATCATTATCTTTATTTTTATTTTTATATTATTATTAATAATTTTGTTATTATCATTATTTTCTTCTTATTATTAATTTTTATAATTAGTTTTTATTATTATTATTAATATGATTTTTATTATTTTATTATTTTATAAATTTTTATTATTATTATTTTATTATTTTATAAATTTTTATTATTATCGTGGTTTTATTACTATTATTATTTTTATTATTCATATTGTTATTAGCATTATTTTATTTTTATTAACAATTTTATTATTAATTTTTATTATGATAAATCTTATTTTTATTATTATTCTTGGTTTTATTTAAATGTTCAGTGGAAGAGAACAGCCCCCAAGTTATGAGCACTTTTCTCAGTCAGTGTCAGGTTAACAGTTATCCATAAAGCAATAAATCCTTCAGCCTGAAAGGAAGACACTGTTTTGGATTAAAAAAAAAATAAAAAAATCAATATTCAGAGTGTGCAGCCTGAGCCAGTGGTTTTATTTGTGCTCATATTTTTTCACTGCTTTTCTTTTACACCTCAAGGACACATTTATGATCTCCTCGTGGTATTTCACTTCTGAGGTGATGATGATGCCTTGAGAAAAAACAGATTTCACATTAATTTGGCCCCCAAAGCCATTAGAGTGCTTGTGGAGCAGGGATGTGGGAGTGCAGCTCTTGGATATTTGGTTGAATTTAGCAGGAATTTGCCATTTTTGTGCTTTATTTCTGCAGTACCAATGCCCACAAAGGCCATGGGTTGGGATAGCAGAAGTTTTCCTTAGAAATAAAAGCAGGGGGAACCATTCCCTGCCCTCCTGGATGTGAAGGATTACCTAAAAATCCTAAAATGCTGTCTGAATCTGCCAGGGAAAATAAAGCTTTGGGTGTTTCTGAGTGGGGTTTTTACCCTGCAGAGGAGGAAGCAGCACTGCTGAGGTGATCTGCTGTTAATTATTAATAATTAGTGATGGGGAAGGACAAGACCCTGCACTCCCAGGGTGCTTTTCTCATCAGGGACTGGCCTGGTGCTGTGGTGTCTCCTCTGGAGTGAGAGAAACCCAAAATCATCTGCAGAGTTGGTGGCATGGTAGGAAAAATAATCCTCAACCCTCCAAGTGCCAGAAGATGCTTTCACCCCCAGCAAATGCAGCTTTCTAGACAGATATTTTTAATTTTTTTTGTTGTTGTTATTTTTGAGAGCTCTCTGGCTGTTTTTGAGCAGCAATGCAGCACCTGTAAAATTGCAGTTATCCCAGTTTCCATGAGGGAAATGATCCCCACACCTTTGCACAGAAACCCAAAATCATCTGCAGAGTTGGTTGGCATGGTAGGAAAAATAATCCTCAACCCTCCAAGTGCCAGAAGACGCTTTCACCCCCAGCAAATGCAGCTTTCTGGTTGGATATTTTTAATTTTTTTTTTTTTTTGAGAGCACTCTGGCTGTTTTTGAGCAGCAATGCAGCACCTGTAAAATTGCAGTTATCCCAGTTTCCATGAGGGAAATGATCCCCACGCCTTTGCACAGCTCTCCAGCAGGAGGCTGGCAGTAGTGTGGAGCAGCAGGCAGGGATTTCAGGGGCACACAGGGATCCAAACTCAGGATCACTGAATTCCCAGTGAGGACAAAGCTACTGGAGCCTCTGTCTTGGCATGGAAAGGGAATTTCTCTGTAGTTTACGCTTTTCTTGGCTCATTTGTGGAAAAAAAAAGCACCCAACAAGCAAAGACAAGATTTGGTTGAGGGAAGGATGGATTTCCCCACCCTCCACGGTGGCACCAAACCCTTGAATTGAATTAAACCTTAAATCAAACTCAAACCTTAAATTTGAATTTCCCACTGTGCATTGTGTTACATCCCTTGTCCAGGATGTGAGAACCTTCCCCGCCTTCCTGCAAGCCCCATTACCTTCACTTAGGGAAAAACCAGAAATCCTGCAGGCTCTGCCCCAGCCTGCTCAGCCCCTCACCACTGCTGGGTCCCTTCCTCATCACCACCCTGGCTCTCATTTATGCTTTGGGATATTCCTGCCTCTGTCCAATATCTGGTGCTTTTACCCCTGTTGGATTTCAGCCAGTTATTTCAGTTTATTTCTCAATTTATCCAGATAATTTTGAAGGCTAATTCTGCCCTTACCGTAGTAGCAGGGCTCTCCCAGCTCTGTGCTGTCCACAAATTTAATCAACATACTCTCTGTCAAGGTCAGTGTGGAAAACATGGAATAGAAACAGAAGCACAAAACCCTGCTGTAGTTTGACGCCCACCACACCAAAATTTTCCTCAAATTTGCTGGTTTCAGCATGGAGGGAATATAATTCTGCCTGTAAGCTTGCAGCTCTCCCAAATACTTCCAGCTCTTCTTTGTTGTTCTGATCTGTGTCTCACCTTAAAATTAAAACAAAAAAGATCTCCCCTGTAGGACTGAAGCTTTTTAAAAAGCACATTTCCACTCCCAAGAAATGGGATATAATTACTGGAGATGACATTTCCATTGATAAGGATCTCCAAATCCACCAGAACTCTGCCTGGAATATTTCCCTATTATTATTCCCAGCCATTTTAAGGCTGCACCATTTAAACCCCCACACGAGCTGTGGGGTTTGGGATATTCTGGGGAGCCTCAAACTTCTCATGCTGCAATCAGTTGCTTCCTAACTCGAAGCTGCCTCAAATTATAAATTGCTTTTCCTCCCCAGTGCAAAATGTGGCAGCATAATGTGGTGATTGATGCTATAGAGGAAACTCTGGTACAGTTTGCACGCTCTCAAATATAATCCTGGTGCAGGTGGGGGACTGAAGCATGGGGTAAATGCAGCTGATTAGATATTTTGTCTCATTCAGGAGCCTTTTCTGCCAGCACTATATGAGTGAATGCATATTGCATGAGGGGCCTGTTCCAAAGTCCATTGAAAGGGAGTGAAAGGCTCCCGTTTTTCCCTTTGGAGCAGGGCAGGAACACTGTCAGGCACACACAACAGAGATGTTGCCTTGCAGTTTGAGGGGGGACTGGCTCTCCTAATGGCAAAAACAAATGTTTTCCCCGTGATGTGTGGAGCCCTTAACGACAGCAATTCCTCGGAGAGGCCCGGGATTTGCAAATATTGAATGTATTTCCATTTTGTGGGGAACTGAAGGATGGAAAATTAAAGGAAGTGGCCAGGTCCTTAGAGAAGAGCTGGAGTCTTGACCCCTGCTATAGCCTGGACATGCTGGGATGCTTTTCCTGGCAGCAGTGCAGTGGGGATGGGGCTGGGATTGTGCTCCTCACTGCCAGTGCCATTCCTGCTCGGGAAACACCCTTTCCTTGCACATCCAGGGTGACCGTGTGTACAGGGGTCCGAGGATGAGGGAGGAGACCAGGATCTGACTCCGTGTTTCAGAAGGCTTGGTTTATTATTTTATGATATGTATTACATTAAAACTATACTAAAAGAATAGAAGAAAGGATTTCCTCAGAAGGCTAGCTAAGAATAGAAAAAGAAGGAATGATAACAAAGGCTTGTGGCTCCGACAGAGAGTCCGAGCCAGCTGGGCTGTGATTGGCCATGAATTAGAAACAACCACATGAGCCCAATCCCAGCTGCACCTGTTGCATTCCACAGCAGCAGATAACCATTGTTTACATTTTGTTCCTGAGGCCTCTCAGCTTCTCAGGAGAAAAAATCCTGAAGAAAAGGATTTTCCATAAAAGATGTGTGTGACAATCCAGCCGGTGACTCCAGCCAGGCTGTTGTCAGTGCAGGTAGGGAAGAGCTCGTGCCACACCAAAAGGCAGCATGGACTCGGAAAAGAGAAGGCAAAACACAGTCCTGGTATTTTTGGGGTCTTTTCTGGGCACAGTCCCAGCAAGAGCCTCATCCCTTACTCCTGTCCCAGCAGTGCTCCAAGAGCAGAGCCCAGGAATTCCTCTGGGAGCCCAGCCAGAGGTGTGAGGGCAAGGAATGGCCACGCTGGGTTGATTTCCCTCTGCATTTCCCAACCACAGACGCAGATCTCTCTGTTTCCTGCAGAAAAATCTGCTTTTCCTCGCTCGCATTTTTGTGCTGCTGGGGAAGAGCAGCTCTGCCTGCACCAGCACTGCCACTCCTGCCCTGCAGAGCCCAAACCGAGGCACAAAAGGCAGGGAATTAAATCCCTTTTTGCAGGGATCTGAAGCCCACAGGTGGGACAGACGCAGAGGTAGGAGGAGGATCCTCACCCGCATCCCTGCGAGCATCTCGGGGATTTTTAGCCCGGGGGAGGGATCAGAGCCAGCTCCGTGTGCCCTGCCAGCTTCAGCTGCATTTCTGCCTGCCCTACACGTGCTCCATGGTGTTTCTCCTTCTTGTGCCCCCTTTTTTTTTGCCCTCCCTCCTCTCTCCTTTTATAGTCAGGGCTTCGAGGGGCGAGGGCGGCTCGCCAGAGCCTCCGACCAGCGCTGTCGGGAGCACAAAATTCAGCAGCACCCTGAGCCTGGGACAGGAATAAATAATGGGATAAAGAGAAATAAAGAGGTGGGGAGCCCAAAATTCAGCAGCACCCCGAGCCTGGGATGGGAATAAATAATGGGATAAAGAGAAATAAAGCAGAGGGGAGCCCAAAATTCAGCAGCACCCCGAGCCTGGGATGGGAATAAATAATGGGATAAAGAGAAATAAAGCAGAGGGGAGCCCAAAATTCAGCAGCACCCTGAGCCTGGGATGGGAATAAATAATGGGATAAGGAGAAATAAAGCAGAGGGGAGCCCAAAATTCAGCAGCACCCCGAGCCTGGGATGGGAATAAAGAACGGGGGAAAACAGAAATAAAGTGGCGGGGAGCCCAAAATTCAGCAGCACCCAGAGCCTGGGACAGGAATAAATAATGGGATAAAGAGAAATAAAGCAGAGGGGAGCCCAAAATTCAGCAGCACCCCAAGCCTGGGACAGGAATAAAGAACAGGATAAAGAGAAATAAAGTGGGGGACACCTCCAGCAGAACTGGAGGTGCAGCCACCCCCTTGCAGCCCTCACCGGCGAGCAGTTAATGGAACTTTGTTCCCTCTCCGAAGGGTTTGGTTGGTTTTGTTATTTTTCTTTCCCCCCTCATTTCTAGCGGTGCTCGAGACCTCCAAGAGGTCTGGGCGCGGATTGCAGTGACTTCCAACCTCTTTGTGCCAGTTATCTGCGGGTTTCCTTCTTTTTCTTCTCCCTCTTTCTTTAAAAAAAGCCATAAAACAGCGAGGGCTATTCAGTGATTAAGATTATTTGGGTTCACTTCAGTTCTGGCACGGTGCTAATAAAATAATAATTAAAAAAAAAAAAAAACCAACTAACCCATCGTTAAAGGGTTTGTTCTCTCATTTGCAGAAGGAACCGTCTCACTATGGGAATGGACAATTAACAGCATTTAAATGAGCTGAACTTGGTCCTTTTCTCCCATTGTCTTTGTGCCTTTTGAATCATCTGGAATTGGATTTTCTCCGCTGTCTCTTTTCCGGTGCGCTAAAATGTTTTACATAAATCACAGGGAGCAGCCCTGAGCCGTAACCCCCTCGTCCCCAGTGCAAAAACCACCAAAATGTTGTGCTCGGTCACCTGGAGCTGCTGCACGATTACAGTTTGGAGATTATGATTTTATTATCATTCTCTGCCAATTTATTTAGGTATTTTTTGGTTTGTTTTTTTTTTCCTTAAAGGAAATGCAGCAGAGGGATGGGGAGGGTGTTCTCTCCCTGGTTCCGTATCCGCAGGCATTGCTGCCTTCATTAATTAAAAATGATAGCGAGGAGGAGAGCGAGCAGAGGGGTTTGATCTTTACATGGGAAAGGCAGCGTGTAACCTCATCTAAAACCTTTTTGGCGACAGATTCCAGCTCTTCTCTCACTCTGCAACCTCAGCAGGCTGCATCTGTATATTAAATATATATATATATATATTTAATTTTATTTTTTTCTGGGGTATATTCAGTATAGAAGGATATTGAGTATGTAAGGATATTGAATGTATAAATATATTCAGTATATATGTACATTGATTATATAAGTGTATTAAATATATAAGTATATTGAGTATAGAATTATATTGAATATGTCAGTATATTCAGTGTTTAAGTATATCTAATGTGTAAGTATATTCGATGTTTATGTATACTTAATATATAAGTATACTCGATATATATTAAGTGTATTAAATATAAGTATATTCAATATATATTGATTATATAAGTGTATTTAATATATAAGTATATTGAGTATAGAATTATATTGAATGTCAGTATATTCAACGTGTATGTATATTCAATGTTTTTGTATACTCAATATATAAGTATAGTCGATATATAAATATATATAAATATATTCAACATATATTGATTATGTAAGTGTATTTAATATATAATATACTGAGTATATAATTATATTGAATATGTCAGTATATTCAATGTGTAAGTATATTCAATATATAAGTACATCCAATATATAAGTATTTTCAATATGTGTGTATTCCAGTATATTGATTATACAACTATATTCAATATATAAATGCATTAAATAGGGGACTATATTGAATACCGAGGTACACCGAATACCCAGCAGCATTAAACACCGCAGGACTGGGATGTGCCACGGAACCCGCACAGCCCGCGGCGCTGGGAGCGCGGGGCGGGCGATGCCGGGGGCGGGTTCATGGTACCGGGGCAGCCCGGCAGGGGCTCTGGGGGCTCGGGGCCCCCGGGCCGGGCCGGTTTTGCCGATCGGGGCCGGGCAGGGGGTGCCGGGGCCGGGCCCCGCTCCGCGGCCGCCGCCGCCGCACCTCAGATGAACCCGGCCGGCGGCCGCCCCTGTTGCCAGGGCGTGGCGGGGAAGGCGCGCGCTGATTGGCTGAGGCCGCGCCCCGCCGGCCAATGGGAGGGCGAGGAGGAGGGAGGGGCGGGGCGCGGTGCGAGCCCGAGGCGCGCCCCGGGTCCGGCCCCATCCCGGGAATTGAGAGATACCCCGGGAATGGTGAGATACCCCGGGAATGGTGAGATATCCTAGGAATGGTGAGATACCCCGGGAATGGTGAGATATCCCGGGAATGGTGAGATACCCCGGGAATGGTGAGATACCCCGGGAATGGTGAGATATCCTAGGAATGGTGAGATGTCCCGGGAATTGAGAGATGTCCCGGGAATGGTGAGATATCCTAGGAATGGTGAGATGTCCTAGGAATGGTGAGATGTCCCGGGAATTGAGAGATGTCCCGGGAATGGAGAGATATCCCGGGAATGGTGAGATACCCCGGGAATGGAGAGATACCCCGGGAATGGTGAGATACCCCGGGAATGGTGAGATATCCTAGGAATGGTGAGATGTCCTGGGAATTGAGAGATGTCCCGGGAATGGTGAGATATCCCGGGAATGGTGAGATACCCCGGGAATGGTGAGATACCCCGGGAATGGTGAGATATCCTAGGAATGGTGAGATGTCCCGGGAATTGAGAGATGTCCCGGGAATGGAGAGATACCCCGGGAATGGTGAGATATCCCGGGAATGGTGAGATGTCCTGGGAATGGTGAGATGTCCCGGGAATTGAGAGATGTCCCGGGAATGGAGAGATACCCCGGGAATGGTGAGATATCCCGGGAATGGTGAGATGTCCTGGGAATGGTGAGATGTCCCGGGAATTGAGAGATGTCCCGGGAATGGTGAGATACCCTAGGAATGGTGAGATATCCCGGGAATGGTGAGATGTCCCGGGAATGGAGAGATACCCCGGAAATGGGAATGATGAGATATCCCAGAAATTATGAGATATCCCGGGAACTGAGAGATATCCCCGGGAACCGTGAGGTATCCCCAGTAATGCTGCGATATCCGGAGAATCATGAGATATCCCCAGGATCTTGACATATCCCTGAGAATTCTGAGACATCCTGGGAATGTTGGGGTATCCTTGGTCCTGCCCCATCCCATCTGTGGTTCTGTGGGTTTGTCATCACTGCTGTGAATCCCTTTAAGTTTTCCCCACACTAAGGGAAGAAATCTCCACTGTGCAGCAGCCACTCCATGATGGACAATGATGTTTGAGGTCCTTTCCAAGCCCAACAATTCCATGTTTAAGATCCTTTCTGACCCCAACCATTCCATGTTTGAGGTCCTTTGTATTCCCAACCATTCCTAAGGTCCTTTCAGATCCAAACCATTCCATGTTTGAGGTCCTTTCCTACCCAAACCATTCCATGTTTGAGGTCCTTTCCGACCCAAACCATTCCATGCTTGAGGTCCTTTCCAACCCAAACCATTCCATGTTTAAGATCCTTTCTGACCTCAACTATTCCATGTTTGAGGTCCTTTCTGAATGAAACCATTCCAAGTTGATGGTCCTTTCTGACCCCAGCCATTCCATGCAGGAGGAGGAGATGGCAGAGCAGCTGGTGGGAAGGCTGAGTTCCCAGCCCTGGAGAGACCCCACCAGCCTCACGCCCTGTGCAGAGCTCTCTGAGCAGAAAATATCAATTCCTCAGAGCACAGCTGAGCAGGACCCCGTTGTTGCAGGCCCTGGCTGTAACGCTGTCCCTGTTTGTGCTGCCAGCAGTGACAGAGGAGCAGCCAAGTCAGCAGATTCGCCTGCCTCTCCCTCGGAACCCTCTGCTGTCACCGTGCTGCTGCAGCAGGGATGGTTTTCTTACATAACCACCCAGCCATCCCCCTCCCCATGGGGGCAAAGCCCCTCCTGGGTCACCACATCCAGCCACAGCCCATCCCCGAGAGGGATGGAGCTCCCTCTCCAACCTCCCAGGGCTGCTGCCTCTCCTTGTCATCTCCTCCTACTCATTGCTTTTCCTGGAAAGTGATCCCAGCCTGTCCCTTGTCAGCCCATGTGGGGACACAGGGATTGTCCTCCGGGGCTCTGCAGTGGCTCGTGGACCCCTCTGTGGCCACCAGTGGGTGCTTTGTCAGAGCTGGGTGTATCCTGGCTGTCCTCTCAGCAGCCCTGGGAGGATGAATAGGACCCAACCAAACACAAATCCAAAAAATCCTGGCCTTTTCTTCCATCTCCCACCTAGGCTGAATAGCAATCATTATCATCCACAACCCTAAAACACACCCTCCTCAACTTCTACCTATAGGCTGCAATAACTGCAACCATTTTCCTCACCCTAAACACAATCAAAGTCCTAAAGCTATCCACCCCACCCCTGGGGTGCTCTGTCTGAGCTGGATGTGCTCCAGAGGGTCAGTGGTCCAGTTAGCAAATTAAAAATAGGATTTTGGGGGTCTGAAAGCTGCTGGTGGATCCCATGGATCCCTGTGGGGCGCAGGGTAGGAGCGGTGACTCCTGGCTCTCCTCTGGACATGAGTCTGGAGCATCTCCCTGGAGCTCCACGTGCTGGAGTCGCCCTCTGGAGAGGCAGCAGGAGCCATGTGGGCCGTGTTGGAAGCCTCAGGTGGCTGAGGAGGTGGCAGGGCTGTGGGATGGAAGGAACCTGCCCCATCCTGCCCTGCACAGCTCCTTCCTCCACTGCAGGAGGGCTCTTGGCTCCCCCATTTCGTTCCTACCAGGTCTGACCTCACCAACTCCCCTTTTCAGAGCATTTCCATTCATGGCTCATGTCCAAAATGTTGTGGGTTTTTTTTTTAAATTTTCTCTGTGTAACCAGAGCTCGTCCCTAGAGCCGCCAGTTAACCCTTTCAGTTCTCTGTCCTCCCAAAGCAGAGCTGGTTTTGGTGAGCTTGTACGGGTTTCTCCAGAGGGTGAGGTGTGCTGAGTGTTCTCTTGCTGTTGGGGTGCACATGGATGGGTAGGGACAGCCCAAAGCTTGCTCTGGCTGAGTCATGGAGCAAAACCCTCCCCACATCCCCATCCATAACCCACAGCCACCTCTGGGCAGAGCCCGCAGAGCCGTGTGCCTGGGGGAATCTTCAATTTCCAAATCCCTCACGTTAAAATAAATGTAATTCCACGTAAGAGGCTGTGGGGGTGAGGAGATGGAACACAGACACACAACCTGGGGTCCTTGTGCAGAATGAGGGCAAAAGTCTGGCCTTGTTTATTCTCATGTAAATTCAGAGTAAACCCAGGCGATTTTGTCATCCCGGGCTCTGACGCATTACTGTAAATCCTACTTTCGTAACTCTGCCATTATTTATGAGCCTGACTGCAGTGCTGTGTGAGATCAGGGCAGAGTTATGCCTGCTCACGTGGCTGCTTTACGGACCACAGCTTGGACGTTGGAGTAGAGGAGACAAAGGCAATCGATCATCTTCATTTTACAAATAGGGGCGTAGGATTACATGATCTGCTGGAGAGCTTGCAGGAAGCCGGTGTCTGGTCTGGACAGGAAACCGTTTTCCTGTCCTGAAAACTTTTCGTAGTAGAGGGGAAAAAAAAAATAAAAAAAAAATCCTGTTTGGTGTTTGGGGTGAAGGGTTTCCAGGGCAGGAAAATGGGATCAGAAAGTGCCCAACGAGGGTTTCAGATTTGCCTGATCAGCCCCTGGTCTGCAGGGAGCAGAAAAGGGAGGTGGCTTTGCAAATACTCACTGCAGGTCAGCAGTTTCTCTTGGTTGGGGGGTTTATGGATCATCCTGCCCATCAGTGCAGGCAGATTTTCTATCTGTGATCAATGGGGATCACATGAGCAGGACGGATTCGTGCTCAGGACTCGAGGCTTTGTCTGCTGCATCATGTCCAGAGCACGATGGAAATGATAAATTAATAAATGAGAAAGGGTTTTGAGCAGGTCATCACCTGGCAGGACAAAGGCAGTTAGAGGAGGGTCACCAGATGGAAGGCTCTATATGTGCTCTGTACAACATCACCAGTTTAAGCACCTTATGCCTTGGCTGAGCATTCCCATCCCCTGCCCTGGCTCTGGCTGGCATTGCCCTTTGTCTTGGAGCTGCTGGGAAGGATTTCCCTCATGGCTGTGCCAGCTTTTCCATCTCCAAGCTGCCAGCCTGTGCTCCCTGCTCCTCAAGGGCTCGTGGCTCAGTGGGTTGTTGCATGCTGGTATCTGTTGCTGCCATTCAAGGACTTCCTCCTCCTGGTTTATTTTGCCATATTATTTTCCTGCCTTGAGCTGGAGGACCGAAATCACAGAGGAGAAATGCAAATCCCTGCCTTTCTCTGAGGAGGTCACTTGGGCAGTGTTCACGCTCTCCCTGCCTCTCCTTAATCCCAAATCTCTGCACAGCTCCTCACCCCCTGCCTGACTTTTCCATCCCCAGCCACAGCACCTGCTCAAACCACATCAGGTAAATGCAGCGCCTCAGTATCAACCCAGGAGGGGAAAATGACTTTCTAATCTGTTGGAGAGCAGTGTTTCCTTCTCAAATCAGCCTCCTCCTCCTCCCGTGCAGAGCCCAGGAAGGAGGAGGTCTCAGCCAGTGCATTGCAGAGGAACAGCCTTTGTTGTGTGTGGGTACTGCAAAATACTTGGGAGAGCTGAGCAGGTACCTTTCAGAGGGGGAAAATTTTTTTAAAAAAAGGCAATTAATTAGACTAAATAAACATATATTAGGGTTCAAAATATGCACAGCCAAAATGAAAGTCACATTCTGGTTCATTAAATCTGAAAAGACTTCACACGTTTTAAACCTGTAATCATATTCACAGATGCAGCACCCCCTCCCTCAACCTGCCCCCCACCCCTCCTGCAGATTTCACACCTTGGGAATGGCTATTGTATAAAAAACCAAAAAGAAAAAGGAGCAGGAGAAGGTTTTCTGCTTCAGGGCACGGGCAGGAAAATCAGTGTTTGCTGTGGCATCTCCGTGTGGCAGCACGGGCTGGGTTCAGGTGCTCGGCGAGGAGGAGGAGGATGAGGATGAGGAGGAAGCACAAAATCTCAGCTCCAGTGCTCCTGCCCGACCTGGGGTCTCTCTCTGAGTTCCCCCCCTGCTTCCAGGCTCTCCCCCTCCCCTGGAGGGTGGATGTTACCAGGGAGCTGAGCTGCAGAACATATGGAAACGTCATGCGTGTATATATAGCAGGGGAGCGAAAATGGATGCTCTTGGGTACAATAAACATTAGTGGATCTGCAGGGGGGGCAGAGAATTTCAGCAATTTGGATGTTTGTCGAGCGGGGGGGCTTTCACTGCTGTTTGTAGCCATAAATGCATACATATAATTTATTTGAATTAGGAAGTCTGTGGAGTCGTTCTTTGCATGGAAATTCTGCTTTATTCCGAAGCGGCGCAGTCAGAAAGGAGGATGTTGTGACTGCGTGCCAGCAGATACTTGTAAGGAGACATTTTGAAAATCTGAAGGGATCAGTGTGAACGTTTTCAAGATGTTGGGGCTTGTTCTGGGATACCTTGGTGATTCAGTGCTTTCTTCTGGCTTTAGGTAAAATGAGATCAAAATTCAGATGTTTCTGGTATGCAAAATCTCACCAGCAGCTTCGTGCACCCATTTAGTTATTTTAGTATATTTTTTTCTGATTTTTTTTCCTTTAAAAGAACCAATATCTAGTGAAGGTTTCTCTCTGCCCCAGTGTGTTTGTGTGTTATTCAACAGGGTGCCAGCTCCCTGGGCTGCAGCTCCCTGCATTCTCCTTTTTCAGGGAAGCAATCCCAAGGAATTTGATGCAGTTACTCGGGAAAGTAAGAAAGCTCAGCATGAGGTGCCTTACACAGAAACCTGGATATCATATCAGGCTTTCCATGCCTGGATATCTTGATCAGTTTAAGCTGATTAGAAAAGCTCCTCGGTTCATTCTTGGGCAAGCTGGAAAACGATCCCTGCTTTGTATAATGAAGTATGTTATCTATCCTGCCCTACAATAAATCCAGAGCGGGGCTGCAGGGGGATTGGCATCTGGTCTAAATTAGCATTGCTCCACTGCTGTCGGTGCAGCCCTGCCAGGGCTCACCAGGTGAGGATGTGGCCCATTTAGGGAGCTCCCGTGGGGTTACAAAAGCAGCATTGAGGACCACGGTTTCAGAGGAGGAAAGAAGCCAAGAAAGGAGCAGGACAGCTTGCAGGGAATCTTAAATGACATTAATTGAAATCTTATCACTTCCTTCATCTTAAGGTGAACCCGGGGCACAATAAAGAGCGATTATCTGCCATCTTCCTTCATCTGTCCCAAGTGCAAGGAGGGGAAGAGTGTATCCATCACTCTTCCTGCTCTACCTTTTTTCTCCCAGAGACAATCCGATATATTTACAGACCTGTCACCCCTTCCAACCCCTCCTTTCACGGGAGAGCTGAACAAAAGCAGGTAAAAGCAATGGAGCTTGGAAAAGAGAGGGGATCTGGAAACTGGAACCAAGCGAAAACGGGGGCTTCAGCCTTCTGAGAAGCCACTAAAGGGACTTGAGTTGCCACATGCCAGGGAATGGCCACAAGAGGTTTGTGAGGTGGCAATAAATAGAGCTGAGCAGAGGGCTGCTGCTCTAAAACCTGGAGCAACACTTGCTGGAAGCTGAGAGAGGCAGGGAATTCTTAGCAGGTCATGGAAATTGGTGCAGCACCCAGCATGGAGACCGCTGGCAGTTTTTCCCCCAGGTGTCTTCATGAGGTGAGATGGAGCCCATGGTCCCATGGTTTAAAGCAGCAATCCCTCAGTTCTTTAGGATCTTTAGGAGGGACCTAGAAGCTGGATTTCATCTTGGCAGAGCGGGAGGGAGATGGTTTATGCCCTGTCCTTTCATGTTTTCTATCCATTCTGCAAACACAGCGAGGACAGCAGTGCTGGGGCTGCTTACTCTGCACAACCAACCCAGACTTTTGTTCAGGCAGCAGGGAGGGGATTTTCTCAAATCACAAGAGGAAAACACGACCGAAACCTTTGAGATGTCTGAGCTGGTGGGAAAGAGGAGCAGGAGGAGCTGGCGCTGCCCAGGTGTTGCTCTGGGGCTCTGTGTGGGGCCGTGGTTTGTGCCCCCATTCCCCCAGTGGGTTTGAGAGGAGCAGGAAGGGGCAGTGACATCTGAAACACCGAGTGCAGCCCGTGGAGGCAGTCAGAGTGTGAGAGGGGCAGGTTCCAGGGGCTGGCTTTGGGCTGTGTGTACAGAAACTCCAAGGCCATGTTGCTTTCCGACAGCAAATCGATGCCGCTGTAAACACGAGAACAAAGGAGCTCGCAGAGGAGAGGGGGAAGGAACACGGGCAAGGGAGAGATGGAGAACTGCTCCACAGCCAGGGCTGGAACAATGTTGGGAAAAGCTGAATGACTTCAGCACCTATTCATTCCCTGGCCAGAGCTGGTTGCTTTCCCATTCCCAAGGCCAGTGAGGGAGTGGTGGCCTGGAGTGGCTGAGGTGTGAGGGCACCAGCCGGGAGCAGGGAGTGACCCGGCTGCTCCCCATCCCTCTCCCAGGGTTTAGCAACTGTTCAGTGCCCCAGGCCAGGGGCTGGATGAGGCAGACACTGTACATGTGCAGCTGGTTAGGGCTCAGCGTGCCCCTCCCCTGTGCAGCCTTGTGTCTCATGATGGATATCACTGGCAGGGTGAATTCCCATTCATTTGTCCCGTGGCTCCGGCGCTGCGAGCGGTTTCCATACAGATCCCGCCGGAGAGAATACCGTGGAAAAATGGGGCTTTGGGAGCCAAGATGCTGGGATGTTCTTCTTCCCAGCTCTGCAGCAAAACAGACGATCTGAGGCCCGGCAGGTCTCAGTTTGGGACGGGGTCTGGCTCCTGGTCGGATGCTGGGGTCACGCCGGTACATGGCTTTGGGGGTTAACCCATTGCAGGCAGGCTGGTGAGGGGGGTGTTTGAGGCAGAATCACAGAATCACCCAGGCCCTGCGCTGATCCACACGGTTTTCCACCAGAACTCAGGGAGTGGGAATGCAGTCAGATGCTTTGCAGGTACAACTCGTCATTGGAAGGCTCAGCCCTGGGTGAAAGCAGGTTTTCTTGTTTGGGTAGGGTTTTAAGTTCAGCTGTTTTCTCTGGTTGTCGTTGGGAAGGCCCCACATGGAAAAGCTTTAAGGACCCATCCAGGGTGGGGAGAGGGAAATTTGGAGCACACAACTCAGCCCCTGAGCCTGCCCATCTGTAAAGAATCAGCAGAACAGCGCTTAATGTACTTCCCCAACATGGCAGTTGTGGGCCTTAATTAAACTGTGCAGAGTGCTCGGAGATCTTCAGATTAAAGGCTGTGTGTACAGTGAATTACAAAAGCAAACAACATGAAATTTTCCATGTGTTGTGCTAGAGCTGTCTTCGTTTACCAGAAACAAATCATTTAATGCACCTCTTACATGGAGCTTGTTTATATGAGATGCGCCTGTTATTCCAGTAGGAGGGAAATCTGGTAGTTTTGATTATTGTTTCTTAATACTTCGTCCAAAAAAAAGGCGTAAAATTTCAATGTGATAGTAAAATAATATGGTAATAAAACGGGGTTTTTAACTATGTATGTGTAGCTAGCCCTGGGAAACGCCATCAGTTTTAACAGGCCTGAGAGATGGTGGGAGGTAAATTTAATATAGTATAAAAATAAAGGTAATCCCAGCAAAAGACAAGCATGGAGCAGTCGCTGGAGTCACCACAGGCAGAGACAGAACATGTTTTGTGTCCAACAATAGCAGCGTACGTGACTTGAAATGCTCTTTCCTTATAAAACAAAATACCCACTGGTTTGGCTTATTAGTGCTAATCTTCAAAGGGAGAAGCAGTGCTGAGGTTCCTGGTTCAATTCAGAAGTTCAGCCCCGCTCTGGCAGCGCTGCCTTGACAAAGTGCCATTGTTGCCCACGGCCGGGGCCGTGTGTGTGAGGTTTTAACCTTCTGCATTTCCCCTTTTCTGCTGCACGAGGAGTGCCCAGAGCTGCGTGGAAAAAATGTCTCTGATGTGTGGTTTACACGTGAAAATGCTGCATTTGAACTTGCACTGACTCTGCCCAGAGTGGATCGGGTTAAATGGACTATTACAATGGCGGGAGCTCATCTGGAACTAATAATTTTTGAGGCCACCAAAAGTAAAAAGTAAAAAAAAAAAAAAAAAAAAAAAAAAAGGGTGGGGGGAGGAGGAGGAGGGATCCTTTCGAGTTTGGTGGCCAGCAGTGACTAAAGCTTCTGCTGCCATCTACTGCACATGGGTGGCAGTAGGGCCAGCTGGGAACTGCTCGCTTTGGACTGAACCGGCCAAAAAAACAGGTTAAAAAGTGAATTCAAAGTGAATTATCAGTTCTGGCACAGACAGAGCTGCTTCTCAGCTCTACCCTCCCATAAGTGTATCTGGGGTCTGGCTTGGGGGGTTTTAGGACCGGTGCAGTGTTTGGTGGGGCTGTGCAGAGGGAGAGGAACGTGGTGTTTTAATTGCTGCAGGTTTTGGGCTGTGCCTTTTGGCATTGTCACCCCTTGGGACTGTTCCCCCATGGCATTGTACCCCCATGGCTTTGTCACCCCATGGCACTGTCACCCCTTGGTTTTGCCACCCTTTGGCTTTGCCACCCTTTGACGTTGCTTGGCCACCCCTTGATGTTGCCACCCCTTGGCTTTGTCACCCCATGGCACTGTCACCCCTTGGTTTTGCCACCCTTTGGCTTTGCCACCCTTTGACGTTGCTTGGCCACCCCTTGATGTTGCCACCCCTTGGCTTTGTCACCCCATGGCATGGTCACCCCATGGTTTTGTTGCCCCATGGCACTGTCACCCCTTGGGATTGTTGCCCCATGGCACTGTCACCCCTTGGGATTGTCCCCCCACGGCTTTGTCACCCCAAGGCTTTGTCACCTCTTGGGATTGTCATCCTTTGGCTTTTTCATCCCTTGGCTTTGTTGCCCCATGGCACTGTCACCCCTTGGGATTATCACCCCATGGATTTGTTGCCCCATGACGCTGTTGCCCCATGGCTTTGCCACCCCTTGGCACTGTCACCCCTCACTAAGGATTCCCCACCACAGCAGAAGATTTTGGGTCTGGTTCTGGGCTTTGAGAGGGGCACAGACAAACCCCTGATCCTGGGCTTTGGGAGGGCACTGACAAACCCCTGATCCTGGGCTTTGAGAGGGCACTGACAAACCCCTGATCCTTGGGTTTGGGAGGGCAATCACAAACCCCTGATCCTGGGCTTTGAGAGGGCACTGACAAACCCCTGATCATTGGGTTTGGGAGGGCACTGACAAACCCCTGATCCATGGGTTTGAGAGGGCACAGACAAACCCCTGATCATTGGGTTTGGGAGGGCACCGACAAACCCCTGATCCTTGGGTTTGGGAGGGCACTGACAAACCCCTGATCATTGGGTTTGGGAGGGCACTGACAAACCCCTGATCTTTGGGTTTGGGAGGGCACTGACAAACCCCTGATCCTGGGCTTTGAGAGGGGCACTGACAAACCCCTGATCCTTGGGTTTGGGAGGGCACTGACAAACCCCTGATCCTGGGCTTTGAGAGGGGCACAGACAAACCCCTGATCATTGGGCTTTGGGAGGGCACTGACAAACCCCTGATCATTGGGCTTTGGGAGGGCACCGACAAACCCCTGACCCACAGGGGGTGAGGAGGGCTCAGCACAGATCCCCCGCAGCACGGGTGAGCCACATCTGGTTTGTCTCAGCATGGAGCAGCCTGGCCCCACCCGCTGGAAGCGGCTCAGGCATTACCGTGCTTGGCCAGACAATAAAAGCAGCATTTATTTATGATGGCTGGACCCTTAGCAGGTCACTGGCACCGTCTCCAAGGGCGGCGCATTCGAATCCCGCTCTGGATTTTCCCTCTTCCCATCTCTCCAGGCTGCCTTCTATTCTTTGTGCCTGCTCTCCCGGGAGATCTGGGCTTGGAACAAACAGCTCGCCATCCTTGTGGCTCTTGGTTGCGAGGTTAAATAAGTTTAGGAGGGAAAAGTACATTTGGGAATGGTGTTGATGCAGAAGAAGGAGCCAAACACGCTATTGTCTTCACCAGCTCTGAGCCTGCCGTGGTGATTTGCAGGGGACAGAGACAAGGCTGGCTGTGGGTTCCACACAGCTACTGCAGAGTGGAGCTGGACAGGAAACCAAGCTGGTCCCGTGACTGAGCACACAACTGGGGTTTGGCCTCCAGGCTTCTGTTCCTGGCTTTCTGATGGATCCTGAGAAAGTGCTGGCAGTGGGAAGGAAAGCTGGGTCACAGCAGAGCCAGGCTAACCCCAAAGGGGCCAGCAGCCTCAAAAGGGGAGCGGGGAGGGCGCTGGGAGAGGAGCTGTGGCTCTGCTCTCCACAGAGAGAGGTGCTAACAAAGAGGAGATGTTTGGCCGGGGCTCCCCTCCAGCCTGCAGGGTGTGTGTGCTTCAGGAGCTGCCTGGCTGCAGGGGGGGTGTTCTCACCCAGATCTGGGTTGGGATTCGTTTCACGTCGGCTCTGGTGTCTCGCAGTCCCAAGGCTCAGCGTGAGGCAGTCGCCGTTGAGTTCCCGTTATAGCAAAGAGAGTCTGACCTATTTTGGGAGGAGGGAAGCACTCTCTGAACTGCTGTGCCTCATCTTGGCTGCAGACGAGGCCTGGAGTGACCCTCTGAGCTTGGGCAGGGATGGATCCTGCCCGCTGTTACACAGAGCCAGGCCACGAGGAACCTCCAGCCTCGTCTCCATCTTTTTGTTACCCTTTGGGGTCTCTCTCAGGCTTGGAGAGATGCAAAATGCACAGGCAGCCACTCTCCCAGTGCTCAAAAACAATTGGGAACGGCTCGCTCAAGCCCTAAACCTCCATTCAGGTTCCAAATTCCTCCTTGGAGGGCATCTGCTTCCCTCCACTGGCTACTTAGAGATCCAGGGAAAATAAACCTTCTCTTTTGGCCAGGCCAGCCTGGAGATGAAAGGCTTGGTGATGTGAATGTCACTTCTTGTCCACCTCTGCCTCAGGTCCTCCACTCTAAAACATTCCCCTCCTGTGCAGCCAGTGTCAGGTTGTAGCTTCAGGATGAATTTCATCACCTCCTGCTCACTGAGTGTCTTTCCTTTCCCAAACTGCTGTCTGGTTCCTTTTTTATGACCCTCCATCACCCTGGGATTCTTTCCAGCACAACCCCACGCAGGTGCTCTGAAAAATAAGAGTTCATGTCTACTCCCTAAATCAATCCCAGGTCTGTAGAGCCTGGGGAGAGAAAACCTTCTGGGCATGACGTCAGCCCAGCTCTGAGAGTTTGATGTTGTGTGCTTCTGGATGCCTAGAATTTACAGGAAAGAAATAAACCTCACATCCTGGAAGATGCCATTTTTCTTGCATCCCACACTTGGCAGGTTGGGAGGTTTGTGGTAGGAGCCAAGATGTCGATGGTTAGCATGAATCTTTCCTTCCCACAGAAGTTCTCTTCCTTCCTTCCTTCAGCTGGGCTATCTGGGAGCTCTTGGCTCCTCCATCCCAAAATCCAGCTTGAGTTCTGCTGTGGAATATCCTCAGTTATTTCATCTTCCCAGCTGAGAAAGGCTAAACACAATCGTTCAGGAGTCTGGCACAAGCACTGGTGGTGCTTGCTCAAAGGGGGAGCAGCGAGCCAGAACTTCAGCTGCTCTCAACATCAGAGCCCATCGATTCTGAGCAAAGTTAACCCCTGGTGGGAAGGGGTTTTTTTTGCTGCGTTTCCACCTGGTTTCCTCATTCTGCAGGCAGGATCCACATCTTCCCCTCCCTGTGGCTGCAGGAAGCAGCCCCTGATGTTGTTTGGGGGAAGGAGGTGAATTTTCAGGAGTGGCAGAGTGAGGGGAGCCTGGATCCAGCTCTCAATTTTCCTGATTCTCATCGCCCTTGTCCTGTCCCTGCTGCTTGATCAGGAGCACTGAGGGGATGGGAACGGCTTCAGACTGACCCAGGGCAGGGTTGGACTGGATATGAAGGAGAAATTCCTCCCTGTGAGGGTGGGCAGGCCCTGGACTGGATATCGGGGAGAAATTCCTCCCTGTGAGGGTGGGCAGGCCCTGGACTGGATATCGGGGAGAAATTCCTCCCTGTGAGGGTGGGCAGGCCCTGGACTGGATATCGGGGAGAAATTCCTCCCTCTGAGGGTGGGCAGGCCCTGGACTGGATATCGGGGAGAAATTCCTCCCTGTGAGGGTGGGCAGGCCCTGGCACAGGGTGCCCAGGCGAGCTGTGATGGGTTTGTGCCTTGTGCTCCATCCAAAGCTCCTCCAGGGCCTGCAATCTTCCTCTTTGATGGGTCCTCATCATAGTGGGGAAAAAATGTTACAGGCAATAAAAGCTTAGGGTGGAAATCTTCCCTACCCACAGAAACCTGCAGGTTTTGCTAGGAGATGAGGCAAACTTTTATTCCATTAAAGTTTTCTCAGTGACAGCGCTGAGGCTTCAGAGTCACATCAGTTCCTCCAGCAGAAATTGGGTGCCTGGGAATGAGGTGGAGCTCCTTGTACCTCCTGAGGGGAACAATCCATTCCAGCAGCACTAGGAAACAAAAATCAGCTTTATTCAGGACTGAGGGAGCAAGGAACGACTGTTTGTTAACGTTGCCTTAAGCTAAATGTTAATGAAGTGCAACACTTAAGATGCTGCACGCCTCAATTATGTCCACCAAGATCACATGTTGCCTTTCCAATTATCTGGGCTGGGAAATGAGGATGTGTGAGGAGGCTGCTGCCTGCTCATTACCTTCCCTGGCAGCAGAAATCCTGCTGGATTTGGGCTGCTCAGGTGTGGGGTGCTCTCACACACACCCCGTGTCCTGGAAATGGGTGTGAAACACAGAAAATAACGCCGGAGGTGGTGCTGTGCCAACGTGGAGGTGGAGCTTGGACAGGCTGGAGACGGCGTTTGGTGTCTGGGGGTGTTGGTGACCTTGAGGGAAGGGACAGGCAGACGTGACTGCCTTAGGAATGAGGGTGGCCCTTCCCAGGATCTGCACCGAGCTCAATTTTCCTGATTCTCCCTGCCCTTGTCCTGTCCCTGCTGTTTGATCGGGAGCACTGAGGGGATGGGAACTGTCACTGACGTCTTTTATGGAAAATCCTTCCCTTAGGATCTTTCCTCCTGAGAAGCTGAGAGGCCTCAGGAACAAAATGCAACCAATGGTTATCTGCTGCTGTGGAATGCAACAGGTGCATCTGGGATTGGGCTCATGTGGTTGTTTCTAATTAATGGCAAATCACAGCCCAGCTGGCTCGGGCTCTCTGGCAGAGCCACAAACCTTTGTTATCATTCTTTGCTATTCTATTCTTAGCCAGCCTTCTGAGGAAATCCTTTCTTCTATTCTTTTAGTATAGTTTTAATGTAATATATATAATAAAATAATAAATCAAGCCTTCTGAAACATGGAGTCAGATCCTCGTCTCCTCCCTCATCCTCAGGCCCCTTCGACACAGGGGTCACAGGGAACGGCTTCAGACTGACCCAGGGCAGGGTTGGATTGGATATCCTGGAGATTGGATATATTAGATTGGATATATATATATTAGATTTGATATATATATTAGATTTGATATATATAGATATATTGGAGAAATTCCCGCCTGTGAGGGTGGGCAGGCCCTGGCACAGGGTGCCCAGAGCAGCTGTGGTTTCCCCTGGATGTGTCCAAGGCCAGGTTGGATGAAACTTGGAGCAACCTGGGATAGTGGAAGGTGTCCCTGCCCATGGCAGCGGGTAGAAATTAAATTATTTTTAATTTATTAAAAATAATTTAAATTATTTTTAATTTCTAATTAATTTTTAATTTTTTAAAGTTTTTTAAATTAAAAAAAAAGTAATTAAATAATTTTTAATGTCCTTTCCAACCCAAACCATTCAGTGATTCTAAAATCCTGTTAGGTTTTGTAAAACAAAATTATATTCAGAAAAAAAAATCTCCTTTTTTTCCTGCACTAGACACACAGATGCTGGATAATTTCCAAACACAGAAACTGATTTGTTTACCCAATCCATTTTTTTATTATTATTATTAAGTGGGAAAAAAAATATGGACAGACAAAAATTCCTTCAAAATTGTGCAATAATACATAGCAGAAATCAATGAATGAAAAAAAAAACAAAAAAACAACCAAACAAATAAAGGACACAGAGTAGCAATTCAAATAGTACAACATTAAACTTCACTTAAAGAACCTGATTCAAAGGTGACACTACCTCTGTTAGAGGCTGGCTGCTTGTGGACTGATGCAGGTTTGTAAGGGTTAATTAGAATGTTGCAGCTGTTTCCAGGAGCAAAGATGCTCTTGGGGTCCAAGAGTAGCTGAGTTATTGCACCATTTCCCTTCTCAAGCCCATTTGAAGGAGACTCGAAAGCTCTTTCAGAAAAGTTTGGGTTTTTTTTTTTGCTAAAAAATGACATTTTGCTTTTCCATCAGCGAGCAGGTGGAGTTTGTCATTAAATGTACTCTGATTCCAAGCACGGAGATGCTCACACTGAGCTGTGCCCTGCCAGGGATGGGAATTGTGCTCAGGGAGGGTTCCCTGGTGGGTGATGTGAGCGTTTTGGGGACTCTGGGCACAGGAGAGGTGAAATTACGCGGTGACCACCAAACACAAAGCCCCTTTGGCCATGAGGGTGCTGGCAGCCAGCTCTGCCTGTCTGCTCCTCCCTTCCCTTCCCTTCCCAGCTGCCTCTGAGCTCCCAAACATCTCCACAACCTGTTCTGTGTCCAAGGAAAAGTGGCTTTTCCCGGGGCTGAGCTCTCTCCTAAGGCTGTGTCCAGGTGGGAGCACCTGGAGCAGGTTAGGGCAGGGAGAGTCAGCCCTTCTGCACATTAAATACCTGCAGGCAGGGCTTTTCTCCCCAAATTTCACCCTTCTCTGAAATCCTCCTGCATTTTTCCTGGGGTTCAGGCCCTTGGCCAAACCCCTGTTCCAGCTGCTTCCTGCGTGGGCTCTGCTCTCGCTGGGTTCAGGAGATTTTACAGGGCTGGTGTCACAGACATCTTCTATGAAAAATCCTTTCCTTAGGATTGTTCCTTCTGAGAAGCTGAGAGGCCTCAGGAACAAAATGCAAACAATGGTTATCTGCTGCTGTGGAATGCAACAGGTGCATCTGGGATTGGGCTCATGTGGTTGTTTCTGATTAATGCCCAATCACAGCCCAGCTGGCTCGGACTCTGTCTGAGCCACAAACCTTTGTTATCATTCTTTCTTTTCCTATTCTTAGCCAGCCTTCTGATGAAATCCTTTCTTCTATTCTTTTAGTATAGTTTTAATATAATATATATAATAAAATAATAAATCAGCCTTCTGAAACATGGAGTCAGATCCTCATCTCTTCCCTCATCCTCAGACCCCTGTGAACACGGTCACAGGCTGGCAACCCACAGATGGGGTTTATTCAGACTGAAAAGAGCCTTTTATTGATCTTTAATAGGTCTCCAGCCTGGGAAATGATACCTCCTTGTCCTTTCTTGTAAAAACCAAACCCCCAACACAAAAAAGAAAACCTCACAAAAAGCCTGAGCCAAAGCAAAAGAAGCCTCACGGTCCAAAACCTCAGCAGATTTTTATGTTCAAGCTTAGTCTTTTGTTCAAATGGACTTGAGAGTACTCAGGGCCCTCTGAAATGGGTGCAAACACAAATTAAGTGCTGGAAGTTCCTCCTACCCAGGGTATTTTCCATACCCTTTTTGATCCAAACATTTTACTGGGTTCCTATAAAGCAAACTCAAACCACCTCCCGAAATTTAGGGTAGCAAGTCATGTCACGTCACATAAGGCTACTGAAAACAAATCCAGAACAAAATATACATCCACATCCACGTTCCATATTTACAGCAGAACCCTCCCACCCCCTGCATGTCTCCGTGAACAAGATTCCGTGCTTCAAAAGTTCATAAAAATATACAATTTACCCCAGAACTGCATGGGTTACTCCCCGCCTGGAGCCCAGACTCCTCTATCCCTATATATAAAATGCACTAGCCCTGTGAAAGTTGCTTTGCTGAGAGCACAGTGGTGATTTTTGCAGTGAAGGGGAGGGTTGGGGACAGCTCTGAGTGGCTTTGCAGTGTCCCCAGATCCCTGGGTGGCTCCACAGAGAGCCCACGCTGTGTTTGGGAGTTAGATTTAACCAAAAGTGCTGGGTTTTGGGTACAAAATTCTTTGTTCTACACGGGTGTCCCCGAGCCAGGAGCCTTTCAGAGTGGCCAGGAGGGACCTGTCCGCCCAGGTGATGCTTGGAAATCTCCAGCCAAGGGATTTCTGCAGGATATAAAGTGGTCACAAGGGTCCCCCTTGGCATCTGGCTAGGCAGAGATGGGCCAGACTCTAAATTCTGCTCATTTTACTGCAGCAGGATCTACCCTGGATGAGTAAAATACCAGAATTTAACCCCTCCTCACCCTCACCAGAGAGGCACCAGATTTTGGGATGCTACATTGTAATTTTCAGTTACCTGTGCTAAAAAAATTACTTTATAAAGAAGGGGTTAAATACTCCTTATCTCTGTTTTTAGGCTTCCTCTCCTGCATAAAATCTTCTGATTTATGTTTTTGAGGCTGGCTTAGCCTCTGGGTCAGAGTCTGGTCTCTCTGTGCAGCTGTAACTCCAGGCAAATTGAGCTTTGTGTACTGGGTTGATTTTCCTCAAAAGTTCAACTCCTGAGCAGCACCTGATCCACTGACAAGGTAAAAATATTGCAACTCTGCGAGCTTGCTGCTACTTATAAAAATCTGATTCTAGTTTGGTCCCAGCTTTGGTGGGGAGGAAAAAAAATCTGTCACCAGTATGGGAATGCTAACACCAGTAATTGAAAATAGAGTCAGTATTTCTCTAGAGTATCAAACCATCCAGGCTTCAACTTTTTTTTTTTTATATACATTTTTCTATTGTGAAATTAAACGGATCAGTCACGTATCAAAACATAGTTGGCCTCTCTCGTTTCATCTGTAGGAAGACTGCAATTATAACTTAATTTACACAGCAAAAATACCTTTGTTTTTCACAAAAACAGTGTGACAAGACAGTGTGCTGCATTTCCTGGTGAGAAGTTTTGCATATATCGAGCACAGCCAGGGGAGAGCCCTGAACATCCTCTCCTGTCGTGCCCCTGGGTTGGCAGGTAGTGGTGAGGTTCACATTTTTTGGTGAAATTCACATTTTGCTGTCACAAAATCAAAGCTCCAAACAGTGGCGAGCAGACTCTTTGCATTTGGCTCTGCAGCCAGTATTGTGTCTGCTGGGAATGTGAGATGAGAAAATAACATGTATGTGAATATTTATATTATTTCTAAAGCTGCAGGTAAAACTACAGCTGCTTTTAGGAAATTCTGAGGAGGGAGCATCAAATCCCTGCTCTGGGCCAAATTAATTTAAATTTTCAGTAATTACTGCTCCGGGTGAGTGTGGAAAAATCTGGATTTGCACACACTGGAGATTCCCCCTTCCATCCCACCACCGTGCTGGCATCTGAGGGAAGCTCCACGGAGGAGGGGTATCCTAAAAATACCTGGAAAATGAGTTTTAAGGTGCAAGTGGCAATTTTTTGTTCCAGTGATGTGGTAGGTGTGAGCTCCAGATTAATTAAGCCCTGTGTGATGGGCAGGGGCAGCAGCAGGAGGGGTTTGGGCAGCACCTCTTGGTGTGGGGATATTTTTGACTTCCCACAGCAGCAGGAAGCTAAAAATCATCCCTAAAAACAACGTGCTGCTGTACGTTAAGATTGCTGAGAGATTGGGTCTTTAAAAGGGAGAAAAACTCAGTGAAAATGAGGGTTTTTATTATCATGGCAAGGACAATGATGGGGATGCCAAGATACGACTGCCTTGCAAGATAAAGTGGCACATGTTCTACACAAGAATGTGTACAATGTCTGACGACTCTGGAAATCTGTTCCTCAGCAGATTTCCCAATAAATTAACACAACAAAAATACTTTCATATAAAACAAAGTCCAAAGGATTTTTTTTTTTGTCCTAAAGTAAAAGCAAAACCTTCAGGGACTATATTATCTCTCTCTACATATATAATCTCCTGAATTTTTCTTTTTTTTTTAAATAAATTTATTCTTGTCTTAGAAAAATAAAATGAGTAGCCAATTTAGTCAACGGAAAATATCTCACAGACTTAAAAGCATGCCCAGCAAGCATAGCCTTGTAAGACTAAATTAATGTTAAATCAAAGCAATTTGTTACTCAACCAACCTAGTCTGCAATTCACAGTTGATTACTACAAAGTGTATTCTTAAAATTATTATTATTTTTTTCTTTTTTTTTTGGCCCATATAAAAATAACGTATTGCAACTCAAAGTGCATTTTTAAAATAAACAATCAACTATTTTTTATCAAATAAAATATTTACACCATTTGGTTTTGTACAGTCAGAAATGAACTTCAGGCGATGACCATGGGGACGTCGTCTGAAAATCCAGTTATCATTGGGGCTTCATCGTCCTCATCTCCTGGAAAACAAACCCAAAACAGAGCTGTTAGGGGGCACTTCAAAAAATCTGGTTTTTATCCTCAGCACTTTAAAATCTGGTTTTAAGTGATTTGCATTGGAAGGAGAGGTTTCATTTGATAAAAATATTGGTTGGGAAAATTTGGTGGTTGGACTTGATGGTCTTGAAGGTCTTTTTCAGGTTTAACAATCCCGTAATTCTGTGATTTGTATTCTGAGACCAAATCCATCGAGATTGTGATGCCAGAGTGGCCCAAACCATGATAAAGAATTAATTCTTGTCCTAATTTCATGTCCTCAACGTGTTTTTAAGTGATTTGCATTGGAAGGAGGGGTTTATTTGATAAAAATGTTTGGTTGGGAAAATTTTTGCCTCCTGGACTTGATCTTGAAGATCTTTTCCAAGTGTAACAACTCTGTAATTCTGTGATTTGTACTCTTAGATCAAACCCATAGAGACTGTGAGGCCAGAGTGGCCCAAACCATGAAAAAGAATTAATCCTTGCCCTGATTTCATGTCCTCAACGTGTTTTTAAGTGATTTGCATTGGAAGGAGGGGTTTAATGTGATAAAATGTTTGGTTGGAAAAAGTTTTGGCAGTTGGACTTGATGGTCTTAAAGGTCTGTGCAACCTTAACTATTGTATGATTCCGTGACTTGCAGTCTTAGCTCAAATCTATGGAGACTGTGCTGCCAGAGTGGCCCAAACCATGATAAAATAATTAATTCTTGCCCTGATTTCACATCCTCAATGCATTTCCAAGTGATTTGCATCAGAAGGAGAGGTTTAATTTGATAAAAACATTTGGTTGGGAAAACTTTTGCCGGTTGGACTTGATCTTGAAGATCTTTTCCAAGTTTAACGACTCTGTAATTCTCTGATTTGTGCTCTGATATCAAATCCACAGAGACTGTGAGGCCAGAGTGACCCAAACCAAGACAAAGAATGAATTCTTGCCCCGATGTCACACCCCCAGTGCTGTCCCCAGATGCCACCAGGGCCCACGTACCCAGATCATCCCCGGAGGAGAAGATGGCCGAGCCCAGGCGCGAGCTGTAGTGGCTGTTGGCGAAGGCAGTGAAGCTGCTCTGGAGCCTCCTGTGCCTCATGTAGAGCACCACAAAGCCAATGCCCAGGGTCACCAGCAGCAGGAACAGCACGGGCACCACGATGGCAGCCACGTCCGTGGCCTGGCCTGATTTGGTGGCTGAGGGGTCTTTACCTGGTGAGGGAGGGACACAAGGGCTGCTTTAGCACATCCCTGGTCACAACAGCACACAAAATAAAACAGCAGTGTCACTGACATCCTTTATGAAAAATCCTTTCCTTAGGATTGTACCTTCTGAGAAGCTGAGAGGCCTCAGGAACAAAATGCAAACAATGGTTATCTGCTGCTGTGGAATGCAACAGGTGCAGCTGGGATTGGGCTCATGTGGTTGTTTCTAATTAATGGCCAATCACAGCCCAGCTGGCTCAGACTCTCTGTTCGAGATACAAACCTTTGTTATCATTCTTTCCTTTTTCTATTCTTAGTCAGCCTTCTGATGAAATCCTTTCTTCTTTTCTTTTAGTATAGTTTTAATATAATATATATCATAAAATAATAAATCAAGCCTCCTGAAACATGCAGTCAGATCCTCATCTCTTCCCTCATCCTCAGACCCTTGCGAACACCACCACAGACTCCACGTTTCAGAAGGCTGATTTATTATTTTATGAGATATATTATATTATAAGAAAATGATATATTAAAACTATACTAAAATAATAGAAGGAGGGATTTCATCAAAAGGCCAGCAAGGAATAGAAAGGAATGACAATAAAATCTTGTGACTGCTCACAGCCTCGACACAGGTGGCTGTCATTGGTCATCAAGTAAAAACAATTTCACATGCTGGGTAAACAATTTTCCAAATCACATTCCAAAGCAGCAAAACTTGGAGAAGCCGAAGCTTCTCAGCTTCTCAAGAGAAAAGGTCCTAACAAAAGGATTTTTCATAGAATGTGTCTGTGACAGATTGGAGGATGAAATTGCCACCTCTCCAATGACAGTGGACAAACCAACAGTCCATCAAATTTCTCCTCCTCCAGAGAGGAATGTAAAAACAATAATTATTTACATAAAAATGTATGAGCAACTCCATTACAAGATTGTAAACATCAGAAGGTTTAGAAGAACAGGGCAACACATCCCTAAAGAATTTATGAGGCTTCCCTGAGTGTTTTTTTAAGGAGGATGAGGAG
Organism: Molothrus ater; assembly: GCF_012460135.2. Classification (NCBI taxonomy): domain Eukaryota; kingdom Metazoa; phylum Chordata; class Aves; order Passeriformes; family Icteridae; genus Molothrus; species Molothrus ater. The sequence continues at coordinate 5,229,068 of NC_050499.2, forward strand.
GAAACAGGGACTCACCTGTTCCCAGCTCGTCGTAGAGAAGCGTGGCTGGCTCCCCACACATCTGCCCCCCGTACAGGCACCGTGCCTGCACGCTGAACGAGTAATTGTGGCCCATCTTCAGGTTGGACACCTTGAAGAAGTTCTCTGTGGTGTTGCCCAGGTAGGCTGTGATGTTCATCAAGCTGTCAAACATGTGAATCTCGTAGCCCTGGCGGAAACACAAGCCCCGAGTCACTCGGCTGCAGAGGGTGGGTTTGCTCCTTCCAAAAGGGCTTGGAAATTTGGTTTTCCTCCTGGATCTGGCTTTGATGAACCCTGGGGCTGGGGACGAGGTGGGGACTGGGCACAGCTTGGACCCAATCTTGCAGGGCTTTTCCAACCTAAATGACTCTGGTTTGGTTTGTCTGATCCACTCTGTCCTTAGCACCCATCCCAGCCCACCCAAGCACAGAGTCCAGGAGGGCTTTCTTGGTGCAGTTTTCTCTTTGCCCATGCTCTGACAGATAACATTTCACAGATTTTCTATCCAAGTCTGAATAACAACAACTTTCAGACTTCCTGGCATGGCAGGGCAGTGTCCTTTTCTCAGTCCTTTCACACAGGGGACAATTGTCCTTTTCTAGCAGGATAATTATGTTCCTAAAAGGTGACTGATTGGATCTATCAGCTTCAGAGCCTCAGCCATGACATGAATTTTAGTGAGCCCTTGTAGAGGGCTCACCAAGGACAGGATGGATTTCAGAGCCTGTGAAAGGAGCCTTGCACTGACTCTGCTCCAGGATTTTCTGTAGGACAGGAGGCACAGCGAAACTTACCCGGCTTTCATTGAAATTACTTTCCTTCAGTGCCAAACTCTTCCAGAAAAGCAGAATATGGTCGTTTTCAGTGATGATTTTTAAGGCGTCCGGTGCAGACAGGGGGACTACAAATGGGAAAAAAAAGTGGCAGGGGGTGAGGTTGTAGCACTGGTGGCACTTTCCTATTGCATAAATTGAGTCAATTCTGAAAGTTAGTGGGGTTTTCTAGGGATCAGCACAATACTCTGCTTGGAAAAGGGATGTGCTGGAGGAGATGCAGGAAGAATTTTTCACTGGTAGGGCTGTGATGGTACTTGGTGATGGGTGCACAGCCAAACTGGTGCCTTTCCCACCTCCATTTATCAGGAGAAAAACATCAGATATCATTTGAGAAGCTTCCTCTCCACTGCTGTTGTTTGGGGGTGTAACCACCTCCCCTGGGAGGCCTCCCAGAACTGGGCTTTGCCCAGTGGGCAAAGTGGGAGAGGACCAAGAGCTGCAGGGACATTCCTGCATCCTCCAGGCTGCTCAGGATGGGTGCTGTGTCCCTCACCTGTGTTGATCTTCATGCTGGATTCCTTGCTCATGTTTCCCAGCTGGACAATCACGTGGTATTTCCCTCCTGGCTCCAGTTTCTTTATGGTGTACTCCACTGTGCTGTTCCGGCTTTTCACTTTGTAGATTTTATCCGTTTTCCTCACCAAATCTTTAACTGCCACGGCATAGAGCTGGAGGGGGAGGAAATGGATGGGAAAAAATCTAATTTTCCTGCAGAATTTCAGCTTAACAGTGGTAGGACATTAGAGAGGGTGGGTAAAATTTGCATTAAACCAGGGCTGAGCTTTACAGAAAGCCTGGGGAGCAAAATTCCAAGCCTCTCTCTAGATTTCTGCCCAAAATCAGCATTTACTGATACAGGAAATTACTGATACAGAAAATCAGCATTTACTGATACAGCAAATGCAGTTAGTGGAACAGATGAGAGCAGGAGGAAAAGCTCAGGTTGTATTTCTTGGTGAATCACAAGGATGCAATGCAAACCCCTGCCCTGTCAGAGTTTCCAGCTCTGCTGGGAAGGTTTATACCTCCAAAGCTTTGCTGGTAAAGTCTCTGGAGCAGAAGGGGAGGGGAAAGCTTGCTGAGAAAATGACTGGCCTTCAATGGAGCGAGACCTGAGTGTATTCCAGCGTGGCAGAGAACAGAACTGGGCTTTGTTGAGGCAGGGGGCAGTGCCCCAGCCCAGCCTTACCCTCCTGGGCAGAGCCAAAGGCCAGAAAGGTGTTTTGGCACATGCCCAGGGCTGGTTTTAGACTTGGTCAGCAACAGATATCCCAGACCTGGCTCTTTTTAAATGTTACACTCCTGAGCTAATGGCCAGCAGGGAGGAAACGAAGACGTTGGAGGTGTCAGCGCTTTGATTTTATGCGGAGCATAGACCCGACCTCAGGCTTTCTCCAGCAGAAGAAAAGCAAGGATCTGTGTTTGGGGCAGGATTTAGTGTGCACAGGGCCGGGAGGAGGCTCTGTGAGGGGTTACCATGTCCTGGTCAGGTGAGTCATAGGGCGATTCCCACTTGATGACGGCGAACGTCTTCCCGGTGCGCACGGCGTGCAGGTGGCGCGGCGGCAGCCGGTTATCCGGGATCATCTTCACCACCACCGAGTCAGAGGGGGGCCCTTGGTAGGGAGACACCACCCGCACCTGGGAGGGAGGCACAGAGGTCAGGGCAGTGTCCTGGGGGAGCCAGGGGCGGGCAGAGGGAGGAGGAGGAGGAGGAGGAGGAGGAGGAGGGCAGCCCACCAGGAACAGGTACTGCTCGTCGCGCTGCACCAGCACCGTGGCGTTGTGCGCGCTGGTGGTGCTGTTGTGGGGGCTCCTGTACAGCTCCAGGAAGGACGTGGCGTAGAAAATTCCATAGATCTGAGGAGGAAAAGCACAGCAGGGATTGGCATGGCCCACAGCATCCGCTGGCTGCTGTGGGAAATGGATTTGTAGAGAATTCTCAGTCTGACAGAAGGTTTATTTGTTGTGTTGTCACCATCATATTTTCTGAAAAATCTCTTTGCGCAGGATTTTCTCCTGGGAAGCTGAGAAGCCTCAGAGAAAAATGAAAACAACAATCATCTGATTTGCTTCTCCTGTGTTTTGCTGCTTTGGAATGTGTTTGGACATTCTTTACCAACAGTTGTTTGGTTTCATGTGAATTGTTTTTGACTTAATGACCAATCCACAGTCAGGCTGTGTCGGGACTCTGGAAGGAGTCACGAGTTTTTCATTATCATCTTTTAGCCTTCTGTCTGTATCCTTTCTGTATTCTTTAGTGTAGTTTAGTTTAGTATTCTTTAATATAATGTAGTATCTTAAAATAATAAATTAGCCTTCTAAGAACATGGAGTCAGATTCATCATTCCTTCCTGCCACGGGGCACCCCACAAATACAACAGTGCATATCTGTGTGTAAGCTTTGAGATAAGAAATGTTGACTTAGAAATGTCATGGAATAGGATGGATATGGTTGGGAGAGAAATGGAGCCAGAAACAGATATTGTTGAGGGAGAAATGGAACAAGATACAAGTTTTAAAGGAGGGGTTTATAAATAAGACTAAATACTTTGGAGAAATGTTGACTTAGAAATGTCATGGAATAGGATGGATATGGCTGGGAGAGAAATGGAGCCAGAAACAGATATTGTAGAGACAGAAATGGAACTAGAAACCAGTTTTAAAGGATGGTTTTATAAATAAGACCAAATACTTTGGAGAAATAGAACTATGAAAGATGTACTGTAGTAGGATTTACGAGGGGTAATTTTAGATTATTGGTTTTAAGGTATTTACAGTATGGTGTGGTAAAAGTTGATAGGTTAAGAAACACTTACAATGTATTATAATTAGGAAATAGACTTCTGTCAGACTTTGAGAATTTTCTACAAATCCATTTCCCACTGGCTGTCAATTTTAGGGGCATGAAGCAAAGACCCTTTTCCCTCTGGACCCTTTTCCTGCTTTTCCCTCTGTCTTGCCCAAGCTCAATCTGCCCATTTCCCTTTGAACTCCCAACCCAAACCCCCCAAGCTCATCTCGGGTAACAGCAGTTGATTCAAAGGCTGCTGGAGCATTGTGCTGTGTTTGAGCCACTTCTCACTACAACAAACACACAAGAAGCTTTGCTTTGCTTCTGTTTAAAAGGCAGGAGGAGTTCTTTCCCTCATTATCCCCAAAATTTTCAGGGCCTTGGAGTTCACTCCAAACAAATTATCCTGATTTCAGGGGGGTTGTGAGCTGCTCAGAGGCTCTGAGGGAAGGGTTGGTGCCTTACCACATTCCTGGGGCCAGTCCAGCTGCATTCCACGGCCGTCTGGTTGATGGCCTTGGCCTTGAGGCTTGGGGACACTGGCCTGGTGCCACTGGTCACCACGTGCACAAAGGACAGAGGGCTGTCACCCAGCTCCGTCTTAGCCCAAGCAGAAATTTCATAGGGGGTGTGAGCTGTCAGATTGGCCACTGAGCAAAAAGAGAAAGGGGCACTGTTGGGTGAGGCAAAGCACAAAGCACGAGGGAAGGGTCAGCATCACAGACAGACAGGAGCCTGCCTCTCCTGGGCTGTACTTTCATGATTTCGCAGTAATTTCCTTTATACAGAAGCACCTGAGACTCTGGAACCCAACCCAGCCTTGCTTTTCTGTGCCCGGATGATTTCACATATCCACACTGAGATTTTCCCAAACCAGAAATGTGATTACTGTGTGCAAGCCCAAGAAATCCTTGTCCTGTTTCTGCTCCCTTTGGCAGATGAAAAATGGAACAACAAACAAAACCCCACTGATGAGAAAGGACTAGTGCAGCTCTGGGGGTAAATCCCAAATCTGCTTGAAATCCCCAGGTCCTCAGAACAGAATTTGCTGCTTTGTCCTGTCCAGATTTAAACAGGATTGTTTAAACAGAACTCCTAGTAGCAATAAAAAAATAAAATAATCCTATAACCCCTCATAAATCCTTCTGCTTGGTGTTGACCAAAGCAAAGCTTTCTATTTTGAGCAGAATTTACCTTTTTGGATGGACTTTTCTCCTTCTATGACCAGAGTCCTTTTTTCCTGCCTGTGGCTATCAAATGTCCAGTAGATGTTGACCACGTAGCCACTGACCTGTCAAGCCCAAGGACACAGAGCCATCAGCTCAGCTGATGCACACAGGGAACCAGGGCTACTCTCAGACCCCTGACAGTCCTTGCATTGTATTTTCCATCCCAATTAAGAGCCCCGGGGCAGTTTGGGAGCAGGAAGAAATTATTTGGCATGAAATAATTGGTAATTGCAATGCTTCAGTGGGTGACAGCTTCTCCCAGCCACTATTCACCATTTCCCCAGCTCAGAGGGAAGGGGAAAAACTCTTACCTTGATATTCGTGGTCATTTTTAGGCTGAAACTTATGGAGTCCTCACTGTAGCTCTCAATGTGGATGACAGGGGGAGGAATGACTGGGAGGAAAGAGAGAAAAAACCTGTTAGTACAGCACAAAGAAATAAAAAATATTTCTTGAGAGGGGACAGATAAAATACAGATTTTTGTGTTAAAAGCTCCCAGCACAGGACACCCCAACCTTGCCTAAGCCACGTCCCCCTCAGAGAAGACACTGATTTTTAGCTCCAGCACTGAAAAGCTGCTTTATCTGTGCCTTGCTCAGTGCAGGCTGGAACTGGAGGGGTCTGGGCAAGGGGATTTCCCTCTGCACTCAGCAGGGTGAGCTCCTATCCCAGGAAACAGCTCCTGCACTTCCAAGGAGCTGCTGAGGAACATCAGGAGCTGTCGGTGCAAAGCACTTGTGCAAAACCCGAAGTCAGAGCTGTTTCTGTTCTTTCTACCTCTGTTTTTCTAACCACCAGGTAATTCACATTATCTGGATCCTGCACTTTGAGCAGCCTGGTGTTTTCTTTCCCGTCTTTCATCTGACAAATTAGCAGACAATTTTGATGCAGGGACATAAGTTTGGATGAAAAAACTTGGCATGAATACAAACGACTTCAAAAGGCTTTTCTTAAAAAAAAACACAAAAAAACAGGTTGGGAAGGAAATGATTTACTGTGCTGTTTGAATTTATCTGCTGTTAGACTGTGATGTTGTGATAGTTCTTGGGAGCTATGGTTGTTTTTTGTGGTCTAAACCTGCAGGAGGATCCACAATAATTGTGATCTGAGAGGGAGAAGGATGAGCCAGCATCCTTTTAGAGTGAGAGTGATGGAGTTGGTAATTTCTTGTCTATCTGGAGGCAGGATTTGGCCAACAAAAGTCTGAGGGAATCTGTCTGCAGCCTGGGAGAGAGAGGACAGGCTCCTGCTCAGTGCCAGGGCAGCACATCCATCCCCTGTGCCACAGGGCTCAGAGGAAGAGGCAGTGACCCTTCCAGAGATGCCACTGAACTCTGAGGCAGCTCAGGCTGAGTGAAAAAATCACTTTTTACAGGTCATTTTTACCAGCAAAGCTGTGAAAGGCTCAGCAGGGAGAGTAAAGGCCGGGGAGGTGGCTCTGGATGCTGCTGCTGGTGTTTCAGGCTGCTCCTCACCTTCTCTGACCCGACCCAAACAACAACAACATTTACCTTTGCCTTTGACCGTGGTTATGGACTTGGATTCACTCCAGTTTCCCACCCCTCGGCTGGTTACTGCAGCAACCTTTGGAAACCAGAGGGAGAGGGAACATGAGCAACATTTTTACAGTGCAAACAGAGAGGGGAGGTGAGAGCAAGGTTACAGACCTGGCAGGGCTCCTGGGAAAAGGACTTGGAAGCAAACAATAGCTTAATTACTTGGCAATAAAATGCTTAATGCAGAGATACAGCCGACTGCTTAAAGTCAATTAAAGGAATCTAAGAGGAGGGAGGTGCAGCCTCTTTGCAGATAACTGCTCTCTGATGGGATCTTGGAGGAGCCCATCAAGATAAGGAGCTGGGGACTCCAAGGGCCATAAAGTAGCTGAGAGCCAGGCCAGGGAAGAACATGCAAACCCCGAAATACTTCCAAAGATTTATCTGGGGATGGGTCATACTGGGAAGGAATAGCACGGGAGGAAAGCCTCCAACCAGCCGTGAGAATAACACGGATTTGGAGGAGGGGATTCATCACAGTGAACTTCCCCAAGAACTCAGGAGCATGGACAATGGCAAAGCACTCATTTCCCAGGGCTCACTGTGCAGACTTTTCATTTCCTTTTCTTATTACTTCTGTCTATAATTACCCAGCCTCTCCCCTGTGCAGACATTCCCCACAGGCAGATCTGCTTCTTTTCCCACTCATACACCAAGGACCAAATTTATCTCTGGCCCACATCCAGTGCAATTGCAGTGACATTGGAATGGGCAATTAGCAGGGAGGATTTTGTAATCCAGCCTGGCCTTGTGGGACAAAGGAGCAAATCAAGGGCCTTGGAACTGTAGACATTAGCAGTGGTGCTGCGGGTTGGCATTAAAGGGCAGGGCTTGAACAAGATGTTTTTTTAACAAGATATTTTTTTAGCAAGTTTTTAGCTGTGCAGAACTTAGGCCGCTCAGGAATGAGAGCTCACTTAGAGTGAGCTTTGGAAATACTCTGAGAGAGAGTTTTGGAAATACTCACTCTGAGAGAGAATTTGGGAATACTCTGAGAGGGAACTTAGAAAATGCTCACTCTGAGAGAGAGCTTTGGAAATGCTCACTCTGAGAGAGAGCTTTGGAAATGCTCACTCTGAGAGAGAGCTTTGGAAATATTCACTCTGAGAGAGAGCTTTGGAAATGCTCTGAGAGAGAATTTTGGAGATACCCTGAGAGAGCTTAGGAAATACTCACTTTGAGAGAGAGCTTTGGAAATATTCACTCTGAGAGAGAGCTTTGGGAATACCCTGAGAGGGAACTTTGGAAATGCTCACTCTGAGAGTGAGTTTTGGAAATACTCTGAGGGAGAGCTTTGGAAATACTCACTCTGACTGTGTAGAGAGTGTTGACCTGCAAGTTCTTGATCTCGGTGTAGTTCTTGGTGGTTCTGAGGGATGACCACTCCTTGGATCCACTGCTGCTGTATTCCACCTAGGAGCACCAAAGCAAGGCTTGAGGACTCAAAAATACCACAGGTCAGCAGAGACACCTGTTTATCTCTATCCCAGACCTGTTTATCTCTGTCCCTCTGAGATAAAATGCCAGCAGAAAGAAGCACAACATCTCAGAAAGGGAGAAATTAAGAACTCCAGGGCTGTGGTGCTGCCTACAGCATTTCTTCTCCCAACTTGCCTGATGCTCCCAGCAGATTTCCTCCCCAGAATATCCCATTCCAGGCCCACCCCACCCTGCAGCTGGCTGTGTGCTGGTGTCCCCACGTCCCCAGGGGCAGCAGGACTCACGATGAATTCCCGGATGAGGCCGTGGGCGTTCACGGGGGGGCTCCACCAGCCCATCACCACACCCTCAGCTTCTCTCTTCAGGGACAGCTGCAGGTTCAGGGGAGCATCTGGTACTGGAGAGAGAAAGAGAAATACATTAGTGCCAGTCACAGTGGTGTGCCCAGAGCGTGCAGGGAAAAGTAGAATCTCACTGAAAAATCAGGACAAAGGGGTGGATGGCCCTTGCTCCCAGTCCAGCACAATTCTGTACTGGAATGTTCTGCCCGGGGAGGTGGTGGAGTCCCCATCCCTGGGTGTGTTTAACAAGGCCTGGATGTGGCTCTGGGTGCCAGGGTTGAGTTGAGCTGTTGGGGTATGGGTTGGATTTGATGATCTTGAAGCTCTCTTCCAACCTGGTGATTCTGTGATTAATTCCCAAACCCAGGGAAAGACCCTTTTTGTTCATAGCAGGGATATCTCTACTTTTCAGCCCTGTGGCATTCACATTCTCTGAAAAAATTTCTCCACCCAGGATTTTTCCCCTGGGAAGCTGAGAAGCCTCAGAGAAAAGGAAAACAATTCTTATCTCATTTGCTTCTCCTGTGTTGTGCTCGTGTGGAATGTGTTTGGAGATTGTTCACCCACAGGTGATTGTTCCATTGCATTCTGCTGGGAGTTGTTTTGACTCTTTGGCCAATCAGGGCCAAGCTGTGTCAGGACTCTGGAGAGAGTCACCAGTTTTCATTATTATCTTTTTAGGATTTAGTATCTTTTCTTTAGTATAATATAGTATAGTATAATATAGTATTCTTTAATATAATATAGTATAGTATAATATAGTATTATAGTATAATATATTAATAGTGTATATATAATATTATTAATAACATTATATATAATATATAATAATTATATTTATTATATTAATAATATCATATAATTTAATATATTATATATATTGTATATATATGTAATATATATTAATAGTATTATAGTATAATATAGTATTCTGAGAAAATGGAGAGACATATGAGAACATAATATAGTATTATAAATATAGTATTATTGGTATTATAGTATAATATATTATTAGTATATATATAATATATTAGTAATAATATAATATAATTAATATATTTCAATATATGTAATTAATAATTGTATTAATTAATAATAATGTATAATATGTTATATTATATATAATGTATAATATGATATAATGATATGCATTATATGTACATAATATGTATATATATAATATATAGTGTATATATTATATAAATGTATATTGCAATATACATATGTGTATATATACATATATACACACATATATATACATATATATACATACATAATATATTAATAGTATTATAGTATAATAGAATATTCTGAGAACATGGATGCATCATTCCTGCCTTGGCTGGGGCATTCCCTGCAAACAAAATTCATGCCAAAGCAGCACCAATGTGGCAGGCAGTGGTGGCAGCAGCAGCTGTGCTTACGTCCTTCGGGCGCCCTCAGAGTGATGAAGTCGTTGGTGTTGTAGACCCTGCTCAGACACTGCACCTGCACCTTCACCTGGTAGCTGCAGTCGGGCTTGAGGACCTTGAGAACGCCGTTGGTTTTGTTGCTGTGGGTCTCCAGGACCTTCCAGATGCTCTCACCGACCATCCTGAGGGACAGAGGCACACGCCTCCAGTCAGGATGGGCTTTTTTAGCCTAGAACGTTTATATTTATCCCAAAAAATGGAACCATTTTAAAAGGCTGCTGCTCATTTTGGTAGTGCCACACCAGCAATTTGAAAAGATGCCACTGGAAGGCCTAAACTAACCATGTTTTGGTGACTTACAAGCCCCTGAGCTTTTCTATAACTCTTGCGCTCAAATTTATTACCTTTGTTCTTGCTGTTAATGGTCCCACAAAGACGAGGCCCAAGTGGAAAAAAAAATGAATATAACAACTTTACTGTCTGAGTACATGGTCAAGGAGGAAACCAATGCAATTTGTCAGAATTTCCCTCTGGGTGCACCTATTTTGTGTCTCTATTGCTCACAAATATTAGATTTTCCAAGCAAAACTTGATTAAGGAGCTCTGAAGGTCTCAGGCCTGATTCTCTGTGGTTCTCTGCAGTAAATACAGGCACACCTGTGCTCATGCTTGTCCTCTTTACCTGCCACAACACCAGGGAGAGATGATGTACCTGTAGTAGATGTTGTAGACACAGGAGGTCGAGGACATCCTTTTGGGCCGAGCCCACGTCAGGGTGACATCACCAGAGAAATCAGCTGTCCACTGCAGGTTCTGGACCTTGTACACGATTGTGTCATCTGAGCAGAGAATGGGAGAAGGGAATTTACTGCAGGGAAACAAGCCCTGTGCCCAGGAGAGAAACAAGGGAAAAGTGAGAGAGCAGAGAATGGGAAAAGGGAATAATTTGCTGCAGGGAAACAAGCCCTGTGCCCAGGAGGAGCTTTGTTTGTAACACCAGCAACAGGGGAGGCAGGAACAGCACTGACTGAAGGGATGTCACGTAAATGAGATGTGTGATTTGTCCTGGGCTCACAGAGGGCAGCTCAGAGCAGGGATTTACCCCTGGTGCTCTCAGTTCTACCCAAAATGTCTTCATGCTGCAGCAGGCAAGCATCCCCTTTCCCCTGAGGAAGGATAAAGTGTGGCTGTTGATGAAATACTGGGAATTTTGTAATTGTGTGAGTGAAACCTGCCCACTGTCACCCTTCTCCTGCTGTGATCAGTCTGTGCTGTCCCTGTCACCATCCAGGCCCTTTTCTTTGTGTGTTTTCCCCTTATCACATCTTGTGCTCAGCAGCGGGACCAAGCAAAGGCTGGTAATTCCAGTTTGGGGCTTGCCTGGACACAAACTCTGGCTGAATCACTGCCTGACCTTCCCAGAGGCATTCAGGGGATAAAATCACTGTGGAACCCAGCCCTGGCAGGGCTGGGGATGGGAAGTGCTGATCTGAAATGCCCCAAATCCATGCCCTGCTCCCACCAGACCACTCCCTGACGTCTCTTTGTGCGCCCAAATCCCTCTCTCTTTGGAGCCCAAATCCCACTGTTGTGGTTTGGCTCTGCTGGGGTGCTCAGCTTTGGTGCTGAACAGAAACCAAGCAGAGCAGGGGCAAATTGCTGCTGTTTTGCTTTCCCTAAACAGCTGGAATTAAATCCAGCAGGCATGTGGGGGAATGGACAGCACGGCAAGGCAATTTTTCCAAGGGAAAATAAATGGTTTTCCCTCGGTGAAGCAGCTGAGTTGTGCATCTCAGCAGCTCCTTCCCCCTCCCCTGAACCCTGCTAGCCTCTCCCAATCAATATTTAATTAAAGAACTAAACCTGATTGATGCCCAGCCCCCCCAGCAGTTCTGTGGGGGAGCTGCTGAAGCTCATGGCTGGCTGGAGGCAGTGATCAATCCCTGCTATCAGCCCAGGGTGGGCTCTGTCCCTCTGCCCCCACCAAGGGACAGCCAGGGATGGCAGCAGGGCACGTGCCACATCCCCAGGGTCACCTTGCAAAGCAGGGCAGAGCAGGAGACTCATTTCACCTGTGGCCTGTGTAAAACAGCCAGCTTTGCTCCTATCCATCCTAAAACGATTTTTTTTTTTTCCCTCTCTCTGAGGCTGCTGGAAGACAAATTGTCAGTGCAGAAGCTGCTGGGAAGTTTGTCCCAGCTGGTGATAAATGGGTGAGGAGGCAGCTTGGACAACAGAGGCAGATAAATCAAGGATGTTGTGAGGGCAAGGTGACAGACCCAGGAGAGCACCTCTGTGTGCTGACAGGGAGCAGGGAGCGAGGGCTGGGACAGGGCTGCTGCTCACCTGTGCAGTTCCTCTCATCGCTGCTGTCTGAGCAGTCCAGGTACCCGTCACAGCGCTCTGGCAGCAGGATGCAGGCCTCCCCATCCTCACACCTGAAGCCACTAGGGCAGGACAGGCTGCTTGGAGTGGCTGAAAAGAGGCACAACAGTTCAGGACTGGAGGCAGGGAAGTTCCCTCGGCAGCACTGGAATGTCTGCAGGTGGCTGCACGTCAGGGATGGAGCTCAGGCTGGTGTGGCACACACTGGGGTGTGTCACACTCTGGGGTGGCTCCTGCTGGCTGCACCTTCAGAAGAACCTGGAGCCCATCCCATGAAAAACAATAACTGGACTTCTAATGGGAATAGCACCCCTTGGGCTTTTCATCCTTTTAAATTTTTTTCTGTAAAGGATTTCTGTTTTCCGTACAGGATTTTTCCCTGCAGGGATTTCCCCAGCAATCAAAGCCTCCTCAGAGGTTTCCCTACCCTCACAAGTCTCGGGTTCTCTAGTTGGTCAGAGTGACTCTGAGATATTTTACAAAGTCTCTTTTCTCAGCTCGGCTCTCAAAGAAGGAGTCAGAGCTGTTCAGTTCTCAGTCTCAAGGTTGTTCATTGTTTCTTATCTATAAAATTCTTTCTCCTGTCCTGCTGAGGTCCTCTCAGCAAGACAGACAGGGGCACTCTGCCTGCCCCCAGGGTGGTGTTATCTTTTTATACTAAAAACTACCTGTACAATATTTACAATTAATTCCCAATACCTATCAGCTATGTTAGACAATGAGCTTCTACTCTAAACCAAACCAAAAGTGCCACCATCACAGCAGAAGATGGAGGCCAAGAAGAAGAAGGAGAAAGGCTGGACACACCCAGATTCCTCCATCTTGCCCCCTGAACCCCCATTCTAAAACCCCCAAAAATCTATTTTTTACCCCATGATAAATTCACTATCATTCTACTTAATTTGTCGTGGCTTGTAATTCTTCATATAAGGGCGGGTAATTGTTTTTTCCAAGGGCTAAATCAAAGGCACAGGGGTCCTGGGCTCTGTGCCAGGGTCCCTGAGCCCCCTGGCAGGGGTTTGGGCACTCCAGGACAGCCAGAGGGGTGTGCTGGGTTCTGACACACAGGGAGATCCCCGGGGGAGAGCTCCAGGTGTGCCCCTGTCCCTGCCCACACTCACGGCAGTTCCTCTCGTCGGTGCCGTCCTGGCAGTCCCTGACTCCATCGCACCTCTTCCAGTTGGGAATGCACTTGTGCAGCTGCTGGCACTCGAACTCGAAGCGGCTGCAGCGCCCCGGCAGCGCCGGGGACGTGGCTGTCACATTGGGTCCTGCACACACAGAGAGACAGGAGAGCACCAGCGCTGGCACCGCCACCAGGAGGGAGCAGCGCTGTCCCCGTCCCGGCTCCACTAGATGGCAACCTCCTTCCATCCAGCAGGTGATGGGGATGACGCCTTGGCCACCCTCTCTGCTGACTGCAGAGGGCTGGAAAAGCCTCTGCTCTGCAGGCAATGTGTAGCCATGATATTTTCTGAAAAATCCCTTTCTTTAGGATTTTTTTTTTTTCCTCCTGAGAAGCTGAGAGGCCTCGGGAACAAAATGCAAACAATGGTTATCTGCTGCTGTGGAATGCAACAGGGGCATCTGGGATTGGTCTCGTGTGGTTGTTTCTAATTAACGGCCAATCACAGCCCAGCTGGCTCGGACTGTCTAGTCAGTCAAAGGATTTTGTCATTCTCTGATTAAATCCTTTCTTCTATTCTTTTAGTATAGTTTTAATATAATATATATCATAAAATAATAAATTAGCCTTCAGAAGCATGGAGTCAAATCCTCGAACACCACCAGAGCAATGTGCTGCTCTGGAGCACTGTCCCAGCTGGTGGCACTGCTGGAGGGTGACAAAACTTTGTTTTACACCACAAGTTTGCTTTACACCACAAATTAACCCCACAACCTGGCCAGGCTCTGAAAGGGCAGAGCTCCCTGCAGATGTGATCTGGGAGAAGGAAAGGGGTGAGGGAGAGGAGGGCTTACTTGGGGTGGGACAGGCCTCTTCGTCAGAGCCATCGGAGCAGTCCTTGTAGCCGTCACACACCCAGCTGTTCATGATGCAGGCGCCGCTGTTGCAGCGGAAATGGTTGGGCAGGCACGTCGGGGGGATCAGCGTGGTAATGGGATGAACTGGAGAGCCTAAAAATACACCAGGGACAGCTGAGCTGAGCTCCTGCTCCTGGGTAAGCTCCCTGCTGGCTGAGGGGGAGGCAGGTGAGGCATCACAAACCCGGTGTTTTTACATTGTGTCTGCAATCAGGATATCCAAAAACACAGAGTAAAAGATGCCTGAAAGTGGCCACTCATGGGGCATTTTTGGAGCCATGGGGGCTGAGTGGTCCTTCAGCAGGTCCCAGTCCCTGTCATGCCCCTGTCAGGGCCCCAGCAGCGTGTCCTTACCCTCGCAGTCCCTCTCATCAGACCAGTCCCCGCAGTCGTTCTCCTGGTCGCACTTCCAGCGGTTGGGGATGCAGTGCCCGTTCCCACACTGGAACTGGTAATACCGGGAGCAGTTGGGGGCTTCTGTTGGGTTTTCTGGCAAGGAGAGGAGAGTCCTGTGAGCCACAGGGGCACCTCAGCACAGCTCAGAGGTGGGAGCACCTCAGAGAGCATCACCTGAGCAGCACAAGCACATTCCTTCCTCTCCATCCCCAGCATTCCCATTCCTCCCAGCCCTCACTCTGTTGTTATCACTGCTGTCTGTGTTCTTCGTGGCCAGACACCACCCCTGACCTCAGAAGCAGAGCAGAATCCACCAGAGCATGGCAGAAATGGAGGAGCAAACCCTGCAGCTCTGAAATGAGGCTGCAGCTGCCTCGCCTGGCTGGGTACAGCTCCTGCAGCCACCCGGGGAACAGTGGTAAATATTGGGTTTGGCTGTAAACTGCCTGTCTGCTCAGGGCTGGGAGGCTGTGCAGTAAATATGGTCACAGAAGAGTTAGTCAAGCACAAGATGTGCCAGGTTTTCTGCGTGCTTCACTTCACCTGCCTGCAGCAGGAGGGAAAATGACCCCGGTCTCCAGGTAGGACAGGCTGTGATGTGCTACACACACAAACACGAGTGAGAACATGAGGAAGACACTGCTCCATGCTCCTGCAATCCAAAGGAAGCTGGAGCTGCAGCGGCAGGAGGCCCTGGGGGTGCTGCTCACCACAGTTTGCTTCGTCAGAGTAGTCACCACAGTCGTCCATCCCGTCACACTTCCACACCAGGCTGATGCACACCCCGTTCTGGCACTGGAAGCTGAACTGGTCACAGGTCCGGTGGAACTCGGGGTCCTGGGCTGCAGGGGGAGGTTGGGTGTAAAGCTCAAGGGCTTCAGCAAAGCTTGAGCAGGAAGGAGCAGGCTCAGGGGCAAGCATGGATTTCTAAGCAGCTCTAGAGCCACCTTTTAGGAGAGCTGGGAGCTTCCTGGTAGCCTGGCTCTGCCCAGGGCTCTGTTTCCATTCTATGGCCACCCCTCCCTTAGCAAAGGTGCCCAGGGTGACACTTACAGCACCCACAGCTGGCATCCCTGGCTCTCCCCAGGGCTCTGTTTCCATGCTGTGCCCACCCTCCCCTGGGCATTTGTGACACTGGTGACACCCACAGCAGCCAGCATAGCTGGCACCCCTGGTAGCCTCCCCACAGCTCTATTCCTATGCTGTGCCCATCCTCCCATGGGCATTTGTGACACTGGTGACACCCACAGCACCCAGCATAGCTGGCATCCCTGGTAGCCTCCCCAGGGCTCTGTTTCCATGCTGTGCCCACCCTCCCCTGGGCATTTGTGGCATTTGTGACACTCACAGCAGCCAGCATAGGCGGCGTCCTCGTCGGAGCCGTCGCGGCACTGGACGATGCCGTCGCACACCATGGAGTGGAACAAGCACTGCTGCCGGTTCTTGCACACAAAATCCATGTAGCGGGTGCACAGGGGCTCTGCAGGGATCGGGGAAGGACAGGGGGACAGGGCTGGCACCTCTGCTGTCCTTGCAGCCAGCAGTGTCACCCGCCGGGCTCTGTGCAGCTCTGAGCGCAGCTCAGGGCGGATTTTGGGGATTTGCAGAGAGTTCCTGAGACAAACGGTCTGAGCTGTGTCCCTGCACGTGCTGCCCTCACCAGATCAGCCCTCGGGGCGGGCACAGGCACCAGGGGGGGTTTGGTGCCTCCCTGGCAGTGTCCCCCAGGCTGTGCCTTTTGCTGACCTGCTGATTTCACAGGGGGCTGTGACTGCCCAGTGAGGCTTCCCCATCATCTCCCAGGGCTTTACCCCCAGTGCAGTAAAGTGGCTTTACTGCCATTCCTGGCTTGGGCAGAGCAGAAAAAAAATGCAGCTTTGCTTTTTTACCTGCAGAAAGCTGGTTCAGACAGTACCTAATGTGCTTAAAGTACATGTTTTAGATTTTCTGGATAAAATAAGACAAAACCCTGACTTTTTGAAACCCTTTAATTTTTTTTTTTTTAAAGTAAAACCTGGGTTTTGCTTTCAAGGAAAGGTGAGTTGAAGACACATAACCTTAGGAACTGCAAGGCTTCTTGCCTTGCTTCTTGCCAGTTGCTTCTGAAGGACCTACAGTTTATATCAATCCATCTCAGCAGATCATCATTTCTTTCCAATGACCGTTTCTTTAAAAACCTGAGATGCTCTGAAGGTAACGATGTCAAAGTAACCTCATTCAACCTAACCTGCATCAAATGCTCACTAAATACTGCTAACCACAAACAACTTTTGTCAGTTTGTCTCACTGTCAGTGATCAAACTGCTAACATGGTGCCCTGGTTGAGCCATTGGTTGAGGTTTATTGTCTGGTTTAGCTGCTGGCTTAGGCTCAGTATCTGGTTTAGCTGCTGGCTTTGAGCCTGGGCTGTTGGCTGCAGCCTGAGTGACTGGGATAGCTGCTGATTTATCTCCCTGCCCTTCTTCTTCTGCTGCCCTACAGTATCTAGCAGTGTGCAATAATGCTCCTTAGGCTCATCCTGGTACTTCTCTTTCAGGTATTTCCCCACCTCAGCTGGGTTCAGTGGGAAGTCCCAGACTATGGGGTCAGAGAATTCCTTCAGGACTTGGCCCATATCCTCCCATTTCCCACAGCACTCAGGATTTTTCACTCCTGGGCCTACTCCTGGGTCAGGGGTCTCATCAGCCCCTCTAGAAATCCCAGCCCTCATTCTAGAGAAGCTGCAGGCTGTATAGAGGAAGCTTACAAGAAAGATTCTTTAACATTCAGGGGAAACTGAACACTCTCCAATAGCCATGTAACAGATTCCCAGGAGAAGAAGGAAAGGCTGAAAGGCCTCATCCCCTGCTCCTCCTCTAACAAACTGGGTGCAGAGCAAGGCACATGAGCTCATTAATGCTGCCAGCCCCAGAGCAGGGCCCCAGAGCCCCCGAGCCCGGTACCCACCACAGTGCTGCTCGTCCGAGGCGTCGGAGCAGTCGTTGATGCCGTCACAGTGTTTGCTGGTGGGGATGCAGGTGCCATTGGGGCACTGGAAGCCGTTGCACTTTTTCTCTGAAAGGCAGAATTGGGTGGGTGTTATGTGTTTTTCGGGGTTTTGTTGAAGCTGTTTTAATTAGCGGAAAAAAAAAAAGCCAGGGTTGCTGTGGTATTCACATGCCCTCTGAGGAGAGAGTGTTGTGAGACAAGTACAGAAGAAGGGAAACACAATTCTTATCTTGCTTGCTGTGCCTGTGTTGTGCTAAAGTAGAATGCAATATGGAGATGGTTTACCCAAAGTGAGGATGCTTTGCTCCCTTGGCCTACCAGGGCCAAGAAGTGTCTGTGTGTTGGATAGTATTAATTTATATAAATATTATATAAATAAAATAAATTATATAATTTGTATAAATATAATATTATATAAATGAAAGAATTATAATGTTATATGAATAAAATAATTTATAGAAATTCTATAAATAAAATACTGTATAAATAAAAGATTATATTATAGAAATAAAATAATTTATAGAAATTATAGAAATCAAATAATTTATATAAATTCTATAAATAAAATTATATATAAATAAAAGAATTCTATTATAGAAATCAAATAATTTATATAAATTCTATAAATAAAATAATATATAAATGAAAGAATTAAAGTATTATATAAATAAATTTATATAAATTATATAAATAAAATATTATGTAAATGAAAGAATTATGATATTGTATAAATAAATTATTTTTAATAAATTATATAAATAAAATATTAATTACTTTATCATACTATACACATCCCTTGGTGTGTATAGTATGATAAAGTAATTGATTTGCCTTCTGCTACCCACAGAGTCCTCCTCATCATCCTCTCCCCTTTGGTGGAGTCACCTTTGATTTACAATAGGTTTTCTCTGCACTGTGGCTGCTTTGGGAGGGGTGTGGGGCTCCCCCCGAGTTTGCCGCTGTTTTAGCTCAGTGGGTGTGCAGAAATCCCCCCCGGCCGTGGCAGAGCCCCCCTCACAGTCAGGCCCCGTTACCGCAGGTGCCAGGGTCCTCGTCAGAGCCGTCCTGGCAGTCGGCGTCGCCGTCGCACGCCCAGCGCTGCGGGATGCAGTGCCCGTTGTGGCACTGGAAGCTGGAGGCCTCGCAGGTGTGATAAACTGCTGGAACCAGAGCAAGGGGACACCTGAGAGCGGGCTGTCACCGTGTCCCTGCTGAGCTGAGAGTGCCAGGCCACCCAATCCCGCCCTGCTCCCTCCCCTGCCCCAGGATCTCCCACCAGGGGCCCAGCACAAGCAGCCACCCCATGGAGCCCAGGCAGGAGAACTCCTTGAGTCCCAGTTTCCCCGAGGTCTTCCCCTCTCTGTGCCATCCTTGCTCACGAGCCTGCTGTGCCTCAGGGATGGCTTTTGCAGGGTAGAGATGTCCCAAAGCTCTCCCCAAAGTCAGCAGCCTCTGTCCCTTTGATCTCAGCCCTTGGGGAGCGTGGGCAGAGGTGACAGCAGTGGCACCGTGCCAGAGATGGTGAGAAATGCCACCGAGATCAAGCAAGGCTTGTCAGAGCTGCAGAGTCCCCCGTGCAGAGCAGGACAGACTCAGAGAGAGCTTTTAATTAAGGCAAACAAGGCTCTTCTATGTTGCCAAAGCAAACAAGAAATACGATTCTCCCTGGGGGTTTTCCTTAGGCTCCTGTCAGGAAAATATCTGCCTGTGGGGTATCTGGGTTGCAGCCTGGTTTGTGTTGTCACTTCAGAGACAAATCCTGCTCCTCAAGCAGGAGAGCACTCAGAGTTATTGAGAAAAGCAGTGTTCAACTTAATTAAATGGCATGATCCTGAGTTTCAGGTTAGAGAGCGACATGCACTCACAGATATTTCCAAATAGTACAATCTGCTGCAGTAATATTCTATTAGGTATTCAGCATGAAATGTAATTATTTCAGATAAGAGCAATAATTGCAGCCCGGTGAAGTCAGACGGAATGTTCCTCAAATAATTGTGATCCTCTTAGATAATTCCAACTTGAGGCTTTACAAACCCGACACGCTTTTTGAAGTAGGTTCCTCTCCTGTAGTAATTCTCTCTGGAGAAACTCATACGAGAGATAAGTGATACCAATATAAATTAAACCTTCTTAGAAAGCCACACTCATGGAATACTAATGACCAGGATCAGCCCTGGGTGCTCCAGGCACAGCAAGTGCCACGGGGGTGAGCAAAGAGGAGCTCAAAGACCTGAAAGGGATCTCTTAAATCCTCCTGCCAGAGCCCCGGGACAGCAGCTGGTGCCACTCTCTGTCCCAAAGGCTCCAGGCTGCTGCCAGCATTCCCAGATCCTGGTCCCTGCAGGCTCCTCATGCCATGGAAAGCACTGCTTTTATCTTAAATATCCCATGGATGGCTTGATAAATACAACCTTGTGTCTTTTATCCTGAGATATCCCATGGATGGCTTGATAAATACAACCTTGTGTCTTTTATCCTGAGATATCCCATGGATGGCTTGATAAATACAACCTTGTGTCCTTCACTGACAGACTGGTGCTCTGCCTGCTCTGAGAAGTTTCTTCTTGTGCAAACACTGTGGTTTTTGGTTTGGTTGATAGTTTTGCTTGATTGTTTCTAGGGGAAAAGGCCAGTGCACTGCTATCTGTTGTTTTATCTGATGAGAAAAAGGCTCTGTGTGGGTGTGTTAACCTCCGGAGGCTGCTGAGGAACATCATCACTGTGGTGGTGAGGAGGGTGGAGTGCTGTGACTTTCCACTCCAAACACACAGTGAGGCTCACAGGTCTTGCTGCACAGGAGGCACAGGGTAGGAGCAAGGCTATTTCTGCCAGCCAGGCTGATTTAATACAAGTTGTAGGTAAAACCAAGAGTGGGACTTCTTCTCTGCGGGACTCCCTGCTTAGGGCACCCTCTTTAGGTTTCTGAGCCCGTGGAGCAACGAGCTGCCAGAGGAGGACTAGAACTGCCAAACCAAACTTCCCAAGCTAAACCTGCCTCTTCTTCACATCAACTAACTGTGGAGAAGCTGCAAAGAGTGTGCCTGTTCTCTGCACCTGATTAAAGGCAAGGAGACAGAGTGAAGGCTGTGAAATGCTGCCAGTGCCCACGAGCCTGGCTGCTGCCTCCCTGCAACACGGCAGCTCTTCTTGCAGGAGAGCTCTTTGGCTGCTCAGCAGCCACAAAACCACTTCCCATCCCACAGAGCTTTGCCTGTGGGTGCAATCTTGTAGGTAAAAAGCAAAAGTTGGGTCACTGTGCGAGCATCTCAGCTGCCAGCAAATTCCCAGTGAACCTGGGGGAAAGAAATCCTTGGATTTGGAGCATCACGTCACCCTAAGGTGCTCTAACAAGCAAGGAAACTGAGGCACAAGACACTGGCTCATGTCTCCCAGGCTGGAAATAAAAAGTAGAAGCAGCAGGAGGCTCTTGAGCAACACCTGAGCACTCACCAGTGCAGTTTGCTTCGTCAGACCAGTCCCTGCAGTCGTTATCCCCATCACACATCCAGGACAGACGGATGCACATCCCTGAGCTGCAGCTGAACTCATCATTCCTGCACTGGTGAGCTTCTGCAAACAAAATATTGAGCTTCAGGTCACAGGAATACCCAAGGAGCAGAGAGGAAAAGGTGGATAATAACGGCACAGAAATCTCCCAGCTGGAACACAGTGAGGGGAAGGACCAGCACATGGCCTTGCTCTCTTCTCCCGTCCCTCACTTCCCAGTACATGATGGTGCTGGATTCTTACACGTCCCTAATTCCCAAACACCCTGTAAATCCTGCTCCTGTCCCCCATTTCCCAGGCCCCAGTAAACGAGGAGGAGACAGCCTGGGCAAACAGGGGGATCTTCCCCTCCATCACCCCTGAGCAGCACAGAGAGCAATGGGGAGCAGCTGCCCACCCGTGCCCAGGGCAGGAGGGGCACTCACCACAGTGACTCTCATCGCTGTTGTCCCCACAGTCGTCCTCCAGGTCACATTTGTAGGACAGGGGGATGCAGGTCCCCGAGCCCTGGCAGCGGAACTGGGTCTCAGTGTCGCACACGGTGGTTGCTGATGGAGACAGGAGGAGGAGGAGGAGGAGGCAGTGGTTAGAAAATGGTTGCTGCTGCCTGAGGGTATGTACTGAGTGCAGGGCAGTGGAGGGACAGGGACAGAATCCTGCCAGCCCAGCCTGAATTCCTGCTCTTGTGTTTTAATGCCATTTTTAGGCACTCCGTGCAGAGCAGAGTGCACAGTGGTCAGTTTTCTGTCTGGGGACCAGGACTGAAACTCCTGATGTCCACTCCCAAGCCAGGGAGCAGGAAGCCAAGGCTGTGGAGCTGTGTGCTCCCCACAGAGGGACTGAAACCTCAGGTGCTGGGATGAGACAGGGCAGCCCAAGCAGGGGAGAAGCTGGCCATGAACATCCAAGGCAGCACCTCTGTGCAAAGCTGGTGACCTCTCTCCAAGAAATGGAGAGGTTTTCCCACACCTGGAGCCATTGAACTCAAACCTGGACTCTGCTGACTGGTACCTCAGCTTTGTCAGGGAAATAAATTCCTCATTGGCACAAAATGGGCATAAACAGCCTCTGTCCTGGTCCTCCAGTGATTCCTAACTTCAAACCCAGTCCTTTTTCCACAGTGCATTAATCCAAACCCTTCAGGCTGTGCAAATCTATGGAACATCTGCCCCTCCTGCACACATTGGCTGCTCCTAACTTTGCTCAGAAAGGTGACCTCCATCTTTAATGTGTGAACTTGATTTATTATCTCGACAAGAGGCCCGTGTCAGCACTGTCTGCTCTCTTTTCCTCACTGGCTGTGCCCTCAATTAACTTCAGAAGACAATTAGTGCAAGAGTTGGCATCAACCTCACCAAAATTTTAGACACTGATGCATCTGGTCAAGGGGACTGGGACAAAACCCATCCCAAATTTGCTTTGGAGTCACCAAGAGCTGAGTTACACCCCCAGAGAGCCTCTTGCTCTCCCTGACCTGTGAAAGGAGCGTGGAGCAGCAGCTGAGGTGCCACCAGAGCAGACCCCTGAGCCTGGCCAGGCCAATGCCACCAGGGCAGGACACTCACGGCAGTTCTTCTCGTCGCTCATGTCCCCGCAGTCATTGTCATTGTCACACTGCCAGATGCTGTTGATGCAGTTCCCATTGGAGCACCTGTACTGGTTGGGCAGGCACGTGTTCTCTGAGGCAGGAGGGACAGCAGAAACAAGCTGGCATGAGGCTGTGCCTCCAGAAATGGGCCAGAGGACAGGTGACACCGACCTCTCGTGATGGCAGAGCCACCTCAGCCCTGGGCAGCAGCAAGAGCAGGCAGGACCTCACCTCCCTTGATGCAGGAGCTCACCTTCCTTGATGCAGGTGTTGTTCTTCATGGTGTAGCCGTGGGGACAGTCACACCTGAGCTCCCCACTGGGCAGCACCGTGCTGGCCACCCCCTCGGGGCACTTGCAGCTGCGGCCGTTGTTGGACCTGGGCAGGCAGAGCAGGCTGCAGGGCTTGGTGATGCAGGCGTTCTGCCCTGGAGCAGGGCAGGAGGAAGGGGACAGCGTCAGGGCGAGGCACGGGAGCCCCAGTGTCACCTGCCAGCCCACCAAGGAGGGACAGGAGCCCCAGTGTCACCTTCTATCCCAGAACAGAGGCACGGGAGCCCCAGTGTCACCCGCCAGCCCAGGACACAGGCACAGGTGCCCCAGTGTCACCTGCCAGCCCACCATGGAGGCACAGGTATCCCAGTGTCACCTGCCAGCCCACCATGGAGGGACAGGAGCCCCAATGTCACCTTCTATCCCAGAATAGAGGCACAGGAGCCCCAGTGTCACCTGCCAGCCCACCATGGAGGGACGGGAGCCCCAGTGTCACCTGCCAGCCCAAAACAGAGGCATGGGAATCCCAGTGTCACCTGCCAGCCCACCATGGAGGCACAGGAGCCCCAGTGTCACCTTCTGTCCCAGAATAGAGGCCCAGGAGTCCTGGTGTCACCTGCCAGCCCAGGACACGGGCACGGGAGCCCCAGTGTCACCTGCTTTGGGTTCAGACCCCCCCAGCAGCCAGCTCTGCAAGGCTGAGTGCTGAGGTCACCCCTAGGAATGCCCAGAGCCATCTCCAGGGAGTTTGAGGGTCTTTAAGGGGGAAAGATTGGCCTTTAAGGGACACAACTCATCCCAGTGGCTTTGGAGGTCTATCAAAGGGTGTCAGTTACACCCTCAGAGTCTAGAGCCCTTCAGTGGTCTGGTACCCATCTGGAAATGGGTATGAACAGCCCACGGGGGTCAGCACTGCCTTGGCACAATGCAGGCAGACATTAGAGGAGAGCAAAGTTGGTGCAGCCCTGAGATCCTGTGGTTTTTGGCCTGTACAACTCTTTGATGGAAAAGCCAGGATCTGACACAAACCATGAGGTGCCACCACAGCCGAGTGCCCTATGAGCTCTCTCTCCTGGCAGCCAAAAGCACAATATACCCCTGATGAAACTCATTCCTGAAAGCCTCAAGCCCTGCAGGAATGGGTGGTCAGGAAATGCAAGCCAGGATGGCCCAGTGGAAATGGGGGATGAACACATTCCTAAACCCCAGGAGGATCATCTGCATCGTTACCTGTTGTCTTTCCTCTGTAAAAGATTTTCATATCCATGATCCCATTCAGTCGGCCGACCAAGATCTCCATCCTGGAGCCGCTGGTTTTGGATGCTCTGAAAATACTCAGCTGTGACCAGTCATTCCAGTAGATTTCATTCTGAAACACAGGCTTGGCTCTCAGTGTGAGCAGAGGCACCTCCAGGGCCGTGCTCACCGGTGCTACCTGCACTCATCACCCTAAACACTGGAAAAGAGAGAGTGAAAAGTGTCCCCAGCCCACAGGGGAGAGGAAGAGGAAGGCCTGAGGTGGGATTTGAGCAGGAATGAGAGTGACAGAGTGATCTGCTGAGTGGCAAACATTGCAGGGCAGCTGCTTGGGAACATTGGGCCTGGATTGGGCTGCACTTGCCTGCTGGTTTCAGGGATCTGTGGGAACGTTTCAGGGAAGCAGACAGAGAGAGAAAGTGTGCTCCAAACCACATCCCTATCCTCCAAATTCAGGGATCTGTGGGAATGTTTCAGGGAAGCAGACAGAGAGAGACAGTGTCATGCCTGCTCCACACCATATCCCCATCCTTCAAATTCAGGGATCTGTGGGAATGTTTCAGGGAAGCAGACAGAGAGACAAAGGGCTGCTCCAAATCACATCCCTATCCTCAAATTCAGGGATCTGTGGGAATGTTTCAGGGAAGCAGACAGAGACAAAGGGTGCTCCAAATCACATCCCTATCCTCCAAATTCAGTGTGCCCTGTGCTCCTCCAGCACCAGCCTCAGAGCCTGCATGCTACGGAAAAAAATGACAACGGGGAAAACAAACCTTAAATACAGCAATGGCATAGGGGTGAGGGAGGCTGTCCAGGATCACAGATCTCTGCATGCCATTGAAATCCACCCTCTCGATCCTGTCCATGTAGGCTTCAGTCCAGTAGATCCAGTGCTCATCCACAGAGATGCCGTTGGGCCAGCGCACGCCCTCCGAGACGATGCACCCGGCCAGAGACCCGTCCATGTCACTCCTGTAGATGCCAGCCCTGGAGTCCCCCCAGTCTGTCCAGAACATCAACCTGGCAGCAGGCAGAGAGGTTACTCCAAACCCACACAGAGCGTGTGTCACAGACATCTTTTATGAAAAATTCCTTTTCCGTAGGATTTTTCCTCCTGAGAAGCTGAGAGGCCTCAGGAACAAAATGTAACCAATGGTTATCTGCTGCTGTGGAATGCAACAGGTGCAGCTGGGATTGGGCTCATGTGGTTGTTTCTAATTAATGACCAATCACAGCCCAGCTGGCTCGGACAGAGAGTCTGAGCCACAAACCTTTGTTATTGATTCTTTCCTATTCTATTCTTAGCCGGCCTTCTGAGGAAATCCTTTCTTTTATTCTTTTAGTATACTTTTAATATAATATATATCATAAAATAATAAATCAAGCCTTCTGAAACATGGAGTCAGGTCCTTGTCTCTTCCCTCAACCTGAGAGCCCTGTGAACACGGTCACAGCAGCTCATCAAAAGGATTGGGGTTAGGAGAGGCAGAGGGGGGAATGCTCCACATTCCGTGCCCCTTGCTCGACATGCCTTTGAACAGGGAGCTCTGCAATTCTAATGAACGCCACCAGCAGCAGATTTATGAGCAGCACAGCAGCTTTTGAGCTGCAGGCTCTGTGGTGGGAGTGCAGCTGCAGGTTACCTTGCCATGAACTGCTTTGGTTTGTCAGAGCTTACATTCGTAGCCGAGGCCAAACCCCAAAAAGATGTAGCTCAGATTTGGCTCTTGAATTCGAACACAGCTCAGTTTCTCACGCATCACTGCAGCTTCCCCCACTGACCAGACCAGTTTTGCAGGCAGGAAAAGTTATTTACCAATGGATATGTATGGGCAGGAAGGAATTAACAGTTGGTGATCTGTGCTCTGAGGGAGCTGGTGCCTTAGTTGGGGATGCAGTGGTGACAGTGGGCTCCACAGGGCAGGACTGTGCTGTGCCTGTCCCCAGTTTCACCTCACCGAGCTGTCCTCCCTGAGGAGGAAGTGAAGGAGCAGCAGTTTTCCTTGGGAATAGCAGGGAAATACTTGTGATGTTTCCTTTCTTACCCATCTCGAGGAACCAGAGCCAGGGCTCTGGGTCGCTCCAGTATCGAGGAGTTGAGGACAGTCAGTCTCAGGTCTCCATCCGGATTGGCAACCTAGACCCAAAACCAAAGCCAGGACAGGTGTGTTTGCTACTGGCACTGCTTGAAGTGACACAGAATCTGTGGCAGGCAGTTAACTGCTCCTTAATAAAATATGCACTGCCACGGGTGGGCAGAGCTGTACCTCGATTTTGGGAATCCCAGCGTTGACCCAGTAGAGCAGCTGGCTGAGAGGCTCAAAAGCCAAAGCTTCCACTGTTTCCAACCCAGTGCTTATGATTATTTCCTGCCCAGAGCTGCCGTTGAGACAGAGACGCTGGGGAAAAGCATAAAAATAATCAGAATAAAAGACGAGGAACTGCCTGAATCCTGAAAGGTCAGGGGACAGCAGCTCGGAGGGGAGGAGCACCAGGACAAACATTTGCATTTCAGGGTGTGGATGCAACACCCCGGTGGCAAGGGGGTGATGCATCCCTGCTCCCAGCTCACCTGGATGATGTCCAGAGTGACATCAGCCCAGTAGAGGCAGTTGTGCTCGTAGTCAAAATCCAGGGCCACAGCACCCCTGAGCCCGGCCAGGGGCAGCTCCTCGCTGACACCCGAGGCCAGGTCGTATCGGTGGATGGAGTATCGGGTGGCGTACAGGATGAACTCGTTCTCCTCTGCAACAACAATGCCTGATTTAGTGGCTGTTTTTTGGCTACTCGAGGGGCAAAAGAAAGAAAATAGCAGGTGTTTTTCACCCCTGGTTTGGCACCTCGGGGAGGGAAAGAGCTTTTGTCTCAGTGGGATTAGGTTAATGGGAATGTGGTAATGGCCTCACATGGGGCTGGGCACACACTCTGGGCATTGTCTGGTCCAGGAGGAGGAGGAGGAGGAAGCACAGAACCTGCCCCGACCCCTTTCGTGCTGCCAATAAGAAACAAAATACTGATCACAGACATCTTTTATGAAAAATTCCTTCCCTTAGGATTTTTCCTCCTGAGAAGCTGAGAGGCCTCAGGAACAAAATGCAAACAATGGTTATCTGCTGCTGTGGAATGCAACAGGTGGCATCTGGGATTGGGCTCATGTGGTTGTTTCTAATCAATGGCCAATCACAGCCCAGCTGGCTCGGACAGAGTCAGAGCCACAAGCCTTTGTTATTGATTCTTTCTTATTCTATTCTTAGCCAGCCTTCTGAGGAAATCCTTTCTTCTATTCTTTTAGTATACTTTTAATATAATATATATCATAAAATAATAAATCAAGCCTTCTGAAACATGGAGTCAGATCCTCGTCTCTTCCCTCATCCTCAGACCCCTGTGAACATGGTCACAGATCTCCTCTTCCTTAAAAATCCCCAACATTAAAAAGAGTGGGAGTGATGCAACTCTGCAAGTCCTCAGGGACACTGGCCCAGGAAATATCCCAGAGTGGGTTTTGTTTCCCAGTGGAGCCGAATCCAGGTAATGGGATCCTGGTCCAGGACAAAGTCTCCTGGGCATTATCCCACCACCAGTCAAGCCCAATAATGCTATTAATGAGTAGAGCTAATGTCAGTAAGTAACTCTGGCTGTGCATCCCTAATGAGATTATAGGGAGATATGAAACAGATCCTGTACATGAAAGTGTTACCATGGAGCGAGCCAGCACGGATCCCCAGCCCATCTCTGGGAACACAGCACTTCAAAGGCCAGCCCGTGGGGACAGCAGGTTTACTTTGCAATCAGCAGGGCCCTTCTCAGCATGCCCAACACAGCTCTCCAAATAGCTCAAGAGGGCTCAGAGGAGTGAAGAACGTGTCAGGAGTAAAGCTGAGTGCAGAGCTGGCAGGAGTCCCAGCGCAGGGGATGCTTCCCGTGCTGTTCCACACCTGGAATATCTTTTGCACGCTGAAAAATTTTAGGGCAGTGCAGAGGAGCCTGCTGCTGGTGGGTCTGGCTGCTCTGCTCAGCTCCCCAGCCCTTCCACGAGCCCCTGCCCTGCCTGAGGCTCTGGAGCTGCAGCAAGCAGCAACGCTGATCACGCAGCTCGTGACGGCAGATTAAATTAAAGCTCTAATGAGCAGAATGCAAATAACTCTGGCAGCACAGGAGCACAGCACTGCTACAGTGCCTTGTACGTTCCAGAGGAGAAAATGAGGATGGGGAGGGTGAATTCTGGCAGGCAGAGGTGTGAGGGATGAAGGCCTGCCCTGGTATGGCCTCAAAGGGCCATGGTTCAGCTGCACACGGTGGCTGTCTCAGAGTGGGACCTTCCTGTAGCCATGATATTTTATGAAAATTCCTTTCCTTAGGATTTTTCCTCCTGAGAAGCTGAGAGGCCTCAGGAACAAAATGCAAACAATGGTTATCTGCTGCTGTGGAATGCAACAGGTGCATCTGGGATTGGCCTCATGTGGTTGTTTCTAATTAATGGCCAATC
This sequence comes from Molothrus ater, assembly GCF_012460135.2. Taxonomy (NCBI): domain Eukaryota; kingdom Metazoa; phylum Chordata; class Aves; order Passeriformes; family Icteridae; genus Molothrus; species Molothrus ater. The sequence continues at coordinate 5,257,623 of NC_050499.2, forward strand.
ACAGCCCAGCTGGCTCGGACTCTCTGTCTGAGCCCCAAGCTTTTGTTATTCATTCTTTCTTATTCTATTGTTAGCTAGCCTTCTGATGAAATCCTTTCTTCTATTCTTTTAGTATAGTTTTAACATAATATATATCATAAAATAATAAATCAGTCTTCTGAAACATGGAGTCAGATCCTCATCTCTTCCCTCATCCTCGGACCCTGTGACACAGTCACACCTTCCCAAGGGGACCTTCCCAAGGATGGGGGTATCTTTGATCTAATTCCTGTCTTTCTGGCTGGGTTCAAGCCAGCTGCAGCAAGGACATGAGCAGGGTGCAGGGGCTCCTGCTTGCAGCCTGCCCCTGAGGGCTCTGCACTGTGGGCAGCCACTGCTCCTGAGCAGGACCCTCAGAAGCTCCGGCCACGGGACAGGAGAGGGCGATTTGTAACCCACCCAGGCTCCTGTGTCACAGGTTTTGTCTGAGAGCCCTCTGGGACTCTGTGCCTGGTCCCTGAGGCACCAGCCAAAGGTTTTATGAATGGGGCCCTTGTGCCCAGAGCGGCTCCTGGTGCTCACACTCACCCGCCAGCGGGCACGGCACCAGCTCCCCCTCCAGCCGCGACTCGACGTCTCCACCCGTGCAAGTGTCCCCAGAGATCTTCCTGTAGCTGCAACACACAGAGCCGGGCAGTTTATTCCATGGAGAAAAAAAAAACTGTGAACAAACCACCCTGTGCAGCCAGAATAAGCTGTGGTGTTTAATTGCCATGTATGTGCTAACATGCCGTTTGTTTGCTGCCACTCTCGTGGGTGTTGTGGTTGTTTGGGGTTTTTTAAATCGCCAGTAAGATAAATTCCAGCACTTGGAATATCAGGTTGCCCTCCCAAGCACAGCACATACCCTCGAGTCTTCCTGTAGGTTGAGCCAACAGGGCAAGGGACTGGTGGGTCATAGGGCTTGCCAGCAAACTCAGGGTCAGGGACACAAACTTCTAAGGACAAGTCATCGCTCAGCTTGAAGCCAAAATCACTGCAAGGAGAAGAAAGACATAGGGAGGGACAGGGAAAAGCAAAAAATGCAGCCACGCTATACCATGAGTCTATTTTTGCATAGAACTTTTAAGAACCCAAAGTGACCCTTCATTCATTATCAGTATTTAGCTGCACAGAACATCTCCCAGCCAGGCAGGCTGTTTCAAGAACACTTTGCAAATCAGCTCTGCCGTGGCTGGGCAGGCTGGGGAAGGTGAGGCAGAGCTGAGGCAGTTGCTCTGCAAAGCTGGCTGCAAGCCCCAGTGCTGCTGCTGAGCTGGCTCGGGTCACTGCTCTGTCTCTTGGCTGGTCCTGCTGGCAAAAGGGGAGTTACAGTGTGGCTGTTCTTTGGAAAATGCTGTGGGGGAGAGAGGTTTTGTCAGTGGCATTCTGTAGGGAGCCCAGGGCTGATTTCTGAGGCAGGCTCGCATCAGCCCTGCTCTCAGTCTGCTTGTGCTGAGCCAGACTTGGTCTCAGCATCAGACAGGAGCAGCCTGGTGTGAGCTCCACTGAAAGCCCAGGCCCTCAAAAGCAGTTTCCTTTCTAACCCCAAACCTTTACATCAGTTTGCCAGAGAGTGTTTCCTGATCCTGAAAGCAGTGTCAGGATTGTGGGAATTGCAGTCAAAGGGCAATAGCAGGGCCAGCTGCACCCCTGTGGCTACAGAATCACAAAGATTTTTAGTGGGTCTCTGTCTGTGATGGGAAATTACCCATTCTCCTTCGGAAGGTGATGGATTAACAATACTTCCCTTTTCCGTGGAACCTTTCAGAGGCTCCCAAAAGGCTCTAAAGACATTAATTAAGTCTCATGCCCTGTTATTAATGAAAGGTTGTTTTCAGTCTGTTTAGTTTCCTCTCTGCTATAAAATGAAGCAGGGACATTCCGAGCTACATAAATTGGATGTTTGCTCACTCAGAGCGATTGGTCACAGATACTTATCTTGGATTTACAATCCAGACTAGAAGAAATTAATTGGTATTTTACCATTCAAAGTCCTCCCTCGTACAAGAGCAGTTGGAGACCATGACAGGCCTGTCAAAGTCTTCCCCATTGAAGCAGGTTGCATGAGGAGTCCTCCTTTTGAAAACGGTTTTATGCCCCAGCAAACACTCATTGCCTCGCTCATCCGAGGGTGACCACAGCTTGTAGTCATTCTCTGTGCAAGGGACCCCTGAGAGGAGAAACAAGGTTGGGGTGCAGAAAAGTGCAGGATTTACAGTGCTCCAGGTTTAAAGACAGGGAGATGCTGATGTCCCTGGGTACCCAGGAGTGCCAGGCGTGCTGGCATCCAGCCCCACACCACAGGAATGCCTCTTGTCCCAGGCAACCACTGAGAGAACAAGAGGACACAGCCTTAAGCTGTGCCAGGGGAAGTTTAGGTTGGACATCAGGGAAAAATTCTTCACTGAAAGAGGGATTGGGCACTGGAATCACCTGACCAGGGAAGAGATGGAGTCACCATCCCTGGAGGTGTTTAAAACAAGCCTGAACGTGGCACTCCTGCCATGGTTTAATTGATGAGGATGTGTTGGGTCTTTTCCAACTAAAAGTCTTTTCCCACCTAGTTCATTCTGTGATTCTCTCCCCTCTCCAGCGGCACAAAACCTCCCCCAAAAAGCAAGGGAAGGGAAGGGAAGGCTCCAGCTGGGAGCGTGCGGCAGCACACGGTGACAGGAGGGAACAGGCAGCTCCGTGGCAGTGACAGGGAATCTGAATGAACTCGTTCTGGTTACCAAACAGAACTGTTCCCAACAAAATGTCAAGGGAATCGGTGATAAATTTTAGTCAAGCAAATTCCTCTGCTGGGTTTAACTGCGCTTTGATTAAAATGCTGCCTCGCAATCAAAGCTGAAATGGGTTATAAAACATTCATAGGCACAAGCCTTCAGAAGGATTTTTTTTTTTTTCTCTTTTCCTTTTCAACAAATTCCTCAGTGAGGAGGGAAGGAATACAGGGAGAGCACAGGACTGCCTCCAGCAGCTGTGTCCACATGGACATGAGACACTTGGGACAGGGCATGAGGAGATGCCCTCCCTCCAACCTGCAGAGCCACCCCAGAGATGGCTCTGCCACCCATCCCCTTACCCAGCACGTCAGTGGTGTTGATCTGCAGGATCAGCCAGCTGTGGCCATTCTCCTTGTAGGAGCCAAAGATGGTGAATATGGTGCTCTTCTCGCCAGGCTCGGTCAGGAGCCCGTACACAAACACCGGCTTCTCCGAGAACGTGAACACTTTCCAGGTTTCCCCTTCGTTTGTGCTGTACCTGCACAAAAAAGGAGATTGGGAGAGGTGCCAGGGGCATGTCCTGCTGCAGGGCACTCTCTGCCATGGCCAGCCAAGCAGCAGAGCAGTCCCTGTGCCCTGACACTCACTTGAGCTGGTCGGTCTCGGTGCCTTGGGCGATGGCCACCAGAATTCCACCGTGGTCACCCCAGGTGTAGTAGTGGGGTCCAGACAGTGCCTGGAAGAGAGACAGTGCTGAGGGGTGATCAGAGCTCTGCTGAGTCAAGGGAAATGGCTTGGTCAGAAACTCTGCCTGAGCCAAGCTAATGCTTCAGCCTGGGCCAAATCAAGTATCTGGAGGCACCAGAGATTCAAGTGTTTATGGGACACCATCTGCAGATGAGAATAGCCAGCCCATTTCCCACAAGAGATGTGTGTAAAAGGTGCCCTGAGCCCTGGACTCTGCTCCTCCTGTGCTCTGTGCAGGGAAAGAATCAGTGGAAGAAGCACCATGACACAGAACCAGAGTCCATCACTCCTCCTCTCATTTGTCACCTCTGTGAGGCTTTCCTGACACCCAGCAGTGACTTGTGGCCGTCCCAGGACTGCAGAGAAGTTGGCCCTCAGGCTGTGGAAGGTCTTGTGAATGTTCAGAGAGAAGTGGGGCCATGGCATGCAGAAACAAGCCCTGGAGACAATTCATCCATGGCAAGAAGCTTGGATCTCACGCTCACCTACACCTCCAGCACACAATCAGCTTTGCTTTCCCATCCAGGGAGCCCAGAGCACCTTGGGATGAAAACAGGGAGTGTGTCCGTGCCAGACCCTGCTCACAGGACGTGCTGCCACACTTGGGGACATTCAGGGCTCTGAATGCATTGTTCCTTTCTTCTCTGGGCTGTGAAATCACCCCTGTGATCTGCAGAGCCTCCCAGCCAAAGCTGAGCAGGAGGAGCTGTGGTGCTGCTTCTCAGCTGCACTGCTGGGTCATTCTGCACCTCTGCTCATGATACAAACATCAGTCAGGAGCTCTGGATCAACGCTTCCTCAGAATGTTTTAACTGCACTCCAAGGCAGACCTGTGGAGCTTGGCACCTGAGAGTCTCTGGTTTTGGATACCCTGTCCCATCTGTCAGCTCCTGCCTGGCTGCAGGGTCCCCACAGCTGCTCTCCAGCTGGGTTTTGGAGCCAGGAGCAGCCTCTGAACCACCTTTGGCATCAGCCAGACCGGTGGCGTGTCCCCAGCCCCAGTGCAGCTGCCCAGACCTCACGCCGACCGCGCAGCACTCGCAGGGGGAGAGGAGGCTGCTCAGCTCCCAGGATTAAATGGCTTGCAGATGTTGGAATACCACATTGCACTGGCTGCACAGTGCACAGGCACACCACAAACACTGCCACAGACCAGAACATCCACTCAGTAAACAGCAGCACACTCCCCATAAACCGAGGGCAGCTCCCATTTCTCTGGAAGGAGCCAGAGCCTCTCCAGACTCTCTCACACACCAAGTCCTGGCTGTCAGTCCCACCTCAAAGACACCAAATGCTGAGGAAAAGTCCTGCCAGGTGTAAAGGAAGAACAGAGGAGAAGCTCTCCTGTGTCTGAATCCACCATCCACACCAGAGGCTCCTCTCCAACCAACCCACACCTGGTCCTTCATCTAAAAACCTTTTTCCCTCGTTTTAAGGCATTGAGCACCTTCCAGCTCTTGTATTCATATGAAATCACCTTTAATGTAACTCATTTATACTGCTGCCAAAATTCTTTCTGTTCCCCCACCACTCTGGCTGATCTGGCAGGGGTAAGAGCAGCCTTACCTCTCTCCACCTTGCTCCAGCGCTGCTCGAGATATAAACATTGGTTTTCCTTGCCATGTTCTTGCCAACGGAGCCTGGGAGAATGGGAGAAATCATCCTTCTTGTGGAATGCAAAGTGATTGCTTAAAAGGAAGCCAGACACCTCCAAACTATTTTTATCTGTGATTGAGGAGATGATTTTTCACACTATAAATTAATCCCTTCAAAAGCAAATATTTCAAGGACTATTTCAAGTTTTCAAAGCAGATGGGGGAAAAACCCATGGCTACAAATATGATTAAACAAAATGTGTGCTTTCTTCAGTAACAGAGCGAGACAAACAGGAATTTCTGAATCTTAAAGAAGCCCTTCACGAGGATCAGGAAAGAGGATCAGAACAGAGCAGGTTTCTCACATCACTGTGCTGCAGTGAAATGTTCCCTCTGTAATTACTGTATGGGGACTGCAGCAGGGAAAGGACAGCAAAATGCACCATTTAATTGCATTTTATAACCTGCTTGTACAAACTAAATACTGCCTGGCAACAGCACCCCCCAAGCCAAGGGAAAAGCAGTACCAGTGGCAATGATCAGTCCTGGTGCCGACTCCTTGGAGAGAATGGGCATCCTGCGCAGCTGGAAATTCAGCAGCTGGCTCAGGCGCTGGGCCAGGTGGAGAGAGCAGCCCTGGGACAACTGGGAAAGCAGGACAGTGGATTAACACCCACCCCTCATGCTGTCTAATGCAGCCCTCTCTGCTTGGAAAGGCCAGGAGGGACTCCCTCGAGGTGGCGTTGCTGTTTCAACCTCTTTTCGTAGAGTGAAAACACCTCCAATATCACCAAGCCCACCACTAATAAATCCCCAAATGCCACTTTTGGGGCTCTTCTCCTTGTTCCACCACACCATGGTACCTTGCAGTCAGTGTGCTCCCCATCATGGGTCTGTGTGGGGGCTGGAGCAGCTCCCAGGTGCCGCCCTTGTTGAAGGTGATGATGGAGCACATGTTCTCCAAGATCACCAAACCCCTCATTAATAAACCACAGCCCCAAATGCCACTTTTGGGGGTCTTCTCCTTGTCCCACCACACCATGGTACCTTGCAGTCAGTGTGCTCCCCATCATGGGTCTGTGGGGGGGCTGGAGCAGCTCCCAGGTGCCGCCCTTGTTGAAGGTGATGACGGAGCGCATGTTCTCCCAGATCACTGAGCCCATCCCTAATAAACCACATCCCCAAATGCCACTTTTGGGGGTCTTCTCCCCGTCCCAGAGCCCTGTGGTACCTGGCAGTCGATGTGTTCCCCGTAATGGGTCTGTGTGGGGGGCTGGAGCAGCTCCCAGGTGCCGCCCTTGTCGAAGGTGATGACGGAGCGCATGTTCTCCTCGCTGAAGGAGCCGTTGATCAGCGTGGCGATGTAGACGCCCCGCACGCCTTCCACGCGGTGGAAATCTGCGAAGGGCTCGTTGGCAAAGTACCTGTGGGGTGGGGGGAATGGAAATTGAAGCCCTTCCCATAAGTCTGGGGATGTGGAGTATTGGCAGGCAAAGGTAAGGTGCTGATGTGGCAGAGCCAAAAATCGCGGATTTTGGTCGACGATGTTCTCATTTGCCATGGGGTGAGTCCTTATGGAAAATCACAAATCCTCTGAACAGAGAGAGACAGCTCTCTCCCAGGACTTTCCTGGGAAGCTCTGAGAAAGCTCAGAGAAAAGAATGAGAAACAATTCTTATCTCCACTTGCTGCACCTGTTGTTGTCCACATGTGGAATGGGTTATGGAGATTTGTTCACCAAAGGGTGGTTTCCTAATTGGACACTGGATGGTGTTTGGATGGATTGACCAATTAAGTAAAACTGTATTGGACTGAAAGGGTAATGAGCTTCTTAATAAGTATAGTAGAGTATTATATAGTATAATAGAATAGAACAATAGAATATAGAATATAATAGAATAATATAATATAGTATAATAGAATATTTTACTATAGTGTATAGTATAGTATAAAATAGTAGAATATAGTATAATATAGTATAAAATAGTAATATAGTGTAGAATAATATAACAAAATAAAATTATAGTAAAATTATAGTAAAATAAAATTATAGTAAAATTATAGTAATATAGTATAATAGATTGCAGCCTTCTGCAATCATGGAGCCAATGCTAATTATTCCCCGTTCAGGAGACCATTGCTATGATAAGTCCTGTCTTACCTGACCAAGGTGTCGCTGCCAGCCCCCCCTGGGCTGTAGTAGAGCACATTTTCTAGAGACAGGGAGAACTTCAGGCCCTCAGCCTCCGAGATGTAGAGGTTGGTGCGGTTGTTGTCGTGGCTGACACACACAAACACCTGGTCCTCTGAGGCATCAGCAATGTAATATTCCTTTGGGACACAAGGAACAGACTCTGTGTGTGTGTGTGCGCACAGGCTGGTTTGGATTTCCTCTTATCTTGCCTCCACTTTTTTGTATTTTTTTCCACTCAGCAGGTGGAAAATCTCCACTTTGCTTTTTCTGTTGTGTTCCCCCCACAGTGATTCCCACCCTCTGCCCTGCAAAGCCCCCTGGAGCAGCATTGGTCACCAAGCCCCATGTCTGCTGGGTCTCTGGACCCCCCTGAGGCTGGGAGTGCACCCCACTGCCCTGCCAAGCACCAAAATTTGCTTCTCACGCCCTCCTTCGTCCCCACCAGCCTGGGGACACCACGGCATGTTTGGTTCATGCATCAGGGACTCTTTGCAAGCCCTGGCGGTGCCCTGGGCTTCCTCAGCCTGCAAGAATTGGGTGCTCCAGGTCATGCCAGTGCACCCCATGCCATGGGAAGAGGCAAAGTCCCCAAAAGCAGAGTCAGAGGGGTAGGATCAGCCCCTCTCTGGTATCTGAGCTTCACTGCCAGCCCCATCCCCAGTGACTGTCCAGGTGCCATCGTGTAAGATCATCCAAATGTGAGCCTTTGCTCTGCCACCCCTCCAGCAGGGTCATACGAGGTCCTTTCCATCTCCTGCAGCATCTGGAGCTGCTGCTGGCACCGCAGGGTGTCCTTGGCAAGGCAGGGAGCTGGGAAGCTGCTCGGGAAGCACCACTTACCTTAATTGGATGCTTGGTAACGAACTGTGCCACCCGCATGGGCTTGCGGTTGAAGGAGACCCAGAGCTGGACCGAGGGGGGCTGTGAGCTGCCGAGCAAACGCTGTGCAGAGCACAGGGACACGTTAGGAGGGGCTCTCACCCCTAAAAACCACCCTCACCTCCACTGGGATCCCCCAGTGCCTTCCCCCTCCCTGCACGTGGGCAAAGCATGGCAGCAGCGCGATGCTGGGAGCAGTGATCCCCACCCAGGGTTTAAATTGCCACAGCCAGGGCTCAGCAAGGAGACAAACTGTCCTTCCTGGTCAGTCAGGTGGGGGTAAGGAGGCTGGGTTTAATGCCTCCTTTCTCCTCAGAGCACACTGACCTCTCCTTCCTATTTTTACCTGATTTGCGCAAAACGAAAGGCACCAGTGTGAAGCTGAGAAAGTAAAAAAGCTGGGGGCAACCCTATTTCATACAGGATGCCAATGGCGAGGACCTAAACCCAGATCTAGGCTCCAAAAATAAGCGGCCTGGTTTTTGGTTTGTTTTTTTTTTCTTTTTTTTTTTTTTTCCCCCATCCTCTGTATCACTAAGCAACCGTGCCTCCCACGGAAAGGAGCAGAAGTCAGAGCCCTGGGCGCCGCTGCCACCCAGCCTGTCCTTCCCCCAGCACCGCCCCTGCTGCAGCCAGGCTTGGAGGAAAGCGCCTCATTCCAGACTGGGGATGTGACTCCCAAATGAGGGGTTTGCAGCCAGCCTCCCTCTGTCTCGGTGTTTCCCAGCAGAGCTTGCTGTGGGGTGGAATATGGGTGATTTTATTGGTGTTTAGTCATTACAGCTGCAGGAGGAAGCAGGGAGTGCTGCCCGCTGGCCCCTGAGTGCTCCAGAAGCAGGAAAAGCTCCAAAGCACGCCTAAATGGTGCCCAAACTCTCCTCATGCTTTCAGAATGCTGTCCCTCGGCTCAGTGGCTTCCCTGCAGAGACACAAACCACCCCCAGTGTTTCACCCCACACCAGCACCGAGCCCTCGATAAAATCTCCTGCAAACCACAGAGCAGGCACAGCGCCAAGGGGATGGGCCCGGGAGTTACAGGCTGTACTACCTGCAAGGGAGACTTCTGAGAAACTGAACTTGCTCTGCAAATGTTCCCTGCCTCTGTCAGACACCTGCTGTGCCCGCTCAGGGGGCCGGAGGTGACACAGCTGTCACTGACTGCCTAGGAAACCCTCCCTGGTTCTGCCAGCAGCCACCCCTAAATAAAGAGTTCCTTCTTAAAACACTCGATGGTAGCTGCAGGGGAGAAATGCATCTTCTGAAAAGAAAGCTGCTCTTTGCATTCTAGAAGGATCAGGACTTTATCCCTCTGATGCTGTTTCTGATCTAGAAAGGCCTGGCCCTCAGAGGAAGCACTGACACTTTCTTGCTTTCTTTCAGGTTTGTTCGAATTTGGCCAAGAACTGTAAAAAGCACAGAGAGGCTCTGGCTGCAGAGGGACCAAAAGATCACTTTTGCTCACCCACATCCTCTTTTCTTAGGCAAGCAGACTGAAAATGCAGCTTTCTTTCCAGGCTGGAGCACATTAGGCTGCTTGGAGCTGGTCCACATTTGACGGTAATCTCCTCTGACAAGCGGCCTCCTTTAACCACCGAGCCACATCCCCCTTCCCCTGCCACCCCCACCCCGATGTCCTTCCCAGCCATCCTCTGGTTTTTCCCTGCTCCCAGCCCTCTGCAGGGCTGACCTACTTCTGCCCAGCCTGCCCGAGGCAGGGGCAGGGAAACACCACGGGGAGAGCAGCACGGGCAGCCGCTGCTGTGAGCCCACAGGGGGTGGCAGCTGCTGGCGGGCTGGGTGACACCTCTGTGACAAGCCAGCCAGCTCTGAAGGCCGTGAGGTGCAGCAGAGAGCAGCACCAGCCCTGGCAGATGCTCCTGCCCGCTGTGGTTCTGCGCCACATCCACCCTCGGCAGCGAACTCCTCGCACACCACTCACCACAGACTTGGTTGCAAACATGTATTTGTCCCTGAGCTGGAAATCTTGCACATCCTCCAGGATGATGTCCTTGTTCTCCCGGCTCTGGAAGAAGTCTGTGCTGCGGATGACGGTCGAGGCCCCCGAGGGCTCGTGCCGCTCGATGTACACCGTGCTGGGCTTGTCGTAGGGCTCAACCCCCCTGCGGGCACAGGGGACACGGTGCCATGGGAGAACAGGGCAGCAGGAGCAAGGAGATGGGGCAGGGGGAATGGAAAACACCCCTGGAGCAAGGAGATGGGGCAGGGGGAATGGGAAACACCCCCGGAGCAAGGAGATGGGGCAGGGGGAATGGGAAACACCCCTGGAGCAAGGAGATGGGGCAGGGGGAATGGGAAACACCCCTGGAGCAAGGAGATGGGGCAGGGGGAATGGGAAACACCCCCGGAGCAAGGAGATGGGGCAGGGGGAATGGGAAACACCCCCGGAGCAAGGAGATGGGGCAGGGGGAATGGGAAACACCCCTGGAGCAAGGAGATGGGGCAGGGGGAATGGGAAACACCCCTGGAGCAAGGAGATGGGGCAGGGGGAATGGGAAACACCCTTGTGTCACAGACATCTTTTATGAAAAATCCTTTCCTTAGGATTTTTTTCCTCCTGAGAAGCTGAGAGGCCTCAGGAACAAAATGCAAACAATGGTTATCTGCTGCTGTGGAATGCAACAGGTGCATCTGGGATTGGCCTCATGTGGTTGTTTCTAATTAATGGCCAATCACAGCCCAGCTGGTTCGGACTCTGTCGGAGCCACAAGCCTTTGTTATCATTCTTTGCTATTCTATTCTTAGCCAGCCTTCTGAGGAAATCCTTTCTTCTATTCTTTTAGTATAGTTTTAATGTAATATATATCATAAAATAATAAATCAAGCCTTCTAAAACATGGAGTCAGATCCTCGTCTCTTCCCTCATCCTCAGACCCCTGTGAACAAGGTCACGCCCTTGGATGCCAGGCTGTCACTTGTCACCCTGCCCTGGCACGTGCCCACAGTGCAGGGTGAGGAGAGCAGGGCTGGGGCACACCCTGGTACCCAGATTTCTGATTTTCACAGTGTAAGAGAAGTGTCTTCTCTTGAACGACAGGAGCTGGGTGCAGTACATACCAGGAAAAGGACTTCACGTGCTCCTGAATCATTATCCAGGTCTGGCCAAAGTCATCTGATTTCCAGAGCTGCAACAACAAAGGTGAGAGATGCCAGTAGGACTGGGACACAAACAGACCCAATCCTTCAAGAGACCCAGTGTGTCCATCCATGGCTACTCCCAGGACTTTTCATGGAGTAGCTCATTTTCATGTGGCAGCTCCTGGAGCAACAGCAAAATTTCTGTTAATAATAGATAACCCAAACAGCAAAAATAACATCCTTTAGCCTTCTACCAGAAGGATTTCCCACTGTTTCACCTCCAGGTTTTACTCACTGTGTCTATCTGAAGGTGCTGTAATTATTTTCAATCTTTACCCAACAACTCCATAGGGGAAAAAAAAAAGTGTTTGTATTCCAGCAGCAATTTGTTATTCAGGACCCAAAGGCAAACCACAGGCCCACATGAAACACTGCAGAGGTCACCCTGCCTCAGCTGCCAGTGCTCTGTGGTGAGTTATGACCACAGTGGTTGGGGTGATGGATGTGGTTGGGAGTAGCGTGGATGGAGGAGAAAGGAAGGGAAATAAGACAGGCAGCCTGCAGGTATTGTGTCCTCATTCTCCAGAGGTGAGAACAGGACAGACTGCAGGGAAGGGAGTGACCTGGCAGATTTGGACAGCTCTGCGTGTGAGATCAGACTCCTGAACGGCCAGAGTGTCACAGACACATTTTATGAAAAATCCTTTCCTTAGGATTCTTCCTCCTGAGAAGCTGAGAGGCCTCAGGAACAAAATGCAAACAATGGTTATCTGCTGCTGTGGAATGCAACAGGTGCAGCTGGGATTGGGCTCATGTGGTTGTTTCTAATCAATGGCCAATCACAGCCCAGCTGGCTCGGACAGAGTCAGAGCCACAAGCCTTTGTTATTGATTCTTTCTTATTCTATTCTTAGCCAGCCTTCTGATGAAATCCTTTCTTCTAGTCTTTTAGTATAGTTTTAATATAATATATATCATAAAATAATAAATCAAGCCTTCTGAAACATGGAGTCAGATCCTCGTCTCTTCCCTCATCCTCAGATCCCTGTGAGCACGGTCACCTATTGTGTCCTCATTCTCCAGAGGTGAGAACAGGACAGACTGTAGAGAAGGGAGTGACCTGGCAGGTTTGGACAGCTCTGCATGTGAGATCAGACACCCTGAATGGCCAGAGCATGAAGCCACACGGCCCTGCACGAGGCACAGTGGCTCTCGGCTGTGAGAGGCCACAGGAACATCCCAGCAGGGCAGGGTAGGATGCTGGTTCCCCACCTGGGCAAAGCGCTCACCTGTTTTTTAGGGTGAGACCTGTCGAAGCCCAAGAGGAGGTTGGGGTTCCTGCTGTGCAGGAGGAGGTCTGCTGCTCTGAAGGGGATGGAGAAGCCTTGGATGGTGTTGCAGAAGTCGGTGGTGATCCAGAGGTACGGGGCAAAGGCATCCACGAAGATATACTGGGAGTGGAGGGACAGACAGGGCAGAAGGTCAGAGCAGAGCTCAGGCATGGCAGCAATGAAGGTGCACATCCCTCGGGAGCCTTTGGGAGGGCAAACTTTGGAGGAGAAGAATTTCCCACTCTCCCACCACACTCTGACCATCACCAAGGCACAAGAAGTGCCTGGCACACACCTCCTCTGCCCCAGGGACACCCTAAGGTGTGTCCAGTCACCCTGAATGGCCGAAGCATGAAGATACCCCAACAATCTTTGTCCCCGTGACAGCAGGGACAAAGGCCCAGCTGCCACATCCCCCTCACCCTCTTGTTGTCAGCAGGGCTGTGGTAGAACTGGGCGATGGCCACCTCACTGCTGTTCCCCCCATCGAAGCTGAACCTCTCCGAAATCTTCTTAAAACTCTTCCCATAGTCATAGGACACGTAAACCTGCAAAGGAGAAGCCCCACAATGAGAAGCACAAAGTTCTGAGCTCCCTTCTGACAGATTTGGTGAAAACTCAGTGAGCTCCAAGGTGGGGAAAGATTTGAGATTTTCCCAACCATGCCTTGAACCCATGGGGCAGCACGGAGGATATTTAATATTTTTATGCCTCTGAACCCAAACTTGTGGGCTTTTTTTTGTGTCTCAGGACACAAGAGCAAGCCAGGCTGTAGCTCAGCAGCCACCACCACCTTGGTGCACCTGGAGAGGGCCAGGGTGTGTTACTTACATCGCTGTTTTTGGGGCCCAGCAAGGACAGGCTGTCCCTGGCCAAGGCCACAATCACGTTGCTCTTCTCTCCTGCCCAGTGAACGACCATCTGATTGTGGGAATCATTGAGGCTGACCTGCAATGCCAAGGAAAAGGACACCCTGAGGCACAGCCTCACCCGCAGGGACAGCAAGCATCCTCCCATGCCACCCTTCCTTGGAAATACCAGACTTTGGGAAAACTCATTCACAGCAGCATCCCTCCTGAACACGTTGGCAGAATGTGCCTAAAAGGGTAAGTTTTCCCTTTATTCTTCCTCAGACAAACAGGATTCAGGGGATGATGAGAATGAAAACTCAAACCAAGGACTGGGAAGTGTTTTCAAATCCAGGCTGATGAGGCCACAGGGAGGCAGAGGGCCAGGCACCCATCCCTTCTCTCTGGTGACCAGTGGCAGCACTCAAGCGACTGCCTTGAGCTGCTTCAGGGCAGGTTTAGCTGGATATCAGGGAAGGTTCTTGCCCCAGAGGGTGCTGGGGGCTCCCCAGGGAATGGGCACAGCCCCAGAAGCTCCAGGAATGTCTGGACACTGCTCCCAGGGATGCTCAGGGTGGGATTGGTGGGGTGTCAGCCCCAGGAGCTCCAGGAGCATTTGGACCCTGCTCCCAGGGATGCTCAGGGTGGGATTGGTGGGGTGTCAGCCCCAGGAGCGTTTGGACACTGCTCCCAGGGATGCTCAGGGTGGCATTGTTCGGGTTTCTGTGCAGGGCCAAGGGCTGGCTCCCTTCCAGCCCAGGATATTCCATGTTTCCCTGCTGGTTTCCAGCACACACGGCGCCGTGCACAATCCCGTTATCCCGTGTGAGCTGTATCTGCCAGCCCAGCGCTGGTTTCTATGGGGAAGCTCTCGCAGCAGCAGCACAGGGGGAGCTGACAGTGCAGGACAAACCCTCTGTGGCTGTCAGCAGCCAGCAGGGACAGCCAGGAGAGCCTGGGAGAGCAGCTCAGGCCGGCCATGGATGCAGCAGAGCAGTGCGTGCCTGAGCCCTCGCACGCCACAGCTCAGCCCAGGGCTCTAACCCCGGAGCTGGGGCCTTGGGAAGCTGTAAAAATACAGGGATAAGCCCTTCTTAGGCTTGATACCCTGCAGCTCTCACTGAGCCCGGGATCAGCGAGCAGCACTGCCTGCAGAAGGGGCTGCTTTAACCTCCAGCAAGCCAAACACTTGGGAAAACAAGGACTTTATTCTGGAAGAAAACAGGCAGGGAGGGGGGGGGGGGGGGAGAGCCAAGTAGAAGCCCTCAAATCCCTCTTATGCAATAGGCTCACAGGAGAGGAAAGTGAAACGACCCCAAGCCTGGCTGGGAGCATCCCCTGAGGGCTGGAGAATACCCCTGGGGGCTGGAGCATCCCCCAGGGGCCGAACATGCTAGGGGTTGGAGCATGTCCAGGGCTGGAGCATCCCGGGGGTTGGAGCATCCCCTGGTGCCCGAGCATCCCCCAGGACAAGAGCATCCCCTGGGGGCCTGAACATGCCGAGGGTTGGAGCATCTCCAGGGCTGGAGCATCCCCTGGGGACCTGAACATGCAGAGGGTTGGAGCATCCCCCAGGCCCGGAGCATTCCCCGGTGCCCGAGCATTCCCCGGGGGTCGGAGCATCTCCCTGGCCAGAGCATCCCCGGGGTTGGACCATCCCCCAGGCCCGGAGCATTCCCCGGTGCCCGAGCATCTCCCTGGCCAGAGCATCCCGGGGGTTGGACCATCCCCCAGGCCCGGAGCATTCCCTGATGCCCGAGCATCCCCCTGGCCGCAGCATTCCCCAGCAGGGACCCCCCCTCCACTGGGCAAACCCCGCCGGAGCTCCCGGCTCCAAGCACGGCTCAGATTTAGGTCAGCCATCAGCAGCAGCAGCAGCTACAAAGCCAGGCAGCCAGAGCCCTGCGTGCCCGCCAGAAAAGAAAACAAAATAAAAATTAAAAGGAAGAGACGCTGTTTGAGGATGCAGGGAAACAGGCCAGAGGAGGAGGAGGAGGAATTGCTGCTGCTCACTGAGACAGCCTGGGGTGTGGAACTGAGCTCTGCCCTCCCTGTCCCCCTCCCCTGCTCTGGAAGCAGAATAACCCTGTTTAAATCTCCCACAGCTCTGTTGGTTGTTTTGGGTGCAGCTTTTTTGGTGGCCAGGCTGGAGCTGGGCACTGTTAGAACACAAACTTGGCCCTTTAGAGCCTCTCAGCCAAGAGGGGTTTGTTACTACCTCAGTATGAACTTTAACAGTACTTCTCTGGGGGTTTTTTGGGTTTTTTTCCACAAGAAATCCAATACTCGGAGTTTCAAAAGCAGGAAAACCAGAGGAGACTCTTACCTGCACCTTGATTTGACCTCAGCAGCAAACCTCCTCTGCATCTTTTTTATTCTCGCAAGATAAAGCAGACAAGCAAGAGCCCTTTCTGGGAGACTTAAGAAGGGAAGGGAAACCCAGAAACAAGGCAGGGGCAACGTGTTTGGGTTCAGGGGGGCCAGCTGAGCCTTGTTAGCCCTTGAGGAGCTCAAGCAGTTTGAGTTTGGCAGAGCCCCTATATAAAGGCAAGCTGGAGGCAGGCAAGGTTTGGCTCCCTGGCAGGAGGGAGAAGAGCTCAGCAGGAAGGGTTGGAGCAGCTGGAGAAGCTCTTACTAGAGGGTGTAAAGCAGGAGAAAGCAACACAAGGATGCTGTAAGTCTCCTGGGAAGGGGTTGTACGGCATTGGTTGGGTTTATGAGCGTCACGCTTTTGTTTTTTGCTGCCTTGCAGCCTCTCAGAGCTCTGAGGGGACCCAGGTGGCTCAGGGGAGCACCAAACAGGACCCCAGAGCCAGCAGCTGATGTCCCATTAACCAGGATGGGTTTTGGGGAGTAACTTTGGGGTAAGGCTGCTGTTGGGACCTTGCCCTGCTGCTGTGGCACTGTCACAGTGTCCCCACCTCCCCTGGCAGGGGACAGCTGCCTGGGGAACTGGTGTAACCTCTTCCATTTGCCTAATGGAAACAGTATTTAGCATAAATTCCACTTAATGGAGAAGTGTTTTGGTCTTTGCCAAGTGATTAAGTATATATGAAATATGCATGAAATTCTAATTTGCCCTCCTAATATGCAAGGTGCCAAATGAAGTCCAGGAGGGGAAAAGTGGAGCCAAGACACAGCAGAGGCTGTAATGGAGTCAATGTTTCTGGCTTTGCTGTGAGTGTATTTCTTTGTTAACAGCACCTTCCAACAAATGAATGCCCTGCAGGAATGGGATGGGACGAGGACAGCCCTGGAGGGGCCACCTGAGCCCAGGTATGAGCTCCTGGGATGCAGCTGGGGCCTGGGAGCTCCAGGCTGGGCTGGCAGAGGGAATTTCTGGGAGCTGAGGTGGAAGTGTTGCCCTGCTGAGCTTGGAGAAGTGATGGATGTCAGGAATTGAGTGCAATCCTGACTCCTTGAGTGCCCAGGGCTGGGACAGGAGCCCTGTCCATGTTCTCTGGCAGCTGAACTTCCAGCTTCCCTTCCTGTCTCATCCCTCTTAGTTGCCTGTGCCCAGACTGGAGTTTGGAGCAGGATTTTGGTTGTGGAGGTGGCTCAACCCTGGCATGTGACAAATGTGAAAAATGCCAGCTTTGGGAGCTGGAGATGAGGGTTTGAATCCTTTCTTCCTGAGATAGGATGGTGGGCTAACTCTAAGAAGGGGTTTAGTCTTCAATCTTTGGCTTACAAAACTAATGCTTTTATAAACTATTGGAGTTAATTAGAGTTTGAGCAGTTTATTCTCTAGGGTGGCTGCAAGGGGGAATAGAAGTAAGGTGATTGTGAAGCAGGTGAATGAGGCTGGTTGGCCAATGATGGTGAATGGGTGCAGGCTGGCCAGGGGGTGGGTGACTGGCAGGGACAGCCCTTCCCTCTAAATGCCAGCCCCAGAGCCCCTGCTCTGTGAGGGAAGCCTGACTTGTCCATGCAGCAATCCCACTGCTGGCTGTGCTGAGCTGCCAGCAGAAATCTCGCGTGCTGGTGACTTGTAACAGCAGTGACAAGTGACAGGACAGCACTAGGGGCTACCCTTGGTGTCCAGCAGGCCTGGGAGCTCGCTGTGTGTGTCCCTGGGTTTGCTTTGCTGAGGATTAATGCTCCAGCCGCAGGGCTGGCACTGCAGCTCAGGGTGGGTGCTCAGGATTCCTCGGGAGGAGATGCACTGGGACAGCTCAGGGCTGTCACACACATCTTTTATGGAAAATCCTTTCCTTAGGATTTTTCCTCCTGAGAAGCTGAGAGGCCTCAGGAACAAAATGCAAACAATGGTTATCTGCTGCTGTGGAATGCAACAGGTGCATCTGGGATTGGGCTCATGTGGTTGTTTCTAATTAATGGCCAATCACAGCCCAGCTGGCTCGGGCTCTCTGTCTGAGCCACAAGCCTTTGCTATGATTCTTTCTTTTTCTATTCTTAGCTGGCCTTCTGAAGAAATCCTTTCTTCTATTCTTTTAGTATAGTTTCAATATAATATATATCATAAAATAATAAATCAGCCTTCTGAAACATGGAGGCAGATCCTCATCTCCTCCCTCATCCTCAGACCCCTGTGAGCATGGTCACACTGGGCTGCAAAACTGAGAGCAGAACAAAGATTCCAAGGGTCACCAGGGTGTTTTCCCATCCTCACAGTGACCTACAAACAAATGCAGTTCCTAGGGCATTTCTGAATAGTTAATGAGTTATCAGTGCTGTGTGATAAGCGAGGCTGGCAGAGAGCAAGGATCCTGAGCTGCTCTGAAACCACCCAGGTGCTGCCATCAGCTCAGGTCACCGCTCCAGAGCTGCCAGAACACACGTGGAGAAGGGGAATGGGTGAAATATTCTGATCCCAGTAGCTGATGGGGCTCGAGAAGGGGTCAGAAGCTTGGGTAGCACAGGGTAGAACAAGAGAGGGTGCTCTGCCTGTGCTCCTCCTCATTCCAGCTCTCTGGAAGCTGCAGAGGACAAGTGCCAGGCCTTTGGTGCCCATCCCCTGTCTTCCCCCTGGCAGGGCTGGTGCAGGAGCCTGGCCCCAGAGTGCCAGGGGTGGCTCCTGTCCCCAGAACAGCCCCAGAGTGCCAGGGGTGGCTCCTGTCCCCAGCCCCAGAGTGCCAGGGGTGGCTCCTGTCCCCAGAACAGCCCCAGAGTGCCAGGGGTGGCTCCTGTCCCTGGCAGGGTCCCAGAGTGCCAGGGGTGGCTCCTGCTCCCAGCACAGCCCCAGAGTGCCAGGGGTGGCTCCTGCTCCCAGAACAGCCCCAGAGTGCCAGGGGTGGCTCCTGTCCCCAGCCCAGAGTGCCAGGGGTGGCTCCTGCTCCTGTCCCCAGCCCAGAGTGCCAGGGGTGGCTCCCAGCAGAGCCCCAGAGTGCCAGGGGTGGCTCCTGCTCCCAGAACAGCCCCAGAGTGCCAGGGGTGGCTCTTTCTCCCAGCACGCCGCGTTCCCTGCATGCTCCCACTAAAGCTCCATTTCTGCACCTTCTGCTCCTGAGCATCTGCTGCCAGCCCTGCCAGGAGAGCTGGAAATGCAGCCTGTGCCTGCCGTGGAGCCGCTCGTGGCTCGGACTGAAAATGCCAGGGTCTGAAATCATTGATATGAAACACGGGTGAGTCATTTCGCAGAGTGCCAGGCCCGGTGTTAATTTGGTTAATACTGAAATCATCTGCTTGCAGGGCTGTTTTCTCTCTGCCACCACCAAGAGAGCTCTCCCCGAGCTGTTGTTTCCAGGAGAATGGGAAAGGGAGGGGAGGAGGAGGATTGGGGTCAGGGCAGGAATCCAGAAACAACCCCAGGAACAACCTCAATTGATAGAGGGGCAGGGATGTGATGGGAATGGAGGGTTCCCCAGCAGATCTGGCAATCTGATGGAATCCACTCCCCCATAACGAGGGAAGAAGGCTACAGAAGAGGTCCAAAGTGTGCCATGAGCTTGGCATGGCAGCTCTGGAAAGCCTGAGCCATGCCCCTGGGACACAACAGCACTCACAGGATCTGTGAGGAATCTGCTGGAGGGGAAAAACAATGAATAAAACCACAAATACCTCTCTCGGCCATTATGGTGCCAGGAGCAGGAACTGTGTGGCTTCCAGGGATCAAGCTGTGGCAAAAAGCAAATGCCAGGAGCACGGAAACCTTCTCAGGGTGGCCATGAAAGACCCAGCAATGGGAAGGAAGGTCTCCTAACACAAAGGAGGAGGAAAAGGACATGGCTGGGACACGCCACCACCCAGGGCACCTCCAGAAGGTTAAAATCTGATCTGGGAAGGCTCTGCCAGGCTGGCAAGGCAGGTCAAAATTAAGCATGGTTCCATTGTGATGGGGCATGCGTGAGGTCTGCGCTCCCAGGGCTGGATGGAGCTCGCCCTGCAGAGCAATCTCTGCCTCCCCTGGGAGCAGCAGGGCTCTCTGCCAGCTCTGCACGATGGAGAGGAGGTGATCTGAGCTCTCCATCAGCACAGAAGGGTGGGGAGGGTCAAGGTCAAGTGGTGGGCTGATGAGAGGTCAGGCCGTAGTGAATGGGCTGGAAATGATGAAAACTCGGTGGCTTTCCCCAAAGGCAGGATGGGTTATCATCAGGAAACGGGGAGGTTGGGAGCAAAAAAATAGTTCTCCCCCAGAAAAATGATGTGAGGGCAGGCACTAACACTGGCTCAGGGGACAGGGAGGCACAGAGGTGACAGCACAGGGAGAGGCTCAAGCCCTGCAGCGACAGCAGAGAGGGGAATTGGCTGCCCCAGGAGCCACCAGCACTCAGAGAAGATGTCCTTTGTCCTAGCGTGGCTTAAGGCAAAGATTCCTTGTGAGCTGTGTGCTTTGGGGGGTGGCTTTGGATAAACCTTTTCCAAAGAAGGGGGAGGGATGCCTGCAGGTCAAGGTCAGAGATGTTTTAGCAGTGTGAATGCCCTCACGACTCCCCTCAGCACCCGCAGACCCAATCTGGGCTCCTGCCCCAGCATTTTTCCTGTCCGTGTGCCACAGCCATGACACAACAGCCTCTCCACACCCCTCCCATGGTCACCCCTCAGCCCAGCACACACAGGCACCCAGAGGGGCTGCTTTGCTCTCCTGTGTTTGTTGTATTCCCTGCACTTCGGGGCTGGTTCACACCCAGCAGCCAGGATCAGTGTGGGATGGTGGAAATGGCAAATCCTGGAGCCAGGCCCTGTTTATTAGGAAAAAGTATTTTACAGCAGGGGTGATAAAGTTCTGGAATGTTCTGCCTAGGGAGGTGGTGCAGTCCCCATCCCTGGGTGTGTTTAACAAAGCCTGGATGTGGCTCTGGGTGCCAGGGTTGAGTTGAGGGGTTGGGGCTGGGCTGGACTGGGTGATCTTTAGGGTCTCTTCCAACCCAGTGATTGTGTAAATTCTGTGAATTCTGTGTTGCCAGGTCTGAGCTGGGCTGTGTGGGCAGGAGCACAAAGGCTGAGAGGGGACAGGAGGGCGAGTGCCAGCCCAGCCCCTGTGCTGGGGGCCAGCAGCTCGTGCCAGGAGGATGAGGTGCCACGCTTGGGGAAGGGGTTCAGGGAGCCCTGCTGGCCCCAAGGGTGAAGTTTTCTTGCCCTGGGGATGCTTCTCTGCTGCCAGTGGCATCCTGGAAAAGTCCTGTCTCGTGCCTGCTTCAAACAGTCTGTCCATTGTAACCCTCACCAACAATCCCACAGAGGTGAGGGCTGTGCAAGGGAACAAAACCTGCTCTGTCTCGAAGCTGACAGACTCAAGTCAGGCATTTGGTCTCCTGATTGCTGCTGCTTTGGAATCAGAAAAAACAAGGAGAAGCCACAAAGGGGGTTAGGCTGCTGGTCCTGTTATCTGGGGATGTTCCTGGGAAGTTTTGCTGCAGCCTGCCCAGCAAGGATGTGCTCAGCAGTGAGGGTCCAAATAAAAAAATCCAAGTTACATCTTGTGCTTTGGTGTCCAAGGCAAGAGGGCTCCGAGCCTGTCCCTGACAGTGCTGAGTAAGCTGTGTTTGGCTCCTGAGGAGCTACAAAGGCTTTGGATGTTCTTGCCCTGCTCGTTTCCAGACACTGAGCGATGCCTCCCTCCCTCTGCTTCCCTGATGACATCAGCCCCACCAGCAGCAAACCCTGCTCTCCCCAGCCCCTGAGCTGAGCCTGGGCTCTCAGCTCTGCCCCCAGCCTGCTTCAGAGAGCCAGGGAAGGGCAGGGAGTTTTGGGGCACGAGCCAGAGCGTAGCATATGGCCAAGTGACCTGCCAAAGGCACGGGAGTGGGATGTGTCCCAGATCAGGGACTGCAGTGACACGGCACGAGGATGCTGGCTCCAAGCACTGCCCCTTGTGCTGATGGCCCTGGCAGGGGAGTGCTTGGACTGCACTTTGATTTTCTGCTGCTGTTGGAGAGCCAGGGAGCTGGGGGAGGGGGGGTCACGGGGATTGTTGGGTGCTTGTGACCAGGCACGAGACCCCTGAGCACGGTGCTGCACGGCTTTTCCGGCTTGCCAGGCATTAGGAACTTGTGTGGTCAGGTCTGTAACGCAGCCCAGGGCACACAGGCTCCCTCTTGCCCCTTTTATTGAGGCAGAGCCCTGATTTGAAGCGCTGTGGCACTTGAGAGAACTCGGAAATGTTGTTTAGTGCTGAGCAACTCGTCCTGGTGACACACCTGGGCTGTCAAATCTGTGTGTCCTGCCCCACAGCAGAGGAAGGAACGGGTGCTGTGTGCTCTGCTGCCAGTGAGAGCAACTCCATTCCCCAGGCAAATCCCTCCTGGAAGCTTGAGGCAATGAGAAAATCCCCAACAGCGGCAAACTGTTGAACTCCCACTGCTTCCTATTAGTCCTGGTCTGGATTGTGACAGGGTCACTGCACCCTCCTGGGTCTGCAGCTCCTGTGCAGGTGACAGGGCCATCCCTGCTGGAGCTGCTCTCTACCTGGCAGGATGGAAGGCACGGGGAGACAGAAGGGAAAGTGCCACCAATGTCTTGCCGTGGATGAGAGACAAGTGTCATGTTTTCTTCTAAAATGGGGTAGCTGTGTTATGCTAAAAACAGCCAAACGCTGAGGAGGTAGAGGAGGCGAAGCAGATTTTCAAGGGGAGGAGGAACAGCTTTTCCCTAAACAAGGGAACAGAAGGGCTTTAGGAGCAGCACCAGCCCTGCATGTGCCCCTCCAGCAGCTCCAGGGCCAGCCCTGCCTCGTGACTGGCTCCTTCTGATCCTACAAGTAGCAAAAAGGGGAAATTATAGAGCACCAGAGGGGAAAGCACCGTCCAAGGAGGCAAAGGCAGATGCCACTGAAGGCTCAAAGCCTCTCCTCAAGCGTGCCATGTCCCTCCCAAACAGCATTTTGGGCACGTGATGGGGACACGGGCAGTGTCAGCAAGGAGGATCAAGTAGGGCAGAGAAGTGCAGACAGCATGTGGGTACATCAAAAATAAAGCAGAACCTTTAAAAAGCTGAAGCTTTCCCCAGCCAAGAGTCCGAGTGTAATTTGTCATCACCACCCAAAAGAGATGGAAAAGAAGGGCTGAGGGGGAGCCTTCGTGGTCCTGGCAGCAAAACTTGCCAGTGAATCGAGCCCGAGCAGGGATACTTTCAGAAATAGCAGTTTCTGTGTTTTCCTGCCGCGAGCGGCTCTGCTCCCCTCCTTTCCCGAGGGTCAGCGGAGGATGGCTGGGGCACGCAAGGAGCCCTGATGGCGGGGAAGGAAGGACACGGTGCCTCGCACGGAGCCATGGTTTCCCCCGGCGTCACCTCCCCCTGCCCAGCTCACGGCGAGCATCCCCGGCTCACGGCGCCGCTGCCCGCAGGGAATCTCCGTCCCTTCCCGGGGATGCCCGGCCCCAATCCCCGCCGCGTGCCCTTGGCTGCTCCCTCCGAGCCCGCGGGGATGGAGAGCCGCGAACCCACGCACCGACCCCTGCCCGGCCGCGACCCCCGGGGCAGGCTGTGGAGCGGGGGGGGGGGGGGGTGATGATGATGATGATGATGATGGAGCTCGGGGCCCGAGCGGTGTCTGTGCCCCCCGCGGCAGCCGCGCTGCGGGCTCACCTGTCCGTACACCTGGATGGGCTCGGGCGGGCGCGGCGCGGCGCGGCGGCCCCGCGGGGGCTCGGCGGGGGCCCCCGGGGCGCGGAGCGGCGGCGGCGAGCGGGCAGCGAGCGGCACCGGCAGCAGCAGCAGCAGCAGCGGGAGGAGAGGCAGCAGCCGGCGGGGGAGCGGGGAGGCACGGCCGGCCCCGCCGCAGCTCCGTGTCGCCATGTTCGTGCCGCCGGGGCCGGGCGGAGCGGAGCCGAGCGGGGCCGAGCGGGGCCGGGAGGAGCGGCAGCCGCGCCGCCGCCCGGAGAGAATGTGCATGGGCAGCGAGCGCCGCCGCTGCGAGCCCCCCCCGCGGGCACGGAGGCTCGGGCCCCCTCCCCTCTTCTCGCCTCCTTCTCGCTCTTTTCTTCTCTCTTCTTCTTTTTCGGCCTCTTCGTCTTTTTCGGCCTCTCCGGAGGATGCTCGGCTTCCCGAGCTTCACGAGATGCAGGGAAATAAGTTCTGGTGGATTTCTGTGTAATGGACTAAAGCTCGGACCCCCTCGCCTCCTTCTCGCTCTTTTCTTCCCTCTTCTTCTTTTCTTCCCTCTCCGTCTCTTTCGGCCTCTCCGGGGGATGCTCGGCTCCCCGAGATGCAGGGAAATAAGTTCTTGTGGATTTCTGTGAAATGGATTAAAGCTCGGGCCCCCTCCCGTCTTGTCGTCTCCTTCTCTCTCTTTTCTTCCCTCTTCTTCATTTTCTTCCCTCTTCATCTTTTTCTTGCCTCTCCGTCTTTTTCGGCCTCTCCAGAGGATGCTCGGCTCTCCCCGACGAGATGCAGTGAAATAAATTCGGGTGGATTTCTGTGAAATGGACTAAAACTCGGGCCCCCTCCCCTCTTCTCGCCTCCTTCTCGCTCGTTTCTTCCCTCTTCTTCTTTTTCTTGCCTCTCCTTCTTTTTTGGCCTCTCCGGAGGATGCTCGGCTCCCCGAGCTTCACGAGATGCAGTGAAATAAGTTCTGGTGGATTTCTGTGAAATGGGTTAAAGCTCGGGCCCCTCTCCCCGCATCTCCTCTCCCTCTCCTTTCCCCTGCTCTTTCTCCTCTCCCTCTCCTTTCCCCTGCTCTTTCTTCTCTTCTTCTTTTTTCTCCCTCTCCCTCTCTTCATGTTGAGATAACAAGTGAAGTGAAACAATAAGTGAAATAATAAGTTCAAGTTAATTTCTGTGAAATGGAGTAAAGAGAAATGAAGCAGCTGGAAATCGAGTTGAAGGGAGGGAGAGTGAATGAAAGGAAATGGTGTTGAAGTAAAGAAGCTGTTTAGGAGCGTGTGGAGTGACAGGGTAAAGGGGAAAGGCTTCAAACTGGCAAAGAGCAGGGTTAGATTGGATGTTAGGAAGAAATTCCTCCCTGAGAGGGTGGTGAGACCCTGGCACATGGTTGCCCAGAGAAGCTCTGGCTGCCCCTGGATCCCTGGAATTGTCCAAGGCTGGGTTGGATGTGCCTTGGAGCAACCTGGGACAATGGAAAGAGTCTCAATTTCCGCTGTGTTTTTACCTGGGCAGAGCTGGGAAGGTGAGCAAGACATGGTGGGAGTAGGAGGCCAGAAACCCTCAGGGTCTCTCCAGGGCCTTCTGCGCCCTCTCCCAGCCATGGCAGGTGGGTTTGAGCTGTGCCAGCGCCCGTGTGCTTCCCACAGAACACTTGGCACAGGCAGCACGCCCATAACTCCCCAAGGGGCAGGAGGTGATGCTTGGTTGGTTGTGCAGGGACAGCACAGGGCTGATGCCAGTGGCCACAACTCTGATTTATTGGGGCAGCTCAAAGTGCTGGGCTCCCAGGTGTGGGGATTCCCCTGGAGCTGCTCCCCTGGTCACTGTGCATCCCAAGAGGCACAGCTCACCTTGGCTGCCATCTCCCAGTGTCATTTTGTCATTTCCCAGGGTCATTTCAATCTCCTGCTTCAAATCCTTGCTCCCCCATCCTGCCCTGCAGGAGCCCAGCATTTTGAACAGCCCCAATAAATCAGAATTGTGCCCACTGGCATCAGCCCTGTGCTGTCCCTGCATAACCAACCAAGCCTCATCTCCTGCACTGGTGGTTTTTTGGGCATGATTTTGCTGCTAAGGAATGGGCTCAGGCAATTTCTTAGCAGCTCAGGTGGGTTTTAGTGTTGGTTAATCATCAGTGAATTTATTTCTTATTGT
Source organism: Molothrus ater (assembly GCF_012460135.2). NCBI lineage: Eukaryota > Metazoa > Chordata > Aves > Passeriformes > Icteridae > Molothrus > Molothrus ater. The sequence continues at coordinate 5,283,218 of NC_050499.2, forward strand.
GAGATAGGATTAGGAGAAAGGTAAAGCAGGTTCAAACTATAACAGGAATAGAGTAAGAAATAGGAGGAAATGAGAAACTGTCTTTGCTGAGGTGCTAAATGGAGGAAAATGGTGTTTGGGGGGTTTGCTGTTCCTGAGGTACTGAGAGCACACTGATGGCTTTCAATCCCTCTGCCTCTCATGCACCATTCAACAAAATAAAAAAGGATGTTGCCCAGCAGTGAAGGAATGGGAGCCTGTAAATCCCATGGACAGCTCCAAGGCAATCTTGCTGCCCCTCATTCCACTCGCTTTAATAGCAGGAACATTGTCCAGAGCCTTCCCCGAGGTGCTTTCACCTAGAAACCCACTTAGTGTATTTCAATTATCGGGTCAATACAATTATAAACCCTCCTAATAAGGCTCTTAGAGGTCTTGACTCAGAGTGATGTCCCCCTGGAGGACAGGAGGTCACCGTGGCTCTGGGCAGAGTCACTGAGGGAGTTTTGTTGTGTGGGAATCCCTGCAGGCAGCTGCTCTCTGGGCCAGACGAGAAGGACTCAAAAAGGACCTGGAGATGAGAAATTGTAGTGATTTTGGTTTGTTAATTTTAGATTTTTTTTTTAATTTTGAGATTTTGCCATTAATGTGTTGATGAGTGTGGTGGGTTTTAGTGTTGGTTAATCATTAGTGCATTTATTTCTTTTTGTGAGATAGGCAAAGCAGGTTCAAACTATAAACAGGAATAGAGTAAGAAATAAGAGGAAATGAGGAACTGCCTTTGCTGAGGTGCTAAATGGAGGAAAATGGTGTTTGGGGGGTTTGCTGTCTCTCTTCCAGCCCTTTTTTCACACTTCTTGCAGGGTGTAAGAAGGGTCCCTGTGCCCCCGTGAGCTCCCTGTGGTGGGCACAGGGTGGGAGCTTTAGCCAGGAGCTCCTGGGTGAGCCCAGCCCTGGTAAATGCTCACAGATGAATGGCTCTTTCTTTGTGCAGGGAAACACACGTTTCCCTTGCCAAGGTATTTTTTTGTTGTTGTTGCAAAGGGGAGAGAGGAACAGTGCAGAGTTTATTTTAAGGTCCATCTGGATTTCATCAGCAGCAAAAGCTGTGAACTCCAGGAGCAAGGTGAGGAGCCCCTGGCCCCCTGGTTTTCCTTCCCCTCTTCCTTGAGACCTTTCCCTGTCTCAGCTTTAGAGGTCCCAGAGGGTTTGGGGGACTGGGGGGCTGGAACAGCCATTCCCACAAAGCCTCACTGAGAGAGTAAAGCTGCTTAAAGGAGCCATTGCTGGTTGCTGGAGCTGAATCAGGGAACCAAAGACAGCATCCTACCCATGGCAGTGGCCTCAGGGCCTTCCTCGGAGGATGATGATGGTTGTAGGGTTTCCTGCAGGGCTCAGGGCTGTGTCAGAGGCACCCAATTGCTGCATTCCCACGCCATGGGGTCTCTTGGTGTGCTGGGGGCTCTCTGAGGGCGATGTTCAGTGTGTGGTACAGACGTGAGGGGGTGAAAGGAGGGAAGGAAACGTTCTGTATGGGGTGGGACAGGGCAGCTCTCGCAGACAAATCAGCAGAAAAGGCTCTGATGCCAGGAAAACCGTGAGGAATGGGGTCATGGGACAGGAGCAGGGACAGCCCGTGTGTGCCTCTATGAGAGCCCCTCCTGCCCCACTCTGGGGGAACAAGGAGGAGTGTCACCCGACTCTTTTAAGATTTTCTAAGCCTCCTGATGTTGACTTTCCTGTAAGGAACTTTCTCACACGCTTCCTGTAAATAACTGATTGCTTTGCATTCCTTTATGAAGGAGGAGAAAGTTGATGGGCTCTTGGTCTGTCCAGAGAGGTCATTGGAGAGGTGGCACTGTCACCCTCCAATCCACTGCCACTCTTGGAAAACTATAAACGTTGGAGTCAGAAAATAAACTTCCCTTTTTCCTCACCTTGAGAACAGCGCTGTGAGCTTGTGTTCTTTCGTGTCCTATAGCGACGGAGGAGGAGGAGGAGGAGGAGGAGGAGGAAGGGCATCCACGCAGGTGCAGCTCCAGCGATGGCAGTGGTGAGCAACATCCCCATCTTGTGGCAACAGCAGCACCAGGGGAGCAGAGCCAGAGCTGCTGCTCTCCGTGCCGGAGCCCCAAGGCCACCGCGGGGGATGTGACAGCCCTGGCAGGGGCTGTGTGACCGGCAGGACACGATCCGCCCGTGCCCGGGGGCTGCAGATCCGCCCCGGGGCAGCGCCAGGCAGAAGGGCCGGGGGAGGGTGCACTGGGCACAGAGTGATGCAATTCCATCCCAGGACTTCAGTTATCGGGTCAATACAGTTATAAACCCTCCTAATAAGGCTTTTAGAGGTCTTGAGTCAGAGTGATGTCCCCCTGGAGGACAGGAGGTCACCGTGGCTCTGGGCAGAGTCACTGAGGGAGTTTTGTTGTGTGGGAATGAAGATGTAGTGCCCTGTGAGGGTCACTGTCTGTCCCAAAGCTGCCAGGATGGGGTGCCCAGCGCAGCTAAGGTGGGAGGATGTGGTGATGAGAACCCTGGGGCCTTTCCAAGAGTGGGTTGGGAATCAGGGTGGCCAAGGCCTGTGATGTTGTCACCGTGTTTGATCTGGGCTGTGCCTTGACCCCAGGTTAATCAGCACACAGGGGTCAGGGGTGCTGTCCACGTGGGGAGAGCAGGTTGGGCTGGTGAAAAGGTGAAGGCAGAGTGAGACTGTGCTGGCAGGACGTGGGGCAGGTGTCCCTTGTGCTTCCCAGGTGCCACAGGTGTGCTGGTGTGGCCTTGGCCTGGGGACAGCTGAGGCTGGATGAGGAGCAGAGGGGCTGTCAGCACTGCAAGGGACTCACAGAGGGGCTGTCACCACTGCAAGGGACTCACAGAGGGGCTGTCACCACAGCAAGGGACTCCAGAAGGGCCTCCATCCCCAGCAAGGGCTCCAGGGACTGGTGAAACTGGGGGAGCAGGGAGTGGGAAAGCACAGGTGTCACTGTGCGGGGACACGGTCACACCTAAGGAGGTTTGGGCCACTGGAGGTGGCTCTGGTCACTCTGACTGTGTTTTGCTCATCTTCTGCTGTTTTGGCCCAAATTTGCTGCCAGCACAGCACAGCTCTGTGCCAAGCCCCTCATGGGTGCTGTAGGGCAGAAACAGGCTGCCCCAGGAGCCAAGGAGAAGGGAGCAAACAGGCAAGTTGGCAATTGAGATTTATTAAACACGGGTCACCCCAAAGGCGGGGTGACCAGATTTCAGCAGGAAACACACAGGCCCTTAAGGGGGAAGCTGGCCACGAACCCTTGAGTGAGGAGAAGCCCCTGCCCCTCACATCTGGGTGCCTGGGCCTTCTCTCTTCCCCCTCAGTGTTCTCAGAGAGACCCACAAGACTCAAAGCCTGCTTCTGTCCTACAGGCATGATGCTTCCATGGGACATCCCCGGGCAAGAGGAAGGAGGTTGAGTGCAACAAGTCCCACCAAGGGAGCCATCAGAAGAAGCCACACCACCTCCAAAAGGTAGGCTTTTTTTCCAAAATACAGCTTGTCCCAATGAACACCATGATGGGAACAATGAATCACCAACAAAGGGGCGCAGCAGTGGAACAAAGACCCTGCCACGAGCCACGTTAATTTGTGCCACGTTACTGTTCTATTTGTGCCATGTTATTCTTCTTGCAAAGCATCAGCACAGCACTAAAGCAGCGCAGGGACCTTAGCAGAGATCCAAAGGGAGCTGGGATGGGAAGCAGTAGGAAAACCAGGACAGATCTGTGGTGTGGAGCAAGGCCAGATGCTGCCGTTTTGGGAGCGGGGCAGGTCGGATGCTCACCAAAAATCACCCCGTGCTGGTCACATCATCAGGGACTCTTTGTCCGTGGGAAACAGTCTTGGGTGGCTGGTGAGGAATGGGACAAGATCCAGCCAGAGGAGGGACACACTCAGAGGAAGCCTACTCAGTCTTGGAGGCCACGGTGCCATTGGATGCTCCTGGGTCTTTCTTGGAGGCCCCGATGCCGTTGGACGCTCCTGGATCTTTCTCTCGGAGCTTGCGCAAATAATCGTGGGGGCCTTTGCCCTCAAAGGACGTGGGGCTCTTGTAAGAACCCCCAATCTTGTCCCAGAGGGTGAAGTACTGCCCGTAGTTGTAGTCAAAGTACAGGTGGTGGTCGGTGTGGTGGGCAGAGCCGTTGATGATGTGCCGCAGCAGCCGCGGCACGCGGTAATCGCCGTCGTGGATGGAGATGGTCCAGACGTTGACGAAGATGTAGAGGCCCAGGTAGGTGACTTTGTGCAGGGGGAACAGGAAGGGGTAGATGTGGTAGGGCAGGCTCTGCATGAAGCCATCCACGGGGTGGAAGGCGTGGCTGGCGAAGGGCGTGGCGATCTTCCACAGGTGGTGGGGCTTGTGGAAGCGCTGCGGGGACACGGGGCTGTCAGTCGCGGTGGGACCTTTTAGAGGGTCCCCAGAGCCAGATTCATGGCCCCAGGGGATGCTGTTTGAGCCACCACCACCCAAACTGAGAGGGGGACATGTGCCCTAAAGGGCTCCCAGCTTGACATCTTCAGTGTCATGCTTTTTATAAGCTACAAGAACGTAAAATTTGGTGGGTGATTGGTTGATGATTTATGACCATGGTATCACAGACATCTTTTATGAAAAATCCTTTTCTTAGGATTTTTCCTCCTGAGAAGCTGAGGAGGCCTCAGGAACAAAATGGAAACAATGGTTATCTGCTGTTGTGGAATGCAACAGGTGCATCTGGGATTGGCCTCATGTGGTTGTTTCTGATTAATGGCCAATCACAGCCCAGCTGGCTCAGACAGAGTCGGAGCCACAAGCCTTTGTTATTGATTCTTTCCTATTCTATTCTTAGCCAGCCTTCTGAGGAAATCCTTTCTTCTATTCTTTTAGTATAGTTTTAATATAATATATATCATAAAATAATAAATCAAGCCTTCTGAAACATGGAGTCAGATCCTCCTCTCTTCCCTCATCCTAAGACCCCTGTGAACATGGTCACATCATGGTTTGTATTTTTGTTTGGTTTTTTGGGGGAGGTCAGTTCTGGGGTTAATTCTATGTTTGTTTGGGGGTGGTTATGGAGTGATGATGACAGTTGGTTATTGGTTTTGATACTAGGAAATATAGAGGAAGGATAATTGAAAGTGTATTGATGACCATCACATGGTGAAGCCTTGTTCAGCCATTCCCACCCGAGCTTGGAATGTCACCAGAGCAGGACAAGGACTCTTGTCCAGAGCCCCCTGTCCCGTCCCATACCTTATAGAACAGCTTGTGGTGGAGACCACGGTGTATCCAGTAGATGCCCATGTCAGTGAAGAAGAGGAAGGACAGCATGCTGAGGAAGACACCAGACCAGCCTGGGGGGACGGACAAGGCTGTTAGAGGTGGCACATCAGGAGGCTGTGAGGGTCTCCACAATGGTCCTCGTGGTGGGAGACACAGGTGAGTCATGTCAGAGTCTGCCCCACTGAGGTGACAGGCTCAGGCTGTCCCATGTGACTCAGGGCAGGTGAGTCAGGTGCTGTTTCACTGGGAGCCGTGCCAGGGAAGGGCAGGATCTCTTGTGGAGGGTGGAGGGTGTCAAGCAGGGGGACACGACCCTAAATGAGGGTGTCTGGGTGCCTCCCCTACAGAGAACCTGGGCTTTTGGCTGACAGGCAGGGACGGCAGGTACCCAGGAGGATTTCCTGGGGCTGTTATCAGGAGAAATGGGGTCTGAGTGAGGTGACCCAGGTGGGGAGAGGCCCCTGCTGTGGCAGGGGGTGCAGGGAGGTCACTCACCATACGGGGAGTCCTCGATGTTGTCGTAGAGTTTGCTGTAGCCCCGCACCTCGGCGAAGAACAGGGCGACAGTGGGGACACTGATCCAGGGCAGGGAGCGCAGGGCGTAGGAGATCTCCCGGCTCACCTGGTTCTGTGGGGTGTGACAACAGGGTCAGGGGCACGGGGGACATTTCCCAGCTCACCTGGTTCTGTGGGGTGTGGCAAGAGGGGTCAGGGGGCACAGGGGACATCTCCTGGTTCTGTGGGGTGTGGCAAGAGGGGTCAAGGGGCACAGGGGACATTTCTGAGCTCACCTGGTTCTGTGGGGTGTGGTAAGAGGGGTCAAGGGGCACAGGGGACATTTCTGAGCTCACCTGGTTCTAGGTGGGGTGTGACAACAGGGTCAGGGGCACAGGGGACACTTCTACCTGGCTCTGTGAGGTGCGGCAAGAGGATTCAGGGGCACAGGGGACATTTCCCAGCTCGCCTGGTTCTGTGGGGTGTGACAACAGGGGTCAGGGGACATTTCCCAGCTCGCCTGGTTCTGTGGGGTGTGGCAAGAGGGGTCAGGGGGCACAGGGCACATCTGAGAGCCCCAGTGCCCCTCATAAGGCTGTGAGGGCTGGCATCTTGGCCACCCCTTTGTTGTGGCATCTGTGCCATGGTGTGGGACACAGGGTGCTGCTGATTTGGGGACAGCTGTGCTCGAGCTGGGTGTTGGGGTCAATGGGTTGTGGCACAGGGATGATGGAGGGCAAGAGCAGGCGGAGAGGGGTGGATGTGACAGCAGGGACACCCCGTGCCACACCACTGACAGGTGACATTTGGATGGACAAGGGGATGGCGAGGGGGCCAGTGCCACGCAGGGCATAGGCAAGTGTCACAGGCATCTTTTATGAAAAATCTTTTTCTTAGGATTTTTCCTCCTGAGAAGCCGAGAAGTCTCAGGAACAATATGCAAACAACGATTACCTGCTGCTGTGGAATGCAACAGGTGGATCTGGGATTGGTCTCATGTGGTTGTTTCTAATTAATGACCAATCACAGTGAGCTTCCCCCATCCTCAGACCCCTGTGACCATGGTCACAGGCAAGCAGCCAGCAAGGAGCACCCACCTCCAGGAACTGGGGATGTTTCTTGAGCTCGTGGTCGAAGATGAAGTAGTAGCTGAAGGTGCCGAAGAGCAGGTAGAGAGTGAGGGCGCCCAGGTTGGTGATGACAAAAAGGCTGAGGAGCTGTCGGCACGGCTCGGCCTCGGGCCACCCCGCCGGGTACACGTAGGGCGTCAGGAGATGCCGGTCCGCGGCTTCCAGGACCAGATCCATGGTGGCTCCTGCGGGAAAAGGGATCGCTGTGAGCGAGGTGTCCCTGCCCAGCACGGGAAATCGGTGCCCGCCAGGATGTGGGCAGGGGTTGGCAGGGTTGGCATGCTGTCTGGCTGGCTGGATGGCCTCAGCCGGGACGGGGGAGCAGATCTGGGACACGCAGGGTGTGGGTGCGGAGCAGGGCAGACGCAGGAGTGGGGGACTCGCCTAATTCTGTGCGCTGGACTGCGGGAGGGGGCACTTAGGACAGGGGACAGCGGGCTGTGGGTGGCAGCGGGACGGGTGACATGTGGCTGTGGGGTGCGGGATGTGGCTCTGGGCTGCGAATCCCCTTTGGGGGCAGCTCATGGGGCTCCGTTCCGAGCCCTGCGGGGCGATTCCCCGGGCAGGGTGGGCGGCCAAGGGGGCGTCACCGTGTCCGGGAGCCGCAAGTGGCCCGGCCAGCGGCGGGGACGGACGTGCGGGGAGCGCGGGGGCCGTGCCGGCGGTGCCCCCAGCCCGTGCTCCCCATCCCGGTACCCCAAATCCCCATCCCGAACCCCCATCCCGAACCCCCCATCCCGTTACCTGCCCGGGGTCCCGGAGCGGCGCGGGGCGGGGGCGGGGCGGGGGCGGGGCCGCGCGCGGTAGCGCCACGTGACGTCACCGGCGGAAGGGCTCGCGCCACCTCGGGCGGTGACGTCAGTGCGCAGAAAGGGGCGGAGTGATGGGCTGGGGGCGTAGCCATTGGCTGGGGCGTTTCGGGGCGTGGTCAAGGGCGTGGCCTAGTGGTAGGCGTGGTCTGGGATGGGGCGTGGTCTGGGCGGGGCGTGCGGAGCGCTGCCGGAGGGGGAATTTTGGAGAAATTTGGGGAATTTTGGGGAATTCTGCACGCTCCGAGCCCCTTCCCTGCTGTCCCCTCGGTTGTGAACAATATATATATATATATATTTCCCAAATATATATAGAAATATATGTGTGCTTATATATAAGTATATGTGTATATAGCTATATATATATCTATCTATATATATACATATATATTTATAGGTATATCTAGATATGTATATATATAAATATATAGATATCTATATAGAAATATAGATATATAGAGATATATGTAAATGGATATCTAGATATCTATGTCTATCTATCTATATCTATATCTATCTATATCTATATCTATCTATATATATATAATATAGAAATATATATATAGAAATATAGAAATAGCTATCTATCTATCTATCTATCTATATCTATATATATAAATATAAATGTAAATATATAGATATCTATATATATAAATATATATATATAAATAGATATCTATGTCTATATATCTATATCTATCTAAATATATATGTGTGTATATCTATATAGCTACACATATATAGATGATATATGTAGACATAGATATAGATGATATAGATATATTTGGGACTCCAAAAAATTCCATGTTTGATGCACATCTTTGTCCATCTGGGACAAATGCAGGATATTGATATGGAAAGATGATGGAGGGGAAAAAAATTAAATCCATCATTGGTCCATGAGGAAATGCTGTGCAGAACTTTCATTCCTTCTGGAATTGTCTTTTTTCAGCCATTAAAATAAAATGGGTTTGGCCTCAGCAGGGGGAAATATTTGGTCTAAGTTAAACATCAGGTTCAGCAGGGAAAAAAGTTGTGCATAATTATTATTTCTCAATAAAAATTATTTTAAATCAGCCCTGTTTGCTCTTTTTATTAGAACTTAGAGACTTTTTTTTGGTTTGGTACAAGTGTGGCTTCCACCAAATAATTGGGGTTTCTTATGGGGGTCATAACCCCAAAATGTCCTGAAGTAACCCCAAAATGACCTGAAATGACCAACTTTGACCTCTAATAACCCCAATGACCTATAGTAACCCCAAATTTTAAGGATTGACCTCTAGTAACCCCAAAATGACCTCTAGTAACCCCAAAATGACCTATAGTGACCCCAAAAGTGACCTAAAGTAACCCCAAATTTTCAGGAGAGAGCAAGTTTGACCTCAAGTAACCCCAATGACCTATAGTAACCTCAAATTTTAGTTTTTGACCTCAAGTAACCCCAAAATGACCTCTAGTAACCCCAAATTTTAGTTTTTGACCTCAAGTAACCCCAAAATGACCTATAGTGACCCCAAAAGTGACCTAAAGTAACCCCAAATTTTCAGGAGAGAGCAAGTTTGACCTCAAGTAACCCCAATGACCTATAGTAACCCCAAATTTTAGATTTTGACCTCAAGTAACCCCAAAATGACCTCTAGTAACCCCAAATTTTAGTTTTTGACCTCTAGTAACCCCAAAATGACCTCTAGTGACCCCAAAAGTGACCTAAAGTAACCCCAAAATTTTCAGGAGAGAGCAAGTTTCACCTCAAGTAACCCCAATGACCTATAGCAACCCCAAATTTTAGATTTTGACCTCAAGTAACCCCAAAATGACCTCTAGTAACCCCAAATTTTAGTTTTTGACCTCAAGTGACCCCAAAATGACCTCTAGTAACCCCAAATTTTAGTTTTTGACCTCAAGTAACCCCAAAATGACCTGAAGTGACCCCAAAGTTTTCTGCAAAGACCAACTTTGACCTCTAATAACCCCAATGACCTATAGTAACCTCAAATTTTAGTTTTTGACCTCAAGTAACCCCAAAATGACCTGAAATGACCCCAAAGTTTTCTGCAAAGACCAACTTTGACCTCTAATAACCCCAATGACCTATAGTAACCTCAAATTTTAGTTTTTGACCTCAAGTAACCCCAAAATGACCTCTAGTAACCCCAAATTTTAGTTTTTGACCTCAAGTAACCCCACAATGACCTCTGGTAACCCCAAAATGACCTCTAGTGACCCCAAAAGTGACCTAAAGTAACCTCAAAATTTTCAGGAGCGAGCAAGTTTGACCTCAAGTAACCCCAATGACCTATAGTAACCCCAAATTCTAGTTTTTGACCTCAAGTAACCCCAAAATGACCTCTAGTGCCCCCAAAATGACCTGAAGTGACCCCAAAAGTGACCTAAAGTAACCCCAAAATTTTGAGGAGAGAGCAAGTTTGACCTCAAGTAACCCCAATGACCTATAGTAACCCCAATGACCTCTAGTAACCCCCAATTTTAATTTGCTTGGGTTTCCTAAGGTCAAACTCACTCTCTATGGAGCACTTTGGGGTTACTTTCACCATTTTGTGGGTTACTAGAGGGCCACAATTAAAATTTGAGGTTACTTGAGGTCATTTGGGTTACTTGAGGTCAAACTCACTCTCTCCTGAAAATTTTGGGGTTACTTTAGGTCACTTTTGGGGTCACTTCAGGTCATTTTGGGGTCACTAGAGGTCATTTTGGGGTTACTTGAGGTCAATCCTTAAAATTTGGGGTTACTATAGGTCATTGGGTTACTTGAGGTCAAACTCACTCTCTCCTGAAAATTTTGGGGTTACTTTAGGTCACTTTTGAGGTCACTTCAGGTCATTTTGGGGTTACTAGAGGTCATCTTGGGGTTACTAGAGGTCAATCCTTAAAATTTGGGGTTACTATAGGTCATTGGGGTTACTCTGGGTCATTGGGGTTATTGGAGTTCAAACTCTCTCCAGAAGACTTTGAGATTACTTGAGGTCACTTTTGGGGTTCTTTAGGTCATTTTGGGATTACTGGAGGGCAAAAATGACAACTTGTGGTTCCTTCAGGCCATCGGGGTTTCTTGAGATCAAACTCACTCTCTCCACACACTTTGGGGTCACTTTGCATCTTTCTGGGGCTTACTTGATGTCAGTTCTGCATAATTTGGGGTTTCTCTTGCTCATTTGGGTTCCTTAGAGTGAACAGAGTTATTCCTGACAAAGCTCCCAGCCCTCCCCTGTGCCACAGCTCCTTCTGTGCCCCCTTGGAATGTGGGCTGGTGAAATTCCTGTGCATTTGGAGCAGCTCAGAGCTCTCCAGCTCTGCCTCTTCTCACCCAATCTGTTCCCTCTGTCCCCCCACTCTGTCACCTCTGAAGCTGCAGATCTTGGATGGATGTAAAAGACACCAACAGTGTTTGAAACTTTAAACCAAGTTTATTGGAGTACCCCCATTAACAGCATAACTCAACCAGGGTTTGGTTTTAATCATCATTAATACAGAGGTAGGTAATCACTCTTTAATAAATTTGGGCTAAATCAGCCAGGAGTCTGCAAAAGAAAACCATGTGCAGCTGGAATAAAAGTCAGTACATTACAGCTGAAGCTAGAAGCTGGTTTTCAGTTTTCTTGCAGCGGAAAATTCTGAGACCTTTTTTCTCCTTGCCACATTTGCTGCCTTGTTTGCCTGTGCTCTCTTTCTGCTTGGCAAAAACATCTTCTTGTTTGGGGTGGGTTTATCCTTTGCTCTAAGCCATAAAAACCCTTCTAACTCCCAGACCCTTTGCCTCCTTGGTTATCCAGTGAGACTGGCTCAGCAATTCTTTTCTTCTAGATCAAAACTTGCTTCCATCTCTACTCCTTCTTCAGATTGTACATTCAAAAATCTTTCTGCCAAGCACACAAATCTGTGGGACTTTCTTGCCAAACTCTCGTCCTTCCCAGCAAGTGCTGTGGTCAGTGCTGTGGTCAGTGCTGTGGTCAGTTCTGTGGTCAGGCCTGTGGTCAGTTCTGTGGTCAGTGCTGTGGTCAGTGCTGTGGTCAGGCCTGTGGTCAGTTCTGTGGTCAGGCCTGTGGTCAGTGCTGTGGTCAGTTCTGTGGTCAGTGCTGTGGTCAGTGCCGTGGTCAGTGCTGTGGTCAGTACTGTGGTCAGTGTGATCCCCACACTCAGGCTCTCCTCTCACCATCACTCTTTGGACAATTTGCCAAACCCTTTAAGAGCCAAAGGAAATATTTAACATCCCCACAAGCTCTCGCAGTGCTCCCCACCACTCCATTGTGTTGTTCACTCACCTGCTCAGCCACCAAAGGCCACCAGCACCATCAGCCCCTCCAGTGCCTGGGGGATCCTCTCCATCCTCTGGGTGTCCCCCAGAGCCACAGCACCCCCAGAGCCCCCAGGCAGCTCCCTGGGGTGCAGCACAGCCACGCTGCTGCCATCCTTCAGCAGTTCAGGAATTAATGCTGAGATAAGGGTGGGAGACATGGCCAGGGGCAAAGAGAGACTGGAGAGGGAGATGGGAGACCTGGAGAGCAAAGAGGGAGGTGCAGAGGGCACAGAGGCAGAGAGAGCTGAGGGCAAATATGGGAGAGAGAGGGCAAAGAGACACTGGAGCCAGCTGAGAGTGACACTGAGAGGGAGCAGGGAGCAGGGACAGGAGAGGGATGGCAAAGAAGCACAGAGAGAGGGCAGAGTGAGGACAGAGGGAGCAGAGAGGGGGGAATGAGGCAGCAGAGAGTAGAGAGGCAGTCACAGGGAGCAAAGAGGGGTGAAGGAGAGAATTCAGAGCTAACACACACACAGAGGGCACAGAGAGGGGGCTGAGAGGCAGAGAACTAGCAGAGCAGAGTCCATGACATTCTGTTACCCACCTCTTGTCTCGAGGCAGAGGAACCAGCTGCCCTCCTGCCCCAGAACCCAAATCTCCTCTGCTCCTTCTGCCCTACATCCCAGCCCACTCCATGGCAAACCTGCCAGACCCACACTCCAGCCACAACCTTTGTCCTCAGCTCTGCTGTGCCCCTGCCTGGCACCCCAAAACTCCCTGTCCATCCCTCCCAGGGACTCTGGGCAGCCCTGGTGTCCTGCCAGGCCCTGCTGCTCCTCACCCCCACCACACAGGAGCCGGTGCTTACGAAGGATTACAACACTTTTTATTCCCACGCAGCCGTTTCACAGAGTACAAACACAAGACAAGACACCAACACAGCCCCCCCACACCCACCAGCACCCCAAGGCTGCTCCCCACTCTTTCACCAGCACCCCAATGCTGCCCTGGGCCCACAGACCCCAACCCTGCTCTGACCCTCAACCCTTGCACACCACACAAACACGGCAGAGAATTTCATCCCTCCCTCCTCTGACTCTTGTTCCTGCCCACCAGAAAGCACCTCTTTCCAGTTATTGGCACCAGCTTGTCACCACCACAGCACAATGCCAAGATTTCCAGACCCCCATGGATGAGCTTGGCTCTCTGAACCAAACCTCAGCACCACCTCTGCTCTGGAGAGTCAGAGGGTGACACGGTCCCAAGGTGTCACACCATCCAGAGATGGCAATGCACTGCTCTGGCCATGACCTGTGCCCCAACACCTACCTCTGCTGGAGTCTGTGAGCTCATAAGACCCTGGTGGCAGCTCCCAAGGACAGTGGAGACGTGAGGGGACAGCACATGCTCCACCCTGTCCCACACTAACAGTGGTGTGGGCCACCTCATCTCCCCACAAAGGAGAGCCTGGGGAAAAGCTGCAAAACCCCTCCTTGAGTCCACATCAATGATGGAAATCTGCAAAAAAAAACCCCAAACCCCAGTCCCACGTGGCTGCTGGCAAACACCAACATCCTGCTCCAGCCGTCGCTGCCGCCGTGCCGGCCGCGCGTCACCGCCGGCTCCGCGTCCCACCTCTCTCTCAGGTGACATCCCTTGGCCTCCTCGCAGCATGGCCGGGTGGGCAGCGGCGTGGCCATGGCAGGGGGGGCTGTCTCCTACCCTACAAAGACTCCGGCTGACGCGAGAACAGTTTTTGGCTGGGCGGCGGGGCCGCGCCTACGAGGTCAGGGGCCGCGGAGCTGAGCGCAGCCACAGCCACAGCTGGGCCGCCAGCAGCAGGGTCACTCGGGCACGGTGCTCCCCTGAAGAGCTGGAGGCTGCCAACACAACAAGATCCACGTCAGCTGGGGCTCTGGGTGCCTCCCTGCCAGATGCCCCTCAGATCGTGCCCACCCCAATGCCCGGACCCACTGCATTTACTCCACCCTGCCCTGTGCCATGCAGGCACCATCACCTCCCTTGCAGCTGCCTGCCAGCTCTTCTGAGGTTGTTTCTTGGGGGAATTCACAAAATTAGAGGGTTTTGGGAAAGCTGCAAAAGGCAGGCTCCAGAGGCAGTAGAACTGTGATTGGAGCTAAGCAGCAGCCATGAGATTGGTCAGCAGAAAAATTATTTAAACTGTAGAAAAGCAAAGACAAATAGAACAATGATCTGTGTATTAACGCTTGTCTAGAATAACTCTCTAAGCTACAGAAAAGTTTATCTAGCAAGATATTAGGAAAGTTGTGGCTTAATAATGGAGCTCTGTGCATTGTGCTTTAAGGCTTACAAGCAGGTATTGTATTCAAAATAAACAAGCATTGTTTTAACCAAAGGTATGTGTGCTTATAGTGATTGGATTGAAAAATATGCTTTTGCTTGGTGTGATAGGTCAAAAAACTTATAAAGTGAGTTGTAACATTAAATTCTTGGTCTGCTGCCTAAGATGTGAGCTGATGGCATCTTCCCATTGTCCTAATCATGTAATGGGACTGATGCTGGAAAATAAAACAGCTCAAGGCACGTTCCACAGCAGCCCCATCCCGTTTGTGATTTGTACACAGCCCCATGCCAGCGTCAGCTTTTCTTAGCCAGAGGCTGAGATGTTAAACATGGCTTGTGCCCTGTTGCCACCATGCCAGCAGGGATCAGGGATTGGTTATTTTGTTTAGCTTTAAGGAAAATGAATATTTTTTGAGGTTTTTTTTCCCTTAGCCAGAGGCTGAGATGTTAAACATGGCTTGTGCCCTGTTGCCACCATGCCAGCAGGGATCGGAGATCAGTTGTTTTGGTTAACTTTAAAGAAAATGAGCATTTTTTGAGGCTTTTTTTCCCTTAGCCAGAGGATGAAGATCCCATGGGATGCACAGTGCCAGCAGTGCCCTCACAGCCCTCAGTGACAGGGACAGGGCACAGCTGGCTCCCTGCTCTCCACACCCTTTCTGTCTGTGACACACCACATGTCCCAGCCCCTTTCCCACACTGCTCACCCCACAGCTCCCAGTTTGGGGCTGGCAGTCCCCTGCTGTGCCCACCCTGACCCTGGTACTTGCCCCTGCAGCTTTTGCCGTCCCCTTGCAGTGTCCCTGTCACGCAGCTGCACAAGGGCCCGTCCGCCCGGCTCGTGCAGATCTGCTCACAGCCTCCGTTGTCCTCGCACCAGTCTGATCCTGGACACAAACGGCAAAGGGGGACACCTGAGCCATGCTCTCAATCCCTGATCCTTGGCTCCTCGAGGCTGGGATGGCAGACAAACCCCCCCAGCCTTCCCTGGGGTCCCACACTTACTCTTCCTCCTGATAGGTCCCACTGAGAGGATCTGCTCCTTGGACTCCTCGCCGAAGGCACTGGCCATCCTCGTGTGCTGAGGGCAGTTCTGTTTGGGGATAAACACCACCTCTGTCACCCTCAGCCTCTGCCCCGGCCCCCTCTGTGCCCCTCCACCTGTCCCAGCTCCCAGAGGGACCCTGCAACCAGAGAGCCCAGGTCCTGTCACATTTTTTATGGAAAATCCTTTCCTTAGGATTTTTCCTCCTGAGAAGCTGAGAGGCCTCAGGAACAAAATGCAAACAATGGTTATCTGCTGCTGTGGAATGCAACAGGTGCATCTGGGATTGGGCTCATGTGGTTGTTTCTAATTAATGACCAATCACAGTCCAGCTGGCTCGGACTCCCTGTCCGAGCCAGAAGCCTTTGTTGTCATTCTATTCTTTTTCTATTCTAAGCTAGCCTTCTGATGAAATCCTTTCTTCTATTCTTTTAGTACAGTTTTAATATAATATATATCATAAAATAATAAATCAAGCCTTCTGAAACATGGAGTCAGATCCTCGTCTCTTCCCTCATCCTCAGACCCTGTGAACTCTGTCACAAGGTCCCAGGGTGACCTGCCTGTGACAGAGCATCTCCTCCCCGTGCCTAGAGGGACACACAACCCTTCCATCTCACCCCTAGGGCTACATCTCTGGTCACTTCTCCAATGCCACATCATCACGGCTCACTGCACGCTTGAAGAGCCCTTCAGATCAAGCATCCCCTCCCTCTGCACTGGCCCCACTCACGATTTTGCAGGAGTATTTCTCAGAATCACAGAGGGACACGGCGCAGTGCAGGTGAACCTCGTCGTAGTCCCCGATGAACTTGAAGACGGTGACGTGGAAGCGACACGTCAGGGACACCCCGTTCTCCTCGATGCCAATGGTGTTGTCCTTCATGTTCTGGCACCTGTGCAAAGCACTGATGCTCAGCACCACCCTCCTGTGACCCTCCCCGTACCCTCACCCCAGATCCCACAGTGGGATGCTTAGACCCTGCCATGGCTTGTCTGGACAAGGGCATCATTCCCTGCCTCTGTCACCTCTCTCTGCCATTTCTACCTTCCCAAAATGCCTGTGCATGATCCCTATCCCCCTGCCTCCTGTAGTTAGGTGTTGTCCACAGTGTCATGGACCCAAGGAAAGAGCTTCTCTCTGCACCTGGTACTCTGTCACACACAGGGCTTCTGGCTGTGTCCACACCAAGCAAATTAATTCCTGCTCTAACAACACTGCTCCTCACCCTTTCCAGATTTTGATCAACCATCCCATTGTCCTAAAGGTCCTTGTGCCAGCTGATGCCACTGCCCTTCCAGACACCATGAAAACCACTGGGGCTCGTGGTAGCTCACCCTCCCTCAATGATGAAGTAGCGCAGTTTGTCGTTGCTGTCCCGCGAGGGGGTGGCGTAGCACGTGTTCAGCATCAGGATCAAGTGGTTGGAGTCGGCCCCCACCACAAAGACCCCCACGTAGAGCACGTCCCGGGTGGTGAGCACCACCTCACCCTGCCGGTACGGGTGCTTGTAGGACGAGTTCTTGTACAGGGCCATCTTGGTTGTGAAGCTCCCTTCCTGCGTCGGCACCGTCAGGTTAATCACGCTAACAATGACAAAGAAACACTGGCTCAGTTGGTGGAAAGGTTTTGAACCCCCAAATTGTTGCCTGGCTTCAGAACCAGCACTGCCTCACCCATCTGTGTAATGGGCCCCGCTCCTACCTGAGCATTGGCCGCACAACTGAGTCCAGGGAGATCTTGATGTCCAGCTCATAGGCACAGGAGAACTCCACGTTGATGGTCCTGTCCCGGGTGATGATGTTGCCCGTGTTGTTGGCACTCTCAATCCACACCGTGTTCTTGTACACTATGTGAGTGCTGTTGGACTGCAGAGGGAGCACAGGGCACTGCTTAATGCCAGGCGTCCCTGCTTCCCTGCGCCTAATGAGCACCTCTAAATGAGCTGGGTGACAAGGGACCTGCTGCCCCATCACCTCTGGCCAGAAAGGGTATGGAATGGTGGGGCTTGGAGTTGCATCCCTACTCTACAAACTTTCCTGTGTTCTCCTTGACCCCCAGCCCATTAAAGCACCTCCCAAGCATCAGGTGCACTGACCTGCCCCAACCCTGGGGCTGAGCTGACTGCAGTGGACTGTCCCACGCTCCCAGCCCTGTGTGCCCCATGTCCCAGCTCACCTGCACCAGGTTGCCACAGTTGCCTTTGGTGTTGTTGATCTGGAAGGAGATGAAGTCCTCCCCTTCGATGCCAGGGCAGTGGCGGTCGTTGACCCGCACGCCCTCGCGCTCAAAGCCCAGCTGGAACAGCTTGCACTTCGAAATGGACACCTCCATTTGGGCAGCCTTGCAGGTCACCTCCGCATCAATGATGTCATGGGTGGCTGGAGAAGATGACACAACTTCAGATCACCACAAATGACCCCTTGGCACTTCTTTCCACCACCAGAAATGGGATGGGATCCTCTCCTGTGGTGTGTTCTGCCCAGCCTACACCCCTGCTGCTCAAAGTGCTCCAAAACCAGAGATGTCCATAATCTGCACCCTAAAAAAGCTGTTCCCTGCTCTCTCCTCTCCTCCATGGTCAGGAAAACCCATCTTGGCAGAGGTCACAGCCCACAGCACGTCCCTTCCCAAAGCCCCTGTGGCATAATGGCCCAAGGTGGAGCTCGGCACTGACCCCACAGCCAGGAGCAGAGGACTCACTGTTCCCATAGGGCCAGGAGCAGAGGACTCACTGTTCCCATAGGGCGGGGGCTCGATGCAGCCGCACAGCTCCCCGCCGTTGTCCAGCTCGCAGGTGCGGTTGGGGCAGTCGGCGCCCACGCAGGGATCTTCCACCACTCCTGCTAAACAGCACAAGACACAGCACAAACACAACCTTTACCCTCAGACCGAGGGGCAGCCACCTCTAGCCCCACTCCCCAGTGGGACATGGCTCCCCTCGACCTGAGCAGCCCCAGTTCTCTTACAGCAATTCTCCTTCTCGATCCAGTCGGTGCCCAGGATGCCAAAGGTCCTGCAGGCCTCTCCGTAGGCAGCCAGCGAGCCGCACAGCTGGACCTTCTTGTGGTTGTAGCAGCCATCCAGAAAGCAGGACTCATAAAAAGGCAGAGGATCCAGGAGGCCGTAGCAGGGCTGGAAGAAGCCTTTCATGTCAGTCAGCTTCAGGCAGTAGCTGTCACTCTGCAGCTCCTGGATCTGGACGTTGTCGCAGGAGGCGGCGTACTGCGAGTACTGCAGCTCGTTGCAGCTGTGGGCACCAGACACGTGGTGGGGGCTCCTTTCATGGCCAGCCCTGTTCCCAGTCCCGCTCCCACCTGCTGGGGAAGGGCTGGCTGTGCACTCACCTCTTCTGCATGCCGTTGGTTTTCCAGCTCTGTGCCAGCACCACGCTGCTGACGGCCGGCTTGCCCCGCAGCGTGGCGTAGTCATCGGTGCGGTCGCCGTTGAAGTTGCCGCAGAGGCCGCACACCTTGTTCTGCAGCCGCTCCCCAATGGTGATTTTGATGACATTGAAGCCGTTGTAGCGGATCTGGATGTCGGGGCTGGAGTCGATGACCAGGAAGCCCTCCTGGCTGAAGATCTTGGTGGACAGCCCCGTGACAAAGGGGATGCTCACAAGGCTTCCGTTCACCTAGTGTGAGAGGACACGAAGCTGACATCCCTCCCATATCCCTGCCTATGGATGTGGGCATGTGTTGGGGAAGATGAAACAGGAAAGCCTTATCAATATGATTGTCTGGCAAAAGATTTTGAGAATATGGAAACTATAAGCGAGATTGAAATGAAAGCAAGCTTTGAGATACCTCAATTACCGAACAACTGGAAAACAATGACATGGCCAGCTGAAGGTGATCCCCTTTTGATGAAACAACACCCTCTGCTTGCAGACAGGCCCAAGGGGCAGAGCAGACCCTGCAGCTTGGCAGAAGGGACCCAAAGAGGAGTTTTTAGGGTTTAAAATGTAACACAGGATGGTGATGGTTGTATGTAAATGCTATAGGATTTGTATCTTGTACTAGATTAGTTAGTGAGAATTAGAATATTCAACACAGAAGAAGATTTATTGTATGGTAACGGGAACCTCGCTCTCTCACCCTTCTACGTGCTCTTACACTTTTGCTCTCTTGCCCTTTTACTCTCTTACCCTCTTATGCTCTTTCCCTCTCATCCTCTCTACCCCTCTCTTCTCTCAGCTCTGAGCTGTGGCTGGCAGCTCCCAGCAGTGCCCTGCACCCAGGCCCTTTGCAATAAAGGGCCCAAGTTTCACGACCTGGCTTCAGAGATCTCTCATCTCCATCTGTCCCCACTGTCCTACCCCCCGACGCTCCTATAGGCATGAGCCACTCATAAAAGATTCCACAGCTGCTTCCTACTACCCCATCTGTGGAAACATTGACAGTAGTCTGGAGTCCTTGTGGAGACCATTGTGCAGCCTGGACTGCCACCCACTCTCCCCTCCCAGCCCCACTCTGGAGGGGCTGCACGTCCCTGATGAGACCTCACCTTGACAGTGTTCCTGTCGCTGATGAGGATCTGCTCCTCGTTGATGTAGAAGTACACAGGGGAGATGATGGTGAGGTTGGGCGAAGACCACTTGTCGAAGTTGATGATGAGCTGGAAGGAGAAGTCGGGCAGCTTCTGGCAGATGGTGGAGAGGACGAAGGCGCAGTTGGCGGGGAAGCGCAGGAAGGCGCCGTCGAAGGTGCGGAAGACGCCGCCGCCGGCCGCCAGGCAGAAGGAGCTGCGGGTGCTGAAGCAGCCGCGGACGCCGTTGCGCAGCCCGCACTCCTCGTCGGACTTGCAGTGCCGCGGGTCGCACTGGATCAGGTTGCGCCGGAAGCAGCGGCACCGCCGGGTGCAGTCCCCGCTCCAGAAGAGCTGCTTGGGCTGAAAGAGGGACCCGTCAGCGGCTGCCCTGTCAGCCCAGAAGGTGTCTGGGACAGGGTTTGCACCGCTCTGTCACACGACAAGCAGGAAACGAGGGCAGAGAACACACTGGCAGCTTGCACCTGCCTTGCAACATCTCTGCTACCCACACTCAGGTTTGCGCTGCCACCAAAACCTCCCTCACCTCTTGTGCACACACAAAGCCACAGTGCTTAAAACCCCCGTGGCCTCTTTCTTGCATTCTGCCAGCCACCAACCCATCTGCAAGGAAGCCCATGTGACAGTACCCCAGTACTGGCTCCTCATGGAGCACAGGCACCTTGCACAGAACAGTTTCACTGGCACAAAATACAAGCCACTATGACAGGACCAGTGCTATCAGCACAGGACTCTGCTGCTTCAAACTCCTCAGTGACATCCAGTAGCTATGAAAAAGCAAATTTGGTGTGAAACACTGAATCTACGATGTGTGAATACCTAGCACAATGGGGTCATACAATGCTGGACTTTGGCACTCATCAAAAAGTCTTCCCAGTCACCACCTTCTCTTCATCCCACCTCCACCAGCCCCTTCCTGTGCTTGAAACCCAGGCCACCTTCACCCAACAACTGCTGCATGATGGTTTTCTGCATAGAAAGATTCCCTATGCAGCACACCATGGAAGGACATCCCTCTCCTCTCTAGCCCTGCTAGCAGCCCAGCCTGACTGTCATCCCCCCTCAAACTCTGCCCACAAATATCATCCAGAGGGAGGGAGCAGTCCCCAAGAGCTGTGTACCTCGTAATATTTGCCATCAGAGTAGCAGCCACAGTTGTGGGGAAGGATGCAGCTCTTGCCATTGAGGACGTAGCCAGGGTCACACTGGCAGCCCTCCACGCAGTAGTGGCTGCAGTCGCTCTTCAGGCGGATAGCAGCGCATCGGGGCTGGCACAGCGACACACAGCTCTCGTAGTGGCTGTTGGGGGGACAGCTGACAGCTGAGCAGGGGACAAAACAGGCACAGATTAGCTCCATGGACACCACCAGCCTGGCTCCTCACCAGGGACTGATTCAGACCTGTCATGCATGGTGCCAGTCTGTGGCCTCACCACCCTGTGAGAGCAGGGCCTCTGAGCCATGAGCTTGCTTGTTAGAAGGGAAAAACGACACAAATTTAATTTTCAGTCTCGTTAGCAAGGACAATTACTTCCCATTTGATTTGCCAGACAGATTGGCTGCCAGGGATGCGTGCGGTGCCCATCCTCAGGAGCCTGATTGAACAGCACATCATCATCTTATTGACAAGGGGCTGCAGCTTCATTAGAGCAAACACACACTGCTGGCACTGAGGCTGACTGATAGAATTCCTGGTTAGCAGTGGGGGGATGGCTTCTGAGCCTGGGGCTTTCCATTTTCCATCCCTGTCCCTTCTGAGCTTGGGGCTTTCCATTTTCCATCCCTGTCCCTTCTGAGCTTGGGGCTTTCCATTTTCCATCCATGTCCCTTCTGAGCCTGAGGCTTACCCTTTTCCATCCCTGTGCCTTCTGACCTTGAGACTTCCCCTTTTCCATCCCTGCTCCTGCTGTACCACATGCAGTTTGTGACAACTCCAGGAGAATACAGTGTCCCAGACTTCACCGACTTCACCCACTTCACCCAGCAAGCATGGGAGGAATTGGCTGCCAGGTCATTGGCCTCCCCTCCCTGGCACCCCAGGAAAAGAAGGACCCGGAGGTCCTTCTTTTGGATGGTGGCACTTACAGCACGAGGTGAAGTTCCTCCAGCCAGTGATGGCAATGCCCTGAGTCTGGCACGTGCTGGCATAGTTCTGCAGCCAGCTGCAGGCTGTCTGCATGGCCCCCCCATCCACGCAGGTGTCAAAGAGGCAGTTCTTGTAGAAGAAGCCGGGGTTGATCTTGCTGTGGCACTTGGCAAAGACACCACTTTGGCTGGGGATGAGGCTGCAGAGCTGCTGGGGCTTCCAGAATCCTTCCACCTTGCCGCAGGCCGGGCAGCGGTCGCCACAGCCCACGCGGCAGAATGCGTCCCGCTTGGCCCAGCTCTGCACAAAGTCACTGATGCTGGAGGCCGGTGTCCCCCCTGCAGCCACCAGGTCGTCCTCAGGGTTGCCATTGTAGCGGCCACAGAGGCCATAGGTGAGGTTCTGGAAGCCCCGTGGGATGGTGACAGACAGGAAGGTCTTCCAGTCGTACACCACCTTCAGCCCGAAGTCTGTCTCCACCACGATGTGGAAACCAAAGGCGAAGATGTTCACTTTGCCCTGGCCCAGCTTCAGGGGCAGGTAGAGACGCTCGTCGTTGATCTGCAGGGAGGGAACAAGGCAAACACTGTGAGGGGGAGCTCCCACAGAAGGACACAAATGAGAGTGGCTCGGCATTCCCAGAGAAAAGTCCCTGCTGACCTCACCTCCACAGCCAAAACACAAATCCTCTCCAAAAGTTGTGCCTGGCAGCACCCTAGGATGAGCCCAAGGCATGATCTGACCCCCAGAAAACCTTATAAACCCTAAGGCCTCATGTCTAGGGTTTTGCTCCACAATTTGGGAGTCACACCTGCAGAAATAATGATAGCCCTCACGGCCCTGCACTCACCAGCACAGTGTATTTGTAGGCACGGTGGATGACAATCCTGTAATTGAAGACCTCCACTTCCACCTGCTTCACCCACAGGGCCAGAGAGGTGTCCCGATCCTCGTTCTTGGCCGTGACAGTGAACGCTGGGAACGTGTCTGAGCGCTCCACCCTGGGCCGGGAGATGCTGGTGACCAGCACCAGCTCACAGCTGCTCTGGAAGTCGAAGGAGTAGCCATCAAAGGTCAGGTAGTGCCCATAGCCCGAGATGATGCAGGAGGCGTCGGTGCGGACGTGGCAGTAGTAGAGGCCGTTCTCCTCCAGGCAATACTCGTCGTCCTTGCAGGACACGTTCTCGCAGTACACGCTGTTGTCCGAGCCGTTGCAGTAGCACAGGAAGTGGCAGGAGATGTCCATCCAGAAGGTCTGGTTGGTGGCCAGCTGGCGGCCCTCGAAGTTGCAGCCGCACTCGCGGCGGGGGATGCAGCGGGTGCCGCGCAGGGCGAAGCCCTCGTCGCACTGGCAGCCCTCCGAGCAGGTGTCCCTGCACACGGGGCCCGAGGCCAGGCTCTCGCAGGTCTCCACGCAGCTCATGCACTCCTCAAAGTGGCTGTTCTCCGGGCAGGAGAGAGCTGCAGGGTTGGCAAACACAACCTGAGCCCCCAGCTCTGACAGCACGGGGTGAGGAACAGGTAAAAAGTGGGTGGTGATGGATTTGGGGAAAAGGGGAAACAGTCCCAGCACCTGTGGCCACTGGCTCATCCCATTCCCTTTGCAACCCTTTCTCCCCTCAGCCATCATCCCCCTCACATCTCAACCCTGTCCTGTTATGTGCCAAACATCACCTCCTCCTGTTATTTCCCAAACAAACACCTCTGAGGCAGAGACAGGCACAGCCTTCCCACCACCTACTGCCACACTTGGGATTTTTCACATTTGCTTATGAGTTATGAGGCAAGTTTACAGCGACAGCTAAAATCCAGTGTTATTCAAATTGTCCTCTGGTGGTGGCGTACGGCACCACCAGACACCATCTGTGGCTCCAGAATGCTCCTACAGTGCCCCATAAAACTTCTGCTGCCTCCTGAAATGCCACCCTGAAACCACTTCCCTGGGAAATCTCTCTCTGCTGGCACCAGAAACCACTGCCTGTGATTCCAGCATCCCACACAAAAAGCTGCTCCGCCTCTGCACACCCACAAATCCCCACCAAAACGACTCTGCCTGAGTTTGGTGGGTTCCAAACTCCCTTCTGCCCACCCTGGGTGATGAAGATCTTTGGTGGACTCACGGCAGAAGCTGTGGCTCCTCCACTGGCCGATGTCCACGTCGGCGTTCTTGCAGGCGCTGGCGTAGCGTGCCACCGAGTCACACAGCTCCGACACGTTCCCCCCACTCTGGCACAGGCGGAAGAGGCACGTCCTGTAGTAGGCTGAGACGTTGACCACGCTGTGACACTCCAGGAAGGAGCTGTTGGTGGGGTCATTGATGATGCCACAGCTGGAGCGGCTCCTGTAGGACTTGAGCAGCTCCGAGTCGTTGTTGCAAGCCATGAGCAGGTCCCCGCACTCGCCATTGCAGATCTCATCAAAGGTGGTCCAGCTCTCCAGGAAGAGCTCCAGGTTTTCCGTGAACTTGCCCTTGGGCAGGGAGAACTCGTCGGTGGCGTTGTCATTGAAGAGGCCGCAGAGGCCCCCGGTGCAGTTGAAGTAGGAGGTGGACAGGTGGATCTCCAGGAGCCCAGAGTCGTAGTAGCTGATGGCCAGGAGCCCCTCAGACTCCATCACGGTGCTGTTGTCAGTCCGGTAGATTTCCAGGCGCCCAGAGTGGTGGAAATAGGGCAGGTCCACGTCATATCCATTCACCTGCAAGGAACAAGGTGGAGAGGCTTCAGGGAGGGTGATGTGGCCTTGCCCAACCACACTGTGCACATTAAACACTCCCTGACCCAGACCCTCCCTCCAAGGCCCAGAGCGTCCTCTGAGTGAGGGCAGACAGATGTATCTTTGGTTTTTGCCCACAAAAAGCAATTTTTCTTCCAGGGCAAAAGCAAGTTGCAGGAGAAGGAGGAGGCAGGAAAGGCTCCTCAGCAAACAGAAGGAGCAGGGCTGTGGCAACAACTTCACAGGCACCAAAAGGGCCTCCACATGATGGTTCAAGTGTCCCTGTGGGGTCCACAGCCGCAGACCCATAATCTCCACTGGATCACACCACAAGCCACCACCTCCCACCCTGTCCTTGGGCAGCACCTTTACCTTAATGTCTGACAGCCTGGTGCCTCCAATCTTCACCTCTTGGCCAGCAGCCTGGACCCGCACGACGCGCGGCCCGTTGGGAGCAGAGCCAACCTTCTTCTGGTTGATGTCCACCTCGATGAAGTCTGGCCTCTCTGGGCAGGTCTTGAGCAGCGTGTAGGACTGCTCCAGCGGGTAGGGGAAGGTGATGCCATCAAAGGTCTGCAGCACCTGGTCCTGCCCCACCAAACACACAGTCTCCCTCTTCGGGTAGCACCCCCGGTAGCCGTTCTCGATGGTGCAGATCTCTCCCTCGGGGCAGGTGGTGTTGAAGCAGCTGGCCTCCCCTCCAGCCTGGCAGTGGCAGTGCACAGTGCAGTCTGGGGATGCCCAGAAGGATTCCCCGACGGCGTAGTAGCGGCCGTTGACGTCGCAGCCGCAGCCCTGGACGGGGACGCAGCGGTCGGCGCTGAGCACGTGGCCCTCGGGGCACTCGCAGCTCTCGGTGCAGGGGGAGGTGCAGGCCAGGGGGGCTGTGAGGTCTGAGCAGGTGGCAGGGCAGCTGCTGGCACACACCGAGTACTGGCTGAGCTCTGGGCACTGCACGGCCGCCGCTGTGGGCACAGAGGGGTGACAAACAGAAGGACGTGTTACAGCAGAGTCCAGGGCCAGCGGGCACCCTCTCACTGAGACAGCACAGAGTGACCTGTGAACCCCTCAGGGGCAGGATTGCCACCCCCATTTCCTGTCGCAGACATCTTTTATGAAAAATCCTTTCCTTAGGATTTTTCCTCCTGAGAAGCTGAGAGGCCTCAGAATAAAATGCAAACAATGGTTATCTGCTGTTGTGGAATGCAACAGGTGCATCTGGGATTGGCCCATGTTGGTTGTTTCTAATTAATGGCCAATCACAGCCCGGCTGGCTCGGACAGAGAGCTGAGCTACAAGCCTTTGTTATCATTCCTTCTTATTCTATTCTTAGCTAGCCTTCTGAGGAAATCCTTTCTTCTATTCTTTTAGTATGGTTTTAATGTAATACATATCATAAAATAATAAATCAAGCCTTCTGAAACATGGAGTCAGATCCTTGTCTCTTCCCTCATCCTCAGACCCCGGTGAACACGGTCACAATTTCCCACCCAGGTCTCCCTGGCCAGTACTGAGCTTCTCCAAAATAGCCCCAGAGCCACTGAGTTGCCCACAGCTATTTAAGGTGACAAGGATGGTGGACAGACCAACCATTCCCCATTCCAGTCCAGCCTCCAACCCCCCTCATGGCAGCAGATGACCTCCAGAGCAATGTGGAGCTCTCACCTCACGCCTGACTTGTGCCACACTTTTGCTGGAGCAAGGGTGTGATGCCAGGGAGAGGAGGGACCAATCAGTTCTCTCTCAACTCCCTCCACTCCAGGCAATCCCCTCCCTTGGATTTCCTCCCCCTCCTGTCACCATTCCTGGGCACACAGGCAAACCCCTGGCAAACACTCACCGCATCCTGTCTGGCTCCTCCACTCTCCCACCGAGATGCCCAGGGCCTGGCACACGGTGGCATACGCCTGGATGGCCTGGCACAGCCCGGTGCCATTGTCCTTGGCGCTGCAGAGGTCGTAGACACAGCTGTGGATGAAGGCAGTGGGATCCAGCACAGAGCCACACTCCCAGAGGGGCCCTCCGCTCTTGTTGATGAAGCCGCAGTAGTCGGGGGTGAAATAGAGCGCCTCGGTGGCGGGGTCGCAGAGGCTGCAGTTCTCCAGACAGCCCGTGGAGCACCTGCGCTCGGGGTGTGGCACCTGCCAGCTCTCCCCCAGCTCTGGCACGGACGTGGCCACCCTCCCATCTGAGCGCAGCACGTCGTCCTCGGGGTCTTTGTTGTAATTGCCGCACAGCCCGCACGTGGCATTGATGTAGGAGCCCGGCACGGACACAGAGGCGTAGTGCTGCCCATCGTAGGTCACCAGCAGGCCAAAGTCAGTCTCCAGGGCAGTGGACAGCCCACTTTGGTAGACCTTGATCGCACCCAGTTCCAAGGAGATGGGCAGGGACACCACCAGATCGTCCACCTGCGGGGACAACACCCAGCGGTTGAGCCAGCGCGTGGAGCAGCAGAGCCCTCGTGCTGGGACACAGACAGGACAGCCCTGCTGTGGGGTCCTGTGTGACCGTGTTTACAGGGGTCTTAGGATGAGGGAAGAGACGAGGATTTGACTCTATGTTTCAGAAGGCTTGATTTATTATTTTATGATATAGATTATATTAAATCTATACTAAAAGAATAGAAGAAAGGATTTCATCAGAAGGCTGGCTAAGAATAGAAAAAGAAAGAATGATAACAAAGGTTTGTGGCTCAGACAGAGAGTCTGAGCCAGCTCACTTTGATTGGCCATTAATTAGAAACAACCAACATGGGCCAATCCCAGATGCACCTGTTGCATTCCACAGCAGCAGATAACCATTGTTTACATTTTGTTTTTGAGGCCTCTCAGCTTCTCAAGAGGAAAAATCCTAAGGAAAGGATTTTTCATAGTAGATGTCTGCGACAGTCTTGGAATAGGGACATGCACAGAGGGACAGCCATTGGTAAGCTACAGGCCCTTCGTGTCACCCTGCCCATTCCCCAGGACACACGAGGCCCAGAAGTGCCATCCCACACTCTCCAGGCTGCTGCCACCTCAGAGGAGCTGCCCTGGCAAGTTCTCCCCTTCCAGCAGAGCTCTTACCTTTGCCTTCCCAAAGCCGCCCCTGGGGAGAACAATCTTGTGCGAGTAGACCTCCACATAAATATCCCTCAGCCAGGAGACGGAGGAGCCGCCTCGGTTCTCATTCTTGGCCTCCACGTTGAAGTAGGGCAGCTGGGAGCCTGGCCAGCACTGCCTGGCGAGGAGGTAGGAGCAGGAACCCTGGAAGTGAAAGAGGAAGCCGTCGAAGGTGTGGTAATGTGGATCTCCGAACACCACGCAGGTGCTGCTCTCCACCGGCACGCACTGGAAGAATTTGCTCTTCGTCTCACACGCCTCGAAGGGGCCACAGGCCATGTCCTGGCAGAGGATCTCATTGTTGAAGTCCAGGCAGCGGCACTTGGTGGTGCAGTTGGAGTTGTCCCAAAAGATCTCCCCTTGGCGGAGAAACTGTCCTAGAAAGACAGAAAGGGGAAAACCCACGCTACATCACCTCTTGAATCAGAAACACGCTCTGAGCCACCCTCAGGGCCTGCTGGGCCTGTGGTGGAGACACCACCACCGTGTCCTGCTGCTGGGCTTCTCAGCTGCTTTCTTTGTGCAACTCCCAGCAAGAGCTGCTCAGCAAATCCCAAGTTTCATTTCTAATGTGTGGTGCATCCTCTTTGAGTCCTGCCCATGCCACGAGTCCCCAGAATGCTGCGAGTGCTGTCACAAATCCAGGGGTCAGTGCTGCAACACTCAGGCTGGAAAACTTGAAGGTTACTCTACGCATTTTGGACACCCATCACTCTGTTTCTTCAGTATTGCAGGGCACAAGAGGGATTTGTGCTGTTTTCCCAAAGGAAAAGCCCCATTTGCAGGCAGTTTCCAGCACTTTTGCTGCGCTTGCACCATCCTCCAGCTTTGCTCTCACTTCCACAGTTCCCTTGTGCTGGCCAAAAAGTCACTCTGTCATCAGCAGCCCCAGGAGCAATTTACTCCCATTCAGGAAGATCTCGTAGTAGTTACTACACCAAAGAGCTGTTGATAAGCAACTCCACCCCATACACGAGCCCCAGCAGGGTGCTGAGTGATCTCACAGCCCCAGGCAGCACCAGAGAGGGAGCGGGTTTGGCTGGTGAGAGACAGGAGAGGCAGGAAGAAGGCTGGAGAACGAGGATGGCAAGTCCCCGTGAGGGTTTCTCTCCCCTCCATCTGGCCATTTTTCACACTCCTCCAGCGCGTGGCTTCTGCCGTGCGCTGCCTGAGTTTACCTCTCCTAAACTTTTTGTTCTCTTCCCTGCCTCCTACCAAAAAAAAAAAAAAAAAGCTGTTTTCTGCTTCCCTGCAACAAATGTCTCCTCTTGGCAAGGCCCACGCTCCAACCATCCCTGGTGTGGGGAATTTGGGAAGGGGGTGTCACTCGGATCCAACACCTCGTGCTGCATCTCCTCTCGTGGAGGGCAATCACCCGTTCACCGTGACATTTAAATCCAGTGGTGGGATCTACTCGCACTCCTCTTGTCATCCGCAGAGCTGAGACTGGTTTCCAGCTTCTCTGCAAAGTCCAGCCTTTCTTCCAGGGGTCAGCAGCTGGGAAATGCTGGAGCAGCTGGACCCAAAACTCTGCTGGAGCTGCAAGAGCCTTGGGATCTCATGGACCTCGAGTAGTCCTAAACTAGGACATAAAGAAGCCACATGTCTCCAGTGTCTGTCAGCAAATGACAATCCTCACTTGCTGGAAAGACTCCTGGAGCACAGTGGATGCTCCTGACAGCTTTATTTGTCAAATGGAAATGCAATAATCTTTCAGCAGCAGAGCCCCTGTGCAGCCAGAGTGTGCATCGATTAATCCCTTTATGGCCCTGCGCTGTCAGTGACAGGCACACGCTCTGTAACTGCTGCAGACACATGACATTTGTCCTGCCTGCAAAACCTGCTGCTCCTCATGCACAAACAAGGGAAATGGCACAAGATCAGCTTCCCTAATTTATGGGCAGGAGGAAATTGCTGTCCCCTGGGTCTTTCCTGTTGCCACCAATTATCGCAGGAACTCGGAGATGTGCAAGGACTGAACCCTCTCTTGTGCTTCTGTCCCTGCTGCAGCTCATGGGGACACCCTGGCAAAAGCACAGGTCATGCAGCACCCCAACAGCATCACCTTTTGCTACACTGCACCCCAAAATTTGGGGGCAAGCAATGCCATTTCTCCCTTACCTCTCAGGCTGCAGCCGTTGGCCGGGTCTATTTCTCTGCCATCTATTTTGAAAGCCCAGCGCCCAGGGACATTTACGTTGGTTGTTTCCTCAATATTGACAATGTCTGGGGTTCTGGAGCCTGGCATGCTGAAAAAGTTGGTGAGATTTCCACCATTGAAGCCAGCCTAAAGCAGAGAGAGAGCAAATTCCATCACCCATCCTGGCAATGGGAAAGCAATGCTGCATTTCCTCACTTCTCTGTTCCCCCTGAGTACATCTACTCCCCCCTGAGTACATCTTTAGTTTTAACAGCTCTATCTGGAGATTTCTGGTTTCAGGTTGTCTAAATTTCTGTTTTCAGGTAGTCTGGATGTGAATGAAAAGCTAAACAGGCACTACAAGCAGAAGGGAAGTGTATTCACAGATTTACATTTGTATAGATCCATATGTATGTACACACAGATCTAAGGGTGTGTGAACTGAGTGGCCAAAATAAAGTGGGGGAGCAATGCAGGGAGAGATGAAGTGAGGAAGCAATGTGGGGATGCTGGATTCCCACATTCCTTATGCAGCAATGTCCCCTTCCTCAGGCAGAGGGACTGGCTGTGGCACTGCTGCCACCACCAAATTGTGGAGTGCTCATCCCAGCAGCTGAGTGCAAGGCCAGTGCTGGGGATGCTGAGGGACTCAGTGGCCTGAGGAAGCATGGATGCTTTGGAAAAGCCCTAGGCAGCCACCCAAGAGCTCATCAGGGATGGGGACATGGGAGCAGGAGCCTCACCTGAGCCATCACCCCGCCGAGACCAGTGAGGGGGTCCCCTCCGCTGGCTGTGCCCGTGGTCCAGCTGATCTCGTGGTAGTTAAACAGGGCAAAGGAGGACACCCCGTCTGTGATCAGGACAGCCTGGAACGTGTTCACCTGTGGGAAACCACGGCCACCCTCACAGGGGGTACAGCTTTCCTCCTGCCCTCCTGCCACAGTGAAGTCTGGCCCGGGTGAGCCTCACAGCGAAGAGCAGAAGTGGAATGAGACCTAAAATACCCAAAATTGCTGCCACCGCTCCAGCAGCTGCCATTCTGCTCCTTCCTCCACCCGGGAGCATGTGAGCACCTCAGATCCAGGGGAACACCAATAGATGGCAGCATGAGAATAAGCTGACAGGATTTGGTGGCTGTGATCTGTTATCTCCCATTACCCTGTCTTAGCTTCATTCCTGCATTATCTCTCCCGGTTCCCTTCCACATTCACATCCTACAACGCTGCTGAGGGTGGATTACATCCAAGCCAGCCATGTATATCCTGCACTTTGCTGCCTGCCAAATCCCCTCCCCACCTGCTAAATCCTCTGCTCGTGTTCTTGCTTTCACTTGAAATGACTCTGCATTTCCAGCCCCACCGACTCCAGCCACGTTCCAGCCAGGATCCAGGTGGGAAGAGCCCATCTTCCCTTTCAGGGCTGTGCAGAAAGGCAGAGGCAGCTCCTTCCCTTGAGACATCCCCTCCATCCCTGCAGACCCAGCAGCAGGGAGCTCAGTCAGTCCCTTCTCTCAGCTCCCTGCATTTTCCTGTCCTGGGACCATGCCCTGAGAGCAGCTCCTCCTGCCTCTGAGCAAGCAGGATTTTAGCAAATGTGGGCTGCCTCTCTTTTAATTAATGCAGAGCAACCTTTCAGGCCTGGCTATCTGCACCCTGCACCCTGGGGAGGAAACTGCAGCCACAGAAACAATTCCCAGGTGATTGGGAAAGCCCACAGACCCAAACATCTCCCACTGGGAAGCATCAGGGCTTCTCCTGCATTGTCTCAGCAGTCCTGAGCACTGTGGGCAGTTGGTTGATGGCTGCTGGAGGAAGGGGAGGGCTGGGGGTCACTTGGCACCACGTCCCATCCCCTTGGAGCAAACCCACTGCCCTGAGGATGCCTCAGAGGGGAGCCCAGGGCGCCTGCACGCCACAGGGAATGTCACTGCCAGGGAAACGAGGCCCCTGCCAGGAGAGCTCAGGCACACGGAGGCGAAGCAGCTCCGGGAGCTGTCAGGAGAGACAGAAAGAGGGAGAGGTGTGGGCAGAGCTGCCTCTGAGCAGCTGCAAATGGCACAGTTCACACCAGGGCAGGGAGCACAGCAGAGCCACTTCCACTCCTCATCCTTTCCCTGAGATTCTTTCTCCTACTCCTGGTTTCCTCTTGCTCACCTTTGCCAAGCCTTTTGCCATGCTGGGAGATCACAAACTTGTCACACACAAAGGCAGTGCCACTTGGAAAGTGCCAGAGAAGCTTTTCCATGCTCAGGAGCCTCTGGGAGGGTGGCAGGAGGAGAATCTCACACCTGGCTCTCCTCATGAGCAACACTTCCATCAACCCCCAAAATTCCCCTCTTTGGAGGCCATGGAGCCCTCTCTCTGCCCAGCCCTCAGAAAATGAACCCATTTGCTCAGGTGACATCTCCAGGCAGCAACTGCAGCGTCCCTGAGGCCACATTCCCAAATTTTCTGCAGTTTTTCTGCATTGCGATGAAATTCCTGCTTGAGTTGCATGGTGCTACTCCCCGTGCCAACCCCGAGCCCTGGCTGCTGCTGAGCAGGAAGGCTGCTCTAAAGCAAAATAAATTGCATTGTGTTGCAAATGTAATTCTTCAGGCAATACACGAATCTCTATATTGCTTGCTGTCTGAAAATATATATATATATAAATATATGTGTGTGGGGTTTTTCTGCAAGTGCTGCCGGGACTGGCAAAAAAATATGCATGAAATCTCAAGCTTCTCTAACAAATGGAAAAGAGCTGAACTGTTTATCAGAGCCAACTCCTCGAGACAGGAGAAGCTGGGTTTTGGCACTCACAGCACACAGGCTAATCCTGAACAAGGCAGACAAGAGCTGGGATCCCTCATTTGCTGTTCAAGAATGAGGCTTGGGGCAGGCCTGGTCTAGAGGAAAGTGTCCCTGGCCATGGCAGGGGGTGGAGTGAGGCGATCTTTTTCCACCCAAACCACTCTGATTCTATCTTCACCCCTACCAGCAGTCCAGCACGAGGCTCCCGGCATCAGCTGCAGTCACAGCTCACAAACTCACCAGATATTTAAAAGCTGTCCATGCCCTGACAAACATCCCACTGCCATCCCCCTCCTGTGAGCTACAGCTCACACATTTGTGGCCATGTGACATGGCCAAGTCATTAGCGTGACTCTGATCAGCGTGATCAATCTCCCATGCAAGCAGGGAGCTGCCGTCAGAAACAGCCGAATTTGTATGCAAGAAATGCATTGTGATCAAGCCAAAAAGTCCTAATTGGTGTCAGGGCCTTGCTTAGATCCTGCAAACACTGAGGAGGAGCTGCTTTCCCTGGGGATCTTAAAGCAGGGAGCGGGGCTCAGGGGAGAGAATGAAAAATCCCTTCTGCCCAGAAGGGAACTGGGGAGCATGAACACAAAGTGTCTCACTCAATTTTACGCACAGATGATGAAGAACACTTCCATCAACCCCCAAAATCTCCCTCTTTGGAGGTGAATGAACCCCCAAAATTCCCCTCTGTGGAGGAGACAAGACATAAAATAAAAACCTCCCCTCTTTACAGGACAAGACATAAAATCCACCTACGAGAAGCCCCTCACCAGCGTCATGCTGCTTCCCCCGTAGAATGTCACCTCCTCAATTTTACACACAGATAATGAAGACCATGTCCATCAACCCCCAAAATTCCCCTCTTTGGAGGTGAATGAACCCCCAAATTTCACCTCTTTGGAGGGGACAAGACATAAAATAAAAAAACCTCCCCTCTTTACAGGACAAGACATAAAATCCACCCACGAGAATCCCTCACCGGTGTCGTGCTGCTCCCCCCCTGTAGAAGGTCACCTCCTCAATTTTACACACAGACAGTGAGGAACACCTCCATCAACCCCCAAAATTTCTAAAATTTACCTCTTTGGAGGGGACAAGACATAAAATAAAAAAAAAAATTCCTCTTTAGAGGACAAGACATAAAAAACACTCATGAGAAGCTCCTCACCGGCGTCGTGCTGCTCCCCCCGTAGAAGGTGACCTCCTCCCAGGTGACGATGAAGAGCCAGCGGGCAGAGAAGGAGGCCATGTCCCTGAAGTGCCTGCGGATGTCCCTGGAGGCCCTGAGGAGCAGCTCTGGCTCCGTGCTCTCCCTGTAGAAGATCTCCCCGCGGATGCCGTTGTGCACGTCGGCCCAGAAGGGCGCCACGAAGGCGCGGCCGTCGGTCAGCGGGAAGGCCTCGGGCGTGAACTGGCTGACCAGGGCGTTGAAGGAGATCACTCCATTGTTGTTGACCTGCGTGGAGACCCCCATGGTGTCTGAGCAAGTGTGGTTTGGCAGAATAAAGCAGCACAGAGAGGCTGGTTTGGTGGGAAGCGTGAACCCAAACCTTCTCTCCCCATACACGGACAGAGGGTGAGCAGCCCGAGCATGACTCAGCTTCATCCTACCCATGGTGGGCAAGAGTTGGTGCAGGAAGCCTCAAAACCCTGAAAATTCTTCAACATAACGTTCTGCAGGAGATGGCACCCAAATCTGCTGAGGCACTGCTCCTGGGATTGCTCAATTTTTAGGATTCCTCAATTTTTGGGATTCCTCAGCCCTGCAGCACTGAGGGACGTGGATGATGGTGCAGGTGGCTGCATGGAAAAAACTGCCCTTGGCTTTGTCATCTGTGACAGATCCTGGGGCTCCCCAGGAGCAGGGAGGTGCCACCTCAGCCTCCCCAGGGTCTGCTGCAGATGCTCCCCAAAACAACGTTTTTGCAAAGGATGGATAACAAATGGCACTGCTGCCCTGGGTGCTGGAATCCCCACCAGAGAAGGGAACGGGATTCTGCTTTCCCAGTGCTGCTGTGCACAGACACCAGCTGGAGAAGGGATGAGTCTTTGCCTCTCTTCTGATCCCACAAAACCACAAAACTCGGGATGTGGCACAGTCAGGCTGACTTAGGCCCTGTCTAAGGTTTGGGTGAGCTCAGGTGAGCCCTCTCAGCCCAGCCCTGGTGTCCCCTTAGCCAGGCTTTGCTGTGCCATCACCTGGGAGCAGCAGCAGCAGCCTGTCCATGTCTGGGGCCCCCACAAAGCTGCTGCCCCCTTTCCCCCCTGCAGGTCCTGCATGTTCTTGTTTCTTGTCATGGAGCAGGAATAATGTCCCTTGTGTCAAGCCCTTCGCTTTGCTGTGCCATTTAATCACCCACAAAGAAAATTTATTGCCTTTTAGATTCCTTTCCTATGAACATTATCCCATTAAATATACCTTTGACTTTCTTAATCATAAAACCTATCAGTTCATGAAATCTAAGAACTTGTCAGGTGGCTGCTAATAAATCTTCCAATTCCTGGTGACAGGCAGAGCATGTTTAAAATGCAGCCAATAATGGCAAGGAAAAGGATGAAGGAAAGATCTGCTTTCTCCACTTACATAAACGCTTCTGTATTGGGCTCCAAAAAAGATGAATGGCACAGAGATCTTGATTTCAGGGGAGCTGCCATCGTCCACTTTGGGGGTTTTGGTGTCGTTCTGCCAGTATGGGTACAGGCTTGCCATGGTGTGAGCTGGAAGGAGAAGGAGAAGAGTCCTGAGAGCAGGGACAGGGCAGTCCTGATTTCAGAGAGGCCACAGAAAACAGCACCAAACCCAAAAATCAGCAGCCAAAGCAGAAAACAGCACCAAACCCCAACATCAGCAGCCAAAGGGTGCTTGGAGCCAGGGCAGAGCTGTGGGACTGGCTTTAGGCCGGGCTCAGGAGGAAAAGCCTCATCCAGGTTACCCAGGGCAAAGCCAAGTGACCACAGGCTGCACCCCAGCTGCCGTTTTTCCTGCCCTGGGACTGTGACCAAGTCAAACCCCCCAATCTTGGCTTCACAGGGGGACAGCAGGTCCATGCCCTGCTCCAGGGTGGGCAGGGGAGGCTGTTCCACCCGTGAGGTGCTCAGGGGGGCAAACAGCACCGACTGCAGCCCCCAGAGCCACGTTCCTGGCAGTGCCCACCTTCCTCCTGCCCTGCCGGGGCTCCTGTCGGGCTCACAGCCTGAGGGGGCACGGCTGCTCCCACATTGCCCAGCAAAATTCGCTTTCCTGCTAAAAGGCACTGCCAGAGGACATAGCTGTCTGTCCCAAAAGTGCTTCAGAGGATGGTTTTTGACACATTTCAGCCTGCTGCTTTTTTACCAGCCTAAAATCCATCAGCTTGAGGCACAAGCAGCCACTTCAGGCCCCAGGACACATTTCCCTTCTTGTCCCAGCCAGACTTCTGCTGTCATTTCATGTCCTGCTCCTCCAGTCAGCTCCTCACAGAGCAAAATGAGATTTTTCTGGGTTTGCCTCCCCCTTCTCCCCCCTCTTTGATGCAGGAAAGCCCTCATGACATTCAATCATTCAATCTGGGACGACAGAGCCCCCGGGCTTGGAACAATCCTGGCTCTGTTCACCTGGATTCAGGACATGCCCTGAGCTCCTGGGGGTCTCCAGGCTGCTCTGTGATCCCATGGGCACACAGGGGGCTCTCCTTGGTGCCAGCTCTGAGGGTGCTCCATGCTCTGAGCGTTAAGGAGTCACTGATGGACCCTTCCCAGGCTGCAAATTTCCCTGGGAAAAGGGAGATAAGGGGA
The DNA here is from genome assembly GCF_012460135.2 of Molothrus ater. Taxonomy (NCBI): domain Eukaryota; kingdom Metazoa; phylum Chordata; class Aves; order Passeriformes; family Icteridae; genus Molothrus; species Molothrus ater. The sequence goes on from NC_050499.2 coordinate 5,319,720, forward strand.
AATCTGGCCTAACCCACTGGCATCCTGATTTCCTAAGACATTGGTGTGCCCTGAGTGCCCTGTTGGACACAGGGGAGGTGGCATTGAGGGTGTCCAAGCCACAGCCCTGTTTCCACAGACATATCCAAAGGGCCACAGCAAAATTCCTCTTGCCAGGCAGTAAAATAAATAATTTCACAGCTGTTACACACCTGAGGAGTTATCACAACCAAGGCACAGCCACAGGACACGGATTTTACTCCGTTTTTAAACAGAAGGCTCAGCAGAGCTTCCTCAATTCTTCTTTAGCTCTATCAGTGCCACTCTACCAGGCCTGCTCAGCAGCCCTGGCACAGACATTTTCCAAACTCCTGCTTCCTCTGCAATGCTCCAGGTGCACACACAGCCACACAAATGATAAACACGAGCAGCCCTCGGGACTCTCAGTCCCTCCCTCCCCATGGGGAACACTCAGGTCACTCTGATTCTTGTTTTTGCTCCAGCCAAGGAACTGGGGGTGTTTCCCTAAACCCTCTGGGATGGTTTCCCAAACCCCCTGGGATGGTTTCCCAAACCCTCTGGGGTCATTTTCCAAACCCTCTGGGGTGTTTCCCAAACCCCCTGGGATGGTTTCCCAAACCCTCTGGGGTCATTTTCCAAGCCCTCTGGGGTCATTTTCCAAGCCCTCTGGGGTCTCTGGGCACAGCCCAGCTGGGGAATATTTTCCTGCTGGGGGATACTCACCTCGCTGCTGTGCTGTTATCACCAAAAGGGCCACCCAGGCTCCCAGAAATGATCTCTTGTTCATCCTGCAGGAAGGAGACAAACCCAGCCATGCATCACATCGGTAGGAAAACTCATCTTTGAGGGGATTCCTGAAGCTGCCTGGCTGCTGCTGACGTGTGGATGTTTCAGGTGAGGTCCCTCACCTGCCAGAAAACCCTGAAACACCTGGTGATAACAGCAAATCTCTGCCAAAGGAAGCCCAGAAACACCTCATGGAAGAGCTCATTTCATGTCTGGGAGCTGTGAACAGCCACAGCCTCCGTGTGCTCCTTATTCTCCTGAGCAGGGATGATCCCAGGGGAGCAGCTCTGATCCACAGCAGAGCTGTGATGAGCTCTCATGGTCCAGGGGCTTCAGCTTCAGCAAATCCTCTGCCCTGGCTGCCACCAGAGCCATCACTCAGGGCGCTGGATGAGCGTGGAAGGAGCACAAACATTTACACAGCTGGGCAGCTCCTTGTACAGGAATCAATGAGAGACTGAGAGAGTGGAGATGCAAAATGAGAGCGGAATCCTGTGCCAGCTCTAATTCCTTCTGTGCCTAATGCAATTTGTTACTGGTTATTAATCCAATAGAAAATATTGCTAAAACACCTGCTTTGATTTCTTTGCCTGTGGATTGCGCTCGTTCCGCACGGGCAGGGCTCAGGGAGGGCTCCCAGGAAAGGTCTGGGATTCACCAGGAGAGCTGGGAAGGGATTTAGGAGCTCCCCACACCAGCTGTGCATGATGAACAGCCTGGGTGTCAACAGCAGCCTCCCAGCCTTAACAATCTCCCTAAAAACCCTTTGTGTTCTCCCCATGGATCTGTTTTTATGGAAAATGTGGATTTACAGATCCAAAATCTCCCTAAAAACCCTTTGTGTTCTCCCCATGGATCTGTTTTTATGGAAAATGTGGATTTACAGATCCAACTTCTTCTAATGCCACAGAGTACAGGATTAGGGGGGGAATATCCCATAATTTATCCCACATCACTCCCATCACTCAGAGTTTGGAACACGGTGGAAGGAAAGATCTTTGCGAGCACATTCTCCGTGGGGAAAAGTTCATTCCACCAAGGAGAAGTTTTAGCACATTCCCTGTCTTGGAAAGGTGAAAGGAGAGAGGCAGAATTTTGTATAGAATGTAGATCTGAGTCTCATTAGCAGAGAGGGACCAGTGGGAATTGTGGCAGTGCAAGGACAAGAGCAAAGCAGGACAGACAGCAAAGAACGCGCTACTGAACACATCCCATCCAAAAATACCATTTTTTAGGTATGGAAAAAAAAAAAAAATTACCAACCTGTTTGTAGGCTAGAGGAGCAATCAGGTCTGAAATTTTAGCCCAGTCTTGGTAGAGCAGGGAGAAATCCTATGTCAATGGGGAATGCATGCCCGTGCTGCCATGCCAATTATTGCTGCTGACCGAAACGATGGCTCAGCCCTTTGCTCTCCCAATTGAAAACTCCCTTTTCCTCAATGCTCCTCCAGGGCTGGAGCAGTGTTGAGTTGCAATCACAACTGTTGCTCCTCTGTTGATAACCAGCAGGCTAATCTGGAGATCAGATTCTGGCCTGGAGAGGGAGAGAAGCCTCTTTCTTCCCCAAAAGCTCACCCCCTTCAGGTGGATTCAGATGGAAATGCCAGAGAGACAGAGCTGGGCTCGCAGCTCTGCTGCTCAGGGAACAGAAAACCCAACCCTCAGAAGAATTGAGCCCCTTCCTCCTTTGTGTAAAGGGGGGGAGAAAAAAAAAAGCCCATCTATATAAAGTTACAGGATTAGCATTAAACAGTGCTAGGTTCAAAGGCACTGCCCTGGAGCTTCAATGGAGCTGTTTTGCCATCCAAGTCCTGCTTTTTTACAGGTGGAAGAGGAAAAACTCACCCAGTCCAGCCCACAGAAGGTTTCTTTGCTGTTCCCATTTCCACCCTCTCTGGTGCTGGTGGGGAGCTCCACTGCTGTGAGCATTATTATCATTTTCACTCGTACAGCTGCAGTTTCCACAGGGATTTTCCCTGCCTCTGGCATCTGAGCTGACCACAGCTCTACATCTGAGTCCAATCTGTACCCCCAAAAAAAGATTTCAACTGCTTTGAGCTGGTTCATATCCATGTTGGATGAGAGGGGGAGCTGGAACAGCAGCTGAGGGGTGAAGGGTCCCTCAGCAGAGCCACGTTGGAGCTGATTTTCCATCCTGCAGCAAGGCTCAGCTCAGACAGCCACTGCTCCAACCCCAGCATGGGAAAACAGCCTGGGCTTGGCTGATTTTCCCCTCTGACATTTGGGGTGGGGGCCTTTTATTCCCCATTTTCCCCGCTAGGAGCTCTTCATTCCCCTTGTTCTCCCCACTCTTTGTCAGGAACAGAGAGCAGACAGGAATGCCAGCAGCCCAACAAGAAGTCCAGACATTTTTTTTCCCCTGGGTGCTCCTGGCAGTGTGTTCAGCAAGTTTTCCCCAAAAAGCTGTCTCTTACCTCTCCCAGCACATCAGGGCACCAGGCAGCTCACTGCCTCCACAGCAAATCCCAGAATTTGCTTTCCCTCCATCCTCCAACACGGCCTTGCTAGCAGGAATCTTTCATTTTTAAATTTATTTTTACCCTTTTCTAAGCTATTTTAGGAGGGCAGGGGGATATCAGCACTGACTGATATTCCAGGGGCAGATTACTTCCAGCCTGTACCCTGGCTCTTCCCTTCCCTCCCATACATTTTAAACACAACCAGCTCCAGGAAAATCAATTGACTCCCTCATTCTGTTTTGTAACACAGAGAAAACTGGTGAAATTAGGTTTCCCTCTGCTCCTTTGTCAGTTTAATATTCTGGTCCTGTTTGTCTGGGCAAGTGAACACTGATGAAGTTTGATTAGGTCTCACTGACTCTTTGGGGAAGATTTTGTCTTCCAGCCTCTCTTCTTTTGGCAGGGATGTTCCCATCATGCAGCACTGAACACATTGCAGCTGAACAACCAAACACTTCTTCTTCTTTTTTTTTCTTAATTCTTCTAGCAGAAAACTTCCTCCCATGCCTTACCTCGAGGACAAACAAGATTCAAAGATGCCACAAGGGCTTCTGTGGCTGCTTGACCTTGGCACAGCAGCCCCAGGCAGGGCCTTGTCTTGTTCCCATCTCAAGCACAGCCCATGGAAGATGCCCTGGAAATGGATTTGCCCAGGAGCTCTTTCCCATCCAGAGGAGCATCTCTCTCCTCCTGCCTCCCCCAGGGTCATTTGGTGCAGGCCATGAGGGTGGAATTTGTTTTAACCCCAAGGCCAGTCCCTCTGAGGAGAGAGGGAGTGAGCTCGAGCTTTATTCCTCACCTGGAAGTGGGGATGAGTCCCAGTCCTGGGGAAATGCAGTCCAGAGGAGGAACAGATCTCCCAGCTCTCCTGGAAGGGACTTCTCTCCTTGCACAGGGGAGGTGGCTGTGCCCAAGCTCACGGACACACAACAAAATCACCAGCAGGACAAAAAAAAAAAATCCTGGCAGTTTTCACTCACACCCTTGGGGTGACAACAGGGAACATTTTTGCTTCAGAGGACACAAAAGTGCAAAGCTCAGGACACTGGGGGTTTTAGTGTAAAAACTTACATAAGTTTATTGAACTGATCCAAACCAATGACCTATTTTGGCCTGAATTCCACCACTAAGTCTGCAAGCAAACCAAAGGCAAATTGTGGGAGCGGGAGGTGTATCCCCTGGGAGAGAAACCAGAATAAAAAACCAGATGGACTTACAGTTCTTCTTCTTTGAAATTACATATGGATGCAACATTAACAGGGAGCAAGAACAGATCTTTGTGTTTAAATTATACTTGAAGTTTCCAGGAACTGCAGAAAAGCAATCACAGAGGGAAAGGCCCGAGGTGGCTGAAGCCCCTCTAAGGCTGCTCTGGGGAAGGCGTCTCTCTGCTGCTACAGAATGCCACATCCGAACCAGGGAGGCACAGGAATACAGATTTTAGCCTCTGGGCTGCTTTAAGCACCTTGTTTGCATTCTCAGATCTCGCACAGAACCTACAGAACCTCACTGACAAGAGAGGAGGCAGAGCTGTGGCGCCTCCATTGGACTGCAGACCCGAGCAGGAGAGGCAGCAGCACGGCCCCCAAGCCACCACGGGTTACACCTGCCACCAGCCCGCCTGCAGCTCCCAAAAAACCAGGTCACAAACCCCAGGCAGCGAGCAGAGGACAGCCAGCACCCCGTGCCTGTTCGTAACAGCGATCTGCCTGGAACATCTGGCCAGAAATATGGATATTGAACAGGAACATCTCCAAAACCACACAGCGCAGCCTCAAACTTGGCACGCAGAGCCGTGGGACACTTTGGTATTCAGCTGTCACCCAAGTCCTCGTGGAGCAGGTGCTCTGCCTGCTGTGCAGGCTGCCCATGGCAGACTTTGATGCAGGAACAGCACAACAAAAGCAGCCCTCAGGTAGAAGGACACACAAACCAGTGAAGCTTGCACATCTGTTTTGTTTTCTCAAGTGGATGTGACAGACCCAGGGACCTTTAGCTGAAGAGGGCAGGCTCTGGCAACGCTTGGACATGGCCCAAATCATGGCAATGCCTGGACATGGTTTAAATCAAACCTCCTGCCACATCTGCACCCTCACTGAGCACCCAAACCTTCTCCCCTCTCCCCAAGACATGGTCCCCTGTTGGGTGGCACACACATAAGATCCTTCCCCACAAGGCACCATGATCTGGGGTACTTTGCCACATCCTTGTGTGCTGTTTGGTCCCACACAAACTCTCTCTGGTTTTGGGGTGAGCCCTTCTCCTTGGGAAGCCAACCAAGACTTCTGGTTTCTACCCCACGACTGCTCCACTATCTGCACACAAGGTGAATGCCTTGAGGAAAACCTTGCCCTGGAGGAGCAGCAGGGTGGTGATTTCATACCTGAAGGGACCAGGGGACCAGGTTTGTGTGTCAGCACCAAATCCCCAGCACCTGTCAACCTTCTGTGCTCTCTTTTTCCATCTTGCCACCAGGTCCGTCACAAATAAAAGCAGGATTTACTGCCAGTTCTGAGCTGGTGACAGCACCAATCCCTCCATGGACAGCCCAATTTTTAGTGGGCAAACAAACTTAAAAGCATCTACTTGGCCCTTCTTTATCATCCCATTCCACTCTTTAATGGCCTTTGTTTATTCCCTTCTCTGAAACCCAGACTCTTAATTGTGCTGAGGAAGTTGGTCAAGAGTTACAGCATCTCACTAATAGCAGGTACAATGCCATAAATACACCCACAGAGGCAATTACTGCTCTGGAGAATTGGGTCACAGACACTTTTGCATCCCCACAGGTCGCTTGCCTCGGACTCTGCAGCCACTCAGGGATATCCTACTCACACTGGAGGTCAAGGGCTGAAATAGGTTTCTAATATTAAACAACCATATCTTCATAAAACTTTGCTTTATAACAAAATATCTTATTAACCACAACTTTTCCTATTGGTAGGTATGTATATATCATACAGAAGTGTTGGCTTAAGGGTTCTGCTATCAGGCAGCAAATTATTTTCGCTGCCCAAATGGAAAATACATCTTCAGTAAAGCTCTAGATTATAAAAGCATCATTTTATGTTATACTGCCACTATCTCCCTGCTGTTTAGTTTACAGGTACCATGGATCTATGGAAAATCTATGCTACCTGTGGAAAATCTCACTCCCTTCCCTATTGCTCATCTCAATGGGGCCAAGAAATTGCTATTTTTGGCAGGGGGATGAGGCACAAATTAGTAACTTGTTTTAAATCCTCCCATTTTAACCCTTGCTTTGGATAAGGAACGAATCCCCTCTGAACAATCCCCAAATCCTAAACCTGAAGACTATGAGATAATAATACTTAGTCCCCTCCCCAATGATCCCACCCCACAATCCAGGTAAAATGTGAAGAGAAATACACAACTCCAAGAATAGCAAAGGAGCTCAGTGATGTGGGAAAAAGCATCCTGGGAAAGAAAGTGCACGTGGGGATAAAGGGAGCATTTCAAAATGAAGGTCAGGAGTTCATGTGTAACTAGAGCCCTCACTGCACAGCTCCAAAAACTGCTGAGCAGCTGCTTGTAACCAGGAAATTGGGAAACTCTTGAACTTGGAGCGGGGAAGACACAGGAAAGCGAAACAAGAGAGGAAAGAAGGAGGAGGATTTCACTGACCAGGCAGGGGGATCTGCTCTGCAGTAGAAAACGGGGACTACGTGAAGCAGCAGCACGCGATGCCTGCGAGGGGCGCGTGGGGGAAGCCGAGAGAGAGGGAGGGAGAGAGAGAGAAACCTGCTGGGCATCCAACGTGGGTCCTGCTGGGCACCCAACATGGGTCCAGCTGAGCACCCAACGTGGGTCCTGCTGGGCATCCAACATGGGTCCTGCTGGACACCCAACGTGGGTCCAGCTGAACATCCAACGTGGGTCCAGCTGAACATCCAACGTGGGTCCTGCTGGGCATCCAACATGGGTCCTGCTGGGCACCCAACATGGGTCTGCTGAGCACCCAACGTGGGTCCAGCTGAACATCCAACGTGGGTCCTGCTGGGCATCCAACATGGGTCCAGCTGAGCACCCAACGTGGGTCCTGCTGGGCATCCAACATGGGTCCTGCTGGGCACCCAACATGGGTCTGCTGAGCACCCAACGTGGGTCCAGCTGAGCACCTAACGTGGGTCCAGCTGAGCACCCAACGTGGGTCCTGCTGCTTTCTTTGAGTGAAACCTGCTGGACATCCAAAGCGGGTCCTGCTGAGCATCCAACGTTGGGCTCTGCTGAACACCCAATGTGAGTCCAGCAGCTTTGTTGGAATGAACCCTGCTGAACACCCAACGTGGGTCCAGCTGAACATCCAACATGGGTCCTGCTGAGCACCCAAACGTGGGCTCTGCTGAACACCCAACGTGGGTCCAGCTGCTTTGTTCCTCCACCTCCAGAGGCTGATCCAAGCCAAGGCCTCCTCCGAGTCCGGACCCTACGCAGGGACCCCCGGCCAGGGGCCCCGGGCAAAGTGCTAGGTTTGAACTGGTGCAACAGCAACAAACACAAACTTCAACTTGACTCTTCCTCTCTCCCAGGAGAGGGATTTTAGCCATTCCACTTGCAGCACCCACTGGTACAAGGTGAAGTGCACGGAGGATCTCTTCAGCATCAGGATGGACAACAGGGGAAGCTGCTCTTTAACCCCTTGTTGACCTGTTGTTCTGAAAGCCCTTCCAATGCAGCGCTCATCCACCACCTCCCAAAATTCACTTTCCAACACATCCTTTATCCCCACAGGCTGCAGGCACCATGTGAGATGGGTACAGCAGCCAAAACGTCTTTTTTCCCCCAAAATCAGGTGGATATAGAGCGTGCACTTTGAAAAGAAAGTTTCTTTCTGGGAAGTTCTTTTTCTTTCCCCCATGTTGTGCACTCACAGAAAGCAAACCAGTGGAGTGAAGTGGATGCACTAAAGTACCTGAGCTCTGAATCAAGCAGAATACTGATGGAGATCTTTCCTGTGAACTCGAGCACAACAAAAGGTTGAGACAGCACCAAGCTGCAAGAAAATACTACAGCAAGCTCGAGCCACAGTTGGATAGCTAGGCCAAAGGGAGATCTGGTGGAGCAAAACACCAAAAAATTCAGGAAAAGAAAACAACAGGTCAAATTCTGCACCGAGCTGTCTCCTCCCTTATGGACCCTGGCATTGTTTAGCTTGAACAACTGACCATTCATGCCAAATCACGAGTATACCGGAGCATCAAAGGAAACATCAAGGTATTGCCCACACTGAAACACACGTCCTGAAGTCAATTGTCACCTCAAGGTCACCTGCAGTGGATGGTGGGCATGGTTCTCACATCAGGGCACTTCCTCCGGGCTAAGAAATTACCTGCTACAGAAACACAACCAAACCTCAACCAACCAACCGAAATAAAAACCTTGCAACAAACTCCTCAATGCATGTGTGTGGGTGTGTGGGGGCGTGTGGGTGTGGGCAAAAAGGCTATTTCATTCTGGGCTCCACGTAAATTTTATCCCCATCCCGGATGCCGTAGGAATGCAGCGCCCGCGAGCTGTATTTCATCTCCTCAGGACCAAAAGGAGCTTCCTGGTCCAAGTAGAAGAGCAGCATGTTGCTTGTTGACAGCTGCACCACAGTTTTTAAGTGCTTCTTCAGCTCTGCCACAGTCTGGTCGAGGCGGATGGACATCTCCTCCACCTTGTCCTGGAAGTGAACCTCCACCTTGGCGCTGCTCTGAGGCCGCAGGTCCACCACTGCCAAGGGCTCCAGCTTCCCATACTTGGTTACCAGCTCGTGATACCTGGAAAATTCAACAAGTCCAGAGTTATGGTACAGCCAGTGCACATCTCCCATGAGAAAACATTGACACCGATTCCAGCAGAAAGCTCCAGAAAGCCCAAGCACTCCAGTCACTGTCCCACAGTCCCCAGGCTGCACCCTGGCACTGACGTGAGCTCAGTGTCCAACTAGGGACAAGTATCTTGCTGAGGAAGGTGAAATTACCACCAGCCTGAGATGTTCAAGCTCACTGGTGTCAAAACAGCTTCCTGACAACACAGTTTGGGCTCCTACAGTTTCAGAAATCCCAGCCGTGGCTGCAGTGGGATTTGGAAGAAAGAGAGGACGCCGTGCTCACAACTCTACGCCTCCTGCTCCAGTGAAAACACTTCACTGAAGAGTGCCAGAACCAAGGCAGTGCTCACAAAAAGGACACAGCCTTCAGTTTAGATTCCCAGTATCTGTGGCCTCACAACTTAACTGATCATCAGACATTCCTGCTGTTTTCCAAAAGGCCAGCTAGGTCCCAAATGTTACACTCCACTGAGCACAGGATCATCAAGATCACCAAAACAAGGTGAGCTGTTGCACAGTTTAAGAGCTGATAACAAACAGGGCACTTCTTGCCAGCTGATCCTTCACACCTGCTCTGAAACAAGATGGGAATTTTACTAGCAGAGGCACACACTCCACTGTCACCTTGTCCTTGCAGCCAAGTTCTCTGAGTGCTCTTCCCAAGGTCCCTGCAATGGAAAGTCTGTGTCACCCACACCCCCCTGGTATCGCTCCCATCAGGCCAGGCTCCATCTCCCTGCCTGGCTGGGAAAGAGCAGGAATGGCAGCACAAGACACAATGGGATTGGGATGACAAAGGCTGAGAGCTGCCGGGGACAGGTAACGTTTCAGAGCCCCGGCACAGAAGGAGCTTTGTGCTCCCGATGCCAGGCGGGGCTGAGTGCGATGGGCGCGGTGTCACAGCCCCGGGGCAGCCATGGGATCTGGCAGGCTGCTGACCCCAGGGAGTCCTGCTGGAGGCAGGAATGTTCCTGGAGAACAGCAGCCCCTCTGTGTGCTGGGCACTGAGGTAAGGGACACAAGGCACTAGGATTTCCCCAGTCCCACGTCCAAAGGCAGGAGGGTGCCCTGCTGTCACAGGCAGGGTGGTGGGAGCAGCTCCATTTATCTGGGAAAGCCATTAGTGCTGAGAGAAAACAACACTCCCCACGTTTAACCCACCTGCAGGCAGAGCAAATGCCAGGCAATGTGTCAGCAGTGGGGACGGCTTCTCCTTCTCTGGGAGGATTTGCCAGCAGCAGCATCCGATGGGAAAGAGGGAGAGAGGAACCCACCTCCTGTTGCTCCAACCCCTCAGCCCCCTTTGGGACATCCTTTAACTCTCAGCATGTCGTGATTCATGCACTAAGAGTGAACTGAGCTGGTGGTGGGGAAAGGATGAAGAGGGGGACAAATTTCAGACAAGCTGAGAGAGAGAACCACCATGAGAGAGCCATGATTATCCAAATATGTGCTGTAAATATGTAGTGGTCAAGCAATGCTGCCTGAAATTTTCTTGTGTTGAGGAAGGGCTAAATGAGCTTTGCATCCTCCTCCTTTGTATGTGAGCTGCAAAGAAAGTGGGGATTGTGAGTGACTGGCTGCCCTCAAATCAATCAGCACCAAGGCAGACTGGAACATGGATGTTTTGGACCCCAATAATAGGCACCCTGGAGACTTTTCTAATCACCCCTTGCAGCCTGGCAGACACTGAGGCTGCTGAAAACCTGAGCCTGGCTGGAAGTGTCTGTGATACTGTGCAGATAAACAGTGGAGCAGACAAGCAGAGGGCTCATTAAAACCCCCCAGACACGAGGACGTCACTCCACAAGACAGCCAATATTGGATTGTGCACCCTGTAACCACCACATCCACAGAGATAAATTGTTCCTTCCATTTCCCTGCCTGCCTGATCCCTTCCAGCTGCAGACAGCAATGCAGCAAGCAGGGGGGTTCTGGTGACAGAGCTTATCACAGGCTGCACCTTGCCAGTCTGGAGGGGGGCTGCTCCCACTGGCGAGTTTTCCCTGCTCGAGTTGTTCTCCCTCTGCTCGAGGCAGCACTGCAATGCAGATGTCAGGCCCCAGCCACAACATGTGTGTCCTGATTAGTTTCTAATTGCAAACCACTTTTGGAGCCACCCCACACCAGATTTGGGAGCGAGGAAGGGGAAGCTTTAGCAACAAACAGACACAGAATCCCTCTGCAAGAAATGTCAGCTCTCCCTTTGGACAAGGGCTGCTGGCTGTGGGTCCAGGAACTGAAACACTGGGGACACTCTCAGCCATCTGCAGCCTCACTAGAAAAGAGTCTGCAGTGGCCCCCAACCCCTCCAGGACACAACAGCCCTCTCTGGCACTGCAGAAGTCTCTTGGAAACGCTGCACAGATGAAGGGATTTGGACAAAGAGGCCATTGACCATGAAAAAGGCAGCACCAGTGTTTAAAGGCTAAGAAATCTGAGGGGGAGGTGATTTTTCTAGCAGAAAGCTGGCATGTTGGTCAAAATTAGCCTGGTTTTCCAGGATGGGTGAGATGTCAGTCATCTTTTACATGAGATCCCACCTGCAAACCAACCCCAGTGGTGTGTGGTGATGTGTGACACACAGCCTGTGCCCAAACCCCATGTCCTAGGCAGCATGAGTGCCTAAAGCTGTACCCCACTGTGTCCTTCCCAGCAATATATGGATCACTGACATTCTGTCACAACCAAACACAAGAAATATGAAATGTTATGGAAATTAATCCCTTTTGGGAGCAGCACCATGAACTCACAGTCACAGTCTCTCCTTCCCTTTCCTCTCTCCTGATTCTCTGTCTCTGCTGTTATCCCTTCCAATATTTCCTTCAATTTTTACGCTTCAAGGCCCTCTAAAATTACAAGTCAGGACTTGTCCTCAGAAAAAGGACCAGCTGTCTTGTCTCCCTGACTGCATGAGTGCCCTCTGCCTCTGAACTGACCCCAGCATGCTTTTAACAAATATTATAATCACTGACCCTATTAATATTCACGCAAAATGCCATGCCCTCATTCCCCACTCCAGCCTTCCCACCCCCCTACTGGATTGGCAAGTCACATATCCAGTGCTTTAGAAAAACAAGAGGCATTTTAGCTGAGACTTAAGCAGAGGAAAACGCTGAGCAGATGCCATTTGCACCTCTGTCATCCATGCCAGGCCAGACCTGTGACCTTCAGTGTGTCCCCACCTCTGCCAGTGCTCTCAGAGTCACACACACACACACTCCTGTTCTATCCTTTTTCAGTAAAAAAAAGGATAATAAAGCTTTGCTGTCCAAAAGCACATGAGGTTTTAGGGCAGAGGGCAGGTAAAGGCAGTGGCCTGATGCTCCATGATCCCTCCTCAGCCCATTAGAAGCAGTAAGTGGACGCTGGCACAAAAAAGATACAGACTGAACAGCATCTGTCCAAGTTCATTAGTTTACCAAGATGAGCGGATCATTGGATGTACGTTTTTGGCAAAGAAAACCCATCAGACTTGTGATTTGCAGGCCTGAAAGTGAGGGGACAGCTTCCCATTGCCAGGCACATTCCACACACCAGATGGTGCTGAGGATTAGATGCCCTGGCCTGGCAGTGGAGAGCACGATGTGCCCTGGCTTTGGGCACTCCCAAACACAGGTGGATTATGAAGGGAGCTGTGGGAGAGGCCAGGAAACAGTGAAGGTCATGTCCTGAACAGTCCTGTTGTTTAATGGCACTTGCCACACTTTTAAGACCAAATCTGACTCAGGAGTGACCCCACAAATCATCAGACAACACAAACACAACAATTTTAGCCCAAAGAGACTGAAGAAGCCGAGGCTGGAGGAAGGTGAGGGATGGAACAGCTGGCACACATCTCCCATCACCTGGCCAGTCCCTGCTGTCCACTGCAGGCCAGAGAATTCCTACCTGAAGGGGACCTCCTCCTCAGGGAGCTCCATGTAATAGCGGATGAAGAAGCGCTCCGAGTCCTCGCGCTCGCCGTCGGCCACGATGCTGCCGTTGAGCTTGGTGATGGATGGCAACCTGCAGGCACACACCAAGAGCCACAGTCAGCCAGCAGGGAGCCCAGACAGGCTCAACAGCAAGGCTGGAACATCAAAGTGCCTCAGCTTTAACACCATGGGAATTCCTGCCAGGAAGCTCAGGGCTCGATCCCTTTGAGAGAGTGGGAATGTTCCATGTAATTTCCCAAGAACATTCAAAATTTGGCATTTTCATTTCACCACATGTGCACAGATTTGTAGGAGACTCACAAAATCCCCTGAGAAGCAGAGCAGTCAGATTTAAGATTTTCACTTCTCTGATTTTTCCACAAAAGAAGCTCCCATCTTTCTGCATTCACTCAGAACTCCATCTCCTACCAACCTCTTCCTCTGATGAGCTGCTCCCACCCAACAAATCAAGCTCCAATCTTTCTGCCTTCACACAGAACTTCATCTCCTGGCAGCCTCTTCCTCTGATCACCTGCTCCCACCCCTTCCTTGCCTTGCCACGTTTCTGCTGAGCAGAACAAACCAACAGACCTGGCTATTAGCAGCTTCCTGCGTTCCTCGGTGGTGTAAGACTGCAGCAGAGGAATTCCCAGCAATTTCACTTCCTCGAGCTTCGGGAAAGAATTTAACTTGTCAATGTCTTCCCAGCAATGCAGACCTGCTCAGGAGGAAAGATTTGTGTTAACAAACACAGAAAACACATCATGGATCCAAGATAATCAGACACAGCCAAAGAACATATGTGACAGGAGAGTGTCACTGCTGCTCCTTTGAGAAGTTGGCTTTTTGCTCACCGTGTGCTGCTAAAAAAAAAAATCAACATTTGCTTACAAGATAGAGGAGCTGAAATTCCCTTGTGCTGTTTCCAAGCGTATAAGGATGCTCTCCATGGCTTTTTTATGGACCACTCAGCCTTTGGCCTCACTGCTGGGGGCTGACCAGCATCACTGTGTAAGGGGATGCTGCCTTCAGAGTGCTAAAGCCACCAGCACTTCCTTCATTCCAGGCACCACTAAACAGCCATCAAATGGCTTTACCTCACATACACAACCACCCTGGGTCCCATTTCTGCTCATAACCCAATGGTGAAACAGTCCCAAAAGCCATCCAGCCATTTAATGAGAAAGGTTTTAACTCGTTTTCAGCTCCCTCAAGACCTGACATTTGGGATAACAAAGCAAGCCGGGAGGGCAAAATAAAACAAAGCTGAGGATTGAGCACAGCAGAGCCACAATTGTGTGGTGAGATCAACACAACTCATCTCAGAGTCCACGCCTGCCAGAACTTCAGAGTGCAGCAGCTTCCTCTAAAACCCCCAAAAAGTTTTAACAACCTCCTTGGGATTCCTGTTTGACTTTCAGCTCCCAAAACATCAAAATGCAACACAGAGCCCACACTTCTTAAGCACCTGGCATCAAAACTGCAAAACTACTTACCAGAAGAGCACTTGTTCCTCGGTGAGACAGTGCTTTCAAATGTAGCTTAACAGGCTTTTCCTCCTCTAGTTAAGCTTTTATTACAGGGATTCCTTGATGCTTACATTGTAGGGCATGTTAATAAAGTCCCTTCTACCTGCCTGACACTTCAGCAGCACTTGCACAGCATATAAAGCTGTAAAGAACAAAAGCTGCTGGTGCATGAAGCACTCCTGCAGATGAATTTCTGGTGTATGTGTCATCCACAAACACATCACAGCCCCCACAAGCTGCCCTGCAGCTCCTTCTCTCCCAGCACAGGGTGCTCTTCCCAATATTCCAACTGCTCATTCTCTTTCTGTAGCGTTGGCTGAAAATTCTCTGGGGCTGGAGTGTAAAAGCAGCTGCCAGCATCACTTGTGAGGCTGGAATGACTGAGCACAGATTCTGCTGGGGGATGCCTGATCCACACTGCATACCTGCACATGCCCTCATTTTACCTAAGATAAAACAGGGAATAAAGGGAAAATGGGATCCTTTCATCCCCTCCACTGCCAGGCATTTATTTATCCTTCCCCAGCCAGGAGTACCTAAGGCAGGGATGGGAAACAGAGGGAAACTACCAACATAAAAAACCTTTCCAGCTCATTTGGATTAACTGGTCCACACTGCTCTGACTCATCCTTTGATAATGGCTGAGTACCCAAAGCAGCAGGAAAATCCTACAGATGGGCAAGTTCATTGCTCTTCATACAGAGGAGAGACTGTGATGAACCAACAAAACCCATCCCAGCTTCCAGGATCTCACCTGACTTGTGCAAGTTGATGGATCTTAGGTTGGGGAAGAGCCTTGCCAGGGAATCTTCTGACTCTTCAATGGTGGTGAGGTTGTTGTTAGCCAGGATAAGTGTGTCCAGTGATGGAAACATAATTCCCAACTTTCGAATTTCAGTCCAGTCTTGAAGATTGTTGTCAGTTATGTGGAGTAGCTTGAGAGACTGACAGCAAACTGGAGAACAAGACACTGTTTCGTAGTCATTAAGGCACAGGAAGAGTTCCTCCAAGCTGCACAGGGCAGAAAGGATCACATCATCAATTTTATGGGATTTTAACACAACTTTCTGTAACAGCTCTGAGAACCTCGCTGCAGAGAAGGCCTTTGAGCACTCCACAGAGCGTTTCAAGTACATCTCTGCTCCCATCCATATCTTCAGAGATTAAAAACCCCTTTTAAGTGCTCCCTGAGTCTCTCCCAGTATTGTGTAACAGATTGGTTGGGGTTGTCTCCTGCTTCTGTGCCCAACAAGCCACCAACCCAGCTCCAGCAGTGACTGGGACCTGCTCCCAGTGCTCTCAGCTCAATTTAAAATGGGGTTTTGATACAACACTGATGATGATTTTTTTTTCCCCACATCACTGCCAAAGATTACCATTAAAGAAAGAACAGATCCCAGTAAAGAAAGAACTGGTCCCACTAAGTTTTCAGACAACTGAACTCTCACAATCCCAGAGAAGTGTATGTTGGCCATGCAGGACATTCTGTTGTCATCATCTCTGCTCACAAAGCCACACAGAGAGGGATCTGTCATCAAAACAAAGCCACTGAGGACATCCATGGGAGCAGAATGCCAAGGTGGCCCGTGACCAAACCACAGAAATCGACATTTAGCACAGAAAAGCAGGATGAAATATTCCTTGACAAGTGGCCAGACCCTCAGAGTACCTCCCATTTAAAAGGTATGTCCTGCACCATTCAGTGCACAGTGACTCACAGGGAAGTGTGACCCTCCTACACTTCTGGGGTGATTATCCATCTCTGGTATTTAGGTTTGGAGGAAGAGAGGGCCTGGGCTTTGCAGCACCACCCAAGCTTGGTTTTTAGGACAATGTAAAGCATTCACCTAGAGTTCCCACACTCCCAAAGGAAAACATCCCTCTTTATCTGCTGATGTTTTATCCCCACAGCCCCCTCACCCCATGACCCCATAACCCAGCCTTGACCTGAGTGCAGTGAACCCCCAGACTGCCAGGCTTACTCAGGCAATTCCTGCAGGATGGTGTGCACTGTTTCCCAGGAAGCTTTGCTGTTGTTGAGCACAAGTTTGCGGACGCCAGCGAAAGACCCAGCGCAACTTCTCTCTAAAACGGACAAACTGAGAGGGTTGGAACTCAGGTTTAGAAACTCCAAGTGAGGGACGTTGGACACAATTTTACTGACCTAAGTGGGGAGGGAAGAAAAAAAAAACAGAAAGAAAGAAATGTGTATCAGGCAGTAATCAGACCTCTGGCAAGAATATCCCACCTCCTCAAAGGGGCTCTGTGGAATCATCACAAAGCAATGAGATGGGGGAAAACACAGGTATATCTACCTGTAATTCATACTCCAGCCATTCCTGATCTAGATGGATTGGTTAATTGCTCATTCTCCTCAAGAGTTCATTTAATTACACTCTAGGAGCAGCCTGATAAGAGAAAGGCAGTCCCTTGGGAGAGGTCATAAATCCACCTCAACCCCAAGGCCGAGCAGCTGCACGTTCCAGGAGCCAGCCCTTGCTCACAGGGGGCCATGGGCACTTCTCCTGCCTCCATGGCCAACATTGAGAACTTCTCCAGCTCCCCACAGAGCTCAGCCAGTCCTCAATTCCCTCCTTGACTGGGGAACTGAGTGGGAAGAAGCTTCCAACACGAGCAGGAATCAATGCAGAAAATAATTGTGAGTCAGAAGAGCTGGCTGGAGATCTCCACAAAGCTCCACAAAGCTCTGGGATGGGCACAAATGGGCAGACCATGGCACACAGAGGTCAATAAATGGACACCCAGCTGTTGGCAAAGGGAGATTGTCTCATGAACTCAGGTGGGTAATGAGTCTGCCTCACTCCACGCCTCCCTCAGATGATGTCATGATCTGGGTGCTGCACCTCAGGAATTAAGAAGGCAAATTGGATGACATCAGTCCACCAAAACCACAGGATTTACAAAAAAATGGCTTATGATGGATGATTGGAAGAAGGGTATTTTTTTCAGTATTATACTAAAATAAGAAATGGAGGCATTAAAGTTCTTAGTGGGTATAAAAAGCTGTTGTATAAGGAACAGTGATGATGCTCCTCCTGCCTACTGAGACCAGGGCAGGCAGAAATTGGCTGAAATTGCAGCACAGGAGACTTAAATTACACAGTTTAGCCTATGAGGTTATTAGCTAAGCATGGGAACAGGCTACCCAGGGATCTGGAATCCCCAGCACGGGCAGGTTTTAGGGGTGGGGAGATATTTATCTGGTGTGGGTGGGCTGTGAAAACTTAATCCTGTCTCAGAGGAAGGGGCCAGCACACACAGAAGCCTTTCAGTTCCAGGGCAGCCTGAAGAGACTGAACACAGAGCAGGGTGTGAGATGTGCAGCTCGTGAGGGAGCAGTGTATGACCAGATATGAGCTCAGCCCCACTGAGCTGGGACACTGCAAACACTGCATTCCCTCCCTGCTTAGAGACACGACAATCTGATGGCACAAAAGCCCATGATATCCTGGGTTTTTTCCACATATTTCCAACAATAAACACTAACATAAAAGGACAGCATAATCCAGTGAGGAACTTAATGACACTTGAATGGATTGAGATTGTTTCACTCCTGTTACATTGCATTTATTGAGCATTATTTCACCCAAGCACTTCAAAGGGTTTTACAACAGCATTTAGCATTAATTAATGAGGTTGCAGAAATACCCTTTGTGGTAAATATTATTAAATCTGTTCTGCAGATAAGGCAACAAATGTGGAGAGGGAATAAATACCTTGCCCACCATCAGAGTGGCAAAGCTGGAAATCAACTGCCACTCTGTTAAAAACTAAACTGCTCATTAACTTCTTGGTGCCAGAAATGCCAGTTGCAGCGCTTTGCATGATGAAATAAAATAAAAACACAGATTTTTCACCCACGGGCCAAGACTGTAAGTCACAAGGTACAGGAGTGAAGTGCCACACTGGATTAATTGCATCACATATATTGCTCAGCTGCTGTCAAAGTAAATAAACATCACCTTCAGAGATGAGAAAGGAGCCACCAAACTGGGACTCTCATCAAAGCAACGCAGTTGCAGCCAGTAATAGCTGTGAAAGGCACCCAGTGAGGTGCCCATCACCATTTTACCTCGTGCCAGTCTTCCAGTTTGTTGTCAGAGAGGTCGAGCTCGAAGACGTGGGCGCAGAAGGCGGCGATCTCGTTCTCGTCCCCGGCACAGGTGATGCCACAGCTGTTGAGCACCAGCACACTGGGCAGGTTCAGGCGGTCTGGCGCAGGGAAAAACAGAAGCTGCCTCTGCTCACCACTGCCTTGGAGTTACAGACCCCAGCCCCAAACATGGATGTTACAGCCAGCAAGAGAAATCCACCAGCAATGACAGAATTTGCACCGGTTTCGGGTTAAACAGGGATTTTGTAGCGGACACCATCCTGAAGCCTTGCTTGTAAACATGAAGTACCACTCCTATCAGTGCTCTTCAGTTCTTCCATGCATTTCTGTGCATTTCAAGCCTGTCTTTGTCACTTATGGCTTGTCTCCTATCAGTCCTTGCCACAACTTCTGCTGTTCCCCAGCAGCGGCTGCTGCAGATAGGACACAGGACTAGGGGAGTGCCAGCTGCACAGTCAGACTCCCTTATCCTCTTGCCCTGAGCCCACTTGGGCCTAGGAACAGCCAGGAGGTATTTAAACATTTCTAAGAAGGTATATAAACATTTCTTAGGAGGTATTTAAACATTTCTTAGGAGGTATTTAAACATTTCCTTTCTAAGCTTTCCCTTCCCAAGGTTCAATGTAGAGCATTCAGCATTCATTCAAAAGCTCAGCTCTCTGCTCTGCCTTTCCATTTCTGCTGTGGTTTTGCTCCAGCTCCTCCTCAGACAGGTAAATGTACTCAAAGCATCAAGCAAGGATTTGGATCTCAATCACAGCCTGCTGTGCTAAGGCTAAACCATGACAAAAAGTTTGTAACAGGAAACAATTTCCACAAAAGAAATCCATGTTGAGGCAAGGCAAGCCATCAGTCTTACACACCTTCATGTATAACATGGCTTTCCCACCTCTCTGGAGCAGGAAAATCCATTAAAATCTAACCACAAGCTTTTTTCTAAATAGGTGGCCCCTTTTCTCCTTAGCACTTGACAGCTGCACAGCTAGAAAGGGATTCTGGCAGCAAACAATTACCTGCAGTCATCTGGGTTTCCAAGTTTTCTGGCTCAGAAGTGTTTGGTTTCTTTAAAGGACAGTGTGGCACTTTGGGAGTTACTAATGCAGTATTTGTAAGTCATGTCTCGGTCACATTTTAAGATGTGGCCTCTTTTCAGCACCCCAACAGCTCAGGTGAGCAGGAGAGAGGTAAATTTACCTGCAGAGAGGGCACTGACTGCACATTCCATCGGGCCATTTTTGTGCATTTTCAGAGTGTTTTATCCTCAGCTGAACTCAGGCCCTTTTTTCTCCTCTGTCAAACCCAGTTATTGGAAACTTCATCCAGCTGATTTCCATGGCTGTTTTCCCCTTTGGGGCTGGTTCTGACACAAATTGACCTGATGGAAGTTTGGATCCCTCCTACAGATCAATGATGGGCAGGATGTGTGACACAAAGAACAGGCAGCTCTGATGGGATCAATGTGAATCTCAGACCCATCTGTACAACCCAAGAATTAAATGCCAACATCAGAGCATTAGGGAAGACTAAAAAGTGTCACATGGATCTAGTTCAGAGGAGATGGTGACACAGATTCTGCAGTCTGGAAGGCTCAAGGACGTCCACAAGCAGCACAGAGCTTCAGACACACATCTGGCTAAATTCCCTGGAGGCAGCAAGGTCAGGAGCACAGGAGAAGGGAATTCTCCACTAGGTCACAAAGCATTTGGTGCCTTAAGATGAAAAAGAACACTGCAAGTTCAACTGAGGCACTTGTCACAAGAGCAGAGATTCAACAACTCAGCACTCTGCCTGAAACACGTCCCCTCCTGTCCCTGCAGGCATCAAAGCAAGCTGGTGGCATGGGAACCAACCTCAAATTTAGATATTTGATGTATTTTTAAGCCACCTCTGCCTAAACACCTGTTGCTGCAGCCAATAATAAAATAGGAGCAGTGGCCTGAAGGAAAGCTCCAAGGAATGCTGAACCCTCAAACACAAACTGCACAAGGCCTCAGGTCCATCTTCCACTCACAGGGCTGGAACCTGATGATCTTGAAGGTCCCTTCCAACCCAAACAATTCTATTCTATTCTCTAATTCTGATTCTGTTATGCCGTAGAGAAATTTGGTTTTTTGCAGCAATCATTTCAGTTACTTTCTGCCTTTGTCAGATTCCACTCTCTCAACTCTCCAGTAAAACACCACATGGTGATGGTTGTTTTCCTGGGCAATTCAAGGTGATTCCTCTTGCAGCTGATTGCTCCCAGCACCCCCCAGATGCTCAGAAGGATCAGAATTTACCTTTCATAGGTGAGCCCTGTGGAGTGGCTGGGACGTGCACCCCCATGCCAGGCCCACGGCGGTAGGGGAAGTTCTCAGGGCTGTATTTCTCACACAGAACTTGCATGAAACTCCTTCCACTGGGCTGGTCCATGCTCCCTTCTTGGACTTCTGGTTAAAAAAGAGAAAAATAGAGCATATGAGCAGTCAGCAAGTTATAATCATTTCTAATAGTGGTGATTGAGAACAAAAAGCAGATGGGTCACAGGGTTTATTTTCCAGATCATCTCACAGGTCCAATTTCAAATGCAAGATTAAAGTAAAACATGACTTGAAAAGAACACAAAGTCAGAAGATTTGGTGCTGTACAGACACAGCATTAGAGGCCAAGCCTCCTTACCCCAGGTGCTCTTCCAGGACAATTCCAGGCTGCAAAAGGTGACTTCTGTACTTGTCACTTGTGCCCTCCCACAGGACTGTGAGAAATCCACAGCTACTGTCAAACACAATTCCAGGGCAGCCAGCAGGGAAAGGAGCAAACAGCTCAAGCACCTTTCCAGGAGGGGAAGGAGCAAACAGCTGTTTGTGAGCAGGAGATTGCTCCAACAGCTGTTTGCCAACTTCCCCTTTCTGCTGTGTCACCAAACACTGTCTGGCCAGGCCCAAAGGCAATTTCTGCCAATTCCATTCTGCAGCTGCCTAATGTATCTGGGAGATAATAACTGTGCCCTTGGTATCTGGGCATGGCACAGAGCAGCACAGGAAGGAGGCCTGGCCCCATCACAGGCAGCTGAGCTGCCTGCAGAGATACTGAGACTCAGCTGGGAGTGGTTTTGGCACCAGGACCCCCCCATGGCCAAGGCTCTGCCCTGCCCAGGTGGGACTCAGCCCCTGTCTCTGCCCTGTTTTCCTGTGCATTTGATGGGTTTGTAACACAGGAGCAGGGTGGGCTCATGAATTGTTGTTTCCAGAGGTCTCCTGGTCCTGCCACCCCTCATGGACACAGCACCACAATCCTGAACGTGCAGGAACCAGGGCAGGTTTCCTACACTGCACAATTAGTCACAGGGCAGCTTTTCCACTAATTACTCCAAAATCACATTTGTAAACCTCAGACTTGGGCCACACATTCATTGCAAGCCATGTTGAATTAAAGTTTTTTTGCCAATCTTGAATTAAAGTTTCTGCCCATTTACTTCCCTTAGACTTGTTACAGGCAAGGATATAAAGCTAGATATAAAATTCTTAACAAAAGTGATTTCACTAAGGCTCCCTTTGCTGAGAATCACCTGCTTGACAAGTTCCACTTCACTTCTTCATGACCAGACTACCTAAAACCCACCAAGCAAAAGGATTTGAGTACAATAAGCAGCAATTGACTGAAGCATGTCATCATTTTTATATTATATATAAAGTTTAAATGTCACAAATAGGAATTTACAGGATAAGTCTTTAAAAAAAAAAAAAACCAAAACCACAATTTTCATCTCTCAACAGCTTGGTTGATTCATAGCTCAAACTTGACTCATGTCACTATTCTACCTAGAATCAAAAAATAAATCCTCAAGCTGGAGTTTGATAGGAACAAGGCCTTTAGTTTTGGGCTAAAGCATTCCACATGGTAGAGGAACAATGTGCATTGAAAGCCTGAAAGGCCTCGTTCCAGAGTGGTTTGGGAGCTCAGCACCATGCCCAGACAGACACACAGAGCTTTCCAAACACCCACTAAGAACTCCTGGTTGGAAATTCTGGAACTCCCATGTGCATAAAGCCCTGTGTCCTTCACGTGGCTTTTCCATCCCTCTTTATCTGCTGAACAAACATCAGCTGGAAATTCCACAGGAGAAACTCACCTCAGAGGCAAAAAATGCTGGTTTCAGCTCCAGTGTGAGAGCAATCCAGAACTGAGAAGAAAAACTACTGGCATTTACATCCAACAGCTTTGAATCCCCAACATTTTCTTCCTCAAGCTCTACTTTTGAAAACCAGTGCCGCTGTGAGATGACAAAAATGTTGTGGGGCGGGCAGTCACCTTTCCCAGCTCCCCTCCCATGGGATTCCACATTCCCTATAATCATCTCTCACTCCTGGGGCTTCTCTGAATCCCCACAATTGCTGGGAGCAAGGAGCAGCAGGATGTGCAGAGGGAATGACGGGTTCCAAGGGAATGCTGGCAGCACCAGGGCAGGACAGGGTGACCTGCAAGGTGCACGTTTCTGAGAGTGGCCCTGCTGACAGCACCAAGGACAACTCAGGGCTCAAAATAACTCTGGGTTTTCTAAATGACAGCACAGAGTGCAAACGAGGCACTTGGGCTTTGAGAGGTGGCAACAAAGAGCCTTTGTTGTGATGTTGAAGTGCTCTGCTGCAGGGCTGTGGCCCCAGTGAGGAAGGACAGAGAATCCCAGAATTCTGAATCCCAGAATCCCCAGAATCCCAGGTTTGGGTTGGAAGGGACCTTAAAAATCGTCTCATTCCCCCATTCCAGCACCTTCCACTGTCCCAGGCTGCTCCAAGCCCCATCCAGCCTGGCCTTGGGCACTGCCAGGGATCCAGGGGCAGCCACAGCTGCTCTGGGCACCTGTGCCAGGGCCTGCCCACCCTCACAAGGAGGAATTTCACCCCAATATCCAGCCTAAAGCCACTCCCTGACACTTTGAAGCCATTCCCCCTTGTCCTGTCACTCCAGGCCCTTGGGAAGTCCCTTCCCATCTGTCTCCCTGCAAGCACTGGAAAGTCACAATGAGGTCACCCCAAACCTTCCCCTCCCCAGGTAAACAACCCCAAATCTCCCAGCCTTTCTACCCAGGAGAGCTGTTCCACCCCTCTGATCCCATGGACTCTCCCCAGCAGCTCCACATCCTTCCCCTGCTGGGATTCCCAAGCTGGAAGCAGCACTGGGAAAGGTCTGGGAAGAGGGACAGGACCCTGACTTGAGACTGGTTCCAGGGAAACCCAGTGTGCTGCTGCAGCTGAGGGGTGAAGGGAGAACACTGAAACCAGCATGGAAAACATTTCCAAGGTATGGGTGAAAACACTGAAACCAGGATGGACAACATTTCCAGCTGATGGGTTAAAGGAGAACACTGAAATCATCATGGAAACAATTTCCAGCTGATGGAAAAGTTTCACAGCTGCTTCTCCAGGGTTAGACAGGCCATGGGAACTGGGAGAACTGGGATCAGCTCATCCTTCCTCCTGCCTGGCTGTGCAGGGGATGCCAACAGTGATCCCTCACACCCCACAGCCGTGTGAGGGGACAGGGCCACCAATTGCCAGTTATTTTCATATTTTTAGAGCTGGACCTGATTAAACTCAGCAAGCAAAAGGTCCTCAATATCTGAAAATAATCCCATCCCAAGCCTTCCCTCTAATGCACCACAAATTAATGTCACCCACAAATGCCACTGAAACCAGCATGGAAAACATTTCCATCCCCTGTGCCCTGAGCCTCCCAGGAGAAGAAGAGACCCTTCAGGAGAATGACACCACGAATGGCATGCTAATGAAATTCCAGTGCCACTCAAGGCCTTGGGGGCACATCCTGAACAGTCACACAGCAAACACATTCTGATGTGTTTGTACACACACAGAACAAAGCCTCAGGAATGGATAAACAGCACAAACATCCATCTGCAAGGAGCTGCAATTGTTCTTCTGAGACATGATTCAGGGAAATTATTTTTGAGATGATCTCCAGAGGCAGAGGAGTGAATCACAGAATGGTTTGGGGTGGAAGGGGACCTTGAAGATCATCCAGTTCCACCCTGTCTGCCGAGGGCAGGGAGATCCCAGCAAGATTTCCCAGGGATTGAAGCAGGGAGCCAGCAGGACAAACCACCCAGGCCACTCTGCCAGTGCCCCATCAAACCCAGCAGGGCTGTTTGCTCCCCCAGCCCAGCACTGTGCTGAGGAGCACACAGGGGACACCTGGCTGTCCCTTGTCCCGCTGCTGGCCCGGCTGTGCCCCTGTCCCACCACAGCAGTGACATTCCCTGTGGGACATCCCCGGCCCTGCTGCGGGGCCTGGGGCAGGACGAGCCCACAGCTGCCCCCTGCCAGCTCAGAGCCCACGAGGCCTCTCTGCCTCTCCCTGCCCTCACACGGCCTGTCCCTGTCCCTGTTCCTGTCCCCTCACACAGCCTGTCACTGCCACTGTCCCCAACCCTCACACGGCCTGTCCCTGTCACCATATTGTACTCAAACCCTGTCCTTCTCCCTGTCCCCATCCACTCACACGGCCTGTCCCTGTCACTGTCCCCATCCCTGTCCCTGTCCCCATCCTTCACACAGCCTGTCACTGTCCCTGTCCCCGTCCCTGTCGCTGTCCCCGTCCCCTCACATGGCCTGTCCCTGTCCCTGTTGCTGTCCTCATTCCTGACCCCGTCCCCTCACACGGCCTG
Source organism: Molothrus ater (assembly GCF_012460135.2). Lineage (NCBI taxonomy): Eukaryota > Metazoa > Chordata > Aves > Passeriformes > Icteridae > Molothrus > Molothrus ater. Next base: position 5,345,064 of record NC_050499.2, read on the forward strand.
TCCCTCTCCCTGTCCCTGTCGCTGTCCCCGTCCCCTCACATGGCCTGTCCCTTTCCCTGTCGCTGTCCCCGTCCCCTCACACGGCCTGTCCCTGTCCCTCTCCCTGTCGCTGTCCCCGTCCCCTCACACGGCCTGGGGCTGGCCCCGGCTGACAGCGGCCTCCGCGCTCTCGCACCGCGCGGCTGTCGGGGCCGGGCCCGGTGTGTTCCGTGGCAGCCCGGGCGGTGCCGGGGGTGTCCCGCTGTCCCGCTGTCCCGTGTCCCGTCCCCGCTGTCCCTCTGTCCCCAGCCCCGCTCACCCAGGCCCGGCCGCCGCGTCCCGCATCGACCCGGAAGCAGCTCCAAACATCACGTGACGCCGCGCGCGGTCACGTGGCAGGGGCGCGCCCCCGTTGCCGTGGAGACGGTGACGCCGATGACGTAATCCTTGTCCCCAAGGAGGGTTCCCTTGGGACGCGACGAGAAAAGCGATGGCAGCGGGTCAGGGAGGGGATCCCGACCCTCTGCTGGGCCCGCAGGCGCCTCGGGAGCGCTGGGGACAGCTCGGGGCTCCTCAACACGGCGGGGACAGCGACATCGCGGAGCGGAGCAGGGAGGGGGCAGAGATGGAGGGACAGGAGCACCTCCCTGACAGGGAATTGGGGCTGTTCAGGGGCTCAGAAAGGATCTCACATCTGTCTGGAGCCCGCAGGGAGGGCTCCGAGCAGGGCCCAGGCTCTGCTCTGCAGTCCCAGCAATGGCACAAGGGGGATGGGCAGGAACTGAGCCCAGAAAGTTCCACCTGGACAGGAGGAAGAACTTTATGATTCAGGGACCAAGGGACCCTCACTGGAGAGACTCCCAAACCACCTGGACACAGCTTTGTGCCTTGGATAACCCTGCTGGCGCAGGGAGGACCAGGTGACCCCCTGAGGTCCTTGCCCTGGCCCAGTCTGTGATTCTGTGCTGCCACACAGAGCTGGTGCCACGATCCCTGCAGGGCCACGTCCAGCTCTGGGCACTGGAGTTCCCTCAGGGTGCCACCCCCTGCCCCCAGGGTCCTGCTGGAGCCAGATACATAAAATCACCTAAAACCTGTCCACCCACAACCACATAAAATCACCTAAAACCTGTCCACCCACAACCACATAAAATCACCTAAAACCTGCCAAGCCATACCCACTGCTCATTCAGGATGTAAGACCCAGCAGCACTGGCTGTGTTGGTGCTGCAGCAGCTGCACCCTTTGCTGGCAGTGTCCCCCTGCCCCTTACCAGCTGCCCCCTTCTCTCCTGTCTACCCAGTGCTGGCACCTCCATCCTGTCCTTGAGCAGGCAGTGCTCAAGGACAGAATTAGAGAATCCCAGCTTATTTGGGTTGGAAAGGATCTTAAATCTCATCCCGTGGATGGGCAGGGATGCCTCCAGCAGGCCAGGCTGCTCCAAGGCTGACCTGGATGACAAATCCTGCTGAGAGCGAGGACAAACCCACCCAGCCTGGTTCCCACCTCCATCCTCGCATGGTGGGGAGCAGGAACTGCCGGGGACACGGCCTGTGCTGCCTGGCAGGGGCAGGGAGCTGGAGCAGAGCTGCACCAGGCATGGCTGAGTGGCTGCAGAGCATCCCCTGGGCTGTAACAGCATGGGGACAGCTCTGTCCTGTCCCTACACCCCGGGCTGGGCACCCTCCAGGGCACAATGGCAGCATTGGCACAACAGGGGGCTCAGCCCCAGCCCAGGGGCTGCCTCAACTCCTGCTCTGCCAGGAATTCCCTGCCTCACTGGCACCCACACAGCTGGTGCCAGGCTGAGGAGGCAATCCTGGGATGCCCAGAGCTGAGCCTGAGGGTTCCTCAGCAGAAAATCTCCCTCCCAAGAAGCAAAGTGAGACCATTGCCAGCACAAACTGAGCCATCAGCACATCACATCTACCCCAGCTTCACACTGAAAAGCTGTAATAGGCTTAGTCATAGAATCTAATGAGCTAATCAGAGGTGCCCAAATCTATTACAGCAGTAAAACACAGCTGCACTCTCTGCCATGCCTTTTTCTCTTCTCTCTTCTCTCTTCTCTTCTCTTCTCTTCTCTTCTCTTCTCTTCTCTTCTCTTCTCTTCTCTTCTCTTCTCTTCTCTTCTCTTCTCTTCTCTTCTCTTCTCTTCTCTTCTCTTTCTCTTTCTCTTTCTCTTTCTCTTCCCTCTCCTCTCCTCTCCTCTCCTCTCCTCTCCTCTCCTCTCCTCTCCTCTCCTCTCCTCTCCTCTCCTCTCCTCTCCTCTCCTCTCCTCTCCTCTCCTCTCCTCTCCTCTCCTCTCCTCCTTTCTAAACAGATCACAGAGCGTTTTCTTCAGGACCATGGTGCAGAAAGCCTTGCCTGATGCCAGGGTTCTGCAGACTCACATCCCTGCTGCACATCCTGTGGCAAATTCACCCCTGTGAGAGACTCAGGGCTGCCCAGCCCACAGCACACACGCCGTCTCCAGCACCAGCTCTGCTGTGTGCCACCCTGCCAGCCCCACTCTTGTTGGGGAAGATGAAACAGGAAGGCCTTATCAATGTGATTGTCTGGCAAAAGATTTTGAGAATATGGAATTTATAAGTGAGATTGAAATGAAAGCAAGCTTTGAGATCCCTCAGTTACTGAACAACTGGAAAACAATGGTGTGGCTGCTGAAGGTGATCCCCTTTTGATGGAACAACACCCTCTGCTTGCAGACAGGCCCAAGGGGCAGAGCAGACCCTACAGCTTGGCAGAAGGGGCCCAAAGAGGAGTTTTTAGGGTTTAAAATGTAACACAGGATGGTAATGTAATGATTCTTATAGGCTGTGTGGAAATGCTGTAGGATTTGTATCTTGTACTAGATTGGTCAGTGAGAATCAGAATATTCAACACAGAAGATGATTTATTGTATTGGAATGGGAACCTCGCTCTCTCACCCTTCTATGTGCTCTTATGCTTTTGCTCTCTTGCCCTTCTGCTCTCTTACCCTTTTACTCTCTCACCCTCTCATCCTCTCTCCCCCTCTCTTCTCTCAGGCCTGCTCTGAGCTGTGCCTGGCAGCTCCCAGCAGGGCCCTGCACCCAGGCCCTTTGCAATAAACCCCAAATTCCAAGCCCTGGCTGCAGAGATCTCTGCTCTCTGTCCATCCTGACCGTGCTACCCCCCATGCTCTGATACACTCTCCTCCCTCCTCTCTTTTTTGGGTTTCTTTCAGCAGCAGCCCCAAGCTGAAATCCATTTCCTGGGCCTGTTTGCCCTTTAACAGACAGAAAACCACTTGGGTGTTCTTCCTTTTTACCCTGTTGACACAACACGGGGTTTATTCTGCTCCTGGGCAGGCCAGCAGAGCTGAACATTTCCTTGCTAGCACTCCCTAAAACAAACCTTCTCTCCCCTGCTCTGAAGGGCTCATTTGGTCCTTTCAATACATTCCAGGGAGAGCTTTGTCTGCGCTTGGTTTCCTTCCCCCTCTGCTCCTGGGATCTGTTTCAGGGAGATAAAGAATTCCATTGCATGCAGAGGCCACACTCTTTCCCTCACAATCCTCGTGGTTTCTTTTTGCACAGCTCACCTGGGCTATTCAGTTGCTAGAAGGCAGACAGAGCATACTTTAGCTGGTAACTGGCACCACAGTTTGATTGGAAACACATTGCAGGGGCTGCTTTCTATAATTACAGATGGGCTGGATAGAGCAGAGATGTCTGTGTTAACCTCCACTGGGTCAGAGCTGCAAGTGTGAGAAACCTGTACCCTTGGCTGACTTCAGAGCCCATTTCCATGGAGCCTGGGCAGGCCAGAGAATTGTGTTAACACAATATAATCTCTCCCCTCCAGGGAGAAATTTGAATTCAGCCCAAGCTAACCCAGATCCTGAGTGCTTATCACGCTGCTGTCTCATTGTTCAGGTTTGCTGGGTGCCCATCTCCTCCTCCCTGGCACACAGGTATCCTCTTGCCCAAGCTTTCACCAGCCCTGGCCCCTCCCTGGCAGGCTGCCCTCTTTCCCACAGCTGCTTGCCCAGGGTTAGACAGGCCATGGGAACTGGGAGAACTGGGATCAGCTCATCCTTCCTCCTGCCTGGCTGTGCAGGGGATGCCAACAGTGATCCCTCACACCCCACTGCCATGTGTGAGCTGACAGGGCCACCAAATCCCAGTTATTGTCATATTTTTAGAGCTGGACCTGATTAAACTGAGCAAGCAAAAGGTCCTCAATATCTGAAAATAATCCCATCCCAAGCCTTCCCTCTAATGCACCACAAATTAATGTCACAAACGTCACTGGGGGCACTTACCAGGGTCTGAGATGCACAAACAGAGGCCAGAAGGGAATCACATCCAGAATAAAAGCCACAAACTCCCCTAATTTCAGTGCCATTTGGTCTGAAAGGCAAAATAACCCGTCTTATGTATTCCTGAAAAATTACCTGAGATGGAGAATCAAACCCAGGCTGTGAAAATCAAAGAGTTAATTACTCACTGTGCTAATGAAAAAAAGCAGGCTTTATTCTAGTTAGAGTGAGGCATCTAAACCCAATTAATTCCCAGCACACACTAATAATGTTCCAAAGGTCTCAGTGCACACAGAGCAGGAGTGTCACTGTCACACTCGGGGACATGGGGACACCGAGGTCCCAGAATTGCCCTGGGTCACACACAGAGATAACGGCACAGCAGAGGAAGGAGCATCTTTTAGACTGTGCTGCTTATCAGAATATTTCTCCTTATATTAAAAACAGCAGAGGTTTTAGGGGAGGGCTGGGGAGAGGATTTAAACCATGCAATTTTCTATTTCTTTTCTGTAGCTTTTTGATCCTTTCACTTTTGGGTCTAGCAAATGCAACTTTCTTCATCCTTGGAGATTATTCTTCAATTCCTCAAAGAGGCTTCAATTTTCTCACAAATCTCTCTTCCTTTCACTTAATTTAAACATTTATGGCCAATTCCATGATTTAATAATGAGAAATAAAATTGGAGATTTACTAAGTGTTGAGAGAAGACCTTTCATTCCAGCTGGGGATTAAGCAGTGAGTTAAAGGTGTGAGCCCTGCAAGCCTGACCTGAGCTCCAGGAGAGCCCAGTCCTGAGGGATGCTGAGCATTCCCTGCTCCCAGACAAATCAGGGAATGGGGGAATGTTCCTCACTCAGGGTTTGCAAGGGTCCCAGGACAAGGGAAGAGATGAGAATCTTGACTTCCTGTTTCAGAAGGCTGATTTATTATTTTATGATATATATTATATTAAAAGAAAATGATCGATTAGAATTATACTAAAAGAATAGAAGGAAAGATTTCATCAAAAAGCTAGCAAGGAAAAGAAAGGAATGAAAATAAAATCTTGTGACTGATCAGAGTCCCAACACAGCTGGACTTGTGATTGGTCATCAAGTAGAAACAACTCACATGGATCAATCAAAGGTGCACCTGTTGCATTCCACAGCAGCAGATAATTGTTGTTTTTCTTTTCCTCTGAGGCTTCTCAGCTTCTCAAGAGAAAAAAATTCTAGCAAAAGATCTTTCAGAAAATGTGTCTGTGCCAAGGGAACGCTGAGCACACTGCAGATTTGGCCCCTAAAGACTGAAGCAAGCCCATAAATCCACAGCAGAGCTGTTTCAGAGATATTTTGCTAATAACTTTAGAGCCTGGCTTCATTTAGCACCAGTGGCAGCTGATCAGGTCCAAGCTGCTCGTGGCCCCACCATTAATTTAAGGTAACTGTTCACTGGGATCTTTGGTTCTGCACAGATGCTCCCCAAATCACTTCCTCAGTCTCTGTCAATTATCCGAGACTAATGCACCTTGAAGTTACCTTTCAGAGCAAACATTTCTCTGTGGCCATAACTCTCAAATATTTTCAGTGGCCCAAAGATGGGGACAATGCAGCTTTCACTTTCAGAAATTGAGGCTGTGCGTTCAAACGGAGAAATCAGAAATAAATCAGAAATAAATCAGCGCCGGCCGAGCCCCAGGATCTATTGCATTTTCATAATTTGGCAATTGCTAGGCATGCTCCGAGGATCAAATGGACCTTGAGCTTTTTATGCAGTTGATTTCATTTTCTGGATGGCTACAATTAGATAAAGGCAGCTTTCTCAGGTACTGCTGCAAATGAAGTCTGGCAAATCAAATCTCCCCCTCTCGGGGCCACGCTCGCTCAGCCGGCTGCTGTCACCCTCTGCAGCACTGTGGGGACCCTTCTGGGTGCTCAGTGCAGGATGCAGCTGCCCTGCTGTGCTTGGGGGAGCCCCACACTTGTCAGGACCCAGGACGTCCCTCTGTCTGTCCTGAGCACCAGCACCCCTGCCAGGGGGCTCAGAGACCCAAAAATGCCCCTGTGGGTTTGATTATGACCCAGGGAGCAAGTTACCAACCTTAGATGAGGATCTGCAAGCCACGACAAATTAAGTAGAATGATTGTGAATTTATCACAAGGTGAAAAAAGTAGATTTTGGGGTTTTTAGAATGGGGGTTCAGGGAGCAAGATGGAGGGATCTGGGCCTGTCCAGCCTTTCTCCTTCTTCTCCTTGGCCTCCATCTTCTGCTGGGATGGTGGCACTTTGGGATTGGTTTAGAGTAGAAGCTCAGTGTCTAACACAGGTGATGGGTATTGGGAATTAATTGTAAATATTGTACAGGTAGTTTTTAGTATAAAAGGTAACACCACCCTGGGGCAGGCAGAGTGCCTGGAACTGTCCTGCTGAGCAGACCTCAACAGGCCAGGAGAAAGAATATTATAGATAAGGAACAATGAACAACCTTGAGACCGAGAAATGAAGAGCCCTGACTCCTTCTTTGAGTGCTGAGCTGAGAAAAGAGACTTTGGAACTTTTCTCGGGGTCACTGTGAGCAGTGAGAGATCCTGACACAAACTCAGGCGTGCCCTGATCTGCCAGCTCTGTGATCCCTCAGCGTGGCATCCTCACATTTGGACGTGCCAGGGCACAGCCAGGCCCTCACTGACCCAGCCTGGGCACAGATCGTGCTCAGAGCCCTTCTCAGGCCAGCTCTGGATCTGTCCCTGCCGTGGCACCCATCTGTTCCAGACACAGCTCATCTCAGGCCACAATTCACCTCCCGTTCACTCAGACAAAAAGGGCTCCGGCAGACACAAATGAGCCCAGACATGGAAAAGGCTGAGCCTCCCTCTGCCAAATGTCCTGGATTTGTAGCTCTGATGAGACAGAGAGGTGCCACTGCTGTCTGATTTTGGAATGGGGCTTTGGCTGGGAGGACAGCACAGAACAGAGCTAGAAGCTGTCTCTTCCCATCTTCTGTGTAACAACTCCATTGCAGGTCTGGATCCCACTTGGAGAACGATGCTGGCAGCGTCTGTGGGCTGCCAGAATTCATAATAATTAACCATTAATGTTGGCAAACACTTGGCAAATCTCCACCTGCTCTTAGAGCCCTCTGCAAACAGGAACAGATTAAACCTTGCCAGTCCTACACATTAATCCAGAGATTTCCCTCCACTTCTATTCTCTGACAGGGTATTTAGCAAACAGGGAGAGACTGGGAAATACTCAGGTCACCCCCATTTTACAGAGTGACATTTCCAAAGCCCCAACAAGCCCTGCTGGTGCATCAAGAGTGAAAATTTGTGGCCTCCAGCCCTGCCCCATCCTTCCTCTGCCTGCCAAGGCTTCATCCTTATCTCACTGGCAAGAAAGTCCAAGCAGGAAAGGGATGCAGACTCAGCCCAGTCTGTCATGGATCAGCAAACTGGTGGAGAGATAGTTCTGCTTCTGTCCTCGCTGCTGGGACACAGCAGAAAATAACCCAGAAACAGCCCTGAGCAAAGCACAGAGCAGGGGCTGCTGTGACAGCAGCTTCTCCTGTCCCTGCCATGGCTCAGTGGCATTTCTGCCACCCAGCTTTGCCATCCTTGCTGCTGCTTTCTGACAGCTCCTTGTGGACGTGATCTTGTCCGAAACAAACCTAAAAGCCGCAGGTTTCACTGCAAAATAGTGATGTTGCCTTGAAATACAGTGCTTACATGGAGGAATTGGAATGAAATAGGTTGGTCAGAGTAAAAAATTACATCTTCTAAAACAGCAGACTTCCCCCTCAAAACCATTCCCTGATATATATCATAAAACAATAAGTCAGATGGCTGATTTATTATTTTATGATATATATTAAAACTTTTCCACTCAAGGCCCAGCTCCAAACAGGAATATCATCCATTTGACCCAGTCACAGGGTGCCAGGGCCATTAGAAATGGCCAGCAGACAAACTTTCCTGACAGGGGAGAACAGTCTGGCTCCCAGGACCCCAGAGCCACATTTGGTGGCTTTCTGCTCATGTCTGGCTCCCTCCCATGTCGTGACCTTCATTTCAGCTGAGGGCTCAGGGGCTGAGCAGTTGTCCAATAGAGCCAGGGGCTGTGTGCTCACCTCCCTGCTCCAGTTTAGCTCAGCCAGCAGCAATCAGAGCATCCTCCCTTGCTCAGGAACACTCAGGAGCGTTTGCTGTAGACTCTGGAAGAACAATCAGTCTGAGGCTTGCAGCTCAGACATCTCAGTGCCTGTCTAGGAATAAAAAGGGTCTTTCTTCTTTTCCTCCCCTGGTTCTTTCCCCTCATTTGTGTTCATTTCTGGCTTTGAAAGGAAATTGCTTTAAATCTCGGCTCAGCAAGAGCTGCAAAACCAGAGGAACATTCCCTGGCAGTTCAGGCAAAAGCCAGGCTGAAAGCTTTATTTCTGAGACTGAGCAACATGAGGAGAAGTGTTTGGGGATGAAGAGCAAAGGGAGAGGTGCTTGGAAAGCAGAGTGTTCCTGCCCATGGAAAGGGGATGGAACAAGGTCCTTTAAGGTCTCTCCCAACCAAAACCAGCTGGGATTCAGTCATACAGGGAAAAGTAGAAGAGATTTGAAAAAAAAAAAAAAAACATTTATCTAAACTGCCTTTCCTCACCAATATCAGTGAAAATCCCACTTAGCCCACAGAGAACCCGCCAGGAATGTCCCCTCTCCCTGCCTTTCCACCCCAACAGACATTTTTGTGTCCCTTGCACCCTAAACTCAGTACATCAAACACTGCAAACAACAGCCAGGATTTGTCTCCACACACTGATCAAAGCCCAGAAACCGCTGCTCCAAACCAGCCTGAGTCAAGGCACAAGAAATGTTAGGCCTTTCCCCTGTAACAGAGCCTTATTTATCACAGTGGAAAGGGTACTTTGGAGAGGCAAATGGCCAACTAGTCCCTTTGATACATGGAGATGCTTCAAGATAGGTATGATATAGAAAACCTCAGCAGAGATATGTCCCAGCTAATCTGACAGTTATCTCTTTTACAGCCAACTACTGTCATTTCAGTCTTTGAGAGCTGCCAGCTCTGCTGATAACTGCAGACCTCGACACAGCAGAGGAGAAAGCCTTTGTTAATTAAGCTCCCTTCGTTTTCATGCTGCTCTGGCCCTGGCAGGGCTCTCAGGGAGCTGCTGCTGGGTGAACCTTTGTGCTGCTGATGCAGCGCCACGCATCCCCCCCAGCCAGGGCAGCTGCAGATCCTCACCCTCCAGCTGCAATCATCCCTGGGATGAAATGCCACCAACCAGACTCATAAATCACCTGGGACACAGCAGATTCCCCCCTTGGAGGGGAAAAAAAAACAAAAAAAAACCCTGTCCTGAAGGATGCATAAACCTGCCCATTGTCCTGATTTTCCCAGTGTGGTGTCAGGTTCCAGGGGAGCCTATTTATACTGAATTCATGAGAGCCACTTTGTGCCCAGGAGAGTTCAGCTCTGTCTTTTCAATCAGTTAGTGGCCATCAGACACTAATGGGGTTTCTGGAACTGTGGGTGCTTTATGCTCTGTTCTGCAGGAGTTTGGGCTCGCTGAGCTCTTCCCTGAGCTCTGCTCAGCCCCTCACTCCAGGCAAATGTGGTGTTCCCTCACTCTTGGATCCTCAGCAGGCTTGCAAGCATCACATGTGAGCCCAGAGTTACTTTATAGAGCAGACACTAAGCCTTTAGTGGCCCAGACTTACTTTTTACCATTTCTGGGGGCAGTTTGCCTGATTCTGCCCTCATTCTCCCCAGTTCTCTCTGCCTGATTCTGCCCACATTGCCCTGGAGTGGTGCCTCCCTCTCCTCCTGATGGCCACTGCTGCTTTCCCCCTCGAGCCAAAGTCACTGCAAGAAATTCCATCACCTTCACTGGGTGAACAAGTGAAGCAGAAGAAGCACCCATCCTGCAGGTAATTAACTGCAGAGCTCAATGAAACTGAAGTGGTTTGAAGGGCTTTGATCACTCGTACTGGGATTTTCACGGCCCAGCTGTGACAGCTTCCCCCCAAACCAATCCATCTTTGCTTATTTGCTCTTACAGAAACTTAGAAACCAGCTTAGAAACCTCCTTAGGACCCAGCCAGTCTCCACTGAACAGTTCTCACCCACAGGTCTCTTCTTTTTTACCACTCAGAGCCATCACCCAAGGAGCATCCAAACCAGTTGCCCACATTCCTGTGTCTATCCCAGCTTCCCAGTGCCCACAGCTGCAGTTCCCAGTTCCCTGCCAGTTCCCAGGGACTCCCACCCATTCTAGAACTCCAAATCTCTGCAAAAAAAGCTGTTCCCCGTGGATCTTCCTCCACCTTTTGTGTCACTTACCTGGTGAGGCACTTGGAGAAGGACAGAAGCAGGGAAGATTTCTGCAGCTGTGGAATGGTTAAAAAGATTCCTGCCTCAGGACCACTGAGGGCTTAGTGTCTGCTCTATAATTTATAGCTCAGCATCTCTCATCCCAGGGTTTTGTGCTCACAGAACAACCCTTTTCTATTTCATGTACACAGCTCAGCTCAGGAAATGCCCCCAGGTTTGTCCAGGCCTTGTTAATACCTTCACCCATGCAACCTCAGGGGAGAAAACAGCTTTTTATCATTAGGTGAAAATGGAACTGCCTGGAAAAAACAACACAAACACGGGCTTTAGCCCACGAGGAGAGATCCCAGGCCTTTTAGTTACGAAGCTGCCAGGCTGCTGTGGAGTGAGCCAGGGCTGGAGAATTGGCTGTCAGGGCAGGGAGAGACGTGAGCCTAAAACAGAGGGCAGCAGGAGGCTCAAACACACTGGTTCGAGGGGATAAAGCAAAGTATTCCATTTTAATTGATCTAATCTTTGGCTCCCGGTGGAATTTGAAGAGATATCTTACTAGAATTACCCGGAGTTTATCAGGAGACAGCAATACTGGGAAAGTGCCTTTTGCAAGGCAAACTACTCCAGATCTTGAACTGCATTAGCATTGGGGCTGGCTGAGCACAAGAGCCCCACAATGGCTTCAAAGATGAGAGGGAAGGGAAAAAAAAATAAAAAAGCTGGGGAGAGAGGGAATATGTGAGATGTAAACCCATCTGGGCACAGAAATGTGTGTGAGCACAAACCCAGCACATGCATAATGCTGCCTGCTCCCTCCAGGGTGGGACTGGGAGGATTTAGCAGGGAGCAGAAAATACAGGACAGAGGCACATTAGAAAAGGCATCTCAATGACAGCAGCTTTTATCCTCCTTGTCTGAGGTCCATCCCTGCTCTGAGTGCAAAACCTCTGAATATTAAAAAAAAAAAGAAAAAAAAACAACATTGAAAAGAGAGGAGGGCAAGAGGGACATGAAACAAATCTCTTTAAAATACAGACCCAGATATAAAATACCATGTGGGTGGAGCAAGCTAACAGGAGAGATAAAAACCAGGTGGTTTCTCATAATTTTTTTTTCCTTGACATCCTCTGTCTGAGCAGATGACTGCAAGATCTTTGGAGATGCAGAATAATGTCTAGCTCTGTCAAGATTTCTCTTTATTCAATGCGGGGAAGCAGTGAAAAAAACATCAGGTCTGATAAATGATTCATGGAGCCTTTTCTTCTGCTAATCTGTAAATAAATTTTAAAAAGCAGCTTCCTTTTGATGAATATATTCTGCAGCTCGTAGAAACATGTTGGCCTTTAAGCGCAACACAGGCGAGCTCAGATGTCTCTAGTGCTGCTGTCAGGACTCTGAAAGCCCAGCCTGGCTCCTTGCAGGGCTGGATGGAGTTTTATTGACTTATCTCAGCTGAGGATCTGCCTCTCCAACCCCATGGCACGAGGGGAGCCTTGCCTTATCTCACTGCTCAGTTTATGTCAGGGAGAGGGGATATCCTGTGGATTTACAGATGTGAAAGCCAGAAAGGACCTCTGGGAGCATCTCATAGGACATCCTAAAAAAACCAGCTCTAAATCCTCTGCTTGCTGCCTGTTTACATCACTGGGAGCAGAGCTTCCCTTCACACCATGCTGGGAACAGCAGAATGGCCGTGCTGTGCCACGACAGCACACATCCCATTCCTTCCCTGTGCATCCTGCTCAGAACATCATGGAAACATCAGAACAACCCTGCTGTGCCCATCACCGTGGATCACACCCCATTCCTTCCCTGTGCATCCTGCTCAGAACATCATGGAAACATCAGAACAACCCTGCTGTGCCCATCACCGTGGATCACACCCCATTCCTTCCCTGTGCATCCTGCTCAGAACATCATGGAAACATCAGAACAACCCTGCTGTGCCCATCACCGTGGATCACACCCCATTCCCTGTGCATCTTCCTCAGAAAAATCATGGAATCATGAGAACAACCCTGCTGTGCTCATCACCATGGATCACACCCCATTCCCTGTGCACCCTCCTCAGAAACACCATGGAATAATCAGAACAACCCCGCTGTGCCCATCACCATGGATTAAACCACATTCCCGGCCCATCCTCCTCAGAAACACCATGGAATAACCAGAACAACCCCGCTGTGCCCATCACCATGGATTAAACCACATTCCCGGCCTATCCACCACAGAAACACCATGGAATTACCAGAACAACCCTGCTGTGCCCATCACCATGGTCCATTCCCTGTCCCATTCCCTGCCCATCCTCCTCAGAAACATCTGCTGGCATCACCCTGGATTCACCCTTGGGCAGCTCCAGCCCCCAGCTATGGGAAAGATGGAGCTGCATCCCTGCTCACCCTGGTGTCAGTTCTGAGTTCTCTCCTCCCTCATCACCAGGCATTTGGGCTTTTTTTTTTTTTTTAAATTGACCTTTAATTTTAACTCCTGTTTTCCATTCAGCTACACCAGGGGTGTGGACACTCTCAGGGAGTAGAGACCTTCAACAGCCAAAGCACCTCTTGCCTGTCAGGTTGTTGGGTTTCTCCCTGAGCAGCCGGGCCTCAAACTGTCTCACAACTTTCCTGACTCTGAACAGGGAAGGAAAGAGAAAAAAAAAAGAGCATGATTATACAAGGACATCTTTTATTTAAGTACATTCAAGACAAAAAGAAAAGAAAACAATTCAAGAACAGGATGTACCTTCACTCAAGGCTTTATCTCCCCCGCCCCTCTCCATTGTCATCTCTTTCCTTTTACGACCAGAAATTGCATAGAATTTGTTTTTTCAATCAGAAAATTAAATTTGCCAGTGTAAACCCCACATCTGTACCAAGCAGAGGGTGAGCTGCTGCTGTTTCTAGGGAAGTCACTATTTTCCTTACACGAGATCTCGGGCTAATGATTTTCTCAAATGCTGTGTGGCTGGAATTCACCCTGGAAGCTGAGGGTGCTCCGTGGGGTCACGGATTTGGGGAGCCCCTGAGCCTGGGGCAGAGCTCAGAGTCACTTCAGGAGTGTGCAGAGCACAGCCAGGGACACTTTGGGGGTGCCAATGCCTCCTGCCTCGGCTGGTGGGGATGGGCAGCCCCCCCAGTGCTCCCCACTCACCGCCCTCAAAAGGCTCCTCCCCACCCCATCCCAAGAATAGAAAGGAAAAGGAAAAGAAAGCAAAAGATAACCCCAGAATGAAACAAAAGACACAGAACCCCTGAAATTCCAGGCGTTTCAAGGCCTCTTTGAGTTCATTGTGTTCGTTGGCTGTTTTTTGGCATTTTAATATATATATTTATATATATCTATGTATAGATATATTTCTCTATATATGTAATTTCAACAACTCCTCAGATGGACTTCCAGCAAACGCTGCTTCTCACAGGGAGCGTGTCCCATCCCATCCTCCCCTTCCCCCTTCAACCCACCTGCCACCCTCGGAAAAGGAAGAAGAATTCAGCACCTGGTGCCTTGGAGACTGGGTCCTGACATACCCAAATTAAACAAAAAAACCCCAAATTAATGACTCCTCCCTTCCCACAGCCACAGCAAATAAAAGTCCCCCCCTGCCCTTGGAGAACATCCCCCAGTAAGTGATGGAGAGGCAGTGCCACCGTCCTTTCTCTGACCTCGGAGGGGCGAGGAGTTCCAGGAGCCCCTCCTCGACCCTGGGTGGGCAATACCTGCTACACCAGCCACCCACCACATCCCTCCATCCCAGAGACAACCTCTGGACACCCACCAGCCTGAGGACCTCCCTCCTGCCCCGCCAGGCCGTGGTGGACACCAAACCCGCAGCCAGGCCTCGGTGTCCACGCCAAGGTCCGCTTTGCTCTGGAGAAGCCGGGTAACTGCTATTGATTTAAAAACGAGTTGACATTGTACAAGTCCGTGTTCTGTAAAATGGAACAGGACCCTCTTGTCCCCACCCCGACGCCCCCTTGGCCTGGTGCTACTCGGGCCCGCTGCTGTTGGTGGCCTTGTCCCACTCCAGGCTCTCCTCGCTGCGCGCCGGCGACCCTGCGGCCGGCCGGGCCCGCAGCCCCTGGAAGCGGCGGCACTCGGGGCACACGCGGATGTGGGTGCAGCCCCGGGCCACCAGGGCAGCCTCTTGTGCCAGTCTTTGTGCCAGGGGGTCTGGCTCGCCCCCGCTGCACAGCTTGCCGTTGCTGAGTGTGGTGGTGCTGCGGGCTCGGCGCTCCTCGGGCGCCGCGGGGCGAGTCCGAACCACCGCCCCTCGCCTCCGACGGGGGTGGAAACTGTCCTTGCACAGGATGATGTTGCGCAGCTCCGTCACCATCTCTTGGCACACCGACACCTGCGGGGAGAACGGAGCTGTGCTGCTCACCTGAGCGAGCTCTGAGTCCCTCAGGGGCCTGGAGTGATGAGGGCTTGGAGTCTTGTTATACCCAAGCTCACCTGAGCGAGCTCTGAGTCTCTCAGGGGCTCTGGATCCTGGAGTGATGAGGGTTTGGAGTCTTGTCATACCCAAGCTCACCTGAGCAAGCTCTGAGTCCCTCATGGGCTCTGGGTCCTGGGGGCTTGGAGTCTTGACATGCCCAAGCTCACCTGAGTGAGCTCTGGGTTCTGGAGTGATGAGGACTTGGAGTTTTGTCATACCCAAGCTCACCTGAGCGAGCTCTGAGTCCCTCAGGGGCTCTGGGTCCTGGAGTGATGAGGGCTTGGAGTGACCTGGGATGGTGGGAGGTGTCCCTGACCATGGCAGGGGGTGGAAGTGGATGAGCTTTAAGGCCCCTTCCAACCCAGTCTGTTTTAACATTCCACGCTGTGATTCTGACACCAAATTTTTATGGACTCCGTGCTGCTGGTTTTCAACTCCAATGCTCAGAATCTACACTTGGTTTAACCCAACTCCGCCTCTCATCAGAGACCCCCCTGTGCTCTTCATTCCTCGATCAGCACAGGATCCCAACCTGCTGCAGGCAGAAATCCTGTCCCCAGGAAAGGTACCTGGATGTTGTACACATCTTTGATCCTTTGAAAGCCCTCAGAGCATCTCTACAGCCTCCCTGTGAGTAAGAGTGCATGAAAAGCTCATGGATTTTAGACCCTGCCCAAAGGACCAAGCCTGTTCCTGGGTTTGAACTGTCATGGCTGGGGCTGCTCCTCAGCCTGGGTGCCTGACTTGCTCGAGGACACCCCACAGAGGGCAATAAACACCCCCTGTCCCCTCAGGACACTCCCAGCTCCTACCTCCGACTGTTCAGAGTGTCGAAGGCTCCACAAAAATTCCAGCATTGCCATAAAAATTGCTACGATTAAGCCACAGATGAGCACCACGAAGATTCCACCAATGTTCTCCATCCCCAAGCCTAAAATAAAGCAGGAGAGACACTCTGGAGAGGCAGACACATCATAAACCTCAAGTATCACTGCACAGAAGCCCCAGGCTTTGCTGTTTTGTTGGCATTGTAGATGCCCAGCCAGGGACCAAAAGCACCGAGCCAGCAGTGTCCTATTAATAGCTCCCTGCATGACTCAGATGGCCCAAGTGAGTGACTTGCAATAACTGCAGGATCGAAGATGCCTGCTCAGAAATGATGATTTTGCAGATAAACAGCCAGAATGTTGGAGGGGAAGCACAAAGCAATTTGTGGACAAACTGAAAACAGGAGGGGAAAAACGCAGGATCAAAGGGGCACATTAATCCCTGCAAATTATTCACCAAGCTCCAGTGGCTTTGAACTTGAAAAGGAAGAGGAGAAAGGTTGTTAAAGGAGCAGAGATAAAGGAGACAGGGAAGGGCTTTAAAGGAAGCTGGAAGCAGGAAAAGCTCCTTTGATTGCATCACAAAGTGCTGCAGGGAAATGATTCCGGCTGCTTGGACTGCAGTGGGAAAGGAGAGGCTCCAAACAAGAGCAGGAGGCTGTGACACTGCAGGGTGACAAAATGGGGTCCCTGCCACCCTGGGGAACCTGGCTGTGTGTTGGGTGTCTCTGCCCAGCACCCCTGGCCCATGAGGAGGGAACAGCCCCTTCCATGGACAGCTCATCCCACCCCCCCCTGCACAACTCGCTCCCTATGGGGTGACCACCATGCCTACCCAGCCTGCATTCCAGAAAGTTCCACCAGCTGAAGGAAAATCCATCCCTTAAAAACCTTTCCATGTGCTGAGGTCATCACTTCCCTTGCCACCACAGCCCTGGTCTCCAAAACTGTGCCTCCATCTGCCTGTGAGATGAGCCAGCCTCAACATTTGGGATATGGTTCCTGTCTCCTGTGTTTGGTTTGGGTCTCTGATTGGATTGATTACTAAAAACCATGTGCTCTGCCCTGGCTTGGCTGTGTGAGGCCATTACTCAACAAGAACATCTATAAAAATCTTCCTCTCCCTCCTGTAGCATTAAATCAAAGTGTAAGAATAGATGATTTATTGACTTGATCTCGGCGTGGCTTTTAGACATAAAACCTCACCAAAATCCTTGTAAATCGCTGACCTGTTTTGTTCTAAAACTTAGCAGGTCACATTTCTGCCTCCTCCTCCGTCATTCTCTTGGCACCACCCCCAGAGCAATGCAGGGAGTCTGTAAATCAGAGACTTTTGCAGAGGTGCTTCCACAGCAATGGCAAGGCAGATAAAACAGCCCAGAATCACAATTCAGACCCAAAGCTAAAGGCCATCCACTCCCCCCTGCAGCTCACAAGGGTGAATTTAGGGTTTGTACCTCTCTCTCCATCCTCCTATCATTCTGTCTGGATGCCACCTCAGACACCCAAGCTCACTGAGAGATGTTTCCTTTTTCCATGCAGCTACAGCCTTCCTCATCTCCATGGCATAGGGAACAAACCAACAGAAAAAACTTGCCCAGGGTCACAGATTGTGCTGGGTAGTGCCAGACACAGCCAGACTCTGCTTCCCCCTTCCAAAGCCATCTCAAAAGAGCCCCCAGCCTAGACTCCACCTTAGAGCTGCCTTTGGCACAGTCCAGGGAGAAAATAAACCCTTCCACCTTCAAAAGTAACTGATTTAATAGCAATAACCTGATGTCTTACACTTTCAGCCTGGAGATAAATAACTGGGGTTGTCTGTGGAGCAGCACTTTCCAAAAGTGAGCATCACCTCCCAGCAGGAACTGCACAGACACACAAACACCTACACCTGCTGCAAGGTCAAAACTCCAAAAGAGCTTCCTCAGCCTTGGCTTGGCTCTTTTCTCTGCTCCCACAGAGGTCACAAGGCTGTGATTTTAACTGGGGGGCCTGCTGGCCTCGCAGAAAACACTTGCTGAGGAAAGGGCCGCTGCCAAAACTAAAAAATGCAGCAACTGTGTTAAGCTGGCAACTGCTCTCATGCTGGGACATCAGCCTAATGTGGTGGCTTTTATGGCAATTTGCATAGCATTACCCAAAAGAATTTGCTCCTCAGTTTACAAATGTACTAATAAAGTCCTTGTGTCCCTTCCCCTGGCTGTTTAAAAGACGCTTTCACATGAAGCCATTAACCAGCGGGCCTGTGGTGGAGATCCATCTCCCTTCAAGGAACCCAGGATTTTGGTCTGATCCCTTCAGCCATCCATTTTCCCAGACATTCATTAGAAGCTAATTTACCCTCCATATGCCTCCAATATTTGTCATTTGGTTGTTCCCGCTATCTCTGCCCCAGGCAAAAACACACAGCGTGAGGCACGGCACGGCGGAGCTGCTTGGCTTTCTCCTTGAGTTGTGAAGGAAGGAATCTCAGGTCAGGAGAAGGGGAAAAAAGTGATTCCCAGGCAGAAAACCTGGCAGACATGCAGCTGGGTGTCCATCCTTGCACCTCTGGCCAGGATGTTTCTGTGGCTGCTCCCTTGGGAGTGCAGGGCTTACCTTTGGCTCTGTGGTCCTCCTCTTTGGGGCACTTCCCTCCTTCCCACCACTTGCGCTTCAGGATCTCCAGGCGGTTGTTCTCCTGCAGCTGGAGGATGGCCAGGTCGAACTCATCACGGAACACGGAGCCTGCAACGCCAAGAGGGACGTGGTAGGGCCCCACCTTCCTCCCCATCATCATCCTCGCCGCTCGCGCCACCCCAGTGTGCCCAGCTAGCACAGCTCCTCTCTGGGTGGCTTGGAGGGGCTCTCAGTCCATGCCAGCCATGGAAAGCTGCAGCCACCCCACTGGGAATGTCACCTGCAGAAGGTGACTTTACCTGGCCACCAGGAGCCACATAGGCCTCTGGAGCAGGTCCATGGCAAGGAGAGCTTTGGCTTTTGAATGAGCAGTTCAGTATCCTGCTCCTGCAGACCATGGAGGAGCATTCCACCTCCAATTCCACCTCTTATTCCACCTCCAATTTCACCTTGTTCTAATGCTCCTTCCCTCAAACTGGTCACAGAAATCCTGAGTTGGAAGGAGCCCAAGGATCATGGAAGCCAAAATGTCTATGTTGGAGGAGTTCAGTCCTGTGCTGGGCACAGACCTCTGCTCAGTCCCAGTATCTGCGACCAGAGATCCTTGTCTGCCACCAGAGATCCTTGTCTGGTACAAGAAATCCTTGTCTGCCACCAGAGATCCTGAGGAAGGGCCATGGGAAAGACTCTGCTTCTCCCAGTAACTCTGCACTATTGTCCCAGCCAGCAGCTTTCTGCTCCTCTTATCTGCTACGGTTTCACTGTTTAACAAGACAATGTCAGAACAAATTTAGCCCTGAAGGTAGGGATTTGTACTCACTTTGATCACGTTGCTGTGACTTTACAAGCTTACGCATGTTCCCTAAACTAGAGTGGCTGTTTGTGTGACGGGGGCCTTATGTAATCCACCTCAACTTTGTGTTGCTAAATGCCAGGGCTTAAAGGTCAGGACAAGGCTTCCAGGCTGTCCAAAAGACCAGCGGATCATCGTTTGGAATAACAACTAAACCCTTATTTAGTGGTGATGTTCTCTTGTGAGCTCATGCATTTGAAAGAAAAAACCTCTGCATTTGTTAAACCTGATGAGAGCCAAGTCTCTGGCCTGCAGTTTCAAGAACCACCAGCTGTTAAGACATTCCTGCTAAAAACTACCAGAATTGCCACAGCATTACTTCTGACATCACTTCTGGGATTAAAACAAGGAGCACAAAACGATGCACAAACACTGGTTGGGGAAGGAAACAGCAAAGAGCAGGTATGCAGAAAACAAGCAGCAATTTTGAGACATGTTTCACATGAATCATTGAAAGAGCCGCGGTCGCGTCTCACATGGCTCTGGACCAGAGCAGGGTCTCACATCTGGCTCTGGACCAGAGCAGGGTCTCACACATCTGGCTCTGGACTAGAGCAAGATCTTGCACATCTGGCTCTGAGCATGGGCAACAGGTAAGAAATAAAAAGGACCCTGTGAGATGCAACGTTGGCTTTTAGAGCCGGCGCAGCCTTTGGAACGCTCCGGTCCTCTGCCGACAGCCGAGAAGGACTAGAATTGTTCTTCACTGCCTACCGACGGGCATGCCAATCCCGTAGCCCTTGGTGTCCAGAAGGCCCCCGACCTGCGTGAGGTTGCAATTGCGCTGCCGATAATACTCGTTCATGGTGGACTCCAGCAGGAAGGCGTAGTTGGAGTTCAGCACGCGCGCGATCCCTTCCTCCGTGCTCTTCACGAAGACGCTGGGCTGCTTGGAGTACATGTAATTCCACATCCGCTGGTACGTCTGGTAGCGGGAGTTCTGTGTGGAGGGAAGAGGCAGCCACGGCTCAGGGAGGAGATTTTGGGGTAAGTTAGATCCTGTCCTAGGTTACAATATTAAGATATATTCTATTGACCACAAACTCCCAAAAAACTCACTTCCTTTTCAAACCAGGGCACCATCGTCAAGAGCTGCTGAAACCAGCAGGGGCATTGTTCTTTCCTTATCTCCTGTTATTGGTCCCATCAATGCCTTTCCCCGTGACTCAGAGATAACTCCCTCCAGGAGCCATTTCTGTTTGATGGACCCACCACATGGCTCACAGAATGATAACAGCCCACTGTGAGATGCTCTGCCCAAGGGGGAGGAGCTAAGCATCCCCACCTGGATACAATCTGGAGTTTGGGACAGAGCAGGCAGCCTTTCCACTGCATTCCCAGAGCAATGGCTGTCTTTTCCACTGGACCTTCAGAGGAAGACTACACCCTTCTACAGGATCACTGCTCCCACAGAACCACATCTGCCACGCCAGGAGGGCTGCAGCCACCAATCCAACTGGACTGCTACCAACAACCTGACCAACAGGGTGTCAGGTTGTATTCTGACTCTGTCAGTGTTTTTTTCTTTTATATTATTGCATGTATTTTGATTTCTTTTCCCTTTTCCTAATAAATTTTATTTCTGACTTGGAGTCTCTTACTGGTTTTGCTTTCAAACCAGAACAGACCCCTAAAATTAAACCTCCGTAACAGTGCCTGCTGTGGAAAGGCCACAACGGAGAGAGGAAGCAAATCTGGTTTCAGATTCAGGAAGGATTTTGGTGCCTCATCTTTGTTTATCTCAAAGAGGCCCAAATGTGTTTGTTGGAAAAGCTGGGCATGAAATACCCCAATTCCACTGGGATCTGGCAAAACAAACTAAATTCAATTTTAGAAAAAAAAAATAAATCATAATTTTAGTGACCACATATCAAAACCACAAAAAATGCCTGAAGAAAGAGTTCCTGCTTGGTTGATTGAAACCTCTGGGTGCTCACACCATACTGACCTTCCCTCAAACATTGTCCCAACAGTTCTTCAGTGTCAAAGCCAGACTCCAGCACCCTGAGGAAGGCACTGAGAGCTGGGGGCAGCACAAAAGCTCTCTGGAGATTGTTGCTCACAAAATTAATTCAAAAAATAATCCACATTTGGTTCACTCCCCTGTGAGGCAACTTAAAGTGCTTTCTGAAAAGAACTGGGGTTTTTGTCATTGATTTCAATAAACCAAAGCTCAGCCAGCCCCAAATCCTCAGAGCTGGCTGGTGGCTGAACCACCTTGGTCCGATGAAAAGAAAGCTGAGAATGATGAATCTCTCTTGCCTGTACAGAGCAGAGAGTGAAAGCTGCTTGCACAAAGACTGAATATAAACACACCCTGCTCCACACGAGCATTTTCATACTGTCAAGGGTTTGTTTTCTGTGGCTGGTGAGCGATGCTGGAGAGCCTCAGGGAATCTGCTGCTGACCCAGTTCCTGTCCTCATCTGTCCAGCTCTGTCCTCTGGTGCAGCCACTTGGGCAGGAGACAGATGAGCAGGGGGGGTTTGGTTCTGTTCCACTGCATTTTTAGACCTTAAACTGTGTGTCAGTGTCAGGGGAAGCACTGCCGGGACAAGCTGCCTCAGGAGGGGACAAACATTCCTTCATGCACCCAGCAATGGAGGGAGGATGGAGGCAGTTATCATCACTACTTTAACCTCCCCATCCTTACCCCAGAGGCAAATGGATCCCAACACAGCTTAAAGCACCACAAACAGGACAAATCCCTCTTTTCCTGATTTCCTCCCTGCCAGGCAGTGCACAGACACAGCCAGGGGTTTAAACTTGAAAGCTTTCCTCAAGTGAGATCCTCGTATACAACCACCTCCCTCACTTAGGCCCTGCTCAGCTCATTTCAGATGTAAAATTTGGCTTAAAAGTAGCTCTTTTCCATACCCCTGAAGAGCATAAAGTTGGGCTGAAAAGCTCAGGCTGACTCCAGAGATTTCCCAGCCTTCCAAATTCAGTTCAGACTCAGAGTGGGGGGAAAGATTGAGAACAAGCTTTCTCTCCTTTTGGAATTTCAACAAGCAATAAATAAATAAATAATCCTCAAGCAGTTCTTTGTGCGTTCAGAGCGCTGCAGAACAGATTCACTCATTTATTTCCCTTCTGAGCAGAGCAGGGAAGATAAAAATTAAATTGGGCTAAATGGCCCACATAACTTTGCATACACTTGACTTATTTCAGTGCCATTGACCTCACACAGGCTCCAGCACTTTGCCTGGGTTGTGCAAATGCTTCTTTGCTTATCCCACCTGAAGGACTCTCAAATAAAAGCTAAAACCACGTGGGGACCTGTGAAAATCTGAATTCCTTGTCGAATTCCCTCTCTGTGTCCTCCACCATGCCTCTCCCACCATTCATCCTGCGCAGGGATCTCTCCAGAGTTCCCCTTCGTGCCAGCACCTGGAGTGACACAGGGGCACAGCAGGCTGAGAGGACACCCCCAGGTGATTGAGGAGTGCCCTGTGCACCCCCTGCCCCCCCAGGCAGCCAAAGAACGGGGTTTACTTGGAAGAAGGTCATGCTGGAGCCACCGTGGATGGTGCCATACTCAATGGTGGTCTGGTCAGCGAGGTCATCCACGGACTCGATGGGCACGTCCATCCTCTGCACGGTCAGGAACGCCGCCAGGTTGGCCGTGTAGGAGGAGATGATGATCAAGGTGAATGCCCACCTAAGGGGAGGGGAGGGAAGGGAAGGTGTGGTTTCCCTCAGGAAATCTGCTCTCCATCCCCACCCTTTGCCTTGCAGAATCCCAGAATCACTGAGGTTGCAAAATCCCTCTGTCACAGACATCTTTCATGAAAAATCCTTTCCTTAGGATTTTTCCTCCTGAGAAGCTGAGAGGCCTCAGGAACAAAATGTAACCAATGATTATCTGCTGCTGTGGAATGCAACAGGTGCCTCTGGGATTGGTCTCATGTGGTTGTTTCTAATTAATGGCCAATCACAGCCCAGCTGGCTTGGACAGAGAGCTGAGCCACAAACCTTTGTTATCATTCTTTCCTATTCTATTCTTAGCTGGCCTTCTGAGGAAATCCTTTTTTTCTATTCTTTTAGTATAGTTTTAATATAATATCTATCATAAAATAATAAATCAGCCTTCTGAAACATGGAGTCAGATCCTCATCTCTTCCCTCATCCTAAGCCCCCTGTGAACACCATCCCATCCGTCCAAAACCATCAGTCCCCATTTGTCACGCAGACAAGTGAGTGCCACACCCACTCCTCCTGGAACACCTCCACCTGGGCAGCCTCTCCCGATGTCCCACAGCCCTTTCCATGAAGAATTCCCTCCTCCACCTCCGTCTGCCCAGAGAAACCTTCCTGGAAGGAAGGGCTGCCCTGCTTACCAGACCCCGCTGACGCAGCGCGTGGACAGAGCCTGGGGGGCGATGGTGGAGCCCTGCTGCATGAACCCCCCCACGGGGAACCACAGCGAGTTCCCCAGCGAGTACTGGTTCACCAGGAGGTTGCATCGACCTTGGGAGCAGGGGTGGGGGCTGTACCACTCGTACGGTGTCAGCCTGAAAGGAGAAGAAAAAGGAGAGCTCGGGGAATGCACTGGGAAATGGGACACTTTAAAAAAAAAAAAACACCAAAGAGAGAAAAGCTGTGAAGCTCCAGCTCTCCTGGAGGCAGAGCTTTCTGAGGAGGAAATGCTTTGCTGTCAGTTGATGCCCAGGGCTCAGAGCTGTGTGAAACGTTTGCTCTAAGGCTCAGGAGCCAGAGGCTTTCTTGTAAAGATTTGCACAAAACTTTGAGAGGCTCTGCTCTGGGCAGCTCTGCGTGCATCCTGCAGATCCACGCCACAGCAGGAACTCCAGATGTGCACGGACTTGATGGGAAGTAGAAATCAAACATCTCTGGCTGTGCTCCCTGCTGGAGCACGAGCACTTATGGGAAGTTCAAAAGCGAAGTGTTTGAGCCCTGACTGCATTAAACCATCAAGGAAAACTCTGTTGGTGCAAAGGGTTGTTCTGAGAAGGTCTGAGGTGGAGCTGGAAGCTGAGTGCTGACGTTTCAAAGCATCCCATCCTTCAGGGACAGGACAGAGATGGGAATGGGAAATGTCTGAGCCTGTCACTGCTGTGATTGCATTTCTCTCTCTCTCTCTCTCTTTTTTGCTGTTTCCAGTTCCCTGGTTGCTGAGAAAGTCTGCTAATTGATGTGCTGCACTCCATACTGCTCCAGCTAAGAAAGCTGAGGCCTGGGAGGGTCATTTTGGGGCTATTGCCAAAACAGCTGCAGGGCTGTGCCAGCTCACATTCATATTTAGCCAATATCAGGGAGTTCTTTTCATCCCTGCATCTCCTCTCTCACTGTGTGCCAGGGAGCATGAGGAGGAGGTTATTTCCTGCAGACCTTCCATGGTGGATCAAGCTCTGGCAGCAAACCCCAGTGCTCTGGAGAGTCTGCAGCTCACAGGGTCAAGAGCTCCTTCCTGCTGAGCAAGGCAGGGAGCAGCAGCCAAAGCTCCCTCTCCATGGAGGAGCTGGCTAAAGGCACCTTTTTGGAGCATCATATTTAAAACATGAGGAAGGGGCTAAAGAGGCACCAGCTGTGCATAATTCAATGGTTTCTCCAGACCTGCATTTCTGAGGCTGTAACAGCCCTTGAAGCCATTAAAGCCCTGTCAGGGTGGCAGCTTCAGCCACGCTGAGGGAGCCAGTGACAGCACAGGCCCAATTTGTGCAACGAGAACTGGGCACTGAGGGGTCCCTGTGTGATGGGAATTGGGCACTGAGGGGTCCCTGTGTGATGGGAACTGGGCACTGAGGGGTCCCTGTGTGATGGGAACTGGGCACTGAGGGGTCCCTGTGTGATGGGAACTGGGCACTGAGGGGTCCCTGTGTGATGGGAACTGGGCACTGAGGGGTCCCTGTGTGATGGGAACTGGGCACTGAGGGGTCCCTGTGTGATGGGAACTGGGCACTGAGGGGTCCCTGTGTGATGGGAACTGGGCACTGAGGGGTCCCTGTGTGATGGGAACTGGGCACTGAGGGGTCCCTGTGTGATGGGAACTGGGCACTGAGGGGTCCCTGTGTGATGGGAACTGGGCACTGAGGGGTCCCTGTGTGATGAGAACTGGGCACTGAGGGGTCCCCAAAGATCCAGGGAGCCCTGAGCAGTCCCTGGCACACAGTGCCAGGACACAGCTCCACTGTGCCTGTGACAGCCCCTCCACAGGGCTGTGGGCAGGGCAGGGAGAGCAGCACTGGAGACCCCAGGGCTCCATGGAGGCCATGCTGAGGTGAGCACTCAGAGAGGTGTTTTGAGACTGATTGAAATTGGAATTGGTCACAGAGGAATGGAGCTGAGAGCTGCTGGGCCAGGCTCTGCACTCAGCTGCTCAAAGGTGCCCATGAACTTCCCTGTCCTCCACAAACTGGGGAGCCAGACAGCACTGGTGGAATTCGTGTTGACATCTCAGAATGGATTTGCAGGTTCCTAACATCCTCCACCCTCCCTGCTTAGGACAAAGGGGCAAAAAATCATCTGAGAGGGAGCATTTAAAGGTACCCATGAACTTCCCTGTCCTCCACAAACTGGGGAGCCAGACATCACTGATAGAATTCATGGTGGAATTCATGTTCACACCTCAGAATGGATTTGCAGGTTCCTGACAGCCTCCAAAGCCTCCAAACCTCGGGACAAAGGGGTAAAAAAACACCTGAGGAAGCATTTAAAGGTACCCATGAATTTGCTCAAAGGTACCCATGAACTCCCCTGTCCTCCACAAACTGGGGAGCCAGACATCACTGATGGAATTCATGGTGGAATTCCTGTTGACATCTCAGAATGGATTTGCAGGTTCCTGACAGCCTCCAAACCTCGGGACAAAGGGGTAAAAACTCACCTGAGGGAGTATTTAAACAGCACCAAAACCTTCTCCAAAATGTTCTCCCACCACCTCTGGGCACCACTGTGACCAAACACACCCTGCCCCAGGGCACAGTGGCCATCCCAGCACAGGGACACGGGGACAAACCTCAGTCCCCAGCCAGAACAGGGCAGGGACACGGGGACAAACCTCAGTGCCCAGCTGGAACAGGGCAGGGACACGGGGACAAACCTCAGTCCCAGCCAGCACAGGGCAGGGACACGGGGACAAACCTCAGTGCCCAGCTGGAACAGGGCAGGGACACGGGGACAAACCTCAGTCCCCAGCTGGCACAGGGCAGGGACATGGGGACAAACCTCAGTCCCAGCTGGCACAGGGCTGGGACACGGGGACAAACCTCAGTGCCCAGCTGGAACAGGGCAGGGACATGGGGACAAAGCTCAGTGCCCAGCTGGAACAGGGCTGGGACACGGGGACAAACCTCAGTCCCAGCTGGCACAGGGCAGGGACACGGGGACAAACCTCAGTCCCCAGCTGGAACAGGGCAGGGACACGGGGACAAAGCTCAGTGCCCAGCTGGAACAGGGCAGGGACGCTTGGTGCCAGCCCACCCCGGGGAGCTGGGGACAGAGGATGTCCCCCTGTCCCTCTGGGGTCTGCAGGGACACTAGGTGGCACCGCGAGGAAGGGAAAGGCACCGCGACATTACCGAGCCACCAGGAAGAGGACACAGCTGACAGCCAGGTAGGCGAGCAGCATGAAGAGCCAGACGCCCGGAGAAAAAGGGTCCAGGAAGGAGAAATAACCGGGTCTGCGGCCCTGGAGGGGGAAAAAGCAAAGGAGGAGTTGGAGCTGGGAGGGTTTGGAGAGGTGGGAATAGTTCTGGAAGGGCAAGAGGGAAATCAGCGGCACTGGGGGTAGGGAGGGACATGGATAAATGGGGGAAAGGGGATAAGTGGGGGAAATGGGAATAAAATGGGAGAAATGGGAATAAAAAGGGGAATTGGAATAAATGGGAGAAGGGGGTAAATAGGAGACCGGGAAATAAATGGGAGAAGGGGGAGAAATGGGAATAAATGGGAGAAGGGGAATAAATGGGAGAAAGAGGGAAAATGGGGCAAAGAGGAAAAACGGGAGAAGGGAAATAAATGGGAGAAAAGGGAATAAAAAAGGAAAAGGGGGATAAATGGGAGAAAGGGAAATAAATGGGAGAAGGAGGAGAAATGGGAGAAATGGGGCAAAGGGGATCAATGGGAGAAGGGGGGAATAAACAGGATAAAGGGGAATAAAAAGGGGAAGGGGGATAAATGGAGAAGGGGATAAGTGGGAGAAAGGGGGGTGAATGGAAGAAAGGGGATAAATGGGGCAAAAAGGATAAATGGGAGAAAGTGGACTAAAAAGGGGAAGAGGGATAAACGGGGGGGGGTAAATGGGAGAAAGAAGGGGAAAAAGGAGAAGGGGAGTAAAGGAAAAAAAAGGAGAAGGGGAATAAATGGGAGAAAGGGGGATAAACAGGAGAAAGGAAATAAACAGAGAAGGGGGATAAACCAGGCTTTGGAACAGCCTTGCAGGGCAAACAAGTGACAGCAACCCCACAAATGACCGAGTCCTGCAGCATCTCCCCACTGCATTCATCCCCTAAATCTGTTTTTCTCCCCATTTTGAGAGAAAAAATGAGGCAATCACAGCGTCCTGTGCCTCCCTGGCAGGGTTTGATGCACCCCCAGCCCTGAGGGGGGTCCCCCCCATCCTTGTCCACCCCACACTTAACTGGGCAGAAAGGGATTCACCTGAGCTCACAAGGTGGGAAATATATTTGTGAAGCAAAAGGAAAAAAGAAAATAAAATTCAAAACTTCTCTCTCTGGCCTTGCGAAGTTTCTTCTTTTACAAAAACCCCAATACAATTATTGCTTTTATCTCAGCGAACAGGATATTTTTATCTCCAGGATGCGTCAGAATTTCCTGGTTTTTTCCTCAGCAAACCACCTTTCCTTGGAAAAAAAAAAAAAATAAGCCTTCACTGCTAGAAAAAGCAGGTTGATCTTCATTTTAAACTTTCACAAGGATGCTGCCACCACCAGAAAATTGTCAAACGTCACCAAATTGGTGCAAAAGAGGGAGAATAATTTTTTTGGAGAAGTTTCTCAAGAAGCCAAACACCTCCCATTTGAGGTGGATTTCTCCTGTCAGCACCAGCTCTGTGGATGCAGCTCCTCTGATGGGAAAGAGCAGCTCAAGCACGCCCAAGGAACACGATCCCACAGCTCACAGAAACTTGAATTTTCTGTCCCAAACCACAAATTCAGTCCTGGCATCCCTAAAACAGCTCCACAGCTTCCCCAAGCACCTGTAACTGGGAAGCTGCCCACGAGGAAGAGCTTTGCAAAGGTTTTTTTTATTTTTTTTTCCCTTTCCCAGACTTAGACCGGCATTTTAAATTCCGCTTCCATCCAAACCTCGCTGTTTTACTACTAAATGTTATGCAAAACCTGATTTTCACAAGGTCTCGGCAGTTCTCCTGGAGATTTGAGCTGTTGCTAGAAAAGGCAACAGTTGTTGCACAAAAATCTTCCTCTGCTAAAAATACCCAGGAGCCTGTGAAATCCTCAGCTCCAGTCGCCATCTGGGAACCTGTAACGTGTCAGGAACCTTCCCCAGCAAACCCTGCCTGCAGGAAAAACCCGGCAAAACACAGCAGCCTGTCCCTGCATCCTCCAGGACGAGATTTCGGGATCTGCACTGTCCCTGCCCGTGGTGGGGGGGTTGGAACTGAGAGGTTTGTGAGGTCCCTTCCAAGCCAAACCATTCTGGGATGAGCATTTTTAGAGAGTCTGGCTTGGTCAGGCTTTGGGCAAATGGATGAGTTGAGGAGCAGTGGTTCAGCATCCATTCTCAGATTAACTAAAAGTCAGTTCCCACGGAAAAGTTCAGGTTCTCAGATTAACTTTACATCAATTCCCAAGGAAAAATTCAGGTCCTCAGATTAACTTTACATCAATTCCCAAGGAAAAATTCAGGTCCTCAGATTAACTTTAAGTCAATTCCCAAGGAAAGGTTCAGGTGCTCAGATTAACTTTAAGCAATTCCCAAGGAAAAATTTAGGTCCTCAGATTAAGTCGATTCCCAAGGAAAGGTTCAGGTGTTCAGATTAACTTTCAGTCAATCCATGTCCTCAAATGAATTTTCAGTCAGTTCCCAAGGAAAAGTCCAGGCTCTGCTGGGTTTAATTCCAGAGTTTCTCTTCAAGGCAATGTCTCTCTTCTGTTCCTGTTCCTGTTCTCTTCTCTTAGGTCACCTCCTATCCACAGGTGATGCACAAACAGTGGAAGACACCACATTCTCTGTGTCCTTTCCCAGAATACACCACATTCTCTGTGTCCTTTCCCAGAATACACCACATTCTCTGTGTCCTTTCCCAGAAGACACCACATTCTCTGTGTCCTTTCCCAATTTTTTGGTCCGTTGCTGCCGTGTTCTGGTTTTCAGAGCCACAGGAACTGCAGGAATCTGCATCCCAACAGGTGAGGATCCTCTGGATGGGATCAGTGGGAAGGGCACAGGGAACAGCCCGTGGCACCTGTAGGGCTGGGAGGTGCCCTGGCCTCCCTGGATCAGGGAGAGGAGCTCCAGCAAGGCGAGCAAAGGCTTCTCCTGGAAATGGGATGCAGATTCCTGCAGTTCCTGTGGCTCTGAAAACCAGAACACGGCAGCAACGGACCAAAAAATTGGGAAAGGACACAGAGAATGTGGTGTCTTCTGGGAAAGGACACAGAGAATGTGGTGTCTTCCATTGTTTGTACATCACCTGTGGATAGGAGGTGACCTGGAACAGAAGAGAGACATTGCCTTGAAGAGAAACTCTGGAATTAAACCCAGCAGAGCCTGGACTTTTCCTTGGGAACTGACTGAAAATTCATTTGAGGACATGAATTGACTGAAAGTTAATCTGAGGACCTGCCCACCTGCCAAAGGGTGGCACTGCCAGAGCTCTCCCCTTTGCTTATCCAAACTTGTCTTAAACTCCCATAAATCCTCTTCTATTTGCATCCTCCATTGTTTTACCTTCTCCCTGAAGCTCAGGACAGGCCAGATCTCCCCCAAATTCCAGGTGTCCCAGCAGGCAAGCTCCTTTTGCAGCCCCAATCTGCATTTGTGATGTGAGGGGCAGAGCCTTGGCTTCAGCCAAAAGGATGAAACCCTCCAGGCTGCCTGTCCCAGCCCCCTCCCCAGCCTGGAGGATGGTGAGGGTGCAGCGCTGGGCACGAACAGAAACAAATTCTGTCTCTGTGCTGGGGGGCTCCTGCCAAGAGCAAACGAGTCATTAAAATCTAGTTAAAATTCTGCTTCCCCTGGTATGTGCAGAATGTGGGATCGATGCTTTAACTGATCACAAAGGGGAAAAAAAAAAAACAAACAAAAAACAACAAAAAAAAAAGGGGTTGACTCTTCCCGTTCCTGGAAGTCAAATGGAATTGTCCCTTCCCCACCATGGCTGGGATTTGCATCCTCCATTGTTTTACCTTCTCCCTGAAGCTCAGGAGAGCCCAGTTGCCCCCACATTCCAGGCGTTCCCTCTGGCTCTCCCGGGTGCCCCTCAAACTTTTGCTTCCCCTCTTCCTCAGCAGCACAACCAGCTCAGTAACTGCCAGAGCTCTCCCCTTTGCTTAGCCAAACTTGTCTTAAACTCCTATAAATCCTCTTTTATTTTCATCCTCCATTGTTTTACCTTCTCCCTGAAGCTCAGGAGAGGTCAAATCTCCCCCAGATTCCAGGCGTTCCCTCTGGCTCTCCTGGGTGCCCCTCAAACTTTGCTTCCCCTCTTCCTCAGCAGCTCAGGTAACTCTTTATTCCTCCTCAAGGATGGATTGAGGCCCTGGGGATTCAGCAAGGTGTGAAGGGCACAAGCTGCAGCTCCTGGAGCTCATCACTCCAGGCAGGGCAGGGAATGACCCTCCCTGGCACCCCAGAGCTGGCAGGGAGCTCCCAGCCCCTGGCAGAGCCTGCCCCTGTGAGATGCTCCCATGACAAAATTCCTTTCTGCAATTGAAGCCTTGATGTCTTCTTTATATTTCTGGGGCAGTTTGTCAATAAATTACTCTCATTAAGGAAATTGCGTTGGAAGCTTTAAATCTCCAGCTTGGCAGTGAATCTCTCCTGTGACTTTACAGTTGTAGTAGTTCTGGTTCTTTTCAGCTCCAGTCATTTCCAGGCTGCTGGGACATATTCTCTTCATTCACAGTTGTGGGTAAGAATAAAGATATTCTGTTCCCACGGAGGGCACAAACTCTCTCTTATCTGTCTGTTTTGAAGATGGGAATGACAATATCTGGAGTCTGTCAGATATTTTTAGGCAGTCCCAATAGAGCTTTGTTAATTGGAAGAGCTATTTTTCCTGGAATAGATATGTTCAAAATGTCCAATAATTGATGAAGGCCTCCTGAAAATCCTCAGATGGATGTGGGAGAGATTAATTTACCCTCCTCCTAAGTTGTTCTTGGAAATCTTCATTTTTTTCAGCCAGTGAGCAGCAGTTTGCTGGGAAGATATTGGTGGCTGGAGAGCTTGGACCAGGGGGACATTTGGGAAGGAGAGGACAGCCCTGGGTTTGTTGTTTTCAGCACTCCCTGCCCTGCACATGCAGAGTCTGGAGGAACCCCAGCCAGCCCCATTAATGCCATTTCTCACAAGGGTTTTCCCTAAAAAAGGAGGGCAGAGAACTTTCCCCTGCCTCTGGAAGTCAGAGGGAAGCAAAAAAACCCAGCCTGGGGAGGCAGAAATGTCCATGTGTGCTTGGTCCAGCTGCAGGGCACACCCCAGGCATCCACACCTGCTCCAGAGGCACACCCCAGGCATCCACACCTGCTCCAGAGGCACATCCCAGGATATCCACACCCCCTCCATTCCAGGATATCCACAGCTCCTCCATCCCAGGATATCCCAGGATACCCACAGCTGCTCCATCCCAGGATATCCACACCTGCTCAATCCCAGGATATCCACACCTGCCCCAGAGCACATCCCAGGATTTCCACACCTCCTCCATCCCAGGATTTCCACACCTGCTCCATCCCAGGATATCCCAGGATACCCACAGCTTCTCCATCCCAGGATATCCACACCTGCCCCAGGGCACATCCCAGGATATCCACACCCCCTCCATCCCAGGATATCCACATCTGCTTCATCCCAGGATTTCCACACCTGCTCCATCCCAGGATATCCACAGCTGTTCCATCCCAGGATTTCCACAGCTCCTCCATCCCAGGATATCCACACCTGCTCCAGAGGCACATCCCAGGATATCCACACCCCCTCCATCCCAGGATTTCCACACCTTCTCCATCCCAGGATTTCCACACCTGCTCCATCCCAGGATTTCCACACCTGCTCCATCCCAGGATTTCCACACCCCCTCCATCCCAGGATATCCACACCCCCTCCATCCCAGGATTTCCACACCTTCTCCATCCCAGGATTTCCACACCTGCTCCATCCCAGGATTTCCACACCTGCTCCATCCCAGGATATCCACACCTGCTCCATCCCAGGATATCCACACCTGCTCCATCCCAGGATATCCACACCTGCTCCATCCCAGGATATCCACACCTTCTCCATCCCAGGATTTCCACACCTGCTCCATCCCAGGATTGAGCTTTTCCATCCCAGGATTTCCACACCTGCTCCATCCCAGGATATCCACACCTGCTCCAGGGGCACATCCACATCCCTCCTTTCCCTCTGGGGTCAGGAAAAGCTCTGCACAGGCTGCTCTGAGTCTCATTTGGAGCCACCACCTGGTTCACAAATGCACTCCTGGGGGCAGCAGTGCCCCCACCCTGCTCTGCTGGGGAGGGATCTGTGCTGGCAGCGCTGTCAGGAGGGGGCTCAGCTCCTCTCAGCCCCTCTCAAGCCTCCTCTGGCTGGAATGAAGGAGTTTTTCCATCCATCCATGAAGGAGTTTTTCCATCCATCCTCCCCATCTTGCGTCCTTTACAGCAATCAGGTCAAAACACTTTAAGCCTCAGCTCACTTGGCCTAAACTCAGCTGTAGCTGTGCACTCTCCCAACCTCCATTTCCTCATTTTGAAGGCAAAGACTTTCAGGGCCGAGCAGCCAGAATCATCTTTAGTCCCTCATTCCCTGCCACAGAGGCAGGATGTGAGCAAAAATGGGTAAATTCTGACTTATCCCTCCTTGCAGAAATGACCCTGGGCAGGTGATTCCAGCCCTTGCCAAACCCAGGGACTGCTCAGGGCTCCCCACCCACCCCCTGCCACCCCCACATATCCCCCTGGCAGGGCAGAACGGGCACCTGATAAAACCAACCAAGCCTTTTGTCCCTCAGGAAGCCTGTTAGAGCTCCTGTGTCAGAAATCCAGCCTTGATTGTATCACAAGCAGTGAAATTGAGAAAAATGACAGCCCTGGTTAAAGCTGCCATATTTGGTTATGTGTGATAAGAGGCACAGGCTCTGTGGTGGCTGGGTTGGCGGCGTGGGGAGGAGAAAGGGCTGAGAAATCACTTGCCACTGGAGCTACATGGAAATGAAAATAAAATGTCATCACATTTGAAGGAGCCCAGGGTGTGCAGAGAGCTCCTCAGCGAGGAAGAGGCTCGTTTGTGGTTATTTATTAGGCTCCATCTCATCCAAGCAGTGATTAACACACGTCAGCTGCAATTTTTGACATTGCAGAGGTGGATTTTGGGGTGGGGACAAGAAGGCTGTGGGGCTGCTCTGCAAACCACACCCTTAAAGGAAAACCAGAAGTGTTTTCCCCATTTTTCCCTTCCCTTTCCCCATTTCTCCTTCCCTTTCCCCATTTTTCCCTCCCTTTCCCCATTTCTCCTTCCCTTTCATCATTTTTCCCTTCCCTTTCCCCATTTTTCCCTCCCTTTCCCCATTTTTCCTTCCCTTTCCCCATTTTTCCCTTCTTTCCCCCATTTTTCCCTCCTTTCCCCCATTTTTCCTTCCTTTTCCCCATTTTTCCCTTCCCTTTCCCCATTTTTCCCTCCCTTTCCCCATTTTTCCTTCCCTTTCTCCATTTCTTCTTCCCTTTCCCCATTTTTCCCTCCCTTTCCCCATTTCTCCTTCCCTTTCTCCGTTTCTTCTTCCCTTTCCCCATTTTTCCCTCCCTTTCTCCATTTTACCTCACTTTCCTCATTTTCCCCTCCCTTTCTCTACTTTCCCTTCCCAGAAGGGTCCGGTTTAGCAAACATTTCCCAGCTGGAGAGGTTAAATTGCCACACAGCTCTCAGGCACCCTCCTCAAGCCGAGCAGGACGAGGTGCCAAGGCTTGGGGAGGGAAGGGGAGGGCACGACTGGGGGGCTGCCCCCATCCCTCCTCATGTCCCCAGTGGGGTGATCCCAACCTGGGAGATGCCCTTGCAGCCCTGCCCGGGTCCCTGGGCAGCTCAGATCCCATCCAGGTCCTTTGTGGGGCTGCTGAAGCCCTGCTGGGAGCAGGGGGAGGATTCCCAAAGCCCTCTGGGGTCTGGGGTTCCCAATCCTGCTCTGTCTGGGGAGGAGCAGGGCTGGGGGGCAGCAGATGCTCCCTGCCCTGAGGAACCTCCAGCCTAAAAGAGGAGCCAGGAGCCCTGCAGAGCTCCCCGAGGCTGCAGCAAATGGACAGACCCTGAGCAAAGGCTGCCCCAGCCCTCCTGCCTTTCCACTGGAGATTCTGGACATGCCCAGAATGGGTTGGGTTGGAAGGGATCATAAAGATCATCTCATTCCAACCCTTTTTTGATGGGCAGGGGTAATTTTCACGATCCCAGGTTGCTCAGAGCTCCATCCAACCTGGCCTTGGATGCTTCCAGGGCTGGAGCAGCCACAGCTTCTCTGGGAAATCCATTCCAGGGCCTCCCCATCCTCACAGGGAAGAATTCCTTCCTAATAAAACAGAGTATTTAATCAGAAAATCTGATTTGAATCCTGGGAGACATTGGCAGGAAAAGGTCCTGGCTGCACAAGGCTGATGTGGAAATCCAACCGTGGTGGGGAAGGAACAATTCCATTTGACTTCGAGGAGCAGGAAGAGTCAAACCCTTTTTTTTGTTTTTATTTTCCCCTTTGTGATCAGTTAAACCATCGATCCCACATTCTGCACATACCAGGGGAAGCAGAATTTTAACTAGATTTTAATGACTCATTTGCTCTTGGCAGGAGCCCCCCAGCACAGAGACAGAATTTGTTTCTGTTCGTGCCCAGCGCTGCACCCTCACCATCCTCCTGGCTGGGGAGGGGGCTGGGACAGGCAGCCTGGAGGGTTTCATCCTTTTGGCTGAAGCCAAGGCTCTGCCCCTCACATCACAAATGCAGATTGGGGCTGCAAAAGGAGCTTGCCTGCTGGGACACCTGGAATTTGGGGGAGATCTGGCCTGTCCTGAGCTTCAGGGAGAAGGTAAAACAATGGAGGATGCAAATAAAAGAGGATTTATGGGAGTTTAAGACAATTTAACACACAACACCACGTCCATGCTTGCACACATGAATCCCTTGGGGACATTCCCAGCTGTTTTGAAACAGAAAAATAAATTTTCCTCACTCCTGGAAGTGTCCAAGGCCAGGCCGGACAGGCTTGGAGCACCCTGGGATAGGGAAGGGGTCCCTGCCATGGCAGGGGGTGGCATGGGATGAACTCTGAACAAACCATGCCAGGATCCTGTGATGCTACAACTGTGCTGAGAGCACCCCCTGAGATTGAGGAGCTTTCCTGGGGCTGCAGGGGCTGCTGCTCTTCAGGGTGAGCAAAGGAGGAGGCTGAAAGCAGAGGGGAGAGCCCAGGGCTGTGAGCTCAGCCTGCCCCAGCAGGGACATTGCCCCTGGGCTTCACAGAGCAGAGGCTGTTCTGCCTCCAGAGCATTTCCAGGAGGTGACAGCAAAGAAAGCAACCCAGGATTCCCTCCTGAAGTGATTCTTGGAAGAAGGCGGCAAGAGAGCAAAGCTGAGATCAGGAATGGCCCCAACACCAGCAAGGAGCACCCACAGATATCCCAGCTCAGCCTCCCACCCAGTTCTACCACTAAATCCAGCTGGAAGGTGACTCCCAGCCAAGCCACCTCTCCAGCCAAGCCTGCCCTCAGCACACCTCACCCAGTGGCCTTAAAGTCACTTAAAGCCACTCCAAAACCATCCTGCAGCCCCCACCATGCCAAAAAACCCCATCATGTGCCCAGGGAGGAGTGGGGAGAGAAGCCAGAGGGCTGAGGGTTGAAAAGGAATGGAATTCACCAATCCTGACACGCAGCAGAGAGACAGAGGAAATAAAGGTCGAGCACATTTGCGTTTCAATAAGAAACCAAAATATTTTTTTATGAGTCGTTCATTATCCTCCCCTAACCGGGCAGCTTTGCATGCAAATAATGGAGGGACATAAATGGCTCTGAAATCAGGCTCTTACCATGTGAACCCTGTAGAGAATGCTGATGCCCAGAGTCATGAAGGGCTTGGAGAAATCGATCACCTTCTCCCGCTCCGCCGTGATCGTCAGCCCCGCCACGGCCAGGTCGGCTTTCTGGGGAGGAGGGACAGGGAGAGGCTCAGAATGCTGGGAGAGCAGCAAAGCTGGGCCCACACGGGGCCCCCGGTCCTGCAGGGGGGTGTCCCCACCTTTCTGGGACAGCAGGAGCTCCCCACTGGGTCCCCCTGCCCGGCTGGGATTCACACAGCCCTGCCCAAACGCACCCCCAAGTTTAGCCCACCCTGTGCTCTAGAGCATTATCCCCATTTTCCCTTTCTTTCCCCATTTTCCCCTCCCTTTCCCCGTTTTTCTCTCCCTTTCCCCATTTCCCCTCCCTTTCCCTATTTTTCCATCCCTTTCTCCATTTTTTCCCTCCCTTTCCCCATTTTTCCCTCCCTTTCCCCACTTTACCTTTCCTATCTCCATTTTCCCCTTCTTTTCCCCATTTTTCCCTCCCTTTCTTAATTTTTCCTTCCCTTTCTCCATTTTCCCATCCCTCTCTCCATTTTTCCTTCTCTTTCCCCATTTTTCCTTCCCTTTCCCCATTTTTCCCTCCTTTTCCTCATTTTCCTTCCCTTTCTCCATTTTCCCTCCCTTCCTCCATTTCTCTTTCATTTCCTCCATTTTTCCCTCTCTTTCCCCATTTTTCCCTCCTTTTCCTTCCCTTTCTCCATTTCTTCTTCTTTTCCCCATTTTTCCCTCCCTTTCCCCATTTTTCCCCTCTCTTTCATGCTGGAGCAGCTCCTTCCCCCAAGTGCTCACAGCCCTATTGCCATTTTTATTCATTTAATGCATTAAAACCTGGAGCCACAAACCAATAAATACGATATTAATCCATAGAAAAACCAATAAATATGATATTAATCCATAGAAAACCAATAAATATGATATTAATCCATAGAAAATACAAATCCCCCCCTCCCTGCTGAACACAGCTGTCCCTTCTGGTACAAGCAGGAAGGGGACAGAACAGTATCCTCACCCCTGAGCCATGGAGTTCACAAACCTGCCAAACCCAGACCTCCAGAACTGCAGATCAGTCTCCAAATTAAAAAAAAAAAAAAAAGATAAAATAAAATTCAGAGGACTGGCATTAAAGTTTGCAGATTGACCTGCAAAGCAAATGAGATTAAGGGGGAGAAAAAAATAAAAATAACTTCTTCTCATGTTAATACCCTTGTAATATAGATAAGGGATTTGAATTTTAAATATTATTTTTATTACTTTAGCTCTTTTAATGTCTGTAATTGCTTTCTGTAAAAATGAAACCTCCACTCCCTTATCCATTTGTTTCTCTGCTTTGCAGGAAGATGATTATGCATGTGGAAAAAGAGATGATGGGGGAGAAAGAAAAAGCTCTTTGCACTTTTTGTCCCCAAATTTGACAAGGTCTGTGCAGATGCCAAGGCACCACCAGGCCTGATGGAGGTGCTGGGAAAGGCTGCAAGAGGGGAGGGCAGGAGAGGGAAAAGAAAGGGAACCAGGAGAGGGAAAAGAGAAAGGGAACCAGGAGAGGGAAAAGAGAAAGGGAACAAGGAGAGGGGAAAGAAAGGAATCAGGAAAGAGAAAGAAAGAGAACCAAGAGAGGGAAAGAAAGGGAATCAGAAGAGGGAAAAGAAGGGGAAGCAAGAGAGGGAAAGAAAGAGAACCAGGAGAGGGGAAAGAAGGGGAAGCAGGAGAGGGAAAAGAAAGGGGAGGTGACTCATGAGCCCAGGAAGGGGTCACAGAGAAGGTGACACCTCCCAGGCCATGCAGAGCTGCTTGGCCATGCTCAGTGGAGGATTTTGGAATTGTTTCCAAGCAGCTCTTACAGATTCCTGAGAGGTTCAGGCCGCACTGAATTAGGAGCTGAGGAGAATTTCTGCACAGG
The DNA here is from genome assembly GCF_012460135.2 of Molothrus ater. NCBI lineage: Eukaryota > Metazoa > Chordata > Aves > Passeriformes > Icteridae > Molothrus > Molothrus ater. The sequence continues at coordinate 5,383,543 of NC_050499.2, forward strand.
CAGACATTTACCCAGAGGCTTTTTAAAAGGCACCAATAATCCCAGCGTGGTGTGTGAACAGTTGAGCCCTGTGTAAACACCAGCAGATCACTAAAGCAGGATCAGTTCATCTCTGGAACGTGGCACGTGGAGAATTTTATCTATGAGGAAAGCCCAAAGCCTCCTAAACCCCTCTTGTGTCCACTTAAAAGGTTTGTAGGTGCCATTGTCACATTTCCTAAACCACTTATAAGGTTTGTAGGGGCCATTTGTGCCACTTTCTAAACCCCTCTTGTCTCTACTTAAAAGGTTTCTGGGTGCCATTGTCACATTTCCTAAACCACTTAAAGGGTTTGTAGGTGCCATTATCCCATTTCCTAAACCCCTTCTGTCTCTATTTAAATGGTTGTAGGTGCCATTGGCCCTCCCAGCAAAGCCCCTGCTGAAGGTGCAGCTCAGTCTGACATGGAATTCTCCTCCCGGTTCTCCAAATTAAACCCAGTCCCACCAGCAAAGCCACTGACTGAAGCTGAAGGTAAAAATGCCGTGGCAAAAGGGGTTCATGCCAAAGCTGGCAGGAAATGTTCATTCCTATCCAAGGGTAAATATAAAGGTGCTGTTGAAGGAGCAGCAACATCCCCAGGTTGGGATCCTGATCATTCTCTGGGGAGAAACAACACCTTGGTGATGCTGAATCCTCAGCAGCATCCTGAACTGCTCTTCCCTCAAAATCAGTGCAAATCCATCTCCTCCCTCTGTCCACAGAGCAGGGACACAGCTCAGCCTTCCCCAGCTCTCAGACTGTGCCCAGCTCCCTTCCCTCACCTCCAGGGCCTTCTGCCATTCCATCAGAGTTATTTCCCTCTGCTCACTCCCTGCTAACTTTCCAGAGGAGCAGAACTTTCTGCAGCAGAGCTCCAGCTCCTCATCATTTCCCTCTCTCTTCTCTCTGCAGGCTCAGTCATGCAAGTTAAGAGCTGATCTCTGATAGCAGGAAACTTTGATCTGCATGGAATGGCATGCAAAGAATTCTCTGCCTGAATTTCATCCATTTTGTGCTTTCAGCTCTGCTTCCTGACAAAACTTCTTGTGATTCACTGAGCTCGGTGGAGCTACAGAGGAGCTCTGCAAACCTGAGTTCCCTCCAGCCTCCCCACCTGAGCACACGCAGGTGTTGGGGGTTTATGGGCCCTGGGGGAGGAGAAATGGATTTTTCTTTGTGCCCCTGCACTCTGTCCAGGTCTGGGCGCTGGGGAGATGTCAGGACCCAGCACATCCCTCTGGCTGTCCTGAGCAGCCCAGACCCTGCCAGGGGGCTCAGAGACCCTGGCACAGAGCCCAAAATGCCCCTGTGGGTTTGATTATGACCCATGGAGCAAATTACCAACCTTATTTGAAGATCAGCAAGCCACAACAGTTTAGGTAGAATAATAGTGAAGTTATCACAGGGTGAAAAAGCAGATTTTGGGGTTTTTGGAATGGGGGTTCAGGGGGCAAGATGGAGGGATCTGAGCATGTCCAGCCTTTCTCCTTCTTCTTCTTGGCCTCCATCTTCTGCTGTGATGGTGGCACTTTGGGATTGGTTTGGAGTAGAAGCTCACTGTCTAACACAGGTGATGGGTATTGGGAAGGAATTGTAAACATTGTACAGGTAGTTTTTAGTATAAAGACATAACCCTGCCCTGGGGGCAGGCAGAGTGCCTGGAACTGTCCTGCTGGATGGACCTGGCAGGGCAGGAGAAAGAATTTTATAGATAAGGAACAATAAACAAACTTGAGACCGAGAAATGAAGAGCCCTGACTCCTTCATCAAGCACCAGGCTGGGAAAAGAGACTTTGGAACTTTTCTCGGGGTCACTGTGAGCAGTGAGAGATCCCGACAAGGGGAGGAAAAAACAGGAGGCAAAGGATGGGTGTGGGGGAAGAGGGGTTGGTTTTCATCCTGCCAGCACACTTGCAGCTATAAATGTTGGCATGAAATAGGCTTAGAAAAAGACCCAGAGCTTTTTGGGAGTGGAGACAGCCACTTCTCTGGAGAACACACCGCCCAAGCAAGGCCAGAGCCTCGCTGGGTGAGAGGAAACCCAGGTGGGCCGGCGTGCCAGACAAAAGCTGCCACAGCACCGCCCTACCTGGCATTCCCGTGGGCTCTGCCTGCATCAGGGCTCTGCAAAGGACACCAAACACGGGGGCTGAGCCGGGCTCCTGAGGAGGAACAACAATGAAGCATCCTTCAGGAGCAAATTGCAGGGACTGCCAGTCCAGAGGCGGCAGCCGCCCCCTCGCCGCGGCTCTGCCAGGGCTCAGCTCGGAGCTGACGGTGATGAACGGGCCCTGACGTCAGCCCCAGCCCCAGAGGAGCCCAGAGAAGCCTCCCACGGCATGGGATGGCAGAAAGCAGCCAGGAGAAGAGCCCAGCTGAGGCCCCACAGAGACCCCAACCCTCCACCAGGCTGTGGGGACACTGTAGGGAGAGAGGCTGGGGCTGGGGATTTCTGTGTCAAACCCCTGGAGAACAAACCCAGGACAGCTCTGGCAGCTCAGGGCTGGTGTAGCCATGGTACTTTCTGAAAAATCCTTTCCTTAGGATTTTTCCTCCTGAGAAGCTGAGAGGCCTCAGGAACAAAATGCAAACAATGGTTATCTGCTGCTGTGGAATGCAACAGGTGCATCTGGGATTGGGCTCATGTGGTTGTTTCTAATTAATGGCCAATCACAGCCCAGCTGTCCAGACTGTCTCAGTCAGTCACCAGCCTTTGTTATCATTCCTTCTTTTTCTATTCTTAGCCAGCCTTCTGATGAAATCCTTTCTTCCATTCTTTTAGTACAGTTTTAATATAATATATATCATAAAATAATAAATCAGCCTTCTGAAACATGGAGTCAGATCCTCGTCTCTTCACTCATCCTGGGACCCCTGTGAACACCACCACAGGCTGGGATCTTTTCCAGGATCAGTATTCCCTGCCTTGGGCAGCTCCTTGGATGCCACATCCCCTGGGTGCTTGTGACAGCAGCATTGTCACCAGCGCTGCCCACCGAGCCCTGACAGCACAACCAGAGCAGCAAACCCTTCTTCTGCACTGTCCCTGTGCTCAAAACCCCCCCAGAAAGGTGAAATAGCTGCTCGAGCTTCAGGAGCCAGCAGTGCAGGCCCAGCAGCACTGGGGGTGCCCACAGCTGCAGGTGGCCCTGCTCTGTGCAGGAGGATCTGCAGAGGCTCTCTCTGCCCCACGCCTCTCCCTGATGTGCCTATTCCTGCATTCAGAGGCAGGAGGATCACACCAAACAGGTGTTTGGGGACTTTTTAAGGACAAGTGCGAGCTCTACCATATCAGAAGTGACAGCTGGGAACCCTGTGGGCTGCAGCTCCCCCTGCAAGCCCCACTCAGGGTGGGCCGAGCACTCAGTGCAGGTGTCAGCCTCGAGTCTGCCCTCACCCATCTGTGCCCACCTGGCCTCTCTGTGGGAGCACAAAGCCTGTGCCAGGTGCTCACCCTGCCCCTGGCAGAGCCAGCTGAGGTGAAGCACCAGCATGGGGACCCAAAGCACGCAGGGACAGCAGTGACACCGGCCCGGTGACACCACAGCCAAAGACAGTAGCTGTGCACTCTGTTCTCCTGATGGAAAATGTGTTTCCATGTAAAATCTCATGTAAAAACTCAGTATAGAATAGATTATTTTCCTAGTGGAAAGATTAATGAAAACTTGCAATGGGAAAATGCAGAGCTTGGTAGCTCACAGCACCCTGCCCATCCTGGCTGGATTTCCCAGCAGTGGGACCCAAAGCATGCAGGGACAGCAGTGACACCGGCCCGGTGACACCACACCCAAAGACAGTAGCTGTGCACTCTGTTCTCCTGATGGAAAATGTGTTTCTTGGGGTGGTGTGGCAGTGTGGGAAGAAGTCAGAGCAAGAGCAGGGCCGTGGGATGCTCTCAGGGGTGCTCACTTTGTTGGGAAGGAAATTTGGACTCTGGGATCCCATGTAAAAACTCAGTACAGAATAGATTATTTTCCTGGTGGAAAGATTAATGAAAACTTGCAACAGGAAAATGCAGAGCTTGGTAGCTCACAGCACCCTGCCCATCCTGGGCTGGATTCCCCAGCAGTGGGGACCCAAAGCACGCAGGGACAGCAGTGACACCAGCCCAGTTCACAGCCCCCTGCCCATCCTGGATTGGATTCCCCAGCAGTGACACCAGCCCAGCTCACAGCCCCCTGCCCATCCTGGGCTGGATTTCCCAGCAGTGACACCAGCCCAGCTCACAGCACCCTGCCCATCCTGGCTGGATTTCCCAGCAGTGACACCAGTTCAGCTCACAGCCCCCTGCCCATCCTGGCTGGATTTCCCAGCAGTGACACCAGTTCAGCTCACAGCCCCCTGCCCATCCTGGATTGGATTTCCCAGCAGTGACACCAGCCCAGCTCACAGCCCCCTGCCCATCCTGGCTGGATTTCCCAGCAGGGCTTTGCAGACCCCTCTGCCTGTCCCTGCACAGCCACCCACAGCCCCTCTCCTGGAGCCCCCCTTGTCACAGCTGCCACCAGCAGAGCCTGCAAACAGCCTCCCCCTGCCTCCATTCACCAGCACACAGCTTTTCTGTGCACACACCAACAGCCACTGCCAGTGGAGAGCAGGACTCTGCCAGCTCTGGAGAGCTTCTCCCTCCTTTCCCTTTCCTGCCATTCCCCAGCTTTGGGGCAGCTGAAGGGAAAGCAGTGCCTGGCCACCAGCAAGGAGAAGCAGCACCCCAAAGCTTTAAGGGCTTTCCTATTACTGGGATTGCTTCTCCTGAGGCTGGACAGGACGGACAACTTCATGTCCCTCACTTTTAAAAGGGCTTTGATCCCCACTGATCCTGGCCAGATTCGAGCCAGGCATGGTGGGACAAGGCTGAGGCTGTGAAAATGCATCCCTTGGTTTGTGTCAGGCAGAGAATTCACTTCAGCTCGAGGATGTGCTGGGGAGAGAGAGAAGGGGACGAGCAGACACCAGCAGGGACTCTGAGCCAGAGCTGCACTGCAGCAGCGAGGAGCAGGATGTAATTCTTCCAGCCCAAATGCCCTTTAAGTCTCTGATGCCAGAAAAGAGGAGATGAGAAGATTTGCTGCTCTCCCTTGTTTGTTTGTCTGTGCCAGAGCCAGCAAGGCTGACAGGGAGAGTGGCTTTAGTGTCCTGCTCGCTCCAGGAATGAGCTGGGTGCTCAATCTCCCTGCCCTGCATGCTCAGAGGGACAAATTAGCCCAGGATTTTCTGCATTTGTGACATCTCTCAGTGCAGGATGGGCTTGAGGGACTCTTCATCAGGAACTGGAGTGATAGGACAAGAGGGCTTTGAACTGAAAGAGATATTGGGAAGGAATTCTTGGTGAGGGGCTGGGGTGGAATTCCCAGAGAAGCTGAGGCTGCCCCATCCCAGGGGATGTCCAAGGCTGGATGAGGCTTGGAGCAACCTGGGATAGTGGAAGGTGTAAAGGGGTTGAAACTAAATCACCATTCTGTGATTCTGAGTCCTTCCAGGTGACTTCACCCCAGCCAAAGCTCCATGAGCTGATCACAAACTGTGCAGGATTCCCAAGCCATCCCATCCCCTCTTCCTCACCTCCCAACCTGTTTCATTGACCTGCTCACAAGATTTGCACTGCTGAATCTGGGTCAAAAACAGATTTATGTCTGTCCAGCATCCTGCTCAACCATATCAGGGTGCACAATTAGCTGGGATGGAATTCCCAGGGCTTAGGAATAAATCAATAGCTGGTTAATTCAGAAGCAATAAAATGAAACATTTTCTCCCCAATAGCCCAGAGTTGCTCTGAGGAGATTCTGTGCCACAGAGGGATTACAGAGGAGGCTGGATAATTCTGTGACCTTTTGGTCCTGCACATTAAGTGAGTGTGAGTCAAACCTTATTTTCTGATGGCTGATCAGGATCAAGGCAAAATTATTTTCCTACAATGACACTGTGCTGGACAGAGGCAGGGCTTTCATTTTTGGGAAGGATTGGGGACTTTTGTGAGAGGTTTGTGCCCCAGCTGATCCCCTTTTTGTCCTAAAGGGGCAGAGTAAAAATAGAAGTCTATATATATTATTAAATAGAAAATAAGCATATAAATATTTATATAATATAGTGATTATTATATTCTAGTGATTCTAGGGATTATTATATATTTATAAATATATGTATAATTATATTAATTATATATAATTAATATATTATATATATAATTATATAGAATTAATATATGATATATAATTATATATAATTAATATATTATATATAATCTATATAATTATATTAATTATATATATTTTAAAAGAAGAATACGTGCACCCACACATATATAGAAATCTATATATATAATTAAATAGAAAATAAGCATATAAATATTTATATAATATAGTGATTATAATATTCTAGTGATTATTATATATTTATAAATATATCAATAATTATATTAATTATATATAATTACTATATAATATATAATATATAATTATATATAATTAATATATTATATATAATATATATATAATTATATTAATTATATATATTATAAAAGAGGAATATGTGCACCCAACACAGGATCTGCTGGATCCCACGGGACAGGGGTGAACAAGGATGAACTCCCTTGGGGACTGACTGTCAAGGATGGACAGCAGCCCCTTGGGCAGTGAAATGCCCTCAAAAAACAACATCCCAGGCAGCCCTGAATAAACACAACACCCAGCAGACCCAGCTCTGCCCTGGCTGGCCTGAGCCCAGTGCCTGGGATTGATCAAAAACTTGCTGAAACCATCATAAAAACTCTCAGGGATACGGGGAGAACAAGAGACAGAGCTGTTTCTCTTCCCCAATTTGTGATCCAGCCTCACAGGCTCTGACAGCTCTGCCCTGCAGAAGAAGTAAAAAACTTTCTTAAATAAACCCTGCTCAAGCTGCAGAAGAAACAAACGGTTTCTGTGTGAAGATGAAGTTAAAATACCCATCACTGGAGAAAAACAACCTTCCAGAAGGTCCCATTTAATGAAGAGGCACTGCCAGGGTTAGGAGGCCAAAAGTTTGATGGCTGTTCCCTTCTTTTGAGCTCTCAGCTCCTTCCCTTTGCCTCCCCAAAGGAATGCTGCAGGAGTGTAATTGTGCGTGTGTACACACACACAGAGACACGAGGATGGATAAAAACGGTGCCAATAGCCTGGAGCATTTGCAAACAGCCTCACAGAAGCTCTTTGAGAGGAGCAGATGGAGGTGGGATCTCAGCTGGCACTGAGAGTGACTGCTCAGGGAAGGGTGACCCCAGAGACAGGGAGAGCTCAGGGGAGTCTCCAGTCTGTTCAGTGCCCTGTCTGTGACCCTCAGAAAACACAAAATCCCTCCCTCTTCCAGACAAAGAGTTGTCCCAGCTGACCTCAAACGCTCAGTTGGAACTCCTGGAGTGGGATGAGCATCACCCTGCACCCTGTGGGGAAAAACCAGGAGGTGCCAGTGGACATTTCTAGGGATCCTGGACCCTTAAAGACCACAGAACCATGGAAAAGACCTCCAAAATCCTCACACTTCCATCCCCAGCTTCAGTCCTTCCATCCTCAACTTCAATCCATCCCAATCTTCAATCCTTCCATCCTCAACTGCATTCCACCCCAATCTTCAATCCTTCCATCCTCAACTTCAATCCCCAAATTCCACTGTGCCCAATAAACCACAGAGTGAAGTGATGCTCATTTTCCAGGGAGGAAAGATCTGGCAGGAGCCTCAGATCCCTGCCTGGAGCCCCAGAGCACGGATTTGGACCTTTGCTCCTCTGCTCTGCAGAAGGCAAATGACTCAGTGGGGGATTGTCACCAACCCCACATTGTCACCATGGATTTGTCACCAGCTGGGAAAGGGGCACTGGGCTCTCAGGGCCACGTCAGGAATGACAAGGCAGAATCAGTGAGGAAGTATCGGCTTAAACAGCATCAATCCCACCCTTAGCTGGGGCTAAGCCTGTTTTCCTAAGGATCTCAGAGCATTTTGTGAGTTGTGTTTAAGCTTCAGGGAGGTTGGGAAATACCACAGGGGAAAACAAAGAGCAGGGAGGAGGGTCCAGGCTGGCTGAGCCCAGGTGTTCACGGAATTGTTGTCAAACCCAGCAAAATAATTCAGTTTTCAGCTTTGCTGCTGGGCAGCAGCTCCACAGAGCAGAGCAGTGAAAAGATCTCAAGCCATGCACTTCAAGGAAATAGGAAATGTGCTTCTCCAAAAGCAACACTGAGCTAAGCAGCTGAACTGAACCTGCCAAAACTTTTCTAGGCAGAAATGGGATTCTTATTTACCAAACCAGTGTGGTTTGGTAAATTTTTTCAGCTTCTACCAAGCTCTGCATTTCCATGTTGCAATTTTTTGTTAATCTTTCCACCAGGAAAAAAAAAAATCTATTCTGTAATGAGTTTTTACATGGGATCCCGGAGTCCAAACTTCCTTCCAAACTTACTTCCCAACAAAGTGAGCACCCCTGAGAGCATCCCACAGCCCTGCTCTTGCTCTGACTTCTTCCTACACTGCCACACCACCCCAGGAAACACATTTTCCATCAGGAGAACACAGTGCAAACCTACTGTCCTTGGGTTTCCCCCAGACAAAGGGGGGAATGATGAATCTGACTCCATCTTCCCAGAGGGCTAACTTATTATTTTATGATACTATATTATATTAAGGAATGCTATACTAAATTACACTAAAGAATGCAGAAAGGATCCTTACAGAAGGCTAAAAAGATAATAATGAAAACTCGTGACTCTCTCCAGAGTCCCAACACAGCTTGGCCCTGATTGGCCAAAGAGTCAAAACAATTCACATTAAACCAATGAAACAATCACTGTGGGTAAACAATCTCCAAACACATTCCACACGAGCAAAACACAGGAGAAGCAAATCAGAAAATTATTTGTCACTGACATATTTTCTGAAAAACCCTTTTGCTAGGCTTTTTCTCCTGAGAAGCTGAGAAGCCTCAGAAAAGAAATGCAAACAATAACTCTCTGATGGCTGTGGAACGCAACAGGTGCATCTTTGATTGGTCTCATGTGGTTGTTTTTACTTGATGACCAATCATGGTCCAGCTGTGTCGAGGCTCTGAGCAGTCACATGTTTTTATTATCATTCTGTTCCTTTCTAGCTTTCTGATGCATCCTTTCTCTTTCTTTTAGTATAGTTTTAGTGAATCATTTTTAATATCATATATAACATAAAATAACAAATCAGCCTTCTGAAACATGGACTCAAGATTCTCATCTCTTCCCTTGTCCTGGCGACCCTCAAACACCACCACAATTATCGCTTTCATTTTCCTCTGAGGCTTCTCAGCTTCCCAGGAGAAAAAACAGGGATGGATTTTTTTTTGTTCCTCTGAGGCTTCTCAGCTTCCTAGGATAAAAATCCAGGGATCCATTGTGTGAATGCCACACAAACCCTCTGCTCCAAGCCTCCAAAACGGGCTCAAACCCAAGCCATCCTCATCACCACGAAGCGCGGCGGCTTTGCAGTGCCAAAGCTCATGAGAACAGAGTTTAAAAGAGCAGCAAATCCACTCACCCTGGCTATGAGCTCCCCAACCATGCCTGTCCAGGTGCCGTTGGCCTCGGGGACGCCGTAGACGCCGTTCCCCACCAGGTGGATTTTGTAGTTGAAGCTCAGGAAAAACCCAACCCATCCTCATCACCATGAAGCACGGTGGCTTTGCAGCACCAAAGCCCATCAGAGCACAGTTTGAAGGAACAATTAATCCACTCACCCTGGCTTTGAGCTCCCCAACCATCCCTGTCCAGGTACCGTTGGCCTCGGGGACGCCGTAGACGCCGTTCCCCACCAGGTGGATTTTGTAGTTGAAGCTCAGGAAAAACCCAACCCATCCTCATCACCATGAAGCGCGGCGGCTTTTCAGCGCCAAAGCCCATCAGAGCAGAGTTTAAAAGAGCAGCAAATCCACTCACCCTGGCTATGAGCTCCCCAACCATGCCTGTCCAGGTGCCGTTGGCCTCGGGGACGCCGTAGACGCCGTCGCCCACCAGGTGGATTTTGTAGTTGAAGCGCAGGATCTCGGCCAGCTCCTTCAGCATGTCCACGCAGAAACCCTCGTAGCGGTCGTTGCCTTCCAGCTCCTGGTGGTTCCACTTCAGCATTAAGTAAGGGTTTTCCTGCAGTGAAACTGGGCAGCTGTCATTCCCATCTTAGCCGAGGTGTCCCGCCAGCACGGAGCAGGGAGGGCAGAGCTCACAGGGTGGGGGGGTTTGGGAGAAACCTTAGAAAATGTCTAATTCTAACCTTAAATATTAGAAAATGTCTAATTCTAACCCAAAATATTAGAAAATGTCTAGTTCTACCACCAAAGTTTAGAAAATGTCTGGTTCTAACCCTAAATATTAGAAAATGTCTAGTTCTAACACCAAAGTTTAGAAAATGCCTAGTTCTAACCCCAAACCTTAGAGAATGTCTAGTTATAAGCCCAAACATTAGAAAATGTCTAGTTCTAATACCAAACCTTAGAAAAGGTTTAGTTCCAACCCCAAACATTAGAAAACATCCAGTTCTAATCCCAAAGCTTAGAGAACATTTAGTTCTAACCCCAAACATTAGAAAATGTCTAGTTCTAACCCCAAAGCTTAGAAAATGACTGGTTCTAACCCCTGAGCTTAGAAAACATTTAGTTCTAACCCTAAATATTAGAAAGCATCTAGTTCTAACCCCAAAGCTTAGAGAACATTTAGTTCTAACCCCAAACCTTAGAAAATATCTAGTTCTAACCCCAAACATTAGAAAACATCTAGTTCTAACCCCAAACATTAGAAAGTGTTTAGTTCTAACCCTAAATATTAGAAAATGTCTAGTTCTAACCCCAAAGTTTAGAAAATGTCTAGTTCTAACACCAAGCATTAGAAAATATCCAGTTTTAACCTCAAAGCTTAGAAAACATCCAGTTCTAACCCCAAACTTATTAAAACTATAGTTTTAATATAATACCTATCATAAAATAATAAATCAAGCCTTCTGAAACATGGAGTCAGATCCTCGTCTCTTCCCTCATCCTCAGACCCCTGTGAACACGGTCACACCTGAGGGCTGGGCTGGCCCATGGGGGGACTGCAGGTGCCCCCCTCCCTTACCAGGATGGTGGTGACAATCAGGGTGGTGTTGAACAGGCTGTCGGAAATGTTGGAGGAGAAGATCCTCTTGTCCATGCTGAGCCCTTCAGAGACGTGCCAGTGGCCAATCTGGAGAGACAAACAGCACAATAAGGGGATTTATAGGGCGAGGCACTGCCCATATGGCTCTGCTGAGTGACAACAACCCTGCAGCTGGCCTGGTTAGGGATGCTCCATTAGCTTCACAACCCCAGAACGGGGTTAGATGGACACCAAATGGGTCCATCTTAGCCAGAAATCCCCAATTTGTGAGCTTGTCCCCCCCAGTGTGGTGCTTGGAGCCCTCCTGGGTGGGACAAATTCACCTTCTCAGTGGTGCTGCTCCTTGGCTCCTCTTCCAGCTATCAGCTACCACAATTAAGCACTTCCAAATCCTTTCATTCAGGCTCATCACACCCAAATTTACCCACCCAAGCATCAGTGAGGCTGCAGCGAGCCCAGATTCCCAGTGTGAATGGCAGGAACCAGTCCCCCAGGCTGGGGAGGACATTGTGATTCAGCTGTGACACGGCTGCCTTCAGCCAGGGGGAGAGGAATATTCCACAAAACCTAATTTTAACTTCAAGAGCCTAATCTCCTTCCCTCAGAGCTCTGGGCAGGGACATCAGCACCTCCAGCAGCTCGTTCAGAACGTGCAAATTAAACTCCTGCTCTTTTACTGTCCTTAAAGGAGCTTCTGCTTTTCCTCCTCTGCTTTTCCTCGTGGATGCAGGGAGGGCTGAGGATGGCAGCTCCCTCTGAACCCCCTTTTCCTCCTCTGTCCCATCATGTTCCAGCACTCTGCTGGTGTCCCTCTAGTGGGGTGAGAGGCAGTGGTGACCCCAAAGGTGCAGGGGGGGTCTCCAGAGCTCCTCCAGAGCAAATCCATGCCCAGCTCCCTGCTCCCAGCTCCTGTGGCACTGAAGCAGGCTCTCCTCTCACTGCCAGGGTGGGAGGAAAGGGTTGGTTTTCCTTTCTGTCATGGGTTAATCTTGTTACTGACAGGGACTGGGGGGGAATGTGGTGGGGAGCGACTCTGTGCCTGCTCTGGGCACTGCTTGGCCTCTGGTGCTACCAAAGGCTCCAGGCCTTGGGGGTGGCTTGGATGTGAGCCCAGCACAGCCACCCTGAGGACTGAGTCCCTCTGGGTGTTGAGGGAAGGGCCAAATCCTTTCCTGCCCCAGGGCTGGTGCAAATCCAGCCCAAGTGACACATGAGCCACAGTGGGAATCCCTGAGGAGTCCCAAATCCTCATCCCAAGGCACAGGGAGCGGTGGGAAGGGGAAGCAGGACAGCTTTGCACTCAAATCATCAAATCCAGCTCTTGGCCCTGCACAGACACCCCAGCAATCCCTCCCTGTGCCTGACAGCATTGTCCAAACCCTCCTGGAGCTCCTGGGGCTGTGACCATCCCTAGTGCAGGGCTCACTCTGGGAACAACAGCCCCAAAGTGGGAGATTTCCCACCCATTTCCCTTGGAGCACAGCTTCCAGTGGCCTGCACAGGCTCTGAGGCCAGGCAGGATGAATCCCTGCTGAATTCCCCAGCTCTGCTGTGGTTGCAGAGCAGCAGCCCCTCTGCAGCCAGCCATCCCTCACTAACATTGCCTCATTCTTCTTCCCTCCCGGATTTCTCAACCAGAGATTAGTGACAGATTAACTTTAATTTTAACAGCCCTCGCTGTTCTCCAATTTGTCCCTCCCCTGCTGGCATGTGCTGAGACTAATTGCCTCTTCTCCTGACAGAGCTGTGGGTTTGACCTTGCTTTTAAAGGCACCAAGGCCGCCAATCCCACGTTTTGGGGCACTTTTCCCCCATCCTGTCTGGCCCCAGCTCACCCCTGTGCCCCTCAGGGGCTCACAAAGCTCCTCCTGCTGCTGTCCCTGCAGTGGCAGAGGGTGCCTGGGCCCCTCACATCCCTCTCCTGCAAGATGGATGTCAAGGTGATTTTAATCATCTCTATCTCCATATAAAGAGCCTCTGGAAAACAGAAAACATATCCATCTGCTAAGTTTTTTAGAAAACAATCAAATCCTCCTAATGGACAACAACATCCTGTTGTTCTGGCTCTGGACAAGGACTTCAGGGGTTTTAGGACTTCAGGGGTTTTAGGACTTCAGGGGTTTTTAAGCAGAGGATGTGATTGGTCTTTATAAATACTGCAGGTGGAGGAGGTCTGTAGCAAAGAGGTAGAGCAGCTTTTTGAAGCTGAAATGATGGCGTTGGCGCAAAAATAAATACATACAAAGCAGCCAGAAATAAACAGGCTGACAGAGCAGGGGAGAGGTTCCTAATGATCAGAGGAGCTGGAGCCATCCCTGTCCTATAAGAGCAACGAGGGCAGCACAACCAGCTGGAGCTCAACACCCTTGAGAGAGGGGTTATGTGAGAGGGATTAGGTGACAGCCTGCCTGGAGAAAGTCCCCTCCATGTCCTCAGGGATGTGAGACCCCCAGGGCAGCATCTCTGCACCTCCCTGTGCCCCAGGAGATCCAGCCCTGCCCCAAACACCCACAGGCATCTCCAGGCAAACACAAACTGTGAAACTCAAGCTGTGGAGCAGCCCAGAAAGCCTCGAACCTGGAAGGAGCAGGGAGGTGCCACTGCCCCATCCCCACAGGCAGCTGAGGTGTCCCAGTTTGGCTGCTCTGGAAAAGGTGTTCTTTGGGTTGGTGGCACAGGAAGATTTCTCATCTCTGTAGAAAATCCCACGTGGAGCACCCCGGCTCTCTCCTTCCACCCTGTGTGCAGAGGCTTTGAGGCTCCTCGTGGTGTGGGGTGATGAAATACCTCTCAAAGCAGTGATTTTAATGAAATCTCCTGCTTATTTTTTCTGTAGGCACAGACATGACAGGGCAAGACTTCTCCACGAGCTTCAGAGGTATTTACCATCCCCACTCCCAGCTTCAAATTAAGGCAGAGCCAGCCCTGAATCCAGATCTTGGAGCAGAAGACAGCCACAGGGACCTGGTGGGCTCTGATTACAGGTGGTGTCCTACAGCCACCATCTCCTCCCTCAGCGTCCCCAGGAACAGGGGGGTTGCACAGTGCAACCAGGGTGCCCCAAGGAGAGAGAATCTGGGAGTGAGTGAGGAGGGGAAAAAGGGGAATCACACAAACAAATGAAGGAAATCCCTCTGAGGACACTGCCAGGGCGTTGGATTCCCGAGTGACACCTGATGCCAGCACAGCAAGGAGGCAAAAGCTCCTGCACTGAAATCAGCACTGAAAGCATCAACTGTTAAACCAAAGAACCACAATGCTCTGCTCACCCCACCAGCATCTCCCAGATGTCCCCTCCTCCCCAGATGTCCCCTCTGGACCCCATGATTGGCACCTGGCATAGCCCAGGCAGGGCTGCAGTGGCACACACTGAGTTTGTCAGGTCTTGGGGGCAGAAACCATCCAGAACCTGTCCCTGAGGGCAGAAACCATCCAAAACCTGTCCCTGGGCTGCTCCTGGGGGCAGAAACCATCCAGAGCCTGTTCCTGAGGGCAGAAACCATCCAGAACCTGTCCCTGGGGCAGAAACCATCCAGAACCTGTCCCTGGGGGGAAAAAACAACCCAGAACCTGTTCCTGGGGGCAAAAACCATCCAGAACCTGTTCCTGGGTGCAGAAACCATCCAGAACTTCTTCCTGAGCTGTTCCTGGGTGCAGAAACCATCCAGAACCTGTTCCTGGGCTGTTCCTGAGGGCAGAAACCATCCAGAACCTGTTCCTGAGTTCAGTAACCATCCAGAGCCTGTTCCTGAGGGCAGAAACCATCCAGAACCTGTCCCTGGGGGGAAAAAACAACCCAGAACCTGTTCCTGGGGGCAAAAACCATCCAGAACCTGTCCCTGGGCTGCTCCTGAGGGCAGAAACCATCCAGAACCTGTTCCTGGGTTCAGAAACCATCCAGAGCCTGTTCCTGAGGGCAGAAACCATCCAGAGCCTGTTCCTGGGGCAGAAACCATCCAGAACCTGTCCCTGGGCTGTTCCTGGGGGCAGCAGCTAAAGAGGAGCCAGTCCCACCGAGGCTGATTAGCTGCTGCCAAATCAAAAAGGTTTGATGTGGCAGGGACTGAGAAGGGTCCCAGAGCTATTGGTGAGGAACTCATCTGTATCTCATCAACATCCCAATTAACAGCCCCAGCCCTTGCCCTGCTCTGTCCCAGGACACCAGCAGGGCCTGTGGTTAAATAGAGACTGATCAGCCTCACTTAGGATGGGGTCAGGGTCTGCAGCTTCCCCTTCCCCTCCCTAAATCACAGCCACTCCTCACTCCCTTCCCTCCATGAAATTCCCAAACCTCAGCTCATGATTTACAGCAAATCACTCTGCTGGAACTCTGCGGTGTTTTTTAGAGGGGCAAAGAAAGGGGGGAAAAAATAAAAAAAATTAAAAAAAAAAAAGAAAGATGACATTTACCAAAGCCAGCCCTTGTCAGATCTATAGATCACCAGCACATTAATGAGCCTGTGCTTTATTGAGCATCCTGTGAGCAGACAGAGCAGCTCTCATATGGCTGTGGAAAAAATTCCTCTGGTTAAGCTAAATCAGGAAAAGAAGCGTTTGGTGCGTTACATAAATGAATTAAAAATTGGATGTCAAAAAGCCCTGCCTCTCCTTGCCCAAAAGCAGCAGCAAGTTAGAGAATCTAAATGTCTCTTAATTTGCTTCCTGGCTGGATCAGCCTCAAAATTCAGTGAACTCTCCATCAAAGCTGATGAGCTGGAAGTCCCTGTGGCTTCACTGGGTGGAAGGAGAAAGAGGAGGAGAGGGAAAGAGGGAAAGAGGGAAAGAGAGGAATGGGCAGAGCTAAAATGAGCTTGGTTAAAACTAAGCAGGGAATAGAAGTGTTTCAAACAAATCAGTTAATACAACCCTTGGGAGCAAGATTGTCTCCAGGATGTGAATGCCTGTTCTTTACTCTGTTCCTTTAATTAAAATATTTCTAATGATTTATTTAGGCCTTTTCATTAAAAGAAGCCGGGCTGGCAACAAGAAAATAACCATTTATGGCACAGCAGAGCTGCCTTTGGCTTCTCTTGGCAGGAACGTGGAGGGGAGGCAGGTTGGGCAGGAGGGGAGGCTCTTCCCAGTTAAACACATCTCAACAAACTCCCTCAGGCTGGGAAGGACCCTGACCCCCCCTCTGGGCACTGCTGTGGATCAGAAAAGCTCCCTGAGAAAGGGAGAGAAGGCAGAAAAGCTGAGACAGGAGCAGTTTCATGAAAATCAGCTCTTTCCTGGCGGGTTTGTGACAGGGCAGGGCTTGCAGCCTCCCCCAAGGGTCTGCCCTGTCCTTCCAGCACTTTCTCCCTGAGGCTGGAAGTGCTTCACCCCCTCTGACGGGGGATTTGGAAAGCCTGATCCCAGGGCAGCTTTCCTGGGCATGTCACAGCCACAAAGCTCCTTTTTCACCGAGCTGTTACAACAGGGCAGCAAAGGTTTTCTCCTGTCACAGCAGGTCTGTGGGGAGGAGATGAGACTTTATTCTCAGGGCAGATCAGGCTGCAGCCACAGCTCCCCACAGAGCTCTGGGAGAAGCTCTGCCCCAAAAGGACCTGTGAGTTTAACGTGCAGTCCCTGCCACACTCAAACACATCAAAACCAGAGCTGCCACAGGGCGCTTTGCAGCCTTTCCTCCCTGAATCCAGCTGAATTTGTGCCCTTATTAATGCAGATGGGCTTGGATCTGTCACTTCTGTTCAGAGGGTGAAGGGTTTGGGAGAGGATTAAAAGGGCATTGATGCTGTGAGAGATCTCTGTGGGGAAAACGCCATCGTGATCCCCCCTGCTCGCTCAGAGAAAGGCAGCATCAAAGCCAAGCTGTCACTTGACAGGTAAGAACTGGCAGGTAACATCCTTGCCAAGGCTGAAATTCACTGCTGCCAGGCCAGGAGAGGGATCCTGGTGCCAAAATGCTCTGTTGGTGAGGGTAGGGGTACAATAGCTTTTGTTCTCTGCCAGCATCTAGAAGTGGCAATCTCTGAGAAAAGGGCAGCAGTGGAGCTGTCAGCAGGGAAACAAGACAGATGAAACCCTTTTTTTTTTCTAATTTTGTTTTTTCCTCCTGAATAAGGTTTGGATTTACCAGCAAATTCCTTGGATTTGTGTCGAGTAATCTCATCAGCCTGATATCCTCAACTTCAGCTCAAACCAGAAAATATGGCTTGGGCAGAAAGTGTGAGATGAGGAAATACCACTCAAATTAATGATTCTAATGAGATCTGCTCAGTGTTCTGTGGGCAGAGGAAAGCTGTGAAGAACCTACGAGCACCGAGACAAAAAGTAAATGAGTGTGAGCTGAGCAAACCTGTTAGAGAGGAGCCAGGAACCAGGAGTGAAATGAGCTGGAACTTCCCCTCACAGGGGCCCTCCTCACATGGGTTTGCCCCATTTGCTTTCCCTCCCAGAAACAGTTTGAAAATATTCACAGTACCCATTTTTTTCCTATTTCATAGAAAATCCTCCCATTTTCCCCCCATCCAAATAATTTTAAGCAAACACAGCCACAAGCTTAAGAACCAAAGGAGTGTGAGCTTGCCCTTGGCACAGGATCAGCACCTGGGACAGGGCAGAGATTGGCTCTGCCATCACCCCCTCCATTCCCTGATGGATTCACACAAATCCAAACCCTCCTGAGGCACATTCCTGATAAAATCAAACATGCTAAGATCACCAGAGCTAAGGTGACACCCCAAGCACCCCAAGCAAACAAGGAGGGTCTGTCACAGTCACATATTCTGAAAAATCCCTGCACCAGGATTTCTTCTCCTGGGAAGCTGAGAAGCCTCAGAGAAAAATGAAAACAATAATTATCTGATTGCTTCTCCTGTGTTTGGCTGCTTGGAATGTGGTTTGGACACTGTTCACCAACAGGTCATTGTTTGATTGGTTTCATGTGAATTGTTTTAACTTAATGACCAATCACTGTCCAGCTGTCTCAGACTCTGGAGAGAGAGAGTCATGAGATTCATTATTATATTTTAGCCTTCTGTCTGCATCCTTTCTCTATTCTTTAGTATAGTTTTAGTATAGAATAATACAGAATAATATAGTATAATATAATATAGAATAATATAATAGAGAATAATAGAGAATAATAGAGAATAATAGAGAATAATAGAGAATAATAGAGAATAATAGAGAATAATAGAGAATAATAGAATACAGTATAGTATAATATAGTGTAATGTAATAGTATAGTATATATAGTATAGTATATATTATACTATACTATAATATATAATATATATTATAGTATAGTATAATATATATATTATAGTATAGTATAATATAGTATAGTATAATATAGTATAATGTAATATAATATAATATAAAATATATCTTATAATATAGTATATAATATAATATAATATAACATAACATAATATAATATAATATAGTATGTAATGTAATGTAATGTAATGTAATATATCAGCCTTCTAAGAACATGGAGTCAGATTCATTCCTTCCTGCCATGGGGGACTCAAGAAAATACCACAGGGGTTCACAGCCCCTTTTGGTCCCCAGAGCACCCCCTGAGCCCAGGCCACCTCCCAGCCCTCCCCTGGCTGCTCTCACCTGCCGGAAGCCACCCCGGGTGTGCTGCAGGATTTTCAGGGCGTAGTTGGAGCGTTGGCCTTTGCTGTTGAATTCGATGTGGCCGGTGAGACCTTCCAATTCTACCTGTCCAAGAGAGACTCAGTTACAGCGCCCAGCGAGGCTGCCCCACCCCACCGCAGGCATCTGGCTGACAGCACACAGGCAAAACTGAAAGAAAATCCTGCAGTCCTGATCAGAAACCCAAAACCAGGACAAATTGAAGGTCCATTTCCACTAATAACCTGGGGCAAAGGGAATGCTTGTGTCTCCACAGGTCCAGGACCAAAGTGGATTCCAGCAAAGAATCTAAAACCATTATTTCAAGCACAGAAACACATTAAAGACCCTGAACTGGACAGTTTTAGAGTACAGTACTGTTCTTTAAAACTCTACAGTACTGTACTTTAAAACTCTGCAGTTCTGTACTCTAAAACTCTAAACTTTTCTCTACTTAGCTTAACGTGTCTCTGCTTTAAACTCTAAACCCACATTCTCGCTTCCAGCACCTAAGTTTGGAAGTCTTCTCCAAGGTCTCAAATGAAATCCTGTGTTTAATTCTAAGTTTTGGCTTCCAGGCCCAAAGTTCTGAGAGTTCTCTGTCCAGACACAGGAGGGATGGCCCCACACACCCCACACTCCCTGCAGGAACAGCAATGCAACCCTCTTAGCTCAGTGAGGAGAAAACACAAGGAGAGGAGCAGGGAATCAGCAGCACGAGGTGCAGGACTCCCAGATTTCCTTGTTTTGGGAAAACCAGCTCCACATCCCCTCCATCCCAAAGCTCAGACCACTGGGTCTTTGAGAAGCAGAGCTGTGGGGAGCTGGAGCATTTTGTTGTCCCTGGCTAAAGGTGGGATCTAAAACAATGGGCCAAAGTGGTACAATGCTCAGGTTCAGCTGAGCTTTCCTCTGAGGGGAAAAATCTCTCATAAATAAAAAACCTTTATAAAATTTCCTTGTCTCATTTACACCCAAACAGAGTCAGAAACCTGCTCCTACTGCATGGTCACCTCAGCTCTGAGGAGCCACAAACTCCAACTATTTCAAAAGGCCGGGATTTCAGAGTGTTCTCGTGCCAGATTTAGGCTTGTTTCGTCCCAGAAATGACAATTTTGGGTTCAAAGGAGCCCAAACCCATAGGGGAACTTACATCCTGCCCTTGAGCTCTGAGCAATTGTACTGCATGATCTCGTATCAGCCCAAGTCAGAGCTCAGAGCTCGAATCACTTAGAAACATTCATACTTAAAAAAACCCAAACAATTGAATTCCAGCTTTTCTGCAGCAAGGACTGAAAAAGGGAGAGTTTCATGTTGTTCCAAGGCCGGTGACTGTCACAGACATCTTTTATGAAAAATCTTTTCCTTAAGATTTTTCCTCCTGAGAAGCTAAAAGGCCTCAGGAACAAAATGTAAACAACAATTATCTGCTGCTGTGGAATGCAACAGGTGCATCTGGGATTGGGCTCATGTGATTGTTTCTCATTAGTGGCCAATCACAGCCCAGCTGGCTCAGACTCTCTGTCCGAGCCACAAGCCTTTGTTACTCATTTTTTCTTTTTCTATTCTTAGCCAGCCTTCTGATGAAATCCTTTCTTCCATTCTTTTAGTACAGTTTTAATATAATATATATCATAAAATAATAAATCAGCCTTCTGAAACATGGAGTCAGATCCTCATCTCTTCCCTCATCCTCAGACCCCTGTGAACACGGTCACAAGTGCCAACCCAAACCCTCAGATCTGACTTTTCAGTGCCTTCCAAGAGCCCTGTGGCAGCCAGGAGCATCCCTCAGCCCCCTCTCACCATTCTCAGGTAGTTCATGAGGCTGGTGCCGTGCTGCCAGATCTGCGCCGAGCCACAGGACAGGGGCTTGACGCCGATCTCCTGGCTGCGGTTCAGCTCCTGCACCGCCGTCACCACCGCGTACACGGCGTCGAACAGCAGCGCCGAGGACAGCTGAGGGGGAAACACAGGGAAAAATCAGCTTGGAGCACAAAAATCCCCCGTCCTGCTGCTCCTCAGCCATCACCACCGCGTACACGGCGTCGAACAGCAGCGCCGAGGACAGCTGAGGGGGAAACACAGGGAAAAATCAGCTTGGAGCACAAAAATCCCCCGTCCTGCTGCTCCTCAGAGCTGGAGAGTGTTCTCTGCACAGCCTGGGGTTATCACCTTGATTTTTTAAGATTTTCCAAACCTTCTGGTGTTTATATTCTTGTTCTTTATATTCTCGCGCACTTTATGTAAATAACTTATTGTAAATAACTTATTGTAAATAACTTATATCTTTTATGTAATAACTTTTGTAAATATATATATATTATACATATATCTTTTTGTAATAACTTTATGTAAATAACTTATATCTTTTACGGAGGGAGGAGAAATTTGATGGACTGTTGGTTTGTCCAGTGTCATTTTAAGAGGTGGCACTGTCACTTTTGGAAATCTATAAATGTTATCTGTAAATCTATAAATGTTGGAGTCAGAAATTAAAAATTCTCTTTTTACCGTGAGAGAGCTGCGTGTCCACATCATGTAAATAACTGATTGTTTTGTATTTTTTTATGGAGGAGGAGAAATTTGATGGGCTGTTGGTTTGTCCAGTGTCATTGGAGAGGTGGCACTGTCACCCTCCAATCCACTGCCATTTTTTTTTGGAAATCTATAAATGTTGGAGTCAGAAATAAAAAATTCTCTTTTTACCTTGAGAGAGCTGTGTGTCCATGTCATGCTATTTTCATACCATAAATTAGTGGGTTTATTTATTTATTGTGCTTTTTTGTCCCCTGAAAACACTTCCAAGCCTTTAAAGTTGAAGGTTTTGTTATGCTCTGATCTTTAAATAAGCAATCACTGGGCGAGGGAATGAATTTAGTGTGTTTGTTTATTTATTTCATGTCCTATAGTGACATGGGGTCAGCTGGGGTGCCCTTTGTGAGGGCTCATTTCATCCATCACCGTCATCTCTCTATCTCTGCTCGTCCTTGTTGCTTCCCAGTCCTTTCTATCTCAGTTTCTGCAGTTTTCCTTTCCCAATCAAGGGAGGTTTTTCAGGGTTTTGGTGGCTCTGATCAGTCTGCTGGCCAGAATGCTCCTGAGAGAAGCAGGAGTTTCCAGGGGGAATTTCTCCTGAGATCTGATGGCTGCTCCCACAGAAGGGAACTCGCCTCTTCTCCAGCCATCATGGGCAGCCTTCTCTGACCACTTCTTTGACAGGCAGACCCACGAGAAATTGCTAGATCTGCTTGTCCAGCAGCCAAATGCTGCATTTCAGACCCCACAGACAGAGATCATCCATCCCTCCCCGCAACCTGGAGCAGCAGTGCTGAGGCCATGTCCAGGTGTCAGAGCTCATCCCCTCTGCTGCTCACCTTGGCTTTGGTTGCTTTGTCCAGGTTCCTTTGCCCACCAAGCCTCACAGCCCCGTTCCTCACTCATGCACAGCAGTTTCCATGGCTTTGGGCTCGTTAACAATCAGCTATTTTTCTCCCTCGTGCTCACTGTTGCAGCTGAGATTTCACTTTTAATTACTGTCACCTCCTGACTGCTGGAATTAAGCCGTTGCAGCTCATTACTATCAAGGCTGCATTTTCCCCATGGATGCATCCAAGAGCATCCTCTTCCCATCCCAGCTCCTGGCAGAGGGCTCAGTCTCCAGCCTGGGGCTGCTTCCCCCACCTCACCCAGGCTGTGGCTTCCAGCCCTGCACCCTCTCCTCCTCCCTGACCTGACCAGGTTTATTCTGCTGCAGGGACAATCTCACCCAGCTCAATGATCCCAACAATCCTCGGGCTTCTTGTTGCTAATTTTGACTTAACCCTGCTTGGTCTTACTTAGACCTCACTGACCACACTGGTGTGGGATTGGACACTTAAAAAGCAGCACAAACCCTCTCAAAGCTTACAAATCATCCTAAATTAAAAGGGAGGATTCCATCAAAACCCCAAACACCAGCTCTGACAACACCAGTGACCTCTCACTCCTCCAGCCTGCTGAGGCTGACCTAAACATTCCCCTCCTGGAAAACTTTTTCCAGAGATTCTTAAAGAAGCTGATAAAATCTTCTCTCCTTCTTTTATCCCTTTAATACAAATTCTTTTCCTAACAGGGCTTCTCCAGCCTGTCCTGTCCTCAGCCCCTGCTCCATGAAGCTCTTTCCATGCACTTAGTTTTAATTATGAATTTAATCCTGTTCAGGTTACAGGATCTCACACCCAATTTGCAATTCCTTTCCTGAATCAGGAACATATTAACATCAGCTGGACAAATGAAACTGTTATGAGACCAAACACATCCCCTGCAACCCCAAAATTTCCCCCATTTCCTACCAAATCTGAATAGTGGCCCAGCATTTTTAATTTTCTCCTGCTGGGTTTCCATTTCCATTTTCCCTGAGCAGTTAATCCCTTATTAGATGGTGAGCAAGAGACTTGTAGATCTCAGTGAAGCATTTGACATTACTGATTGGAATGTTTTACTTCTGAATTCTGGAAAATTCATTAGTATTTCTGCCATCACCCTTGATGATTTCAAGCAATTTAAGTACTGAGGAGGGTGTGGAGATACACAGGAATAGGAATCCCTTCCCTGCACCCTGATTTTGCACAGAAAATAGGTAAAGCACAAAGTTTTGAGGTCATAACCTTCAGCAGAGGAGTGAAAAGAGATTTTTGGAGAGTCCTCCAGGCAGATCCAGCCAAAGGGATCTGTCCCTGCCCTCCTGTGCATTGCTCAGTTTTCCCCATGCCACCCATAAAAACCTCTCACTACTTTTATATTCTCATTTTAAACCACAGCTTTGTCCCAGTGTCACAAAAAGCCAATTTTCCTGCTAACAAATTGATTCTCTCCCTCGCCTGCACTCTGATTTGTGCAGAGCCCTGGTGGTTTCGTGCCCTCCTGCAATACCAGAGCTCCATGGAAAATCCATGGGGCTTGGGGGACTTCCCTCAATCCCCAAATTCTTGACAATTCTTGTCACTGAAACATGAACAGGTTTGGGTTTTGCCATGTGGGGTTTTTTTCTTCCCTCCCTGAAACATTATCAGCTGTATCTTTGCCCCCAAACCCAACACGGGGAATTAAAGCCATTAAAACCCTGTGAAATAGACTTTGCAATCTGGATTTTATTCAATGACATAAACACTTAATTACAAACATCTGTTTTAGCCTAAATTCTAATTACCAAATCTAGCCATCTGTAATTTGAATGATTTTCTCTGATTTCCTTTCTTTGCAATGTGATTAATGAGGATGGCATTGGAGCAGGCAGCTCCCTCCTCCTTTGTCAGATGCTTCCTCAGCTCCAGCAAGAATGCCCTGGGATTTTTGCAGCTCACAGGAAACCTCCCTCCTGTCACTTCCAGCTGTTGAGCTCCCTTTTCTCTCTTTAGGATGAGTTATCCCATCCCAGGGCTGCACACAGAGATGCTCCCTGCCAGATTTCCAACAGCAGAGGCAGAAAGGTCCTGGATTCACCTCACAGACAAAACAAACTCTGCTTGGGAATATTTCACCTCTGCTCTGTAGCTTCCCTACCCTCAAATCCTTCTTGTATCACCTGGGCTGTTCCACCTTGAAGAATTCCAGTCCCTCCAGACATCCTCCCACCCACAGGTTTTGCTGGATGCTCAATGCAACACAGGGCAAGAACCTAAAATGAGAATTTCCATTTCCCCATCACACCTGCTGCTGGTTCCTGCTGTCTCCTGTTTGCACTGGGAGGAGGGAATTTGTTTTTAATGCCTCTCCACAGCCCCTGCAATCCAAAAAGGGATCTTCCTGCCAGAAATCCCATGGAGACTGAGCAGGGCAAGCTGATTGCAGCTGCCTCTGGGTGGGAGGGAGAGCAGGACGGTCCCAGGCACAGGAGCTCAAGTCAAGCCAAAGGATGTGGACACAAAGTGCAAAAAATCTCCTTATTTTGCCTCTTAAGGCTCCCTTTGTGGTGACAATAAGGAGGTTTTCAGCAGCTCAGCTCGTCAAGGGGCTCCGAGTTCATTAAAATCCACGCAAAGGCTTCAGCTGATGATATTTTCATCTCTCTCTCTCTCCCTCCTCTCACAGCTGCAGCTCTAATGTGGCAAATCTGCTTTGCAAACTCTCCCAGTGGTGGAGAATCCCTGGGGAGTGCTCCAGGGCTGATGTGCACCCTCCTCACGGAGCTGCTGGAGCCCAGCTCAGCCCCGCAGCATCTGCCTGGCCCAGCCCCTCCTGGGCCATCTGCAGCCACAATCCCCCCTCCATGAGCCACTTCCCTGAAGTGTAAACACACAGGGATAAACTTCACGAGGGAAAAACCAAATCAGAGCTGCAGCATCCCCTGCACCCACAGAGAAATGCAATCCAAATCAAGATTAGGCTGGAATTTAAGGCTGGGCTCCCAGTCCAGCACAGAGAAACTCTGCACCCCAAGGTCCTTTGGGCAGCCCTGACTTTCAGGGTCACTTTGCTGTTTTCCACATCCTCTGTAAATCACAGATTGACAGCTCAAGTCCTCTCCTACCTACTTAATAAAAATGTTCTGCTCTGGCTCTTCCTTCCCATTCCTGGACCGGCATCTCCTCATAAAATCTAATCTGAGGTACAACAGCAGCCTGGGGATATCCCTGAGCTCTTTAGCACAAGATTAAATAGGATTAAATAATTAAATTATTTAATAATTCAGACAACTTTTAAAAAAATTATTTGAGATCAGAGTCTCTACCCCTGAGTTGCTCAGGACCATCCTGAAGCTCTTCCCACAAGGTTTTTCCATGGTGTTATCAGAATTCCCAGCTCAGGGAGGTTCTGGGGGATGGGAATGGACTTTACTTACTGCAGGCCCAGTGAAAGGAGCGTGGTCACAATTCTCCTGCCAGGACTGGTTGAGGCTCTGGACAAACTCTTGGAAGAAGGCGTGGGACTGGTTGAAAATGGAGAACCCCAGGATGTTGACTCGGTCGTCCAGCAGGGTGTCCAGGCGCTGGAGGGAAAACTCCTGCAGCAGCCCAAAACAGAAAATGGGATTAGAGGAGAAAAGAGGCACTGAAAGCTGCAGAGCCACTCGGTGCCCTTGGAGGGAGTGGGAGCTGTGAGACCCTGGATGTGAAACCCATGCAGCTGTTGGGAGGGAGAGCCTGGGTTTCAACCAGGATTGAATTCAGGGCGCTGCTCACCTCAGGTTTTTAATGAAGATATCACCCAAGTCCAGTGCTTTATTGGCCAAATTCCACTAAAAAAAAACCCCAAACCCTCCAAAGAGGGCGTCACTCACCTGCTGAGTGAAGCCATCACCACATCCAATTTGGTGACGCCGAGTTCCAACTGTTAAATGAAATCAGTTCTTTCCCACAGGGGGAGGAACCCAATTCTGCCCAATCCTAAAAACCCCCAGCCCTGCACTGCTCCTTTCTGCTGCCAGGAGGAGATGCCACCCCAATGCCCTGGGGAGGGTTGGAGGGTGCCTTGACCGCGAGTTTTGGCGTTGGGAGCCTCCCCTTGCATTTCTGCAAGTGCTAAGAAATATAAAAACAACTACATTAAGAAAAAAAAAAAAAGTATAATTTTTTTATAACTACATTAAAAATTATATTAAAAATATATATTTAAAATATATTAAAACATAAAAAATATATTAAAAATACATTTAACTACGTTTAAAAAAAATTAGAGCAGAGGGCTCAGTTTTGCTCCTCACATCCACGGAAGCAGCTACACAACAATGCCTGGGGAAAAGTCCAGCCCTCCTTGTCCTATTAGCAGGGAATAATGGCACTTTCCTCACTAATTTCTCTTCTGCTAATTGCTGAAGTAGAGTGAGAAGGTGGAAGCGACACTTCCAGCAACTGCTGGATGCCCATCACGGATCCAGCTGGCCCTGGGCTCCCTGAGGGATGAAATTCCAGCAAGTTGAGCCATTTTTTTATCTTTGCTGGGCACGCAGGAGCAATTCCTGTAAATCTCCCAAACATGGGGCTTACAAAACCGCTCCAGCCCAGCCAAGTCCCATGGGAATGCCACCAAAGGCAGGATGAAGCACATTTTGGACACGTTTGTGTTGGGTAATGTGAAATTGCCTGTGAGCTATCGATTCATGTGAATGATATTCTCGCCCTGCCTTGCTGACAGGTGATCCATTCACCCAGGGCATCCTGTCAGCCCCAGCAAGCAGGGCAGATGGTGATGGATCCTAAAGCCCTCTCAAATCCCCTCTCCCCTCAGCCAGAGCCTCCAGGCAAATCGTGCAGGGCACCAGGCAAACAGCTGCCCCCACTGCCCTCTTGGCTTCGGGATATCCAGGAGGGAAATGAGATGTTTTTGTCACAAAATCCAAGGTTTCATCTCGTGCCAGGGCAGCTGAAATTAGTGTGTTTATTTAATTATTTATTGTGCCTTTTGTCCCCTGGAAACACTTCCAAGCTTTTGAAGCTGAGGGTTTTGTTGTGCTCAGATCTTTAGATAAGCAATTAATGGGTGAGGGGATGGTCTCAGTTCACGTGGGGAAACTGAGGCAGGGATGAGATTCACCCCAGCCAGGCACAGCCTCAGGGCTGAGCCCACAGGCCCTGCTGCCCTGAGTGGTCAGGACCAGCCCCCTGAAGGGATCCTTTCCCACTTTCCCTGGGTAAATTCCCTGCCCCGAGGCAGCTGCCAGGACTCTGTGCCTGCAAACAGCCACAGCCAGGCCCCCACAGGCTCCCCCAGAGCCAATAATCTGCTCTGGTTAAACACTGCCAGCAGCTTTGCCTGCCTCCCATCACCACTGGGCAAGCTTTGGTCTTTTCCCACAGCCAACCCTCTCCAAATCCATCTTTGTCCTGCTGTAGAAAACCCCATTCCTGTGGCTGTCCTGTCCATAGAGCATCACCTCTGTGACACACAGGGGTGGCACGGCCTGGACCCTGCTCCTTGTCCCTTCCCTCTGCTCCAGCTCCCATTTTTGGCCATGAAATGCCTTTCCAGCAGAGGAGCAGGGAGCAAATGAGCCGTGAGCTGCCTATGCAATGAGATGGAGATAAACCACCCGAGGGGGACACACTTCATTTGCAGTGGGATAAGAGAGATTTGGTAAGGTCAGGCTTTGCTGCAGAGGGCAAAGGGGTGAGAGCATCCCCATACTCCCAGAGCTGCCAGCTCAGCTTCTGGCCATATTTGTTGAGGGTTTTTTCTTTTCCTCCTTTTTACACTCATTCACCATGCTTGACATTTCCAAACCCACGTTTTGCAAACAAAACCTGGTTTGCTATTCCAGACCTGCACCTCTCAGCTGATTTCCCATCCATCCTGTCCTGCCCTCCTCCTGCAAGAGGCAAACACAGGCAGGACAAGGGTGGGAAACCCCTGATCTCAGGGACATTTTCAGGTGGAGAGCCAAGGATTTCAGGGATATTTTCAGGTGGGAAGCCAAGGATTTCTCTCTGAGATGTAGTGAAAGATATTCCTACACAAAACACTTTCCCAGCTGCCTTTTTCTCCTCCTGGAGTTACTCTCCCTCATCCTGGCTGGAAGGATAGGAGATTGCCAATGCAATAAGAGCAAAGAGCCATTAGGAAAATAACTCTGCCATCCTGTTTAGGAGGGGACTCCAAGCCTCCTCCACCTGTGCAAACACAGCTTTATAACCACAGGCTTTCAGAAAATGCCATCAAAATGATGGGTGCAAACAGCAGCTCCCTCATTTCCTCCCATTCTGGTTTTTTTTCATCCCTCTCCTTACATTGGAGGAATTGCAGGAATTGCCCAAAACTTGGCCCTTCAATCTCAGTCCAACATGAGGCACAGAGACCACCAGGAATCGTGCCAAGGTGAATTTCAGGGGCACAAATCCTGCCTGCCTCAATTCCTCCCCCTCTTTCCACTCTGTTTTTGAAAACACCCACCACATGTCAATATTCTGTTTCAAGAGAGCTCGGTAAAAAAATTAGACCCGGAGGATCTGCAGCCAAAATTAATGAACTTTTTTACAGAAATAAAAAATCCCCAGGCCTTGCTCTGATCACAGCAAATTCAGCAGCAGGCACCAGCAGGCAATTACAGTGTGGATTTTCTGACTGCTACTACAGGGCTGCAACCATGAAATGTGTGCTGTTAAATAACAACACTTAGCAATTCCGTGGCATTCTGTATTTTCCCGAGTGCTAGGCACACAATTAGCTAATTGAATTCCACGGGGTTCCCTGGGAGACGGTGCTGGAGGAGTTATTAGAGGATGAAGTCACTGCCTGGCTTTCTGCAGCTCTCCACCTGCACTCTTCACTTTCCAGCAGCACAAAAATCCCCTGGAATGACCCCAGCACTGGGAGGAGCTGGTTAATAAAAGCCACAGAGGTGAGCCCTGTGATCCTAAAGCCATAAGATGGGATTTTCCAGTTCTGAGCAGATCTGCAGGACACACTCCCCTTCTTTAGGGACCCAAAGCCATCAGGAGCCAGTGATGCCCTCTGCAAGTCCGGCTCTGCAGGTCTGGATGGAGAATCAGCCTGATCCCAACCAGGATTCTGCACCCACAAATCCTCTCCCACCTCACCTGGCTCAGGGAGTTTGGGAGGGAATTGTCCCTCCTGCCCTGCCTGTCATTCTGGGACAGCCCAGCAGGGACACTGAATTTGGGAGGGAATTGTCCCTCCTGCCCTGTCACTGAATTTGGAAGGGAATTATCCCTCCTGCCTTGCTCCTGCCCCTGAGTTTGGGAATTGTCCCTTCTGCCCTGCCCGTGTCACTGAATTTGGGAGGGAATTGTCCCTCATCTCCTGCCCCTGAATTTGGGAGGGAATTGTCCCTCCTGCCCTGCCCGTGTCACTGAATTTGGGAGGGAATTGTCCCTCCTGCCCTGCCCCTGTCACCCTGGGACAGCATGTGAAGGGCCAGCCCAGCAGGAAATTGTCCCTGTCAGGCAGCTGCCTGGCAAAAAAAAAAAAAAAAAAGTATTTTAAAGCATGTAGGCACCTGTGCTGCCCTGCCATGCTGGGATGTCCCTCCTGAGGGTGCTTCCTGGTAATTTTTCCCCCTGCAGCAGCCACTGTGCTGCTGAGCACTGCAGCAGCTCCTGAGCTCCTTCCAGCATCGATTTTGCTGGTGATCCTGTTCTGCAGCTGTGCGTGTGGGCAGGACCTCGATCCTTATCTCATTTTTAATAACCCAGAGTGCCTGGGCAGTGGGGAGGCAGTGAGCAGTGTCTGCATGCTGGGGACAAGCCCAAAGAGGGAATCCTTCACTGCCAGGGACACCCAGGCCCTGTCTGCACAAAACTGCACCCAGTGAGTTGCCCTGCCTGACTTGAGGCACTGGGAAACCTCCCTTACACCTTCCCCCTTAGAGTAATAATTTTAATTGTTTCAATTATTCCCATCTAATTGCCAAATATTTTGAAGTTTAAGCCCAAGGCTCTGGAAGGAGCAGGGTTTGCTCAATTCAGTTGCACCAACAGCAAGATGCCCACTCCGTCCCTCTTGTACACACACAGTTTGATCTTCCTCTCCTAATCACTGCAAGGACTTGATTGGATTTTTGGAAGTGCTGATTAACAGCCTCCAAAACACCCTCCAGCAGGAGAAACTCACTGCTGGAAACTCAGCACTGACCTCACTCCCCTCCAGCCCCCTGGCAGCACCAAAAGCTGATTTACCCCTGATTTACACCAGAACCAGGACACTCTGTGCTGTCCCTGCTCTTTTTTCGTGTGGGATGGGAAAGGAGAACACGGGGCCAAGGCTTCCATTTCTCTATTAAACCCTGACTCTGGCAAAACCTCCTTGTTCAGAGAGTTTGGTGCCCAGGAAAGCTCTCCAAAGCCAGAGTGCAATTTCCATCCTGAGATTTCTTGGCAGCTTTTGTGCAAGAGCCAAGCCTGCAGCGCCAGCTCAGCACAGCTCTGGTGACATCACCTGTGTGTGTCATTATTCACCATTTTGGGGTTAAAAAAATATCCCATTATTCACCATTTTGGGGTTAAAAAAATATCCCATTATTCACCATTTTAGGGTTAATAAAATATCCCATTATTCACCATTTTGGGGTTACAAAATATCCCATTATTCACCATTTTAGGGTTTAAAAAATATCCCATTATTCACCATTTTAGGGTTAATAAAATATCCCATTATTCACCATTTTAGGGTTAATAAAATATCCCATTATTCACCATTTTGGGGTTACAAAATATCCCATTATTCACCATTTTAGGGTTTAAAAAAATATCCCATTATTCACCATTTTAGGGTTAAAAAAATATCCCATTATTCACCATTTTAGGGTGAAGAAAACATCCCATTATTCACCATTTTGGGGTTAATAAAATATCCCAGAGCAGGTTCTTTGGGCAAACAGAACTCCAGGGAGCGTCTCCCAGGTCATGGAAGGCAGAACTAAAAAAACTTCACAGAAAAGCAGATTGACCCTGCAATGGTCATTTCCTCACCCCCCCAGCCCCAGTGACCAAATTTTCCCCCAAAAAATCACCAAACTTCCTCAGTCAGAGGTGGAGAAAATTCCTGCCTTGTCCTTTCTGGATCCTGCTGCCCTCAGAGCTGTAAATCATCCCAAAGCTCTGCTCAGAACACATTTATTTGTTTCCTCAAGTGGACAATATTATGTTAAGTGCTTTCCATGGTTTTCCTGGAAGGCTCCATTTATTTATAAACTATGGATGGAGTCAATACGTTTCTAATGGGCCGCATGTAAAAATCAATTCCTCTAGGAGGGAAAAAAAAGTGGAAAAAAATCATCACAGCACCAATTTGAGCAGGTAAGTGGATGAGCCAGAGCAGAACATTTTTATTAAGTAGGTAGGAGAGGATCTACTCAAGATCTACTCAAGGCAATGCTGGTTGGCCATTCAGGTGGGGAAGGAGAAACTGTGACCTCAAGTGAGCTCAGGGGCAATTTAGGGGAGTAAATTTATATCTGTAATTGGATTTCTTTTCCAAAAAAAAAGGACTGATGTGCCTTACAGGTCTTGAACCTCCTCATGCAAGGCCAGCTGTTAAATTTTGGAGGCTGTTCTTCAAACAAGAGCACTTTTAGGAAAATACACTGCTCAAACCTCAGCTTCTCTGCAGGGGGATTTGCAGGGAGACAAATGCACAGAGAGGTCAAGTGCTAAATGTTGGGACCTGAGAAAAGACAGCTCTTGGAAAAAAAGGGGTGGGAAGTAGGGAAAAAGAGAAAGAAAGAGATTTGCCCTCCTTCCCACCTCTTTTTTTTCCAGAGTTTCCAGGGGGCTGGGGTGTATCTGAGAGAATTTACCCAAACATTGGGAATCAAGCACAGGGATCTGGTCAGAAAGTAACAAAACTGAGGCAGCAAAAGGCAGGGAGGCACAGCCACTGCTTTGTCTAAACCCTCCTTCCCTCAATGCTAACTAGAACGAGGAGAAAGTGCCTTGGCAGCCTTGCAAAAACCTGATTTGTTTGCCCTGCTAGCACATGCCACTGAAAATATGATCCATAAATCCCAGCAACGATCAGGGCTCTCCAGAACACTTCACAGCAGCTGCTGGGAACCAGGAGGGCTGGGCTGGGCTGGGAAATCTGTCCCAGGGCATTGAGAGATTCTGCCTTCCTCACCTGGGCAAGGCACAGGGAGGTCAAACACCACGGCCTGTGCTGGAGCTCACGGCCAAAAATAAGATTATTTCACCACAAAAAGGCAATTTCACCAAGCCCAAGGCCCGGTCAAAGCCTCATCTGTAGCTCCCTTGTCCCTCTGCTTGATTGGACATCATCCCTTCCTTCCCAGGGATGTCACCCTGCTGACAGCACGAACGTGTGACACTCTCTGGGGGATTTGGACACCAATTTCCCCTCCAGCTCCAGTTCCAGGCTGACAATTCAGCTCAAAAACCTCATCCTGTGCGAAGACCTCTTTATAAATCACCAAACAAAGACGAGAAAGCGGGAAACAAGACAAAAACCCCAAAGCTCAACTGATTTATCTGGTCTGTGGGAGTTGAACACGGCAGCTGTTTTATCAGCAGCAACACCTGCACACAATTTTGTCAGGGAACAAAACTGCACCCAGTGAATTGCCCTGCCTGACTTGAGGCACTGGGAAACCTCCTTTACACCTTCCCCCTTGGAGTAATAATTTTAATTGTTTCAATTATTCCCATCTAATTGTCAAATATTTTGAAATTTAAACCCAGCCTGAGGTCTGGATATTATTAAAAAAAAAAAAAAGGCAACAAACCAAACAGAGAGAGAAGAAAAAAAAAGACAAAACCCAATAGCTCCACAGAATTAACAAGCTAAAAGAATTAATTGTAGCGTGGGGTTTTGAAGGCATCCAACATCCCCTCCTACTCTGTGCTGCTGATTTCAGGGATTTCCAGTGCTGGAAGGAACATTTTCTTCAATGCACAGCAGTCTGCTTTCAATGGTCTATTTGTGCATTATTATTGTTATTATTATTGTTATTATTATTATTATTGTTATTATTATTATTCTGCACATCATTGCCCCCCTCACATGGCCGTGAGCTCTGTGGAGAC
The DNA here is from genome assembly GCF_012460135.2 of Molothrus ater. NCBI lineage: Eukaryota > Metazoa > Chordata > Aves > Passeriformes > Icteridae > Molothrus > Molothrus ater. The sequence continues at coordinate 5,416,749 of NC_050499.2, forward strand.
CCTGCCAGGCAGAAGGGAAGGGATGATGAACAGCTCTGAGATTATCCCAGCACCTTTTCAGGGAACTCCATCCCTCCCCAAAAGTCCCTGAGCCAGGGAACCACCACCACATGGAGATGCCAGGGAGAAAATGGGATTTTTTTTGCCAGGGGATGGAGGCCAGGAGTGCCCCAAATGCAGGATGTGGGGAAGACAAATGCACCAGACCTGGGAGTTCCATGAGGACTCCTGGAAAATTTGCCAGGCTGCTGCTGCTGACAGGAACGGGCCCCTGGAGCTGGCTGAAGGAGGCTGATAATGAATTTGCACGCAGGAGAGGAGCCTGTGGATATTTTTACACCAGCTCCCATGGAAATGTGCTGGGGGCTGAGGGTTCCTCCTCATCTGCCCCAGGGATCTGCTGGGAGGGCCCTGGAGCCACTCCCTGCAGGCACCAGGCTGGGACAGAGGGGGCATCACCCCCAAAATCCCCTCCTGCACCCCAGCACACACAGAATCCCCTCCTCTCTCACTCAGAGAGCAGAGCTGTCAGCTGGGATGTGCTTATTAAATAAAATTAATGCTGAAAGACAGAAACAGAGCTCCCCTCTAGAGCTGCAGGGCAGGTGTTTAATTCAGCATTTTATCCTATTTTCTCCTCTTTTTTTTCTATTTTTTCTATTTTTCCATCTCCAAGCAGCTCAGTGCTCTACAGGCTCTCTGTTCCCTTTCCTGATGGGTTCTCTCGCCATTTAAGCCATTTTTTTCTGGCTCCTCTTGACAGTAGTTCCCTCTGATTTTATCTTTTCTATTAGGCAGTGATTGCAGAACCTCAGAGGGTTCATTAGGAGCTTGATAATCCCTCCAGATTTATGAGCCTAAATTGCTCACTCCCATCTCCAATCCCCATTTAAATATTACTAATTTCCTTAAACATCTCTTCCATCTGCCCAGGTTTTGTCTGATGTCACCTTCCCCATAATGATCCCTGCCAAAAATCCCGTCAGTTCTGCTACGGGCTGGGCTTTTGAACAAAGTGGTAAAATAACCTGGATAAACAGATTAATACCCTGAGAGAGTGAATGGCAACAAAACTCATTTCTTTCTCACCTGCCATTGCTGCATTCCACGAGATGAATGGGTTTGAAAGGCAAATTTCACCTCCAGCAAATGCTTAATCACACCCGTGCTCAGGACTGGGGTGGGGGTGGAGGTGGGAGCTTCATTTTTAGAGCAGCATCCTTGAGATGCTGCTCAGACAACAGAAACAACTCTAAAAAAGAAGAATTTTTTTGCAGAATGTGCTGGTGATGTGAGGTGGAAATCCCTCACTGTGTGCCCAGCCCTGCTCTGTGGGACTGGGAATGGGTTGGGGAGGGCAAGAGGGGCAGGAAGAGCTGTGGGAGCACTGGAGATGCTCCTGGGAGTGGGAATGGTGGGGATGGCACTGTCCCTCTGCCAGCACTGTGACATGGTGACCTGGGGCACTGAGCACAGCCCCCAGCTCCCTCCCTGTGCCTGTGCTGCCCATCCCCAGGGCATGAACAGAATCAGTGAAATTTGCCCGGCTGGACTGACCCCTGGACTGGACACTGAGCAGGAACCCAGCCAGGAGCCTCATGGGCTTCTCTGTTCCCTGCATTTCTCCCTCTGCCACCTCCCTCCCCTTTTCCCTTCTCCACTCTGTGCCCCAACTGCTCCCAACCCCTCCATTTCCCTCCTTCCCCTGATCCCTTCTCCACTCTGAGCCCCAACTGCTCCCAACCCCTCCATTTCCCTCTTTTCCCTGATCCCTTCTCCACTCTGAGCCCCAACTGCTCCCAACCCCTCCATTTCCCTCCTTCACCTTCTCCTTTCTCCACTGTGAGCCCCAACTGCTCCCAACCCCTCCATTTCTCTCCTTCCCCTGATCCCTTCTCCACTCTGAGCCCCAACTGCTCCCAATCCCTCCATTTCCCTCTTTTCCCTGATCCTCTCTCCATTCTGTGCCCCAGTTGCTCCCAATCCATCCCGTTCCCTCCTTCCCTTTATCCCTTATCCACTCTGTGCCTCCATTTCCCTCCTTCCCCTTTCTCCACTCTGTGCCCCAACTGCTCCCAACCCCTCAATTTTCCTCCCTCCCCTGCTCCTCATCCTCTCCAGCTCCCTGCCCACACGTTTGGCTCCGTCCCTTCCCGTCTGTCTCCCACCCAAACACAAAGTGTGATTCAGCTCTCTCAGCTTCCCTGCCAGAAATATTAATAGAAATTAGAGAATAGGAGAATCATTAGGGCTGGGAGGCAGCTCCACTTCACCCCATCCAGGTTTCCATCAGCCCCACAGGAGCACTCACAGCTGGGTTCCTCCCCCCTCCATGGAGGAGAAGTTCCTCTGATGTTTATTTTGGATTTACGCTGAGGGGTTTAAGCACACCATGATCCCATTAATGTTATTTGTGGCCATAAAGCCAAACCATTCCCCGCTCTCAACATTTATGGGATCATCCCTTCCTTTGTCTCAGGGCTGTGATGCCTTCCTGGTGCTCATCCCTGGCCTTTTCCTGCACAGGGAATGGGATAAGGGACGGGGTGACAACATCAGCATAACCCCAAAAAATCAGGAAAATCAGGAAAACCAGGACAACCAGGATCCACCCATCTGCTGGAGCTTCCCAAAGACCTGCACATGTCATTGCCCCACCTCCTGTCACAATGTCCACAATTCCAAGCTACAATGCTACAAATAGATGAAAAATATATATATAAAAACTAAAAAAAAAAAAAAAATCTCCTCAGGCATCATTCCTGCAAAGCTGGCAAGGTCTTGAGGAGGTAGAAAACGATTGGTGCAGCATCCAAAGGCAGGAATTGTGGACATTGTGACAGGAGTTGGGGCAATGACATGTGCAGGTCTTTGGGAACAATCATTCTCCACCTCCTCAATACCTTCCAGCTTTGCAGGAATGATGCCTGAAGATTTTTTTTTAGTTTTTTTACATATATTTTTCATCTATTTGTAGCCTCATGGCTTTTAAATATGCAATTGTGGAGTTTCTAGTGATTTTCCTGCCCTTTCTCACACGTTAGAACAATAAGCCAACCCTTCCTAACACATTCTTGAGATTCTGGTTAGTCTGATTTTAACACCAGGAATTTCTAACGAGGACATCTTGTTTTGAACCAGAATTTAAGAGATGTAACAAGACACAGAACAGCTCCAAGGGGCAGACCCAAGGGCTGGTTGCTGGGGCAACTGGTCTCTTGTTGGATGTACCTGTTAGATGAACTAATTAATTAACCTGATAAAAACTGTAGAAATTCAATACCATGTGTGCACAGAAAGCTTTTGTTACAGAACTGCTTTTGGAAATATTTTTTTTTAATATTATTTGGAAAGATTTTGCCTTTTGATTCCAGCAGAAGGTGACGTCCCTGCCTCCCTCCCCAGCACACAAGGCTCTGCCCAAGGATCCCATAGGTCAGGGGGATCAGCTCCCATTAAAATGACTCCACACTCAGGCAGGAAAAAGCTGGGAAAAACTCCTTACCAGATTAGTGAAGATATAGGTGTAATAGGCAGATGCCATCCCCAGTTCAGCTGCCTGTGAAGGAGAGGAAAAAAGAGATTAAACCAGAGCCTGACAATCTCCAATCTCCACTCCTGCAAGGCAGAGCCAGGGCCACATTTTGCTTTTTGAGGCTTATCTCTCCTTGCAGGAAGGGAGGGTGGGGCACAGCAGCACGGCTGGACCTGGGAAATGAAAGCCTGGGGAAGGAATTTTGCAGCAGGACTGAGCTCAGCTGAGGTCTCCAGCCCACAGCAGCCCTGAGAAAGCACCAGCACAGAGGGAAATGACCCAGCTCCAGACCCTGGGAGCATCCCTGCTCTCTCCATGGCATTCTGAGATGGAATTCAGGGATTCCTGCATCCATCCAAGGTTAACTCTAAGGAAATCGCCTGTGGAAAGCAGAAGTTTCTAAACTCCCAGCAGAAAAGCTTTTTTACAGACCCCAATGGTCCTCAGTGGTTTGGAAAGGTGAGGTGGGTCCTGCAGCCCCAGTCCTGAGAGCTCCAGAACCCCTTGGGATGAGGAATTCCATGATGTTTTAAGAGGAAAGTAAGGATTTCTGCTTATTTTCTGTGTGGATGCTGCTTTGCTCCTGTTTTGGGACATAACAAGGGAAAAGAGCAGCTGAGAGCTCCAGGCTTGTCCCTTCCACCACAAACACCATGATGGAGAGAGAGAGAGGCAGGAAAAGCTCCTGGGAGGTGCAGGAAAAGGACAATCAAGCCACTGGTGGTTTTCCAGTTTTATCAGTCAGATTTGGGCTCAAATCCCACAAATTAATGAGCATGGATGAGACCCAGTAACTCAGCCTGCTCTCCAGAATTCAGACAGGGCTGTGCTGGCCACAGAAATAGAAGAAAACAGGGCAGAACTGTCCAGGGATGCAGAGAGAAGGACACAGAATGTTCCATGGGGATGATCTGTTCTAGAGATCACAGAGCAGATAACTGAAGGCCTTTCCCAAAATTCTCACTGCACAAGGAGCTGGTTGTGGGAACAGATGCTCAGGAAAGTGGGGCATTAATCTGCAGATGCTCCTGGAAGCCTCTGTTCCACTGCCAAGCACAGCTGCTCTCAAATCAAGCTTCCAGACCCTGGCAAAGAGGTTTTCCCAGCAGTCCAGACCACACAGAGGAATGGGAGGCAAGGAGGGAAGGACCAAAGCACCTGACTCCTGCTGTGAGCCCCTTTTATCCCTCCCAGAAGCTGGGACAACACGAAGTGAGGGAAGGAAAGACAGAAAGAGGCAGCTGGGATTGCACCTCTCCTTTTTCCTGTCTTTTAGCTGTTGCTGTGCAAACCTGAGGCCACCAGCACTGTGCCCAGCCCCTTGGCTGCACATTGTCACCCTGTCCCTCACCCAGGTGACACAACAGACTCAGAGAAGCCGTTTGGTCCAAGGAGTCCCCTGAACCCAGAGGAGCCCCCTCCTCATTTTTCACCCCCTCCACAGCAAACCCTGGCACCGATTCCCCCTGCTCATCCCTTCCTGGGGACAGTGACAACGCCAGCTCTCCCTGTGACCCACTCTGAGGTCAGAGGTTTGGTTCCAAGGGTAGAAAATCAAGGTGAGCAGCAAAGCAGTGCCTGTCCCATCCATTCAGCCAGCCCTGGCAGCTGGGAGTGGGGAATCTGGGAGCCATCCATGTGTCCCCAGCCCATCTGTGGAGGGTGAGGGATGAGAAACTGGGGATTCCTCTCACTGTGCAGGGCTGCTCTCCTGGGACCCAGCAAACCCACAGAGCGTTTTCCCTGCTGTGGGACAGGACATGGCTTCACCTGATGCTCAGCACCACCATCCCTGGCTCCCAATAAAACACCTCCCAGCCTGCCAAGGTGCAAGAAGTTGTCGGACCAGGAGCTCTTTATTTATTACCCTTCATTCCTCCGGTCCTCCAGCTGGAAGAACTGGGTTTGACTGGGAAATGCTGGCGATTTCTGAGGTTTCTCAAGGGTGGCAGAAGGAGGCTGGAGCTGGGCAGGGAGATGTGGGTGCCTGGAGAGAGCTGCTGGGAGCCTGTGGGAAGTCACTATAGCAACAGAGGAGGGGGACAGCCCTCAGCAGCCAGGCAGCAACAGGGGAAAAAGGGGAAAAAACACACACAAAAAAACCCCTAAGGAGATAACCCCAAAAAATCCCCCAAATTGTCTATTTAGAAATTAAAACTGCATGTTGTGGGATAAAAATCATTTGGGGGGAGAGAGGACTGATAAAAACATCCCTGCTGGATGTCACCAGGGGTAAATCTGGCGCTGGCAAGGCCTTTGGATGACACATTCTGTGAGAAAACAGCCAGGACAGTGTGGAAAGCCAGGGGGATCCCAGAGCTTGGATCCTGCCTCCCTTCAGGAATGTGCTTCTTGTTCCCTCCAGGATGTGGGAAACTCTGCTCCATCTGGAGCCACTGCTCAATTTTGAAGCAGGCTATCAAAACAAGCACTAGAAACTGCAGCCAGAGACCATTTAAAAATAAACAGGATTAAAATAAAATCTCGGTTAATAAGACAATAAAAAAGAAAAGGAAGGAAAAAGTTAGACACCTAATGGGAGGGGAAAAAGGAGGCACAAGAGTCATTTCAGAGAGCTGAATAGTCCTTCACAGCTCTTGGATGGCAACACCACTTGTGGAGAGCAAACACATCCCCTCAGAGCAATTCAACCACCACTTGCACAGATCCAGCCCTGGAAATCCCATCAATGGCAATTCCCCTCTGGGCAGAGCCAATTCCCAGCGCTGCTGTGGGAATTTTCACAGTTCAATTGATGCTTAAATTTTAGCTTTCATATTTTTCAGGTTCTGTGCTGCCTAGGTGAGCAGTTCTGAGCTTCATGTCAGGAGATGGTGAGCTCTGTGCACAGAGCAGGGAGACAAAACAATTCCTGCTCCAGCTGGGCACCAAGGACAAATGATCCAAATCTCAGCCCAGGAGCACAAACCCCGTGGGCTGGAGAGAGAAAAACAAGGATGGGACTGCATGGGCTAAAGCTGGGATGGGACAATGAACTGCAAGATGCAAATGGAGCAGAACTGATCCAAGGGAGAGACCCCGGGAGCGCTCGTGCATTTTGGGGCCATTTGGGTTCATCTTGAGTTCATTTTGGGACCATTTTGGTTCATCTTGGGTTCATTTTGGGACCATTTTGGGTTCATCTTGGGTGCATTTTGGGACCATTTTGGGTTCATCTTGGGTGCATTTTGGGACCATTTTGGTTCATCTTGGGTGCATTTTGGGACCATTTTGGGTTCATTTTGGGACCATTTTGGGTTCATCTTGGGTGCAGCCCTGGCTGGGCTCTTGTGCTGCCCAAGGTGCATCCATTGAGACCTTTAATAAATCCCTGCTTTATTCTTTAGCTCTGTCCAGCCTCTGCTCTAGGCCAGCCTTACAAGGAGCCACAAAATCCCACAGGAGCTGGCTGGGGGGAGCAGCAGCACCACGAGGGACAGGGGAGGGACACTCACTATCAATACAAGATTACCCCAACGTGGGAATAATGTGCTCTGACTCTAAATGACTTCAGAAGGCTGAACCATTGCTTTGTTAAGCTATACTATATTATATTAGGGTTCTATATGATATACAGTTCTATGTTAGAACTACAGTAGAACTATATCATACTAAAAAGATACTAAAGAAAAATCCAACAGACACAACACAGCTTTGACTGTGTATTAATTGGTCCATCAATATCAACAACCATCAGAAGAGTCCAATTAACAAATCACTCTCAGTAAACAATCTCCACAACAATTCTACATGTGCCAAACACCAGGAGCAGCAAGTAGAGCTAAGAATTTTTTTCTCTTTACCTCTGAGCTTTCTCACTGCCTTCCCCAGGAAAAATCCTTGGGCATGTTGTGCCTGCTGCTCCCTGTGCATCTCACCTTCTGCAGGGTGGTGTGGGACATGGAGGCGTTGGCATGGCTGATGATGGTGGCTTTGACTGTGTATTAATTGGTTAATCAATATAAACAACAATCACCAGAGCCCAATTAACAAGTCACTCTCAGTAAACAATCTCCATAACACATTCCACATGTGCCAAACACCAGGAGCAGCAAGTAGAGCTAAGAATTTTTTTCTCTTTACCTCTGAGCTTTCTCACTGCCTTCCCCAGGAAAAGTCCTTGGGCACGTTGTGCCTGCTGCTCGCTGTGCATCTCACCTTCTGCAGGATGGTGTGGGACATGGAGGCGGTGGCATGGACAATGATGGTGGCTTTGATTAATTGGTTAATCAATATCAACAACCATCACCAGAGTCCAATTAACAAATCCGTTTGGGTAAACAGTCTCCATAACACACTCCACAAGTGCCAGACAACATGAGCAGCAAGTGAGATAAGAATTGTTTTCTCTTTATCTCTGAGCTTTCTTACTCAGAGAAATCCTTGGGCACGTTGTGCCTGCTGCTCCCTGTGCATCTCACCTTCTGCAGGATGGTGTGGGACATGGAGGCGTTGGCATGGACGATGATGGTGGCTGTCTTGTCGTCCCTGATCTCCTTCAGGAGCGGGGTGGGGTCCCGGCTGTCGTCCAGCATCCGCACGGACAGCGTGTCCTTGGAGATGAGGAACTGCCGCAGCAGCTTCTCCAGGTTTAAAAGGCCTTGGGAGGAAAGAGAGAAAAAGGACAGAGCCCTGTGAGTTTGAGGCTTGGTTCTCCCATGGGACACGGTGATGATCCATGGCAGGATGCATTCCTGAAGTTCTGGGTCTGGGCACTGCAAAGGAGAGGAGTCAGTGCTTGGTCCAGCAAGGAATGAAAAATGATGGAGTTATTATTTTTCCAGTTATTCCAGCTGTTCCCCAGAAAAAGAGAGTGTAAGAAAAGGATTTGGGGCTCAATTATGGGTCCAGCAGGGAATGAAAATTAATGGAGTTACTCCAAATGTTCCCCAGAAACAGGGAGAGGAAAGAAAAGGATTTGGGGCTCAATTATGGGTCCAGCAGGGAATGAGAAATAATGGAGTTATTCCAGCTGTTCCCCAGAGAAAGGGAGAGGAAAGGAAAGGATTTGGGGCTCAATTCTGGATCCAGTAGGGAATGAGAAATAATAAAACTATTTCAGCTGCTCCTCAGGAAAAAAAAAAAAAAAAAAAAAAAAAAAAAAAAAAAAAAAAAAAAAAAAAGTGGAAAGGATTTAGGAGTCATTGTTTGGTCCAGCAGGGAAGGAGAAGTGGTGGAGCTACTCCAGCTCTTCTCCAGAAAAACAAAGTGTCCCCAGACTCCTTCAATACAAGGTCCAGACAAGGTCTCCATTATCTCCCTGCATTTGGGATTGTTCTGCTTACTGGAGGATTATTCCTCCCCCTCAGCCTTTGCATTTCCAGCTCCCAGATTAAGTGCCCAGGAAGGTGCAGCTTTTTTGGAGCTCTTGGAGCACTCTGATGGGTAGCTGCTCTCTTCCAAGGGGATGAGAAGCTCCACTGAGAGTTGGAGGTCACTGCAAAAATACAACATTAAAAAATCGTGACAAAAATAAGGATGGGCTCCTTCCAACACAGCTGCCTTGAAGCCTAATAAGATGTCAAAACTCCTGCTGCAGATTTTGTTAGTCAAGAAAGCAGCTTTGATAGAGCCTCTCTTGTCTCCAGCTGCTGAGTTTCATCAAGAAATAACCTCCTGCCAAGTTTGATTGACCAGAGGAACCAGCAGATGGATTCATCAGCAAGACACAGACAGCATAGCCACACATCCCATCCCCTCAGGAAGACAACCCCAAAAGAGGGGGGAAACAGAGCTGGAGAAACAGAACAATCAGCAGGATCACAGCCCAGCTGGCAGAGAGGCAAATTAACCCTCAAGTCAGAGTTTTACTCTTAACCTGACTTATTTTTGACTGCATGAATCCACTCATTCCCCAGCAGGTCAGGAGGCAGGGAAGGGTCCCAGCGGGGTGGGATCAGTGCTGGAGCTCTGCTCTCAAGGGCTGCCAGCACTGCACCAGGTAACAAAGCAGGGCAGGAAAAGGGGCACAGCCAAGATTAGGAGCCCCTCCTTCCCTGGGAGAGGTTTAAAGCACTCAGAGCTTGCTCTGAGCTCCTGGCAATGCCCTTGCCTCTCCCCTTTCCTCTGGGTACGAGCAGGAGCAGAGCAAGGGGTTATAAAACAGCTTTGCCAGGACTTCTCTGGGTCACCTCAGCTCCTTCTTCTTCTTCACCAGGCAGAGAACTCACTCTGCTTACAGCACGCCAGGACCTCACCTGAGCATTTCTTTTGTCTTCTAACCCAGGTGAACAGTAAGTTTTTCCTAAGCCCTCCATTTGACCCTCGAGCACGTGGAAAGGTTTATTTTCACCTCATTCCCCATCTGCAGGGGGCCAGACAGCCCTGGAAATCACAGCCCTGACACTACCAAGTTTGCTTGCAGCTCATCCCAGCAAACTCTGCTGCTGTGAAACCCAGGAAAATTTTTCTAAAGCTCATCAGGCACAGAGAGGAAGAAGTGGAACCAGGGGAATAAAAAAAAAAAAAAAAAAAAAAAAAAAAGGCATCATTTGATCTCCACCTTCAGCTCGAGGAAATTATCATTTCTAGCACATTAGATCCTACCTGTAGCCTCATCCAGCCTCCTGCTTGCAGCTGCTCTTGCTGTGTGCAGGGAAGTCTCTATTGTGCAGAGATTCCCCTTTGTTTGATGCTGAGAGGATGTGAGACTCTTGCTGCTGCTGCTGCTGCCAGACTGGCACTTCAGAGGGATGTGAACCCACAAAGGCTTGCAGACTCCTCCTGGCACCTTTGAAGTACCAAAGTGAGGACAGAGAGGCTGCAGCAGGCACCTGCTGCTCGAACACTCCCATGGGGAGCTCTGAGAGAGGTTCAGGCTGGCCTGTGGCAAGTCCTGACTTTGATTATTTGATATTTTCCCTCATGCAAACATCTGGAGCTGGCAGGAGCAGCCTCAGTCCCGAGCTCTCAGCAGCAGAGCTGCTCCTGGGAAGGAGGAAAGGCAGGAGCTGGAGCATTCCTGGAGTTCAAATACATCTCTGGAGTACAAATGCATCGTTCAATGCTCCTGGGAAGGAGGAGAGGCAGGAGCTGGGGCTGTCCTGGAGTTAAAACACATCCCTGTTCAATGCTCCTGGGAAGGAGGAGAGGCAGGAGCTGGAACATTCCTGAGGTTAAAACACATCCTTGTTTAGTGCTCCTGCTGATGGAAGAGCTGCTCCTGGGAAGCAGAGGCAGGAGCTGGAGCTCTCCAGGAGTGCCAGGTCCCTGTTTAGTGCTCCTGGAAAGGAGAAGAGGCAGGAGCTGGGGCTGTCCTGGAGTTCAAACACATCCCTGTTCAATGTTCCTGGGAAGGAGAAGAGGCAGGAGCTGGAGCTCTCCTGGAGTGCCACATCCCTGTTTAGGGCTCCTGCTGATGGAGGAGCTGCTCCTGGGAAGGAGAAGAGGCAGGAGCTGGGGCTCTCCAGGAGTGCCACATCCCTGTTTAATGCTCCTGGGAAGGAGAAGAGGCAGGAGCTGGAGCTCTCCAGGAGTGCCACATCCCTGTTTAGGGCTCCTGGGAAGGAGAAGAGGCAGGAGCTGGGGCTGTCCTGGAGTTCAAACACATCCCTGTTTAGAGCTCCTGCCGATGGAGGAGCTGCAGGGCTGCTGATGGTTCCACTCCTGGACATGGATGGTTGGGGAGAGAACATTCCCATCATCCAGCCTCGTTTTTAATCCCAACACTGATGCTTCAAACAGCCCCCTGGATGTTCCCATGTTTAACAACAGTATTTTAAAAAAAGGACCAAGGATGTGCACAAGGCCCTGGACCTCACTACCCTGGTCACCCTTCCCAAGCACTGGGTGCTGTCCCTTCCCCTCTGGCAATCAGAGATGCTCCTAAAATGTCCATGCACTCCTCTAATTGCCTTTTTGGGTTAAGATTTCTGTGCAGCCATACAAAACCTTCCAGAGCAGCTCCCAAACCAGCTAATTCTTGAACATCACAGACAAACTGAGTCAGACACTCTTATTCTGTCCACCAAACTGAGTCACACAAATCTCATTTACATTTTACATTCCCCAGGGCATTACACTTCGGCTGGCCCAAGTTCTTTGGCTTTAAGGGTCATTTTCTGCTCCTGCCAGGGGAAATCACAGCCAGTCCCCAGAGGAAGGATGTGACAGGGTGAGTGTGGCAGGGCAGGGCCCGGGGGTCCCATCACACAGCCTCACACTTCAACCAAAGCAGCTCCAGCTTGCCCCTCCTGGGATCCAAATAATAACATCCCTCAAAACAGCCTTTCCTCACTGATGAGCAGGCAGCTCTTATGCTCCCCTCAAGGGAACCTTCCAAAAGCCTGAAATGCCTCCAGTTAGTTGTTTAAGGACTGTGCTTAGGAGCAGTGCATGTCCTAAGGGAAAATCAGGGTTTGTGCTCCTACACGAAGCTCAATTAAGCCTTGTCTGTGCTCTGTTACAGTCAGGGCTTGTTGGGCTTCAAGCCTGGCTCAGATCAGCTCCTTGCTGAGCACAAAGAGCTGGGAGGATGAAAGGCTCCTGTCCCACTGCTTCCCTGGGTCTGGGAAGGTCTCAGCGCATCCTAAATATTGAGTTATCCAGCAGCACCAGAGCGAAATAAATTGGATTGCTTCAGGTAAGAGGGTTTGATCCAGCTAAATAAAAATCATATTAATCATATTAATTCCAGTGGGAGACTCCTGGCCCAGGAGCAGGGCAGGGGTGCAGAGCCCTGAGCCTCCTGCACAGCAGCTGAGAAAACCTAATTATCTTTGCTTCCCTTCTTGCTTAAGGTTAAGGTTAGACAATGAAAAATTCCAGCTCTGGGAGTGATGTGGGAGACCATTTGCATGATTTTAATTGCATCATTTTGAGCCAGGGCCTTTCCTGGGGTGGATGTGAGCACTGCTCACCAGGGTGATTTACTGACCCACCTCAGCCTGCTGCCCTGGGGCCACAGAGAGCACAAAGAGGAGCTAAAAACACTTCTGTTCCCTGAGTCCCTGGGCAGGAATCTTCCTCAGCAGCCGCTGCTTCTGGGGAGTTTGCTAACTGGGAATGGTGCTGGCCCAGTCAGAGAGCAGCATTCCTGCCTTCTTCTTCTTCCAGGTTTTTCTAAGCCTTCTGATGTTTACATCCCTGTAATGAACTTTCTCAGGCAGATTTATGTAAATAATTATTGTTTTGCATTCTTTTCTGGAGGAGGAGAAATTTGATGGACTTGGTTTGTGCAGTGTCATTGGAGAGGTGGCACTGTCACCCTCCAATCCACTGTCACTTTTTTTTGGAAATCTATAAATGCTGGAGTCAGAAAATAAACTTCCTTTCTTTTTACCTTGGAAGTTCCAGAGTGTGTCATTTTAGCTCATGTCCTGTAGTGACACAATCCCAAAGCTGTCCCTGCACCAGGGGGAGTGGTTCCAAAGCCCCCCCTTCCAGGCTGCTGTGGCCACCCCAAATCTGCTGCACGGTGACCTCAGAAAGCACAGGACACGCTGAGATCAGGGATGCTGAGCCTGCTCCTGCCACAGCAGGAGCTCTGCAGGGATGGGGATGGCCCTGGCGAGGAGGAGATGGCCCTGGCGAGGGTGGAGATGGCCCTGGCGAGGGTGGAGATGGCCTTACAGGGATAGTTATGGCTCTGCTGAGGCGAATCTGGCCCTGTCAAGGTGGAGATGGCCCTGCTGAAGTGAAGATGGCCTTACAGGGATAGTTATGGTTCTGCTGAGGTGGATCTGGCCTTGTCAAGGTAGAGATGGGCCTGTCAAAGTGGAGATGGCCCGGAAGGGATGGAGATCACCTTTTCAAGGTGGATATGGCTCTGCTGAGGTGGAGATGGCCCTGTCAAGGTAGAGATGGCCCTGCCAAGGGTGGAGATGGCCCTGGTGAAGAGGAAATGGCCCTGGTGAGGGTGGAGATGGCCCTGCAGGGATAGATATGGTTCTGCTGAGGTGGATCTGGCCCTGCTCAGGTAGAAATGGCTCTGATGAGATGGATCTGGCCCTGCTCAGGTGGAAATGGCTCTGCTGAGGTGAATCTGGCCCTGCTCAGGTGGAAATGACTCTGCTGAGGTGAATCTGGCCCTGCTCAGGTGGATCTGGCCCTGCTCAGGTGGGAGCTCCATTGTCCCCACGCACAGTCCCCAGCAGATGCAGGCTGCAGAGCCAGGAGGATGCTCTGTGCTGACTGTTACTCAAATCCCACTTTTAGGCCACAAACTGCACGTGGCTTTGGGCAAGCCACATTTCAAAGTGCTTTACATGCCTAAAAATAATCTCCAGAACCAGGCCTACGCCTTTCTTAATTTTTTTTTTTTTATCCAAAGCCCCATCTGTGGAAGCAAAACACTCTTCAGATGGGCAAACAGAAGGCAGGATAATCTCTACCCATCTACCCATCCCCTTTCCTCCTCTGAAAAAACTCCTCCATGGGGCACCAGGGTGGAGAAACGAGTGGAAAAGCTGTGCTGAGCAGAGACATGAGGAGCATAGCACCAAACAAAGAGGAGACGAAGCAGAGGGGCAGGAAAAGCCAGCCTGGCAAGGACTTACATTCAGCTTTGGCACAGATGAGGCAGGCAGTGGTGCAGTTAAAGAAGTTCAGGATTCCTGCCACGGCCACGCTGATGTCGGTGTTGCTGGGGTGGAGGTTGAGGGTGGTGAACCTCTGGAGCTGCAGCTTCAGGAACTCCTCTGGAGCCACTTTGAAGTGAGGAACCTGAGCGTGAGGAGGAGGAAAGAAAATATAATTAAAGAGGAAATAGAAATAAAAACAAGTAGCTCTGTGATAAAGGGCCTGCGGTGTGAAGCACACAGCAGGCAGAAAGTGGAATATCCCAGTAAAACTGCAGCAGCAGCACTGGAGTCAAGAGGGGAGGGTGGGACTCGTGCAGCAGCAGAGGAAAATAATTATCACAGCAACAAAAACCACGGGAAGGAGTGGAGCAGGAAGAGTCTTGCTGAGCCACTCAGAGAAAGGCATCAGGGACTGTGATTACAGCACAGGAAACCTTCCCTGTGAGCTCAGCCTAATTAGCTGGGGCGCTAATTGTGGCTGGGCCCAGCCTTCGTTGGGGAAGGATGCAGGGACACAGGAGGGATCATCCAGGGCCCTGAACCCAGCCCCTCTGCATGGAGGTGCCACCAGGTAATTAATTAGCAGAGATGAAGGCAAGAACAAGATGACCCCGTGTTGGTGAGGCTGGGCAGGGGAGGAACAGCACAGCAGCCAGAAGCTTTGGGCATTTCTGACCAACAGGAGGCCAGGCAGGGCTGGGAGCACCAGGGCTGGGCCTGTGATGGATGCAGCAGAGCAGCAGCTGGAGCAGGATGTGCTCCAGGGGGAGTTTTGGGAGCTGGGAAGGCTCAGGGCTCTGCACATCCTGCAGGCCGCAGCCACATTTCTCCTCACAGAGAAAAGCAAGGCACGATTCCTCCCAAGACTATTCCTGGGTTTCACATTCTCTGAACCTCAGAGAATGATCAAAACAACTCTAATCTCATTTGCTGTGCCTGTGTTTGTGCCAAAGTAGAATGCAACATGGAGATTTACCCACAGTGATGGTGTTTTGTTTCCTTGTCCTGTCAGGGCCACGTGTGTGTCAGAACTGTGGGCTGACAGTCATGAGATTCTGGGCAGTTGAGTTGAGTGCTTGGCAGATTCAGTTTAGATGTAATGTAATAGAGTGTAATATTGTTGGGAAGGATGAGAGTTTGACAAGAAAGTCTCACAGATTTGTGAGCTTGGCAGAAAGATTTTTTTGAATGTAGAATCTGAAGAAGGAATAGAAATGAAAGCAAGTTTTGATCTAGAAGAAAAGAATTGCTGAGCCAATCTCACTGGATAACCAAGGAGGCAAAGGGTGTGTTGGTTAGAAGGGGTCTTTATGGCTTAGAGCAAAGGATAAACCCACCCCAAACAAGAAGATGTTTTTGCCAAGCACAAAGAGAGCACAGGCAAACAAAGCAGCAAATGTGGCAAGTAGAAAAAAGGTCTCAGAATTTTCCACTGCAAGAAAACTGAAAACCAACTTCGAGCTTCAACTGTAATGTACTGACTTTGAGTGATTGGAGAACAGTAACATGAATATGGTAATTATAGCAGTTATGATAGGCTAGAGGTAAAAGTTAAGGTACAGATTTGTGCTACTGTATTGAGATGCTCAGCAAAGAACAGTATAAAATGCATTGTAACCAAAAGAAAAGGATATAATGCAATGTAACCAAAAGAAAAGGATATAATGCAATGTAACCTAAACGCAGGGTCTCCAGGCCTGCCTGCAGCTGGAGCTGACAGCTGTAGGCACAGCTCTGTCACCCACGACCCTGGACTGCTGTAATGTCTTGGATTCAATAAACTGCATTTTGAAGAGTCCCTGGAGTCCCACATCCCTCATTTCGACTCTTACATAATATAATATAGAATAATATAGTATAATAAAGTAATTAATTAGCCTTCTGATAAGATGGAGTCCTCCTCATCATTCCTCCCTGCCACAGTGATCCCTGCAAATACAAAGCAGACCACGGGCGGAGCAGCTGGACAGACACACAGACCGAGCCCAGGCTCTGCAGGCTCAGCCAGATAAAGAGAGGCAATCTTGTTTTCCTTCTGCCAGGTGAATTATTCTGGAAGAAGCAGAAGTCGGAGGAAGGGAAACATCTGCCACAGCTTTGTTAGCAGCGTGTCAGGTCCTCTGTGCCTCCTTCCGAAGCCATCAGCCCCTGCCTCCCACCTCTCCCCTCCTGGGAGAGCCCATTAGCAGCTCCTGAAGGCTGCTTCAGTGACAGCAGGAGCTGTTGGTTAGCGAGGGAAGTTAAGGAGTAATAAGCTGCTATCTGCCTTGATTCCAGCCCGCAGCCCTCACCCAGGAGGGAAAGGTGGATTTCCATAACCAGAGCAGACAGGGCAGCTCCTGATCACTGCTGGGAGGGATCCAGACCAGCCTGGGACTCAGAGATGCAGAGACAGGGGAAGGAATCCAGCCCTGTTCAGTGTTCAGCCCCTGCCTTCATCCCCAGGAACCCTCCTCCCCTGTCCAGGAGCTCTATCCCAGTGCAATTCCCCTTCCTGAACAGAGGAAAGGGATTATTGTGTGGGAGGAACCTGCACAGAACATCAGGGCCGAGCACAGCCCTGTCCAGTGTTCAGCCCTGCCTTCATCCCCAGGAACCCTCCTCTCCTGCCCAAGAGCCCTGCCCCAGTGCAATTCCCCTTTTGGGACAAGGGGAAAGGGATTCTTGTGTGGGAGGAATCCACACAGCACCCAGGGCTAACACAGCCTTGTTCAGCCCTGCCCTCATCCCCAGGAATCCTCCTCTCCTGCCCAAGAGCCCTGCCCCAGTGCAATTCCCCTTTTGGGACAAGGGAGAAGGGATTCTTGTGTGGGAAGAATCCACACAGCACATCAGATCCTAGGGCTGGGCACAGCCTGTTCACCCTCCTGCCCCAGGAACCCTCCACTCCTGTCCAGGAGCTCTATCCCAGTGCAATTCCCCTTTTGGGACAAGGGGAAAGGGATTATTGTGTGGAAGGAATCCACACAGCACCCAGGGCTAACACAGCCTTGTTCAGCCCTGCCTTCATCCCCAGGAACCCTCCTCTCCTGCCCAGGAGCTCTGCCCCAGTGCAATTCCCCTTTCTGGGCATTCTTTGGGCCTGAGGGGGGTAGCACAGGGCAGGTTCATCCCCAGAACATCAGTCCCTGCAGTGCCTGCCTGGGGCCACTGCTGCCCTTCCCTGAGGGGTGCCTGCAGGCACGGGGGGCTCTGCCTGGGTTCTGCCCCAGCTGATGCTCCTGGCATGTAAATCCCAGGGAGTTCCTGCAGGTTTACACCTCATGGAGAGAACCAAACACCTCAGGAGGGCACCAGCACTCACCTGTCCTTCCTGAAGAAAAAAAAAAAAATCAGGAGCCTCAGATCAGAGACTGGGGAGGA
Source organism: Molothrus ater (assembly GCF_012460135.2). Lineage (NCBI taxonomy): Eukaryota > Metazoa > Chordata > Aves > Passeriformes > Icteridae > Molothrus > Molothrus ater. Next base: position 5,434,167 of record NC_050499.2, read on the forward strand.
ATCTGAATTTCAGAGGAAAACCACATGCAGAGCTCCCTTTCCTGGCATGGAGCACATGTCCAGAGAATTTAGCAAGAGAAAACACTACAAAACACCCCCAGGAGACGCCTCCTGCTGCAGCCCCGTGCTTCAGGGCTGGAGCATCCCTTCCATCCCTTCCACCCCCCAGGAACAACCAGCACTCATTAGTGAATGCCAATTATTTACAGTGCTCAGTGCCAGCCTCCTCTGTTGGAAGGCTGAGCTCCAGAGAGAGCCACTTAATGGCTGAGAGATGTTATCTGCCTTTAAAGGGATGAACTGTGGGAAGAAAACTCAATTTCTTCTCCAGAGTGCAGAGCCAGATCCATGTAGGAAGGTTCAAGGCTTATAAAATATTAAATCCAGCACATAGCCTGGACAGAGATTAAAAAAAAGGGGTTGAACTGGATGGAGGAGCAGTAAACACAAAGCTCCCCAAGAATGTGCACAGAGCCACAGCAGGAGATTTGGGTTTGCATCCAGCAGGGTGAGCTCTGGGCTTTGCAGCCCTCAGTGGGGACGTGGTGATGAATGTGAGGAGCAAAACGGGGTGCAGAGAGGAAAAGGGAGGCAGAAAGAGGCAGCAGAGGGAAAAGGAAGACTTTTCAAAGGTCTGTGCATGAGGAGGAGGGGGATCAGCCACGCTGTCCACTCTGGCATCACAAAGGAATTTCCCACTTACCTCTTTCTCCCCACAGATGTTGCTGATGATGGAGCTGGAGGCTGGGCTGGAGGAAGGCCCCAGGACTCCCACCACGCCTTTGGGGAGAATCTGGCACACTGTGGGCAGCAGAGAGAGGGAACAGAGGTCAGAATCCATCCCACATTCCAGCAGCCAGCCATGCTCTAGTCAGGATATGGCTCATCTCCTTCCCACAACACCCTCTGTGCCATTCTCATCCCCAAAATCCCTTCATTCCCCCTGAAGTGCTGTCACCCTGCCTGGGGCACTCTCCATCTTCCCCAAACCTTTTCAAACCCCACCTAAACTCTCCCCAAAACCCCAGAATCTTCATTTCTGACCCCTTTCTGTCCCCAGGACAGAAACATGAACTAAACTTTATGGAAAGATGCTAAACACAGCAGTGACCTGGCTTTAAAGCATCAAACAGACTTGTAGCAATTTCTCCCCTCATCTTTGCAGAGTTCAGTGGTAAAAACAAGGATTTCATTGCTGGTTTTCATTTGTTTTGTGTTGTTTTCTTCCTGGCAGTAGTTAAATCTTCTGGCTCCCTGCCACCAAGGTTAGCAGAACCATAAAAAACACCTGAAAAACGTGAAGTTAAATCTCTTCCTGGGTTAAACTGCAAGGCTTTTTTTTGGTCCTTTTAATTCACAGCAAAAATCCAGCTGAATTTCACTGCCAGGAGCAGCACTGCTGGTGTCACCTCCCTGGTGCCATCCTCATCCCCTGCATCACTCAGAACCTTTCCTTCAGAGCAGGAAAAACCTGAAACAGGAGGCAAGAGCCGCTTATGCAGAGCAGCAAAAAGCTCCTGAGCAGGAGGGGAGAGCCCCTCATGCCTCAGTCCCTGAGCTCCAAGAGCCTCCTGAGAGCCTCAGCATCCTCACACACTCAGCTTTTCCCCTGACAAAACCACACTTGCTCAACTGGAATCTTTCTGAACACAAAGGAGGCACCAAAAGGGAGAAAGAGGCACAAAGCTCTTGTGAGTTCTGGCCAGGGCAAGCTCACAATGTTTCTGTGTGTGGAAACCAAACCACTGCACCCCAAGGCTGAGATTTCAGCTCTCATCGCTGTCAAACCTGCCTCTATCCCCTGGCTGGCACCTCAGAGCAGCAAAGAGCTGTTTGAGCTGGAAAAATTCAAACCTGAATGTGGTTTTATTTTGGTAGTAAAGTGAGCTCATCATCAAAACTGCTGAGCTACAGATCAGGGAGGGGTTTTAGTGAGTTTGAGTCTTTAAATCAAGGCTGGAAGAGGATAAAAGCTCACTGTGCTGGGGGTGGTGCTAGAACAGCAAGTTTGGCGTCGAGTGTGGGGTTTGGGAGGGGAAAATCTACAGTTTCACGTTTTCCCAGAGAAGCTGTGGCTGCCCCTGCATCCCTGCAAGTGCCCAAGGCCTGGAGCACCCTGGAGGTTGTCCCTGCCCATGGCAGGAGGTGGAACAAGATGATCTTTAAGGTTCCTGCCAATCCAAACCATTCTGTGATCTCTGGCCGTGCACTCCTCCACAGCCTGGAAAACGAGGCCCAAATCTCACTTAATTTGTCACTTTGGGGAATTGGTTTTGCTTCTCTTTTGAAGGAAAAACTCCTTATCCTCCCCAGTCCCCGCTGATTGCTCCAACTTCTTACAGAAAGTGCTCATGAAATGCAAACATCTCCTCTTGGGCTTTCCTTCCTCCTCAGCTCCCTCTCCCTCCAACAACTCAGTCTCCTATGGAGGGATATTTTTCTGCAGCATCTTCAAAGGAATCCAGGGCTTGCTTTTCCTCCGTGCTTAAAAAATTTACAGGCACTTAAACCTCTCCAGAAGATCCTTTTAAATAAGAAGCACCAGCCTGAAAGCCTCAGCAGCACTCATCAGTGCCTCTCAGCTCTGCCATTCAGCATCCGTGAGGAAGGAGCTGCTCCAAGCCCTCCCTTCTTCACAGGTCACCAGCACAAAATTCCTGGGGAAAATTCCTGGTTGTGCTGCGCAGGGGGAAAGTTTGGGGAGTGATTTTCTTCTCGTGCCTGCTAGCAGGAGCAAAAAGTGGGTTAAGTAGCCATAGCAACAGGGTTGCAACAACTGGAGGAAGAAAAAGACCTGGCTTATCACTACCAGGGGGAAACATCCACAAAAATGAAGGAAAATGAATGGAAACAAAGTGGAGGTGCCTGAGGCAAAGGTTTGGACCACGTTTGGAAAGCTTCTCTTGTAAGCCAAGCACATTTCCTGTTTCAGAGTGTTACCTGGTGCTGTCAGGGCTCGCAGGGAGAAAAGGCTCGACCTTGCTGCTGCCATGGGCATCCACACAAGCACTTGCAGGATGTGGAAATGTTGGTCCTGTATCCAAAATCCATCCAGTAATCCCAGGGACTGTAACTATGGATGATTCCAGACCCCTGCCACTCCAATCCCTTCATAGTGCAACGCCACAAAAGCTGAATGCTGTGCAGGGCCCTTTGGGAGTGCTGCAGGCTCCAGCAGCTCCGAGTTTCTGCCCCAGTTTTGATGTTGTTTAGAATTCAGGGTCTCAAAAGTGCTGGAATTGAAGTGGCATCACTTTAAGAACCTCTTAACCACTGACCATCCTGGATCAGGTGTGTGCTCAGGGCACAGGGACCCTCCTTTTGTACAGCAGGGCAGTGCCCAACCATTTCCATGAGTGTATTTTGGAATAAAACCCATATTTGGGCACTTGGGATACAGCAGGATATTTTTCAAAGGAAGGCAGAGCTGCAAACTTATTTTTGAACATGAAAAAATGAGGAGCTCTTGGTGCTAAATGAATGCACATCCCCTCAGACATGGCCAGAGTGCCTTTTCTCTTCCTGAGATCCCAGGAAAACATTTCCATGAATCCTCCCCTGTTCAAAGCAGGGCTGGAAGGTCCCTCCAGAGAGAGGAGCCACCCCCGGGGCAGAATCATCTCATTCAGAGCACACAGATACCTGAGCAGGGTTTCAAACAGAAGATTCCTGGTTATAATTCAAAATAAAACAGCAGGGAAAGTGTGGAAACACCTCAGGAGCTCCCTGACTGCAAAACACAGCTGGGATCTCCAGAGACAGGGACTGGCCATGGGATTCTCAGAGAGAAAAACACCAAGTGCATAAAGAAAAAGGGGTTCTAGAGATGCTCCTGGAGCTTCCCCTGTGCTTCCTGACAGGAACCTGTCCCCAGACAGGGCTGGAGAGGCTGGGGAAGTGTCCAAGGCCAGCTCGGACAGGGCTTGGAGCAAGGTGGGACAGTGGAAAATGTCCCTGCTCATGAAAAGGGGAGGAACAAAACGATCCTTAGGGACCCTTCCAAGCCCAACCATTCCACGATTTCCTGATAACCAGAGCAGGCTGAAAATGAAACTGAAACATGAATAAATAAGATGTGTCCCAAAATAGTGGGACAGGTAAAAACAACACATTGGAGCCAGCACCACTGAAAGGACCCTTTGGAAAGGCACTCTGAAATATCCATTGTGTGGGCAAATCAAAATCTCCAATTCTCCAGCTGCTGCCTGACCTGCCCTGGATTTTCTAATCTTATTTTTGAGAATCTTGAAAACTTGCCTGAAGGTGAAGAGGGGAAAAGGAAAGGGGGGAAAAGGAAAGGGGACCCAAAATAACAACAGCCAAACTCTTTTACCTACTCAGCTCTGACTGAATTTGAATTTTGGGAGCAAATACAAGAGAAAAGGGAAAAAGTGCAGGTTTTGGAAAGAAAGGAATTCAGATGGAGAGCTGGATCCAGGCTGGAAGTGGCAGCAGCAGTTGCAGAACCCAGATCAAATTCCAGAGGAGTTTCCAGCCTCCCTGTGGGATTTAGGAAACCAGCAAAATGTGTTTATTTTGGGAGACTGGTTACTTTAACTGGATTCACAACAAAGAGGAGCTTAAAAGGCTGAGGAGGCCAGAGGGGACAGGGTGACAAGCAGGGAAATCTGTCCTGCCTGGACATCAAAAGGAACAAGGTGGTTTAGATAAAGACGTGATTAAACAAATCGTTTTGGAGCTGCACAAAAGAAGCTGGAACATCAAACACAAAGGGAGAACAGGTTTTCCTTGAAACAGCAAAAAAAATATATATATACATACAAGGTTCTGCTCACAACTTCTCATTGAAACCTCCTTAAAATCACACAGGAACAGCCAAAGTTTGTGTTCATTCATATCTAAGGCTGGAATAGCAAACCAGGCATGAATGTGATGGATTGACTGGGATTTTACCTGCTGGAGCAGCTCAGATTTTGGGGCTCTCTAACATTAAAACACCCTGAGCCAGTCAGAAGGGAAAATGGGAGAAAAACAGCTCCAGAAAAAAATAAAATTAAAATAAAATATAATATATAAAAAATAGATAAAAAATAAAATAAAAAGAAAGTAAAAATAAAAAATAAAAAAAATTAAAAAAAATAAAAAATAAAATAAAAATAAAATAAAAAATAAAATAAAAAATAAAAAATAAAATAAAAAATAAAATAAAAATAAAATAAAAATAAATAAAAATAAAATAAAAAATAAAATAAAAAATAAAATAAAAAATAAAATAAAAAATAAAATAAAAAATAAAATAAAAAATAAAATAAAAAATAAAATAAAAAATAAAATAACCCTGACTCCCCAAATACAAGCCCTTTCTTCCCAAAATTCTTCCTTTTCCTGTATATGGAGAATGTGGTGTAATCCCAGCACTCCCAGATCTGTCAGCTAAGCATGGAGCTCTGATATTTAAAAGTGAATCAAGGAGTGTGAAATGTGAGAACAGTATTAAACAGCTGTAAACAGCTTTGCAGTCACAGGTTAAAACATCTCAACAGTTTTTATTAATATTGTGTGTCATAACAAAAACCAGCAACGTATTGAAGCAGTTGAAAGCCATGAAAGCCTTGAAATTTAAGTTTGGGGATCTGATTTTCCTCTGCCACCAGGATAAATCAAAAATAACATCAGTGACATTAATAGAGGAGCCATACAGAATCCAGATTACTTCTTTTCTAAGAAAAGCTTCCAGACATTTTTTTTTTCCTCTGAAGAACAGGCAAATAACACACTGCAAAATTCACTAAAATCAAGTCAATTTTCTGCAATTTCTACTCTAAAAATCCAAGTAAAGGAAACAAAGAAAATCACCCCAAGGTGAAAACTGGAAATGGGATATGCCCTTTCCTCACTTGCCCTGTTTCCAATTCCTCCCCAAACACAACATTTGCCGAAACCAACAATTCCTTGCATAATATTTCATTCTCAGCCAATTAATATTCCTCTGCTGGAGAAACCTTCCAGGAGCAGAATTCCTGAGCAGGGTCACAGGCTGAAAATAAGGCAGAAAAAATCCCTCTGGTGATTCTTACAGCATCTCTGGGGTCACTGCAATCAAGTCTGTTCCCCAAAAACAAAGCTACAGGCACAGAGTGCTGCTGCAAGCAGGATATTTATGAGGAAAGAACAAAAATGGGGCTAAAAATGCCACTTTTGGATGCTCAGAGAAGCTGTGGCTGCCTCTGGACCCCTGGAAGTGTCCAAGGACAGCTTGGGTGGAGCTGGATGAGCTTTAGGTCCCTCCCAACCCATTCCAGTTTGGGATTCTGGGATTCCATGGCAATTCCTATCCTTTCTGCAAGGCCTGGCCAGATAAACTGGATCTTAATTGGTCTGGCCGGATAAACCGAATCTTAATTGGTCTGGCCAGATAAATTGGGTCTGCCTTAGTGTTGTGCCAAGTAAGGGGACAAGAGGGGACAATAGAGATGGGGAAAACCAGGAAAACATTGAAAAATTGGGGGATCCAAAGCAGTGGAGAAGGGCTCAGTCTGGGCTGCCTGAGGGGTGACGGGCTCTATAAATAGAGCCCAGGTTCTTGCTGAGATCTCTTTATTAACTGCACACATCTATAAATGGAGCAAACGCTGGTGCAGGAAATGAAGGAGCGATGTGCTGATCCCACAGCCCCACGGAGCTGCTCTGCCACCTCACCTGGAGATCCCTGAGCAGAAAAGCCACCAAGACTCCAGGAAAAACCAGCCAGCCCCAAAGCACAACACCCTGCCACGCTTTTTGGGGATAACCCTGCAGATCACACAGTCATGGAAGGCAGAATCATTAGGAAACGAGTCTAAAATCCAGATTATTTAAAATTATTACTCCAGCTTTCTCGAGACAACTGGTAATAAAAAATTATAGCACTCACTTGAACTCTAAAATGATTTTAAAAGGAGGATTTACTATTCCAAAGTGTTTTCCCTCTTACAGGAAAAAAAAAATATCAGAGACCTTTAGGGTTCCTTTCAAACTGTGGGACAGTGACCCTCAATTTCTTTTTCATTCAGATCTGGCATATTGGGCACTCAGAAGAACAGCCCTAATAAAGAATCGCTTCATCCAGGGATTTGAGAGTGGCATGGGAAATCTGCTGCTCTGTGGAAATCAGCTCTTCTTCATCCTCATGATTTCAAACATCACTTGAGAAACTTCACTTGGTGTAAATAAATCTGCTGCCAATCTCAAGCTCCAGGAAGAGCTGCTGTGTTTGCTGACACACAGGATTCCACAGGGTTTTAAAAACAACTTAATTGCACCCAACTTGCCCGAGAGTCTCTTGTTTGCTCACCATTAAGCTCTTGACAAAGGATCAGCATTACCTCTGTTTATTGACAGGCAGATTAAAGGAAATTATTTGTCCCAAGCCACTGAGTGGTGGCAAAGCTTACTGGGGGCAGGGATTCTCTCAGTCCATGCCTGAGCTTGCACCAGCACATTTCATTCATCTCAAATGAAAACTGCTCTGTGCAAGGAGCAGGGATGGGTTTTTTTCTCTCTGTTCCCCTTGAACTGCCACAAAATCACAAGTTCAGAGTGCCAGATGGCTCCTGGGAGGAGAGCTGGGCCTCAGGTTTTATATTTTATATAGGTTTTGTATATTTTTCAGATTCTGTGCTTTAGTGTGTGGGTCTGGGTTCACATCAGGGGATGCTGAGCTCTGGGCACAGAGCAGGGACACAAAACAATTCCTGCTCCAGCTGGGCACCAAGGACAAATGATCCAAATCTCAGCCCAGGAGCACAAACCCCGTGGGCTGGAGAGAGAAAAACAAGGATGGGACTGCAGGGGCTAAAGCTGGAATGGGACAATGAACTGCAAGATGCAAATGGAGCAGAACTGATCCCAGGGAGAGACCCCGGGAGCGCTCGTGCATTTTGGGGCCATTTTGGTTCATCTTGGGTTCATTTTGGGACCATTTTGGTTCATCTTGGGTTCATTTTGGAACCATCTCAGGACCATCTCGGGTTCATTTTGGGACCATCTCAGATTCATTTTGGGACCATTTTGGGACCATCTCAGATTCATTTTGGGACCATCTCAGATTCATTTTGGGACCATTTTGGGACCATCTCAGATTCATTTTGGGACCATTTTGGGACCATCTCAGATTCATTTTGGGACCATTTTGGTTCATCTTGGGTGCAGCCCTGGCTGGGCTCTTGTGCTGCCCAAGGTGGATCCATTGAGGAGATCCTTTTAATAAATCCCTGCTTTATTCTGTAACTCCTCCAGCCTCTGCTCCATCTCAGCCTCCCCAAGGCATCCCAGGGGTGGTACTCACTGGTCTCTGCAGTCTCGTACTCGCTGTCCCTCAGCAGCTCAAAGATGTCCACCTCCACCCTGGCCTTGCCCGCCCGCTCGGGCGCGCGGTTGATGCGGTTCTTGGCCAGGGTGATGGAGAGCCTCTCCCCTCTGCTGCACTCCATGGGGTCATCCAGGATGGCAGCTGTGGGGGAAAGAGGTGTAGGCACAGGTTAGGTTTGGGATCTGCACTCCCCTCCTCATCCCCATGATGTCTTAAGGTTGAGCTTTCGTATTTCCCAGCCTCTGCGCTGCATTGGTGTGTGACTCTGAACTCCATACAAAGTGTCACCAAGTTCTCCCCACAGCTCAGCCCCACAGAACAATCCTTGTCCAGCCCCAGAACCAAGGACACCGCTGCAGCTCCAGCCCAAAAAGTGCAAACAACAGAGAACTGAGCAACAAACAACAGAAAATTGAACAACAGAGAGCAAACTGGGAGGATGGGACTGCATCACCTGGAGCTGGAATTGGTGAATTTACCCCAATATGAAAACGGACCAAAATTTATAAAAGTGTCAAAACTCATGACTTGGGGTCCATCTTGGGTGTAGCCATGGCTGGGCTCTTGTTCTGCCCAAGATGTATCCTTCAAACCCTTTTAATAAATCCCAGTTTCATTCCTCTAACTCTGTCCCAGGTAGCCTCTCCAGCATCACCCACACTCCTGATCCCTGCAGGAGCTCTGTTTGTGCTCCTGTCACCACCAGAGCTGCCACATCCCCCTGCCCACACGTGGCCTTTCCCGCTGCTTCTCCCACTCCCCAGGCCCTGCCAGACAGGTGGGTGGTGAAATCTCTGCAGAGAAATCTCTGTTTTACCTGCTGGAATGCCACAGCACAGCCACCCACACTGCCAGGCTCCCAGCACCCACTGCCACACAGGCTGGCTGCTCCCAGAGAGGCTCCTCCAGCTGCCCAGCCCAAAAAAACCCAGATCCAGGAGCTGCCTCACATCCTAACAAAGGCAGAACGTCCCCAAAAAACCCCGGGATGGTTCCTTTAGGGTGCTGAGGAGCTGGAATATTTCAGGAAGCAGCCCTGGGTGGGGAGGGACAAATATTTTTCAAGCAGAAGGCTCTTGAACTCAGCTCCTGCGGCTGCCCACCCAGATCTGTGGCAAGGCAGAGGGAGGTGGGGAGGGGTTTTACCTTTGTTTTTTTGGAGGGAAGGCAAAAAAGGGTTCAGGGGTGGAGCACTCAGGGCAGAATTCATGAGGAGCTGGCACCCCAGTGGGTTTATCCTGGCTAACAGGAGATGCCCCCCAGAACACAGATTTTGCATTGTATCTGGGGGAGAGAAGTGCTGCTGTTAAAAAAAAAAAAAAAAAAAATCACCAATTCTTATCTTCCCCCCCCCAAAAAAAAAAATATCCCTCCACAGGGAGAGCTGCCCTTCAGCACTGCTCAGGTGCTGAGGGAAGGGAAGGGAAGGGAAGGGAAGGGAAGGGAAGGGAAGGGAAGGGAAGGGAAGGGAAGGGAAGGGAAGGGAAGGGAAGGGAAGGGAAGGGAAGGGAAGGGAAGGGAAGGGAAGGGAAGGGAAGGGAAGGGAAGGGAAGGGAAGGGAAGGGAAGGGAAGGGAAGGGAAGGGAAGGGAAGGGAACTCCTGCAGCAGGTTTGGTTTTTTGTTTTTTTTTTTCTTGGTAGGAAAAAGCATAAATGAGCTGGGAAGTGAAATAAAGCCCATCAGGGAGATCCCCTGAGTCCTAGGAGCAAGGCACAAAGGACACAGAGGTTGGGAGGGCAGAGGGATGCTGAGCAGAGCAGCACAGGGATGCTGAGCTGGGACTGAGGGACCCACAGAGGGATCTGGGCTGTGCCTCAGGGTCCTCATTGCTCCCTTCACTGCCACCACAGAGCCCCCAGCACAGCCCAGACCAACCTGGCTGGAGCCCAGGCTCCTTTTCTTTGGTTTTCCTGCCCCTAAGACTTTAGCCCAGCCCCAAAACTCAAAGCACAGCCTGATTTCAGCCCCTCTTCCTCTCAGGGCTCTTTTCCCAGCCTCGCCTGCTCATGCCAGGGGGATCTTTTCTCTCCTGGCACGACTGCAGAGCCTCCCCAGGTCCCAGCCCTGCCCTCACCCCAGCAGGGCAAGCCCAAAGCCGGTCCACACCAGCCTGATCCACTTCATATCCTGAAAATACTCAACAATTCCTTCTTTTCCTAGCTTTTCCCAGTTTCATGGGAGTTGAGTTCATCCTAATCTCATTATGCCACAAAAAAGGGTTTGTGCTTTCCTCCAAAGCCAGGAGCAAGGGTTTTAGGATATTAACATGGCTGATGACTTCTTTTAATTAGAACAAAGCTGGGAGAGCAATTTGCCACAGACTCCACTTTTCCAGGAGAGAAGCAGAGGAGAAAGTTCTCGTAGAAACTTTTCCTGCAGCCCTGCTCCCAGGGAAGGGTAAATCCATGTGCTGAGCATCACCAAATGCAGCTCCTGCTCAGGTGCTGACGGTGTGAAATTAAAGATCAGCAGCGGGGGAGTGGATGTCAGCATTCTCAGATTCATTAGTTTCTAATTTAAAGCTTCAACGTCACTAAATTGGGGAATGTTTTCAAGTATTTTCCTAATTGGCAGCTTTCAAACAAAATCCACTTCCACTAATGCACAGTTAAGTGATTTTTAAGTATAAAAATAGGCAAAACCAAAGCATTTGGAACAGTTTCCTCAAGCCAGCTCAGCAAAAAAAAAAAAAAAATTTGCACAGAGCTTTTTTTTTTTTAAATTTCTGTTCAGGATGGGATTTTCTGGTCTTATTTTTGAAAATCTTGAAAACTTCCCTGAAGGTGACGCAGCAAAGAAAGAGAAGCAGAGAAAGAGAAGCAGAGAAAGAGAAGCAGAGAAAGAGAAGCAACCCAAAATAACAGCAACAAAACTCTTTTACCTACTCAGCTCTGATTGAATTTGAATTTTGGGAGCAAATACAAGAGAAAGGGGGAAAAGCAGAGGTTTTGGAAAGAAAGGAATTCAGATGGAGAGCTGGATCCAGGCTGGAAGTGGCAGCAGCAGTTGCAGAACCCAGATCAAATTCCAGAGGAGTTTCCAGCCTCCCTGTGGGATTTGGGGAAGCAGCAAAATGTGCTCATTTTGGGAGACTGGTTACTTTAACTAAATATTAAACCAGCCCCCAGCACTAGGGAGGTAACGAGGCTGAACTAATCTTTATTTATTAAAGCTGGAGGATGAAAAAAAGTCATTTAATGTTTAAAAAAGGTTGGTTTTAAAGCTTCATGGCTCGGGACACTGTGCCAAAGCTCATCTAACAGTGGCATCATTAAGTATCAACGAAAATCTTTCTAGAAATTCCCTTTCATCTCTTCCTGTCTATTAAACAGGGGAAGATGCATCAAGTAAATCTTTAATCCTGAAGACTTACAGCAAAGTCTTTGAACTTGGTTGCCCTCAAAAATCACTTCTGTCTTCCCCATGGTGATAAATGTCACCAGTCTAGACTGCTGCTCCATGAGTGATGAGGAAAACGTTGCAGAGGGAGCCAGGAGCACCTGGACCTGCAGTGCCTGGCTCAGGGCTGCTCAGGATTTCCCAGGCACTGAGTGAAGCCACCAGGGCTGAGCTTTCCTCAGGAAGAGCTTCTCTTCCCATGGGGTGTTCCAGTTCTGACAGGGAAAACATCCCTTGTAATAATCAGCTTTTTATTCCATTCACTCAGATTTCCCACACAATTAACAGATTCCCATGCAATTAACACAAAATCCGTGCTCCAGAAGCACCAAACCAGAGCTGACCCCTTTGGAGTAGCTGGGTAATAATCAAGGTTCAAGCAACAAGGGACTTCCACTGCAAACCTCCACCAGATACAGATTTCAAAGGCAATGCTCAAAGTTAAGGGTTTAACAGCAAGAAGCAGGGAAAATAAAGGTATAATTGGGAGCCAGAGAAATGCAAGGGATGGGATGGCACTTTCTGAGAAAAGCAGATTTTAGTGACTGTCCTGCAGGGGTTTTTCACTCCTTGGGGATGGGGGTGAGGAGGAATTGGTGATATCTGCTGAGGAAGGAGCTGGGAAAGGAGGAATTGGAGCTCTCTGCTGGGGTAGGAGCTGGGAAAGGAGGAATTGGTGATATCTGCTGAGGAAGGAGCTGGGAAAAGAGGAATTGGAGCTCTCTGCTGAGCCAGGAGCTGCACAAGGAGCTCCCTGTGGCTCCCCCAAGCCCACACGGGATGGGGCCATGTGGCCACAGCCCTTCCAGCCCAGCTGTGGCAGCAGATGCTCAACCCCTTCTGCTTCTTCCTCCCAGGGGGAAGAAGGCCATCCATGTCTCAACCCCAGACATCCATGTCTCAACCCCAGACATCCACGTCTCAACCCCACACTGTCCATGTCTCAACCCCACACTGTCCATGTCTCAACCCCACACTGTCCATGTCTCAACCCCACACTGTCCATTCCTCACCCCACCCAGCTCAGTTGTGCCTCTCTGTGCCAAAGCAGTGGCACGGGCAGGGCTGTCCCCGCTGTGCCCCCGAGCTGATGAGACACAGCCACCCTCTGAGGCAGTGCCCAGCCATCCCAGCCAGCTCTGAATTCCACCCTGAGCAGCCCCAGCTGGCTCCAAGCAGGGCTGAGGAGCAGAGGCTCCGTCCTGCATCCCCCAGGGCTGTGAGGCTCCTGGAGCTCTGCCTGCCCCAGCCAGATTCCCAACATATTCACTGTGACAGGATGAGCCCACTGTGAGCCAGCTCCAGCAGAGCTCCCCAGCCCGTGATTCATCCCAAACCTAATGAAATCAGATTTTTATAACAATAACAGGGAACAGATGCCACTGCCAGGATTACACACAGCCACAACAAACTGACCTTTCCCCTTCCCCTTTTCCTTCAAGGCTTTTTTTTTTTTAATTTACAGTTTCTCAGATGTTTTTTATACCTTTGAAATGGGAAGTCATACTCAGAAACACGATTTCCATCTCAAGGCATCTCTTGAAAATGCAGATTTAACACAGCACTGGCTTGGTAAACAGGATATTTCACTGTTCATAACCTGTCCCTCCAAGTGAAAAACACATAAAGGTACCTGTAATATTTCCTAAATGTCCCAAGTGACAGGTTAAGATCACACCTACAACCTCTGCTGATTTATGCTGTAAACACAGCCTCAGGATCAGTGAGCTTGGAAAAAACCTCAGGGATTATTAAACCCAACCTGTGCCCAGAGCTCTGAGTGCCCCCAGCCCAGTCCTTCCCTGGACACCTCCAGGGCTGGGGACTCCAAACCTCCCTGGGCAGCCCCTGCCAATATTTCATAACCTTTCCATGGGGAAATTCCTGCTGATTCCAGCCTGAGCCATTCCCTCTCCTCCTGTCCCTGTTCCTGGGAGCAGATCCCAAATCCCCTCTGGCTGTCCCCTGTGGAATTTGCAGGTAACCCCAGCAAAGGAGGGATGAAAATCTTGACCCCATCTTGCAAAAGGTTGATTTGTTACTTTATGATCTATATTATATTAAAACAAAATTATATATTAAAACTATACTAAAGAATTATGTATATATAATATATATTATACATATTCTATATATATTATATATATTCTAAATATATTAAAACTATACTAAAAAAAGAAAGCATTTCAAAAGGCTGGCAAAGAATGATAATAAAATCTTGTGACTGACCAGAGAGTCCAATACAGCTGGACTGTGATTGGTTATTAATTAAAACCCACCACATGACACCAATTAAAGATGCACCCGTTGCTGAAACATCTCCAGACCACATTCCACAGCCATCAGATTGTTATTGTTGACATTTCTTTTCTGAGGCTTCTCAGCAGAGAAAAATCCTAGGAGAAACTTTTTCCTCAGGAGAAAATTTTTCAGAATTTTTTCTCAGGAGAAAGAAATCCTGGCGGGAGGATTTCTCAGAAAACACCGCTGTGCCATTCCCCTCCTGTCAGGGAGTTGTGCAGAGCCACAGGTGCCCCCCTGAGCCTCCTTTTCTGCAGGCTGAGCCCCTTCCCCAGCTCCCCCAGCCCCTCCATGTCCCTCATTCCGTGAGGAGCCCAGAGCTGCACACAGAATTCCAGGCGGCTCCTGCTGGCCACGCCATTCCCTGGCGCCCAAACCCTCTGTGCCCCCTTGCTCAAGCCCAGAGCTGCAATCCCAGCCCAGCTGCCCACAAGATCCAGTCCCAAGATCCAGTACCTGCCACTGGAGCTGACCGGTCCTTCCTCTGCAAACCAGGAAACCCAAAAGAATTCCAGGAAAAATTTCATTCTCCCAACACCCTGAGTGTCCTGCTGAGGAGCACCAGGAGATGGCCCAGGGATCTCCACGTCTCCCCATCCTCCTGAACTCCCAACCCACGAGGCTGCAGGGTCAGGTGAATAAAAATTGTTGCCAAAATTGCTTTTTTTTTGTGCTTTTCTGCTCTGCTGAATAAAGTATCAACCCTCCAGGCTGTCAGTACAGTAAAGGAGAAGAAATTTGCACAGTTCCTCATTACGGGGCTGTCAAGTGGAGCTCCAGTGGAGAAACAGGTGGGATTGTATTTCCATTATCATCTCTGAAGTGCTGCTTAAAAATAAAATAAAAAGGCGTCAACATGCTATTACTCTGCGAGGAAAGAGCACCTCATCAAGGAGAAAGAGAAGATCTGAAAACACGAAATCTCCTTCACAAAGAGGCTCGATAATGTTTGTCTGGTCAAGGGAACAGAGGGCTATTTATTGCTCTGGGCCAGCACTGGAAATCTGCATTTAAATGGAGCTTCCCTCTCATTCCTGCTATCCTGAGAGAGCAAATTCAGGGGAGATGTGATAAAAGCAGCTGAGGGCTTTAGTTCCTGCTGCTTGAAACACAATCTCTCTTTTATCTTCTTTAATAACTGCTTTGTGTACATAAAATCAGAATTACACTCCCCGAGACCTGGAGTTTGCAGAAAAAAAAAATCGAGCAGGAAGGTGGTGATGTGTCCATCATGCAGGGATGTAAAACTTCAGGGGGACCATCCCTGCATCCCAGAAAACATCATCCCTCTGGGGCAGGCAGGTAAAAACCCTCCAGGCCCCTCATCTCACCTGATTTTGGGAATATAAATCCCCCTCCGAGGCAGCAGCAAACACCCCGAGCACAAAGAGAGGAGCAAAAAGAGAAGAAAAGGGTCAAAAATGGGAAATCCCCATGCAGAGCTGGCTCAGGGGGGCTGAACCCACCCTCTGGCACCAAGGCAGGGCAGGAAATTGATTTTAAAGGGAAACTCCTGGGGGTTTTCACAGCCAGGCTTAAGGCACTGCAGCTGTGGAGAAAATCCTGAGCTGGGGATGGAAATATTGGGATTATGAGCGGTTAAATCCCACTCCAGGCCCTGAAAAACCTGCCAAGAGAATTCCCAAAACCAAGGAGAGAAAAGCAGGGGGAAGGAGCAATGGGGGACTGAACCTCCCTGAAGTGTAGGGTCAGGGAATGGGATTTGGCTCTGAAAGGGACAGGCTGGACCAACAGGGGCTCTCCTGAATGTCCCCAAACCCCCAAAAGCAGGGAATTCCAGGCACCAGGAGCTTGTTTGTGCACGGGTCAGTGTGGTGGGGTGGGGTGGTGTTTTTTGTTTCCCCTGTAACTTTGCTCCCCACAGCGCTGCCCTCTAATCCAGATTTTCAGCACCTCTGCAAAGCCCCGTCTGTCAAACTGGGCCAGAGTCTGCCAAAAATCCAAGCTCCTTCACGGCCACCCACATCCCCTAAATGCCTAAATCTTATTTTCTTAGGAATCCAGCCTAAAACCACTGACCCGAGTTGGGAAGATCGTTTTTCTGCCTGTCTTTTGCTTCCATAATGTCAAGCTGAGTTTCCAAAGGAGGTTTTTCTGCCCGTTTTTCTGGTCTCAGGTGACTGGCAGCAGCTGTGGTTCTGTAGGAAGAGAGCACTGGGAAGCCCTGGTGGGGCCAATAAACTTGGCAAGACCAAGAAATGAGCAACAGCTTAATTAAGTCAGCAGAGAGTATAAATATAAGAAAAATAACCACACAAGCCCCAAGTGCCACTGCCAGGCAAGCAAAATGAATGAGGAAGGGAGAAACAATGGGTAAAGTTCTGAGGTAAAAAAAAAAACAAAAATCAAGAAAAAAAAAAAGCCAACAAACAAATGGGAAAGTCCAGTAGGATTTATGGCTCTGATGATGGATTTGAGAGATGGAAATGAATAATGGAGCTGGGGAGCAGGCAGGAAAGGACCCAGACCCCTCAATAAATGTGTTTTGTAGCCACAACCCCACAAAATCCCAGAGCTCCATCCCCAGGGTTTCAGTGGCCATTCCAGCACACACAAAGATCTGCAGCACTTTGGGATTTTCTGACTGAAGGGGATTTAAGGAGAGAAGAATTCCCAAACCTTTGCCTTGCAGGGGAAACCATTTCCTGATCCTCCTTCTGGCCACGGGCTGGAAAAGACCTCAAAGATCATCCAGCCACCACCACGGTCACTGAACCCTGTCCTCAAATGCCACAGCCACACATTTTTGGAACAACTTCAGGGATGGTGACTCCACCACCACCACCCTGGGCAGCCTGGGCCAGTGCTTGGCAGCCTCTCCATGGAGGAATTTTTCCTGATTTCTAATCCAGACCTCTCCTGGCACAACTTGAGGCCGTTTCCTCTGATCCTGGAGAGGATGAAACAGGAGGGTACGGGATTTAAGGAACTGGGGATCCCTCTACAGCCCCTGAATTTCCATTAAGTGAGGATTTAATGACCATTTTCCTCTGAACCCTTCTGGATATCTCAGAATTTAAAGTGCATTTGCTCTTCTTCCAGCCCCTCCCTGTTTCAGTGGGGTCACAGCTTTGGCTGATCCCTCTCAGGCTGGCAGGGGATGCACAGCTCCGCCCAAAGGATGCAGAGGGGAAATTCCAGGTCCTGGAATGAATCCACACACAGAGACAGAAAACAGCCTTGGGTGCACCCCCAATATCAAAGTGAGGAGGGGGGAAACGTTGTGGAGGGATCTTGGGGTTTGCCTGCATTAATATGGAGAATTTTGAGAGATTTTGCACCTCTTGTATTCCTTTTCCAGATCACTGGCCACTGCTGCTGTGACAAATCTCTAAAAGATGGGCCCAGGGACAAGGACCAAGCATGCAGGATGCAGATATGGCAATTGCTATAAAGATATGAGCCAGACAAATGATAGGTGGCATGATTTTCATTCTCTCATGATGGATGAAGAGTGAAGAGATAAAGTGACTCCTCAAGGTTTTCCAGGACCACGTGGCAAATAAACAGATTTAATGTGCCAGGAGGCTTCAGGAAGCCTTGTTTAGAGACTCAGCCTCTCTGCCACCAAAACCTGACAATTCTGCCTCAATCCTCAGCACTACAAGCAGATCTTTTTGGGAGATGGGAATCCCTGGAAGCAGGAATGTGTGTAAAGATCAATGGGTCAATGCCACGTGGCTGAGCATGGATGGAAGAGCCAAATTGTGTTTGGGAGCCTTTGGGTTGGAAAGGCCCTCAGAGAGCATCAAATTCCAGCTCCTTGCCATGGGCAGGGAGAAGTTCCATGGGCAGGAACACCTTCCATGGGCAGGGGGAAATTCTGTGGGCAGAGAGAAATCCATGGGCAGGGAGAAATCCCATGGGTAGGAAGAAATCCCATGGGCAGGAACACCTTCCATGGGCAGGAACACCTCCCCCTAAACCTGTCTGCTCCAACAGAAGACCTGAAAAGATGAATAAAGCTGGGAAAAGGTCACATTGGAAACCTCACCTCTCTTGAAGAGAATCCAGGTGTCTTAAAGCACATAAAAGAGTTTGATCCAGGTATAAAACGACACTTGAGCCTTCCCCTGAGGTGCCTCGGGATTGTTTTCATCCCTGAGCTTCCCTGACAGAACAAACACCTCTTGCTGCTGAGTCACCCTGGAATGAGATGCTGAGGAGCTGCCACAGCAGATGTGGAGGCCCTTCAGATCCAACACTGATCAATCTGCACAGCCTGGATTTATTTCTTTTTTGCCACTCAGCCTCCAGCTGATGCAGTGGGTTGCTCCAACGCCTTCCTGCCTTCCCTCGTTAGTATGCTCTGCCCACTGCCATCCTTCTCCCCTGATGGCTTCTTCCCTGACTTCTGGATGGGAAAGAGAAACAGCAATTTGCTTTTCCCTGCACTCTGACATGGTTTTCCCTGCCTTTCTATCCATCTTAGCAGCACACTGCTAATTCATCTAATCCCAGGGTACTTTTTCTGGTCGTTTGGACCAAAAAAAAAAAAAAAAAAAATAAAGGCAGCTCTACTTTGTTTTTTTAGATGGTTTTTTTGAGAGAAGGAATCTGCAGAGCCCTGAGTGAGTGAAGTGATGCACAGCAACATCCTCGCTGGGAGCAATTTGTCTCAGCATCCTCTGGAGACCACCCCTGAGCAGGGGGGGTGTCAAACATTGCCTGGAGAATCCCTGGCACAGCAGAAAAAAACAACCACAAAATCCTTAAAAAGTTCCTCCAAGTTTTCCCAGAGAATCTCTGAGGTTTCTCCTGCAAGGCTCTCCAGTGTGGGTAAAGAAGAACTTTTGGGCAAACAGCTTTTGCTTTCAGCTTGGGAGCTGATTACAGATTCTCCTGCATCTGGAAAAGTTTGAAAAACACCACACAGAAACTGGAGAGGGCAAGTGAAGAGCAAGAAAGGAAGAGAGGAGAAGCGAGGCTACAGCAAAGGCTCAGCTGCAGAGGGTAAATTAAAGCAGACACAAAAACTCTTAGTGAACAAGGCTGAACAAACCAAAGGAAAAGCTGTTCCAGGCTCCTGGGATGTCAGCAATGATGGAAGAGCTGCTGGGACTGGGGAGGAATCAGCACCAGCCCTGGGTGAGGATTGAGATGTTCCAGAGCCAGCCAGGCTTGCAGAGCAGAGTGGAGTGAATTACATCCCCTGCAGTCTGTTCTGAAGCTTCTTCCAGGGGATACTGAATTAGTGACATTAATGCAGCAAGGAACTGGATCAGGTTCCCAGTGATAAGCTTAATTAAACAACAGAGCTATCCATAGGCTGGGCTTTATGTTATAAATAAGCAACATTTATACTGATTAATTGAAGTCATGGTTCAGATCATTAAATCCTCCTCCTTCCAACCATCCTAATGAGGATACCTGAAGAGCTGAAGGCAGCAGTGATGTTTGACACTTGCAAGCCTCAGCACTCACTCAGGGCAGGGCAGGGGGACAGGAGGCCTTGCCAAGGCTCCTTCCCACTGCCTGCTATTGCTGTGGGTGGCCCTGGAGTTACTGTGGGGGTTTTTGGGGGCTCACTCTCACTGCTGTCATGTGAGGAGTCAGGGCTGGCAGCCTCAGGCAGCACCAAGTTCCCAGTACTTCTCCAAGTCTGTAAAAGACTTCTTAACACAGCAATGAAAACATCTTGGAGACAGCCAGCCGTGTCAGCTGCCCTCACAAATCCAATTCTTTTTCATTATCCCAGCCAGAACGAGCCTGCCTGGAGGAACAGGGCTGCTTTATCATCCTCCCCTGCCTCTTCCCACGTGAGAAATGTCCTGAGCCACGTCTGGGACAGCAAACTGCGACCCCACCATCAAATCCCCAGCCCTGTCACCCACTCCTGGCCACCCCTCTCACCTCATTCCACGCTCACAACAACACCCAGCAGAGTTAAAGAGGAAAACCCTTCTGAAAGGCTTCACTCCATGAGACTGGAGGTTTAGAGAGGATAAAACTCCCACCCCAGCGCCACTCTGAGCCGGGATCAATTAAGGATCATCTCTAACACTTATTCTAATTGGAATTATGAAAGCAGAGCAGACCCTTTGTCCCTTCCTTTTCAGCTTTCTGCTCCTTCCTCCCAGAGCCTGAGAGGTTTTCTACAGCTCTAATATTTCAGAGAGTGGCCTTGGTGCTCTGAAGTGAAAAGCCATCTTGGGAGACCATGGCTTGCTCCAGCTCATCCATCACACCTGCTCCCAAACCCAGCAGTTATTAAAAATTAGAGCTGGTCAAATTATTGTTATATTTTGACACATGGAGAATATTATTATCATCCTTCCCTGCTACCCCCAATCCCTGCTCATGAATCATTCATGAGTCTCTCCCGATTCCTGCAGAAGAGCTGAGCTCCTCCTCTGTGCCAGACAGATTTTGTGCCCAAGGAGCAGAGCCACGGTGCAGGGAGGCCCTGGAGGGAGCCAAGATGAGCCCCAGGGCTCTAATGAGCCCAACAAATGGTCCCAACAAACTCTGCAAGGCTGATTTCCAGCCCCCCTTCATCTCCCCCAGCCTTTTCACCTTTTTCTTAACACAATCCTCTCATATTGGGAGCTGACTAATGGTGACAATAATCAAATAAACTTCATTTTGGATCAGTTGCAGGACTGGGGCTATTTCCTCCATCTCTTCACCACCACAGAAAGCCTCTTTTAAATGGATAACAACGATTGTGAGGGGCCAGTTATTACCTTGAAACCTCACATTTTGATATATCCAAAGCTGTTCTCTTATATAAATAACAGTTATTACTGTAAAGTGATTTTCCCCTTTCTCCACTTCCAAAGAGTTCCTGCAGGAGATGGTGGAGAAAATGGGTTCCATTAATGCCTCACTTAGGCCCTGTTGCTTTCATACTTTAACTCCCATCATTAATCTCCTCATGTGTCTTCAAACAAATGTCATTCATTCATTCCACAGCTCTCTGGCAGCAATTCTTCCCTCTCCTTTCCCCCCAGTTTCCTTTTCCAGTTAAACAGGAGCTCTTCCTCCCCTGACTCATCAGATCTGTGCTCCTGCCAGGCAGGCAAAATCAGTTTGGTCAGGCAGTTTCCTGCTAATGACAAGGAAAAAAAGGAGAGCCACAATGAGGGGAGACAAGGAAACCCTGGAGGATCACTTTGTGAAGGGACAATTCCAACCCAGCCTTGGGGTGAGAGTCCCCTCGGCTTGGGCAGGTTCTCAGAACAGGGAAAATATTGTCTGTGGCACCCAGCAGCCTCTGAGCATCCCACAAATGCAGCTGCTCTGCAAAAGGTGCCACTTTTGTGTGGTTTGGTGACGAACAAGGCTGGTCTTGCCCGTGACAGGGACGTCACGACTGCAACTCCTGGCTGTGTGCTCAGGGCTCTGACCCAGCCCCATCTCCCAGCAGCAAACTGTGACCCCACTTCTCCACTCGCAAAGAGCTCCTGCAGGAGATGGTGGAGAAAATGGATTTTCCCCTTCCTCACTTCCAAAGAGTTCCTGCAGGAGATGGTGGAGAAAATGGGTTCCATTAATGCCTCACTTTGTGAAGGGACGATTCCAACCCAGCCTTGGGGTGAGAGTCCCCTCGGCTTGGACAGGTTCTCAGCACAGGGAAAATATTGTCTGTGGCACTCAGCAGCCTCTGAGCATCCCACAAATGCAGCTGCTCTGCAAAAGGTGCCACTTTTGTGTGGTTTGGTGACGAACAAGGCTGGTCTTGCCCTGTGACAGGGACGTCACAATTGCAGCTCTCAGCTGCTTGCTCAGGGCTCTGACCCAGCTCCATCTCCCAGCAGCCACAGAGGCGCAGTCACCTCCTTTGCGTGGGGACAAGAGGCAGAAAGCCCAATCTGCAGTGGAATTTAGACACCAATCCTGCCCCTGAGGGGTAAAATCCCACCCTTTTCTAGGATTTCATCCCTCTCCTCGACGGAGCAGCGCCCAGGACCAGAATTCTGCTCACACTGCCAAGGCCACAACATCCCCCAGCCAGGGGAGGACACACTGACCTCCCAGCAAAGGCAACCCCCCTCCCATTTTCCAGGCTAATTGAGCTAATTAAGGCTAATTATGCATTAGTGGGCACAGGACCACAGTTCCAGTGAGCAGGGCTGCATTTTGGGGACACGATGTCACCCCCTCTACATGTGCTCAGGGGATCTGTCCCCCACACATCCTCAAAAGAGAAGGGTTCTTCCCCAAAAAACCCCATTTTTGAGAGGTTTAGCAGCAAGGCCAAGCCAGGATTGTGAGCTGGAGATGAATAACCTTCACTTCAGAGTCTCTGATTTTCCCCTGCCACCTCTGGGAGCAGAAACAGCAAAGATTAATTCTTGGAGTGACCTCCTGTAAGCCCTGGACATCTGGACTCTGCTGCTGTGTCCTGCTCCCCCAGGAGCGCCTGCCATTCCCCCTGCCCTTGCTCAGCCACAGCCTCTCCCTCATTATCATCTGTCAAGTCCAATTAACAAGAGCAGGGACATCAGGGGACGCCACTCCTGCAGTCTCCTGCCAGAGCCACTTGACAGGAGCCTCCACCCTTGAGGAGATGGGGAAATCGCCAGAAAATTGTCATTTCTCCCCCCATGATCCTGCCCTGGCAGCCCAGAGCGCCCACTTGGACTTTCCCCTTTTGGAAATGCCCATCCCTGCTCCTAAAACCCAATTTATCTCCCCTTTCCCAACCATTTTACTGGCTAAAAGGATTTTGGGCCAACAATTTGGCGGTGTGGAGGTGCCTGCTCTGAGCTGTTTTCCTCCCCTCCAAACCCAACCCGCCTTTCACCAGAAGTGCTTGGCTGTGTTTTCCTGATTAACCAGTTAATGAGGAGTCTGGAAATCAACAGGAAACGAGGCCAGCATCCCTCCTGTTTGAAACAAGGGAGAGCACAGGGAAAAAAATCCAAAATATTGCCCTGAAGAGTGGCAAAAGCTCAAGAGGCAAAGGAAAATTATCCTAGGAAATACCAACCACCTCTACATATCCTTAATATCATCAAACTCCTTAATGACCAGGAATATTCATTAATAAAAGTCTGAGGTGTTGTGGGAATGACTTCAAAATCAGCTCATTCTGATCCTGTCCCTGCTGCAAGAGGTCGCTTTTTGCCACTTCTTTAAGGGAATAACTTTGCTGCAAGGTTGTGGGTTTTATTTTTTTTGTTGTTGCTTTTGTTTGTTTGCTGGAAAAAGAGGTCATCTAAAGGAAAAACAAAAAAACAACAAAAAGACATGCTGGGATAATTTTTTGGCAGAGAAGCCCTGACCATATCTTCTAGGTCAATAGTAGTGTTTCTCCAAAAATTTAAATTTCTCGAGTGCAGCAAACAGATTTTCAAGGCACAGAGAGGGTTTTCATTATGTTGGAAGTCTCTGAATGCAGGATTTTTTTCTGTAGAGCACCGTGAGCCAAGTGCTGAGATGCTACTAAAGTCCAAAAATAAAGGATATTAATCACTTGGCCACGATTTTATTCCTCACATAACCATATCTGATACACGTTTGTGTGTATACTTACAAATAAAACATGAAAAGACAACCTTTGTTTAAAATTCAATAAATTAAAGAGTTAAAGAGCACCAAAATTCTGTCCCTTTGCTTAGGGGAGCTCAGCAGAAGCATCTCCATTTCCTTTCTGGGGCAGGAACTTGTGATTCCCCTCCCAATTTCCTCCCCTCCAACATTTCCTAAACCCCACCACATCCCCAAACTGAGAAGCTTGGCAGTGCCCAGAGAGGCCCAATTAAATCAATTAGCATCCCTAATATGGGAGACGTAGGAGAGGCTTTATCCTCCAAATAGAAACCGAGTTTGTGTGTCCAGATGGTCACTGGAGGCGCTGGAATTGCCACTCTCTGGCTGGGTTTGGGCTCGTTTGGATGGCACCAGAGCCTGTTTGTCAGCTTGGAGAGGAGCCTGTGCCATCTGGGCGAGGGCAGCTCCATTGTCTGCCTGGCAGGCTCGGGGTAAACACAGCTCCCCCACCCACTCCACTGCCATTTATTAAATGTTGAGTCTGGGAGAGGCAGGAGAGGGCTGGCAGCTGAGGCTGGGCTGAGCAAACAGCAATTTTTGAGGGAAGATGCTCTGGTGTTGTATTTGCTGGGTCCCTGGATGAAGGGAGGAATGATGAATCTGACTCCCGTTCTCAGAAGGCATTATATTATATTAAATTAATATTATTTTAAGATACTATATTATATTATTTTAAGATACTATATTATATTATTTTAAGATACTATATTATATTAAAGAATACTATATTATATTAAAGAATGCTCTACTAAACCATACTAAAGAATACAGAAAGGATACAGACAGAAGGCCAAAAAATTAATAATGAAAAATCGTGACTCCTTCCAGAGTTGTATTTGCTGAGTCCCCAGATGAAGGGAGGAATGATGAATCTGACTCCAGTTCTCAGAAGATATTATATTATATTAAATTAATATTATTTTAAGATACGATATTATATTATTTTAAGATACGACATTATATTAAGATACTATATTATTTTAAGATACTATATTATATTATTTTAAGATACTATATTATATTATATTAAAGAATGCTGTACTAAACCATACTAAAGAATACAGAAAGGATACAGACAGAAGGCCAAAAAAATAATAATGAAAACTCCTGACTCCTTCCAGAGTTGTATTTGCTGGGTCCCCAGATGAAGGGAGGAATGATGAATCTGACTCTGTGTTCTCAGAAGATATATTATATTAAAAACTTAATATTATTTTAAGATACTACATTATATTATTTTATGATACTGTATTATATTAAAGAATGCTGTACTAAACCATACTAAAGAATACAGAAAGGATACAGACAGAAGGCCAAAAAAATAATAATGAAAACTCCTGACTCCTTCCAGAGTCCCAACATAGCTTGATCCTGACTGGCCATTAAGTCAAAACAATTCACATTAAACCAATGAAACAATACTTGTTGAATAAACAATCTCCAAACCCATTCCAAAGCAGCAAAACACAGGATAAGCAAATGAAATAATTACTGTTTTTCTTTTTCTCTGAGGCTTCTCATCTTCCCAGGAGAGAAATCCTGTGCAAAGGGATTTTTCCAGAAAATATGAATGTGACACTCTGGTGTTGGGATTTGAAATGCAGGGAACTCTCAGGAATTTGGGCCTCTCAGCTAAAGAATTAAAGCTTAGAATTCTAATTTCTTTCATTCTCATTTCTTTCATTCTCATTTATTTCTTTCTAGTTTATTTCATTCTGAGCTGTAAGCTTAGAATTAAATACAGGATTCAATTGGAGACTTTGGAAAAAGCTCCCAAACTTAGGTACTAAAAAAGCAAGAATGTAGATTTAGTTAAAGCAGAGTTAAGCTAAGTAAAGTTTAGAGTTTTAGAGTTTAAGATAGTTAAGATAGGGTTTTGAGTTAAGATATAGAAAAAATAAAGTAGTTACAAAGGTGAACGAGGAGTTTAGAGTGCAGTACTGAGTTTGTTTGTGTGTCATAACATGATTAGCTAATAAAGCTTACACTGTAATGTAAGATGAAATATTTAAGAATTAAGTCAAAAACATAAATAACCGTGTTAGCAGTGTTTCATTAGTCAAACCCTCAAAAAATCTACCACAAAAAAAAACAACAAAAAACCCACCAGAAATAAAACCAAAAAAAAACCCCGAAACCAAAAAACCCACAAAAACAAAAAAAACCCAAAAAACCCACAAAAAAAGCAAAAAAAAAAAACAAACAAACAAAAAAAAATCCCACAAGGAAAACAAAAACATGAAACAAACAAAAACAAAAAACTCAAAAAACTCCAAGATAAACAAAAAACCCACAAAAACAAAAACCAAAAAAAAAATTTAAAAAGCCAAAAGAATCCCACACGGCAAACAACAAAACCAAACTAACAAAACCAAAAAACTCAAAAAAATTCCAAGATAAACCAAAAAAAACCACAAAAAATCCACAAAAACCCCAAAAATAAAAACTAAAACCACTTTGCAAGATGCAGAGCCCTGGTGTAGCTGTTCTGAAAGTGAAAGGGGTCACAGAAGTGATGCTGTAAAATCGGATTTTTCCCTCTCTGCTGCCACAACATCTCCCCAGTTCAGTTCCCTCCCTGAGGTACCAGGTGGGGCAGTGCCTGCCAGGGCCGTGCGGGGCTCTGCTGACTGCAGCAGGTACATAAAGCAATTTATTGTTATTTCTTCCTCCTGCACCCAGCGCTGCTGACGAGGTCAACAGGCAGGGAGCTGAGAGTGCCGGGCTTTGGATCAGGTTTCACACATCAGAGGGGAAACGGGCACGTGGAAAAAGCTCTGGGAGCAGTAAGTGAGAAATTAAATGTTTGTGCTTTTTCTCACCTCCAGCCCCGTGCCTTTATTTTATTGAAAACTGTCACATTCATGCGGTTTGCAAGGAAATGCATAAAGCTCTCCTGCATCTCCCAGCGCTGTGCTCTGATGGGTTTTGCAGTGATCAAATGAATTTTCCAGCGCTGGTGGGGATGCCTGAGGGCACCCAGGGCTCTCCCTTGGGAAAAGGGATTTTCCCAGCGCTGTGGGTAGGTCAGGAACCCAGAGAGGAGAAATTTTGGCAGATGAGCAGGGTATGAAGGATCAACCCCAAACCAGCAGGAGGAGAGGAAACTGCAGCTCAGGAGCTCAGGTGGGACACCAGGAGGAATCTCTACACAGAAAAAGTTGTTAAACATTGGAAGGGGCTGCCCAAGGAGGTGATGTGGAGTCCCCAGGGGATGGCTGGATGTGACAAGGTGGGGATGGGTCACAGGTTGGACTCAAAGGTCTTGGAGGGCTTTTAAACCTTTATGATTCTGGAATTCTGGCATTCACCCGAGGTCCTTTCCTGATTTTATTTTCTCACACAGCAGGAGCTGCCTGAGGTGTTTCTCCAGGAACTGAGAGCTGCAGATTTCCCCTCTCACAGACCCCACAGAGCTCCCTCCTGGCCCTGTGAGATTTCCCCTCTCACAGACCCCACAGAGCTCCCCCATGTCCTTGTGAGATTTCCCCTCACACAGACCCCACAGAGCTCCCCCATGTCCTTGTGAGATTTCCCCTCTCACAGACCCCACAGAGCTCCCTCATGTCCCTGTGAGATTTCCCCTCTCACAGACCCCACAGAGCTCCCCCATGTCCCTGTCAGATTTCCCCTCTCACAGACCCCACAGAGCTCCCCCATGTCCTTGTGAGATTTCCCCTCTCACAGAGACCCCACAGAGCTCCCTCCTGGCCCTGTCACCTTCCAGGCCCACAGACACCCCTGAATCCCCTCCACAGCTCCCTCCCATCCCCACTCTCTGTATTTCACATTAAATCAACCAACACCACCTTGAATCCCAGCCTTTAAACTTTCCAGGCTCATTCACTCTTAGGATTTCCCTTTCCCAAAAAAGCTTATTTAACCTGATGTTCCTAATTCCTCCTGCCCTGGGAGGCACAGCCAGGGATTTGCACGGCTCTGGCATGGATCTCCAGAGATCTGTCTGCAGGGAAAGCCCAAAACCCCTCTGCTGCACCTGGAGAGGCTGAAGGATGTGGGATTTCAGCTCTCCCCTCCATTCCCTGACCCCTCTCCAGCAGCTGAAGCTCCCACATCATGGCAGAGGCAGGGATAGCACTTAATTTAGAGCCTGTCAGCTTAACCCGGGCCTAGAGAAGCCTCTGGAAGGCTTTGGATGAGGCTTAGCCCTCACTGCAGCCAATCCAGCAGCCACACACAGCCTTGGGGAGCTGGTGGGAGCTTCCTTGGTGTTGGGGAAGGTGAAACAGGAAAGCCTTATCAATATGATTGTTTGGTAAAAGATTTGGAGAATATGGAAACTATCAGTGAGATTGAAATGAAAGCAAGCTTTGAGATCCCTCAGTTACTGAACAACTGGAAAACAATGGTGTGGCTGCTGAAGGTGATCCCCTTTTGATGGAACAACACCCTCTGCTTGCAGACAGGCCCAAGGGGCAGAGCAGACCCTGCAGCTTGGCAGAAGGGGCCCAAAGAGGAGTTTTTAGGGTTTAAAATGTGACACAGGATGGTGATGTATGATTCTTATAGCTTTTGACAGGATTCTTTCTCTTGAGAAACTGAGAGGCTTCAGAAAGGAAATGCAAACAATGGTTATCTGCTGCTGTGGAATGCAACAGGTGCATCTTTGATTGGTCTCATGTGGTTGTTTTTAATTAATGGCCAATCACAGTCCGGCTGTCTCAGACTCTCTGGTCAGTCACAAGATTTATTATCATTCCTTTCTATTCCTTGCTAACCTTCTGATTAAATCCTTTCTTCTATTCCTTAGTATAGTCTTAATACATCATTTTCTTTTATTTAATATATATCATAAAATAATAAATCAGCCTTCTGAAACATGGAGTCAAGATTCTCATCTCTTCCCTCGTCCTGGGACCCCTGCAAACACCACCACACCTGGTGACCTTGAGTAAAAAACATTACCACAGATTTGTATCTTGTACTAGATTGGCTAGTGACAATTAGAATATTCAGCACAGAAGATTTATGGTATTGTAAGGGAAACTTGGCTCTCTTTACTCTTCCTCACTCTCTCATCCTCTTTTACTCTTTCGTCCTCTCTCATTTTCTCTTTACCACGCTCTTGCCTTCTCTCTCTTTACCTCTCTCTCCCTCTTTGGGGCTGCTCTGAGCTGTGCCTGGCAGCTCCCAGCAGGGCCCTGCACCCAGCCCATTTGCAAGAAACCCCAAATTCCAAACCCTGCCTTCAGAGACCTCTGCTCTCCATCCATCCCCACTGTCCTACCCCCGTCACTCCTACACCCTGGTGCTTTTCCTGACCAAAATCCCCCAGCCAGGGCTGGGCGTGTGTCCAGATGTTATAGAAACCCCAGGAGAAGAAAAACCTGAGCACAACCAACCAGGCTTCCCCTGGCTTTGTTTGGTTTTCCCTTCTCCTGGCTCATTTTGGTGTCTGCTGCTGTTTGTGTGGCCCCAGAGCTGAGGGCAGGACCCTCCTCCATTAGCAGGGACGGAAATGGTTTCCCCTCCAAGCAGCAGCAATGCCAGCAATCTCATTTCCTGAGTGTCTTTTAGTCCTGAATATATATTGCTCACTTAAAGAGACCAAAAAAAAAAAAAAATATAATAATCACATGTCCTACAAAGCTTCAGCTGTCCGCCAGGGACAGGGGAAGTTTGTGAGGGACAAAAACAGGACAAAGTGCTGGAGTTTGGTTATAAAAAGGCAAAAATCATCCCAATTTATCATGAAAGTGCCACTGGGCTGGTGGGAGGTGTCCCTGCCCATGGTGGAGGGGGAGAATGGGGTGAGCTTTAAGGGCTTTTCCAACCCAAACCAGTCTGGGATTTTGTGAGTGGTGCAGAAATCCCAGCCCCACCAGGAGCCAGCAGAGCCCTGCCTGCAACAGGTGGGTTTGATAATGTTAATTTAAAAATATGAAAACACACAGGCAGAAGGAAGAAAAGAGAGAATGCTGCTTTTCTTCTGCCTGTGTTATCTCACCAAAGAGATCCTGATAACAGCAAACACACAAAGTACAAATATAGATTTGTTATTACCATTATTTGCTGCAGGGCCAAGGGGAGGCTGTGGAAATGCACCTCCTTTCATACACAGCTAAGCAGAGCTTCCTTCTCTATTGATTTCTGGAGCAGGACTCCCATTGACAAATGTAATTAAGCTAACAGTGATGAAAGGAAAATACTTTGCCTTATAGGTGTAATTATGGACACTGCTCTGCACTTGACCTAGGCCAGATCTCTCTGCATCACAACCAGGCACTGCACAGTGCTGATCCTGGGACTCCTGAGTGCCACTTCCATAGGGAACACCCCAAAAAGGAAATTTTTCCCATTAAAAAAAACTCCATTGCAATGGGTCTGCCCATGGTTGTTCAGTGGGAGTTCAACCAGCACCCACAAAGCTGGGTTAAAAGGAGAAAATATTCATTAAAAGAAAGGTTTTGGGGGTGAGGTGCTGGAAGAGCCCTGAGAACAGCTCAGGAAGGTGTGGACAGGCTGCCTGATCCAGAGGATCCCATAGAAAATATGGATTAAAGCCATCAGGGCATAAGATCTCACACAATCCCATAGAAAATATGGATTAAAGCCATCAGTCAGCACTCAGGGCATAACATCTCACAAGATCCCATAGAAAATATGGATTAAAGCCATCAGGGCCTAAGATCTCACACAATCCCATAGAAAATATGGATTAAAGCCATCAGTCAGCACTCAGGGCATAAGATCTCACACAATCCCATAGAAAATATGGATTAAAGCCATCAGGGATTAAAGCCATCAGGGCCTAAGATCTCACACAATCCCATAGAAAATACGGATTAAAGCCATCAGTCAGCACTCAGGGCATAACATCTCACAGGATCCCATAGAAAATATGGATTAAAGCCATCAGGGCATAAGATCTCACACAATCCCATAGAAAATACGGATTAAAGCCATCAGTCAGCACTCAGGGCATAACATCTCACAGGATCCTATAGAAAATATGGATTAAAGCCATCAGTCAGCACTAAGGGCATAAGATCTCACAGGATCCTATAGAAAATATGGATTCAAGGCATCAGTCTGCACTAAGGTATAAGAACTCACAGGATCCTATAGAAAATATGGATTAAACCCATCAGACAGCATTAGATATAAGAACTCACACAATCCCATAGAAAATATGGATTAAAACCATCAGTCAGCATTAAGGGCATAAAATCTCACAGGATCCCATAGAAAATATGGATTAAAGCCACTGATAAGCCTTAAGGATGGCCCAGGAGCTGCTGTTCCCAGGCACTCCAGGCCTCCCCTGCAGCCTGTGCACCCTGCAGGAACCACTGAGGACTCTGGGAGGGAGGGGAAATTCCCTTGGGCACACACCTGTGGGGCACAGGTTATCCCAGCAGCACAAAAAAGGAGCAGTGGAAAAAGCAAAATCTGCAGAGCCGACAGCCACATCCCTCCTTCATGCCCCACTTCTCAGCCAGACCTCATTTCTCATTTAATGGCTTTTTTGTAAAAGCCTTTTCTGTTTAGTTTCCAGCTCTTTTCACACCAACTTTATGATCCCTTCAGCAAAGCTCTGCACCAGGTTCTGTTCTGCAATAACCAAGACAAATGGCATTACAATAATTCAGGCTCCTGGCATGGCCATCCTTAATGCTCCTGGTTTTACTGGGAGGGTACAACAGCCACACTGTGGATTTTTAAAAACCTTTCCTGACTTTTGTCCCTGACAGGGAAAGGCAGGAAAACCAGACAGTTTTCTTTTCTCAGCATTCTCCTTTTTCCTCAGTTTTATGTGGATGGATCACAAAATGCCCTCCAGAAAGGTTCTGGTCTCTTGATTTTCATTTTTTTCATTGATTTCCTCAGTTTAAAAAGTTTTGCTCTTGGGCGACAAAAACCAAAACAAACAAAACAAAAAAAAAAAAAAACCCCACAAACAAACAGTCAAAAAATTCCAACAAAAACCCCAAAAATAAATTAAAAAAAAAACCAAACCAAACCAAAACCTTAAAAAAATCAAAATCCCCTGCAATTTCTGTGCTCAAATTTCTTGCTCAGTGGCATCACCATCAACCTTGTAGGAGGAAAAAATTTAAAATTTCCCTGGAAGTGTCTGAGGCCAGGTTGGATGAGGCTTGGAGTGACCTGGGATAGGGGAAGGTGTCCCTGAACTAAACCACGTCCCCAAGGGCCACATCCACAAATTTTTTTAACACTTCCAGGGTTGGTGACTCCCTGAGCAGCCTGTCCCAATGCTTTCCAGAAATTTCTCCTCATATCTGATCAAATGTTGGGGGTATCCAGAGCTGAGCTCCAAAGAGAGGAAACTGGGGAAGATTAAACTCCTGGAAAAACAAACCAAAGCCCAAATCCCTTTATGCAGCCAACACTGAAAACACAGAGGGGTGACACCAGAGCTGTCAGGGGAGCCTGGAAATGTCCCTGGCTCTGAGGACAGAGGGCTCTGTGCACACAACTCTGAGCCACAGGAGCAGCTCAAGCCATGAGCTCTCCCCCAGCTGACTCAGTCAGGACCCAGCACATCCCTCTGGCTGTCCCGAGCAGCCCAAAATGGGCTCAGAGACCCTGGCACAGAGCCCAAAATGCCCCTGTGGGTTTGATTATGACCCCTGGAGCAAGTTACCAACCTTATATGAAGATCTGCAAGCCACAACAGTTTAGGTGGAATAATAGTGAAGTTATCATGGGGTGGAAAAGCAAATTTCGGGCTTTTTTAGAATGAGGATTCAGGGGGCAAGATGGAGGAATCTGGGCGTGTCCAGCCAGACAAATTAAATAGAATGAAGTGAATTTATCACAAGGTGAAAAAGCAGATTTTGAGGTTTTTAGAATGGGGGTTCAGGGGTCAAGATGGAGGAATCTGGGCATGTCCAGCCTTTCTCCTTCTTCTCTCCTTGGCCTCCATCTTCTGCTGTGATGGTGGCACTTTGGGATTGGTTTAGAGTAGAAGCTCAGTGTCTAACACAGGTGATGGGTATTGGGAAGTTATTGTAAATATTGTACAGGTAGTTTTTAGTATAAAGATATAACCCTGCCCTGGGGCAGGCAGAGTGCCTCTGTCTGTCCTGCTGAGTGGACCTCAGCAGGACAGGAGAAAGAATTTTATAGATAAGAAACAATGAACAACCTTGAGACCGAGAAGTGAAGAGCTCTGACTCCTTCTTCAAGCACCAGGCTGGGAAAAAGAGACTTTGGAACTTTTCTTGGGGTCACTGTGAGCAGCGAGAGATCCCGACACAGCAGGGCTGGTTCATTTTGGTGCCTCCCCATTTGCCATTCAGAGGCTCTGTTTGTCTCCCTCCCAGCAGATGGGGCCCTCCCCGTGCCCCCAGCAGCAGCAATGTGCCAGCAGAGGCCGGGCAGGGGGAGCTGGGCTGGAAAAACCCCTCACTAAACCAGCCCAGCCTCTGCTCCTGGCTGGAATGCGCTTCCAGGAGATTCACAGCCCTCTCCCCCTGCAGCTCCACGCTGCCCAGCTCCCATCAGGGTGCTCACAACAGCTCCATCCATCTCCCAGCCACGCCACCCAAAGCCATCCTGGAAGAAATTATGGCAGCAGGTCCTGGTGCACTGAAAGGAGCATTAGCCAAACTCTTGGCTCCATAATTTTCCTCCCCTTTTAAGCTGTCTGGCCCCAGAGCAGGAGGAGGTGGCAGTCTCCTGTCACTGTCATATTTTTTGAAAGAAATCCTCTTTGCCCAGGATTTTCTCCTGGGAAGCTGAGAAGCCTCAGCTTCTCCTGTGTTTGCTGCTCTGGAGATTGTTTATCCTACGTGTTAATTGTTTTTGCTTAATGGCCAATCACCGTCAGACCACCACAAAATGCCCCCCCCCGAGAGTTTCTGGTCTCTTGATTTTAATTTTTTTTAATTGATTTCCTCAGTTTGCAAAGTTTTGCTCTTGGGACACAAAAAAAACCCCAAACCCCCCCCCCCCAAAAAAAACCAAACCAAACCAAACCAAACAACAAAAAATACAACAACAAACTTTAAAAAGTCAAAATCCCCTAAGCAATTTCTGTGCTCAAATCTATTGCTGAGGAGTCAGTCACGAGTTTTTCATTATCATTCTTTGTAGCCTTCTGTCTCTATCCTTTCTCTATTTTTTAGTATAGTTTAGTGCAGCATTCTTTAATATAATATAATATTATAAAATAATAAATTAGCCTTCTAAGAACATGATTCACTCATCTCTCACCTCATCCTGGGGACCCCTGCAAATACCACAGTTTTTTCTGCCAGCATCACAAGGAATGAGAAAAAAAAAAAACAACAAAACCCAAATCAGGCAAAACCTGCAGCCTGTTGGACCCTTCATTCCCTCACCACCACCCAAAAATACCCTTCAGAATCCCTTCAAGGAACTGCTGCAGCAATCTCAATAATTACCTTGAGAGTTCTGCTGCCATAAATCACCTTAAGACAAACTCTGCTCAAGTGTTGTAACCAGAAGAGATGATGGGGGCCTTGTACAATGGCCAATGACCAGAGAGGAGTGAATTAAGAACATAAATATAAGTGATGAGGGCCATTTCCTCACTGTGCCATCCAGTTCTGGAAAACACTTGTCTTTTCTCATCAGAGCTAAATTGGAGCTCCCAGAGCTGCAGGAGTGTGAGTGGAGAGGGGCAGGAAGCAGCCAGGGGCCAGCAGCAGAGGAGGACAGGGCTCTGTGGGGAAGGGCTAAGGAGATCTTGAGCCAAAAAACTCCTCCAACCAAAAAGAAAACCAGGCAGATAAACCTTGATTTCAAATTTGCTCTCATCGTCCAGTGATCGTGTTTGTCCCAATGGCACTAAAAAAGAAACTCAATATAATTCACTGACAATGAGAGCAAATTTGAAACCAAGATTTGTCTGATTTCCTTTTTTTTATTATTATTATATTTTTCCTAATATTTAAGCTTCGAATTCCCAGCCTGCTTTCCCTTACTGCTGCATACATTAAGAGGGGATTTTAAACCCCAAGCAGTGCTTGGCTTTATCGCCCTTTTCCCTCTGCAGCCATTGGTTGGGTTTTGTTTCTTTTTATATTAATTATTCCTAGTTTTTCTGGTCACAGCTCCACATTTCTGCTCCACTGGAGCTTCCCAAGACACCTGGTGGGATTTTCATTGCCCAGGTGGGTTTGCATAAATAGCATAAATAGGAGTTCTCCATACAACCTCACATTCTAAACCAGAACCACCTTCTAGACCTGCTTGTTCAAAAAGGAGTTTTCCAGACTGTCAAGGAGGTCCAAAATCTCTTTTTTCCCCTATATTTTCCATGTCCCAGTGCTCAACCCTAAATAACGAGGTGCAATACAGCCAAAAGAGCTCCTAAAAATCATATAAAACACCAAAATTCAGCTGTTTCCCATTCCCACCCCTCGGGAAAGAGAATCCAATATAAATTACAGCACAAAAGTTGACTTGACATGTTATGAACGCTCTCACTTTGAATTCAGTCAATAATATTTTGTGTAACTAAAATATGAATTTACAGTCACTTCTCATCTGAAAGCTGTTTAAGCAGTAAACACCAGGCTCGTTAGTGATTCCCAGTTTGCACTGGGATTATTTAATATTTTTCCTAGACTGATTTCCCCTCCTTTCTCAGCTCCTGGAATTATGGGATGCCTGCCCACGCAGCTCCTGTTAGCCCAAAAATTTCAGGTATTTGCAGCAGGAATTGGCAGGTTTTAAACAGGTGTGATTTGTAAGCTACAACCACGTGCCATGAGGATTTCCAAATAAATAAATAAAATTATTTATGCTGCAGAGAGGCTTCACAGAAAGATCTGAGCACCCCACAGCTCCAACCACATAGAGAGGAAATTTTCATCCTCCCAGAACATCCCTGTCCCTACCCTGGATAATTCATAACAACCTAAAATACCTGACTGCTCTTACCCCAAAAACCTCAGGCATTTGCAGCAGGAAGTGGCAGGTTTTAAGCAGGTGTGATGTGTAAATTATCACCCCATGTGGTGAAGATTTTCAAATAAAAAATTAAAGTGATTTATGCTGCAGAGAGGCTTCACAGAGAGATCTGAACACCCACAGCTGCAAACACAGTGGGGAAAGTCTCATCCTAGCAGAGCATCTCTGTCCCCACCCTGGGCAGTTCATAACAACCTGCCTAAAACACCTGAGTGGTTTTTGAAGGTGAGTTCTCAGCTCTCCAGGAACTTGTAGAACAAATTCCTGATGTGAAAAATGCCTATTTTATGATTGGCTTTTTGCAAATATTCAAATGAATATTATATGTGTTGTGTTAGAAAGTGATGCTGTGTTAATTCTCTTAAGTAGTGTGTTAAATGTAGCTTTAGGTTATAACAAAATGTTAAAATAGAAACTGTGCTATGTAAGGTACTTTTTTCTAAAGAAAGGACTCACAGCAAAATAGCAGCCATAGGACACCTGAATCTTTCAGAGAAAGAGAATTCATTGCCACATTATCAGGAGAAATGAACTTCTGCCTGCCTTGCTCAGCCTGCAGAGCTGTCAGGATTCAGAGGAAGAAGCTGACACTGCCCAGCCAGAATCCTGTGTTTGAATGGAATTTCTGCACCATGGATGAGGTGTATGAATATGCAACAGGCTGTTGCTTTTAAGGGTTAATCCTCTGTTAATGTGGGCCCTTTTTCAGGTTTGTTCTGCCCAGAAAGAGGCACCCAGACTGTCCATAACTCTTTGTTTTTATTGTCTCATATTGTCCTAATTCAAATTGTCCAAACTATTATAACACTAATTGTGTTACTATTTTTATAACGATTTTATTACTATTAAACTTTTAAAATGTTAAAAACCAGTGATTGGAGATTTTCACACTGAGCAGGGCAGGTGCACTGGGGTGGAAGGAGGAAACACAGGGCACAGATTACAGCAGCTCTGCCTGTGTGGCAGGTCACTGTCACCTTCCAGAAGGGGTTTGATCACAGCCTGTGTAATATATGTTATAAAATAATTCGTGCTAAAGAAAATTAAAACCCACAGCATTCTGTGTGCTAAAGCCAGGGTTGGGCAACAAGCAGTAACAGGCTAAGTGATAAGGATGGGGATTCAAACACCAGGAGGACACTGACTCCAGAGATGGATATTTCAAGGGATTTTTTCATCTGACAAGACCCCAGCAGGAGGTATTTGATAGGCATCATCAATAAGATAATATTCCATGCCAAAAGTTTATCCCAGAAGATTTTCACCGGACAGGATTTCAGCAATTATTCACCAGTTCTGAGAAATGCAGCAGCAAGAAAGAAAAAACTACAATAATATGGTAAAATATGCTAAAGAAGGGCTCCTTCCAGAGCCCAAAGGACAAAAACAAGATAAAACAAACCCCTTGGAAATGTCATTTGGAGACCCACAGGGACTTTGGTGCATAGAGGCCAAATCCTGGGTTTCCCCAACTCTGATCACCTGGCTCAGAATCGAATTGCTTGTGGCTTTTTCCAAATTTATACTTTGATTATTTAATAAATTTCCTTAATTATTAAATTGGACTATTAATTTATAACAGCTAGGGAGGCTTTTTTCTGCCAGGCAAACAGTCAGGAACTTGGAGCTCTGGGTGGAAATGCAGATATTCAACTGCAGCCCCAGCCTCTGGCCCCTGTTCCCGAGCTGGCTGTGACAGGAGTTTGCCAGAGAGATCAGCAGAGCCCTCAAAATGAAGTTTGTACCTCGCTCTTGTTTATCTGTGTCTCTATTGCTGCTATTAATATTTAATGTCCCTGGAGGAAAGGTTCCTCTCCAGCAGAACCAGCCCTGCTGCAGCATTAATCAGAGCACCAGCAGCTCCAAGGGCTCCTCCTCCTGAGGGTTCCCATGGCACATTCCTCACCTGGGGAAAGGGAACAGGCTCTGGGAATGCTGCCTGCCCTCCCCCTGTGCCCTGCCAGCTCTGAGCCCTTGGTATCAACCCCACCATGGCTTTGAGCACCATAGAAAGAGAAAAAAATAATTCCCAGTGTGGTCCCAGCAGGAATTTCAGACACAGCTGTGACCTGGACCTCCGGGTGCACACCCAGACCTTTGTCCACAACACCACACTGACCCCTCGATCCTGAGCAGAGGAGAAATGAGGGAGAAAAAGGTGACTCTGGAAGGCACAAGAACCTTTATAAAAGCTCTGCATGGCAGCTCATTAGGACCTGGCTGGGCTTTGCTCTGCTCCCATTAAAGATCCCCCTTTCTCCTGCCCCCATCCACACCTTAATGGGCAAACCCAGTAAAGAGCCAGGTCAGGAGCTGGTGTTTGATGGCTCCCCCATTTCCCCAGTCCTAAGCACCCTGGGAATCACTAACTGGCTCAAATCACCAGAGCTCTGCACTTTGATTTAACCCCGTGGAAAAGGCATTGCTGGAGAAGGGCAGGGGAGGATGGTGAGGTGGATAAAGGCAGCCAGGGAATGGGATCATTAGTTCACACAAACATGCTCTCCCAGACAGCCTCAAATCCCAGCCTTCGGACTAGAATAAAGCCAGCCCAGCACAAAAGGGTTTTTCTACCTTGCCCTGGCTGCCCAGCATCCATGAAGGAAATGAAATAATCCCAGGGAAGCAGCATCCACTGCTTGGAAAAGCTGCTGTGGCTGCCACCGCGCACAGACAAAGAGCTCCAAGGAAACCCTGCAAAAGCAGCCTCACACCAAGCAGCAAATGAGCTCCTGCTTCTGCAGCACAAAAAGTGGGATTGATGGCATAATCCCATGGGATTGCACCCCAGGGATGTGCAAGTTTCCCTTCAGCTCCATGGGCAGAGGTGATTTTTGCTCTGTGGAATAAGGATTCTTCAGTCCAGCCTTTCTTGCTGATATTCAATTAAGTGGAATGCAGTTTGAAAAATTATTTTCTTTCCTTAAAGTACCTGCAGCAACCCCTCCCCCACCACACACACACATTCCTTTTCCAACCTCAGCTGCCAAACCTTAGCCCTGCACTTCAGGGCCAATTCCCCCTTTATTTACTGAAAGCTCACTCTAAATCTCTTAAATACCAGAAATGCCAGTCCTCCAAACAATTACCCTGGCTACAACATTAGTCTGTTCCATTTTCCATTAGTGCTACTCATTTGATGGCACTTCAACTTTGCTTTAGTGAGATCTGGGCTGTGCCTTTCCTCTCCTGTCCTTCCTGGTGCTTTTCTACCCCCGAGATTCCAGATTTCACCTCCTGGACAGAGGACATCAGACACTGCATTTCCCTCCCAGATCTGACCTCTTGACCAAGGGAACATCAGAAATTGCATTTTCCTCTCCCAGGTTTCACCTCCTGGCCAAAAGGACATCAGACACATGCATTTCCCTCCCAGATTTCATCCCCTGACTAAGGAGGACATCAGAAATTGCATTTCCCTCCCAGATTTCATCTCCTGGCCAAGAAGGACATCAGACACTGCATTTCCCTCATAGATTTAATCTCCTGGCCAAGGGAACATCAGAAATTGCATTTCCCTCTCCCAGATTTCACCTCCTGGACAGGGAATATCAGACACTGCATTTCCTTCCCAGATTTCACCTCCTGGCCAAGGAAGACATCAGAGAATTCATTTCTTCTCTCAGAATTCACCTCCTGGACAGGGGGTATCAGACACTGCATTTCCTTCTCTTTCTGACCACCAGAAAAAACCAATCCATGCATGGTTCCATCCAGGAGATTCCAGCACAAACACCAATCCACCTTGTAGCTCCTTGCAGAATACCAACAGTGCAGAGGGATTTTTGGTTTTTTTTTTTTTTTTTTTTAGGCTGGAAATCTTTTAATTCACATCCCAGGGGCAGTGGGAAGTCCCTGTGAAACATTTAACAACCAACACTGAGATTAGAGCCAGGAGGCAAAGAATGGGTCTCTTCCAAGGAGCAAGTTCTGGATCTCTTATCAATATTGATAGCAAGGAGAGGAAACTCAGAATCCTGGTTCCAGGGGGGTTGAGCACTGGGGTTACCCCCAAGGCAGAACCCAAAACCTGAAGCCTCCAAGACAGGAGCAGATGAGGTTTGTCCTGCACACCAAGAGCTCCCTGCAGAACTCCAATTTCCCATGAGCAGGATGGGATTTGGGATGCCCTGAAGGCACCAACCTGAGCCCCCTTCACTGCTGGGCTCACCTGGAGCCCCTCCCAGCCCATCCTCCCCTGGCTGGAACTTGCAGGCTCTGCCCCAGCCCAAGCAGCCGCATTTCCACATTCAAGCACTTTCATCCAAGGGGTTTTTTTCCCCTTCCCTCATAAATTTTTTTGATGGAACACTTCAGAGTAGAAGTGGAGCTGTACCAGAACACAAACCAGTGCTCTCCTTATGCATACATATGTTTGATGTCAAGAAGACAGAGCAGGCCATTCCTTAGAAAAAGGCCCTTGGAATACCAACACTCGCTGTCATCTCCGTTTTCCATCACAAAATGACAGCCTCCCATCTCAAAACAAGCTCTAATGGAGCCACATTTATCCCCATCTTGCTGTAATCACATTAGACAGTCCTACCAATTTAACTTTATTGGTTTCTTAACTGTCTGGGAAAAAAAAAAAAAAATAAAATAAACCCACATCCAGACCAGCCTGACAAGTTTTACTGCACAGGAGCAGCCACCTGCAGTCCCCTTCTGACAGCAGCAGCCCATGGTCAATAAAGAGCCTTCTGTTTGGTGTTAGGCTTCCTGCTAAGATCTCATTTTCTTTAAGAGACTTGTGCAGCTTCTGAGCCCATCAGATTCCGTTTAGGGCAGGATTTGCAGCGCGTGCTGGCCCATTAGAGGCACGGGTGATCACATTCCGGGGGATCATCAGCGCGGGGATGCTCATCTGCAGAGAGCCGGGCATGAATGTGGATGAGGCTGCTGTTATCTGCTGCCCAGACACCTCACCCCGACACACGCAGGGGGAGGTGAGCACAGGGCAGATTGCTACACCAGGGATTTGGGTTTGCAGCCGTTTTTTCTATCCCAAAATTCACGGTTTGGGCAGCGCTTCAGCCGGATGCAATTAACCTCAGCAGCATCCTGCTGCTTGCTAAACCCACAAACCAATCCTGCTCCTCAGGTCCCCTCACAGATTTCCCTGGAGAAGCAACGGGTGTCTCCCAGAGAAGGAAAAAGAGCTGGCTCCATTCCAGGCACAGCCACTTTAAAGAAGAGAACAGCAGCAGCAGCAGCCAATTTATTTTCTGCCTGGGTGGAGACCTTGGCCAGACCCTGCTGGATTTCTGTGCCATTTCCCCAGCGGTGCTGTTGGTGTTGGGAGGGGTGAGCAGACAGGACATGCACTGCTGGCATCCCTAAGTGGACACAAAACAATCAGGAAAGTTTCCCCAGTGCTCTGAGCTCCTCCAGCACTGAAGCACGGGGAGTATTTTCCATGCTGGAAGGAAAACTGCACTTCTGTCAGCTCCTAAGATAAACTGGCCCACCTTTCTCTACAAATAATGCCAATTTTTATGGAAAAGGCACTAAAGTGCCAGCTCTGGGCACAGAAGTGTGACTCAGATGCCCAGACCTGTGAGCTGCAGCTGGTCCATGGCCAGCTCTCACTCAGCCTAGGCTGGACCAGGCACACAAATTGTTCAGTCTGCTCCATCTCTGTGGATGGAACTTGCAGTCCAGCCCAGCAGCTGCAATTTAAGGGTTAGAGGCAATGGTTGGGTGTCTTGGACAGCCTGGCAGGGCCAGAGGATGGGGTGCCATCATCCCCCTGTCTCCTGATGGGAAGTGGCAGTGACCCAAAGCTGTTGAGTGTTCCCTGTGGGAGTGCTGCCATTCCCACCCTGACACCACAGCCCCCTTGGAGAACCTTCTCTGTAGGAGTGACAGGGGTAGCACGGTCAGGATGGACAGAGATGAGAGATCTCTGCAGCCAGGGCTTGGAATTTGGGGTTTATTGCAAAGGGCCTGGGTGCAGGGCCCTGCTGGGAGCTGCCAGGCACAGCTCAGAGCAGGACTGGGAGTAGTAAAGAGAGAGGTAAAGAGAGAGAAGGCAGGAGTGTGATAAAGAGAGAATGAGAGAGCAAGGTTCCCATTACAACATCATAAATCTTCCTCTGTGCTGAATATTCTGATTCTCACTGACCAATCTAGTCCAAGACACAAATCCTACAGCATTTCCATGCAGCCTATAAGAATCATTACATCACCATCCTGTGTCACATTCTAAACAAGCTCTTTCCTCTCCAAGCCTTGGAAAGCAAGGCCAAGCCTGCAGCCTGCTCAGAGCCCCAGAACCTCTGTGTCCCCCTCATCCAGGGCTCTGAAAACCACTTGCTTGCCATTGTCTCCAATTTGTTTGTGTACAAACTTTATATTTAACCTTGTAAGGAGAGTTAAACCACATTACATCACCATCCTGTGCTACATTTTAAACCCTAAAAACTCCTCTTTGGGCCCCTTCTGCCAAGCTGTAGGGTCTGCTCTGCCCCTTGGGCCTGTCTGCAGGCAGAGGGTGTTGTTCCATCAAAAGGGGATCACCTTCAGCAGCCACACCATTGTTTTCCAGTTGTTCAGTAACTGAGGGATCTCAAAGCTTGCTTTCATTTCAATCTCACTGATAGTTTCCATATTCTCCAAATCTTTTGCCAGGCAATCATATTGATAAGGCCTTCCTGTTTCATCTTCCCCAACCCTTGTCCTTCTCCCCCAGACCTCTCCAGAGCTGCCTGCAAGCCCAGTTTACCCAAACCAACAACCCCACAAGCCCAAAGGGAGCAGCAGGCTCCCCCAAGCCTGGGGAACCAGGGGCTGCTTTACAGCTGGAGCTGCTGCTGCCTCTTTTCTTGGCTTGGCAGCGAAGAAAATCAATCCCACCTCCCAAACCCAGCAGCCAAAATGCACATTGACCAAGGTGCACCACACTCCTGCTCGTGCTGGGGTGCTTGAGCACACGCCACACTGCACAGCAAGCAGCAGCTAGCAGGGGAAGTGGATCTAATTAGCCAGAACATGGATTGGAAACCTCCAAGTGGTTGTGTTTTCATACCACCAAATTAGGCTCATCAGGTTACCCGCTATGGGCAGGATGATTTTCTTTTTTTTTTTTTTTAAGTGCTCCTTCGAGGCAGATAAAAGGTAACAGAAATTATTTCAGCAGAGCGCTCCCGACTGAGTGGCTGGAAGGAGCTTTTGTCTCTTTTGGAGCTGAGTCAGGGGAAAAAAGCAGCCTCTGAGGCCCTTCTGCTGCTCCTCACAGCCCAAAGGGTCCTGGCAGGGCTCAGCAGGTCCCTTTGAGGGTTCCCATAACCCAAAGGGTCCTGGCAGGGGCTCAGCAGGTCCCTTTGAGGGTTCCCATAACCCAAAGGGTCCTGGCAGGGCTCAGCAGGTCCCCTTGAGGGTTCCCATGGCCCAAAGGGTCCTGGCAGGGCTCAGCAGGTCCCCTTGAGGGTTCCCATGGCTCAAAGGGTCCTGGCAGGGCTCAGCAGGTCCCCTGAGGGCTCCCAGCCCTCTCCTGGCTCTGGTCAGCGCCAGCTCCAGCTCAGATCAGTTCGCCTCTAAATCAGCAAATCCACAAACTTGGAGTCTCATGGCCCAGCCAGGCTAAAAGGTGATTTAGGCAGGTTTGAAGGAGCAAATCAGTCTGTCTGCATGCTGAGGTCAGCACTGGAGCTTCCCTCCAGCTGCTTCCTCGACACAAGACAAGAGAAACATCCTTGGGGATCACCAGAAATGAGGACAGGAGCTCCATCCTGCCTTCCCTGGAAAACTCCAGTGAGAACTGGGCTGTTCTCAGTGAATTCAGCTTCATTTCTTCACTGGAGCAGGCAAGCCATGGGCGTCACTGTGGGACAGACCCTGCAGGCACAGCCCCCTTCTCTCTGCTCTGCAGACAGCCAAGCAGGACACAAACCACATCAGCCTGCAGCTGCTCCAGATCCAGGATCTGAGCCCCTCCTGTGAACTCATCCCCTGCTTGGATTGAAACCCTGGGCTTCCAGAAAGGCCCGAGATCAGAGCAGCAAAAATGCAGAAATTAGAAATAATTTTTTTTTAAAGCAAAAATTAGATTAAAGTCAATTTGAGCAAGAGGAACAAGAGAAAGATCATCATCACAAGGGCAGCACGCAAAGCCACTC
This sequence comes from Molothrus ater, assembly GCF_012460135.2. NCBI lineage: Eukaryota > Metazoa > Chordata > Aves > Passeriformes > Icteridae > Molothrus > Molothrus ater. The sequence goes on from NC_050499.2 coordinate 5,477,743, forward strand.
TCATGTCATTAGGATGCAACAGACTCCAAAGTCTGAGACATGCTCCATGTTCTGCTGGGACTCCCAAGTCCCAATTCCTCATCAAATCCACCCAATCCCATTTTCTGCCTGCCCACTCCTAGCAGAACAAATATGAAAACAGGTAGCTCTCCTTGAAGCACTGAATATCCCTGTTTTCCCTTATCAGGAAGGCACTGGCATCAATTAGGAGACAAAGCCATTAGACACAATTTGTTTATTCAAATTAGCAACAAGCCTGTGTCACAACCTCAGGCTCCCCAGGGCCCTGATCTCAGGCAGTGTTTGGGGCAGGATGATTGACTGAGCCTCCCACAGGCTCTGGGCTGGCTTGTTCAGCATTCCAAGGGCAGTTCCTGCCTCCCCTGGTCCCCAGCCCTGGTTTCACTGTGTGTCTCCATCCCAGCCTGACGCAGGAATTTGCCTTCCCTATGGATCCACCTCACCTGACTGGGCTTTTAGCCCCCTCAGAGCTGAGCAGAGTTGTAGGAACCAGCCTGCTGAGGAGTTCCACCAGCCACCAGGGCTGCTTTGGTGCCCACAGGGTGCCTGCACTGCTCAGCCAGCAAATCCACCCCGGCTACAAAGACAGGGGAGCACTGAAATACCCCAGCACTCTGCAGAGGCTCTGGGTGAGCACCTGCAGTGCCCCTGTGCTCATCAAGGGCTCTCTCACATCACTGCACAGCAGCAGTGTCAGGCTCCCAGGGTTAATTGGCCCTCAGCATCTCCAGGGCTGCTTCCTCCTTTAATAGCCAATTAGACCTTATTAGCTGCGTTGTCATTTACATCCAGGCCTCCCAGCAGCAGTCCAGAAGCTACAAATTTGCCTCAGCAGCCCTTCAGGAGCCTGGGCTTTCACATCGTGAGCTGCCCTGTCTGCTGCAGGGCACCTCTGCCAGCAGCTCCCCTGGCTCTGGCTGTGGAGGGTCACAGGAAGGTCTGGGATTGTATCTGTGCTCCCCCAAACAAAGGAATGCAACAGACTCCAAAGTCTGAGGAATGATGAATCTGACTCCATCTTCTCAGAAGGCTAATTTGCTATTTTATGATACTATATTATATTAAGGGATACTAAACTATACTAAAGAATACGGGAGGGATACTGAATGCTAAAAAGATAAAAATGAAAACTCGTGACTCTTTCCAGAGCCCTGACACAGCTTGGCCCTGATTGGCCAATGAGTCAAAAACACTCACATCAGAGTCCAGTGAAACAATCACCAGCTAATTTATTATTTTTGATGCTATATTATAGAAAAGAATACTATACTATATTAAAGAATACAAAAATGATACTTAATGCTAAAAAAATAATAATGAAAACTTGTGACTCCTTCCAGAGTCCCAACACAGTTTGGCCCTGATTGGCCAAAGAATCAAAACAATCCACATGAGACCAATGGAACAATCAGCAGGTAATTTATTATTTTATGATACTATATTATATTAAAGGATACTAAACTATACTGTACTAATCAATACAGAAGGGATATTTACTCAATGCTAAAAGATAATAATGAAAACTCCTGACTCTTTCCAGAGTCCCAACACAGCTTGGCCCTGATTTGCCAAAGAGTCAAAACAATTCCCATGAAACCAATGGAACAATCACCTGTGGGTGAGCAATCTCCAAACACATTCCACATGAGCACAACACAGGAGAAGCAAATGAGATCAGAATTGTTTTCCTTTTCTCTGAGGCTTCTCAGCTTCCCAGGAGAAAAATCCTGGGCAAAGGGACTTTTCCAGAGAATGTGCATGTGACAGTCTGGCCCATCAGGAAAAGTGTCTTCATGGGCTCCAGACATCTTCACAAAGCTCTGCCAGCTCCCAGGCTGTGCTGACATCCTGCAGCTCAGATCAGAGCCCAGCTGGGTAATGGCCATTGATTTTACAAGTGTAATGAAGTTGTTGAGTCTCTGATTCAGCCATTAGTGAGTGTTCATTTTATTGACCTGCAGGGCCAGGGGGCTGAGGAGGTTTGGATTTTCCCTTTGAAAGAGCAACCAGCACTTGCTAATGAGAGGAGAGTGCTGCCCTCCTCATCCTCTCCCGTCTCACACTGCCATCACAACACCAGGCACACACTCCCGGATCCACATAAGGATAAGGAGGAGGCTTCCTTACCTCCCTGCAGCCTCTGGACCAGCTGGAATTCCATTTTATTCCATTCTATTCCATCCTATTCTATTGCATTTCATCCCATCCTATTCTCCCTTCCATCCCATCCTATTTCATTCCATTCCATCCCATCCCATCCTATTTCATTCCATCCCATCCCATCCTATTCTCCCTTCCATTCCATCCCATCCTATTTCATTCCATCCCATCCCATCCTATTCCACCCCAATTCCACTGATAATCAGAGGAATTCAAACACAGTGAGGACACATTTTTGTCTTTGCAATTTAACATTTGTTTCCAGTCGCAAAAAACTTAATTAACGTTGTAATTGGATTCTCAATAATGACCAAATATTTGTGCTTACAAAGATCCTAGAAAATACACCAAATTATTCTGCGTGCAACAAAAGGAGTATGAGAGTAAGGAATGTGAGAATAAGGAATATGAGAATAAGGAATGAGGGCACAAGGACAGCACAGTAAAAGTAGAGGGGTTCCCTGCATAACAGGATCAGATTTTATCACAACTTTGCCGATGTTTGGATGGATGGGTGTAAATCTGGATTATTTATTGTGCTACCTAGATAAATAGATATGACATATCCATGTAGATAAATGACTGATAAGGTTCTTGCAGCCATCCCAGAAGAAAGCCATTCCATAAAGAATGCAAGGGGAGAAGTCCAGCTGGCCCAAATTCCAGCTCGAATTCCCCGATTTTCATGGGAATTTTCACGTCCCTGTCCCAGCTCTGCCTCTTGTCCACACCCCACTCCAGTTTCCTCACTCATGCTGACAAGAGCACAGCCTGAGGCCACACAGCTTTTGGCAGCACCATCAGAAAGCTTTGAGTTTGAAAAACAAGAAGAAAAACAAGAAGAAAATTGAAGAAAAAAGGAAGAAAATTAAGAAAAAATGTCTGAGAGACTGAACTAGAGAGGACTCTGGATGGGGAGACTCAAAGGCACATCACAGATAAAATTCTCCCAGGATAGGGGGGCTCCTGGTGGAGTCCCAGCAAGGTTGTGCTCAAGGCTCTGTGTCTGACAGAGATAAAGCAAGGCACCCAAAACTGTGAAGATGCTTAAATTAGAAGGGAGAGCAAGAAAATGCTGGAGAGAATTGAGTATTAACATCTCCAGAGAGGCTGAATGAACACAGCCTGCTCCTCCTGGAAGCTAAAGCTGAGGTAGGAGAGATGGGGAGAGCAAGATAATCCCACCATAAAGGACAGGACAGAATCATTTAGAGATGAAGGAGATATTTAAGGACGGCATTAAAAAGCAGAAACGAATGTTCAGCTGTGGCAATGGGAGAGGGGTGCTCTCATGTGACAAAACCCAAACAGTTTTACATGAATTCTGCTCCCACTAAACCAGGGGATGATTCCAAGCTGAATTTTCCACTTCCCGACCCTTTTCCAGCCCTGATCCTGCTGGTTTCACTCTCTGTCACTGCTGCCACAATTTCCCTCTGCTTGCTGCTAACAGCCCAGGCAGATTTCCACACTTCCCAAGCCTTGATGGACACTGCACCAGGCTGGGGCTGGGGAGATAGAGGTGCTAATTTGAGAGCTTGCTACAGGCAATTCCTTTCATTTTCTCTGTGCCTCTGCCTCATATCTGGATTGTAGGAACAAATGTTACTGTCAAAGCAAAAGTCCATCCAATAATTCCTGCTAATAGCCTCCCAGCCCTGGGCTACTCTCAGGTTAGGAAACTTCTGAAACTGATGTTGTTTATATATTTAATAACTCCTCAGTGCTTTTCTCTCCCCTGTGCTCAGCCAGTTTCCCCTTAAATCTGTGAAAACTTTCTGTACCCAGCACATGCTCTGAGCTCAACACATCAATCACTTGTTGCAGAAAAACACCTGATCCTCCCCACCTCCATTTTACTGGAGTTGCTTCCAGGAAACTCTCCAGCACCTCTCAAAATATGTAATTCCAGGCAGGAAAGGGCACCCTGAACATCACTAAAAACCCAGACCAGGTTTCCTGGGTGTGCTTGTACAGGTGTCCTGTGCAGACACACATTCCCTGGAGTGCCACGGGGTACAGGGATCTGCAGGGCCCATTACAGAATTCACAGAATGACCAGGTTGGATGAGACCCTCAAGACCATGGAGTCCAGCCCAGCCCCAACCCCTCAACTCAACTGTGGCACCCAGAGCCACATCCAGGCTTTGTTAAACACACCCAGGGATGGGGACTCCACCACCTCCCTGGGCAGAACATTCCAGAACTTTATCACCCTTTCTGGGAAAGACTTTTCCCTGATATCCAACCTGTATTTCCCTTGGTGCAGCTTGAGGCTGTGTGCTCTGGTTGTGTCAGTTCCTGGAGAAAGAGCCCAGCCCCAGCTGAGCACAGGCACCTTTCAGGAGCTGTGCAGTGATGGGGGCACCCCTGAGTCTCCTTTTCTCCAGGCTGAGCACCCCCAGCTCCCTCAGGGGTTCCTCTCAGGGTTTGTGTTCCCAGCCCCTCTGGATGTGCTCAGTGTCCCAAGGTCCTTCCCAAACTGAGGGCCCAGAGCTGGGCACAGCGCTCCAGGTGTGCCCTCAGCAGTGCCCAGTGCAGGGGCAGACACAGAGGAATCAGACACTGAGGAATTGGACACTGAGGAATTAAAGACTGAGGAATTGTTTTCTGCTCTCATGCCTGACTCTGGATTGTGTTATCAGCACAGAAAACGCCATTTGTTTGCTGATATCAAAATGCCGCCACTCACCTGAGGGATCAACACTGTGACAAAATCATTAGGAGCCTGAGGGAATGCTGGAGGCCTTCTGAGTTCATGGAAAATTCATTCCTCAGCCTAATGAATGGCTTTTTCCAAACAACTGCCACAGCAGCCCCCCTGTGCTGTTTCTCAGTTCCCACCAGACCAAGCAGACACACACACGCTCCTGGCTCGATCCTGGAGCATCTAAAGGGGCAGCCACAAAAAGGGCACTGGGAACAAATCCCAGCACCACAGCTCAGCCCCAGCCTGCTGGAACCCTGGGCTCAGGGGGTTTTTCTCTGCCTGTGCTGAGATGTCCTGACCCCCAGGAGAAACTGCTTCTGACCTTCATCCATGGAGAAAGCTGCCAAGGCTTTGGGATGAATTGGAATCTACGAGTGTGTGAAATAGACAGTGGTGTAGTTTATCACAGGGTGAACAAATTAGAGTTTTGGGGTGTTAGCATGGAGGTGCAGAACTTCTAATAAGAGAAGATAAACAATAACCTAAAGACTGAAAAACCAAGAGTCCCATCTGTCTCTCATTGCTAGCACAGAACTCTTTAGGAGTCTCCCCATCAGGGGAACCCACAAGAAACACCAGCTCTGCAGGGACCAGGGACCAAGGTGTCCCAGTCCACAGGAGAGGCAAAGATATCTAGACAAATAGATATGACACATACAAGTAGCTAAATGACTGATAAGACTCTTGCAGCCATCCCAGAAGGATTTAAAGGATGCAAGGAGACAAGTCCAGCTGGTCCAAATTCCAGCTCAAATTCCTTGACGACCTCCCTGCCAGAGCCCCCATGTCACACACACTGTCTGCTCCTGCCACAGCTGCTGCCTCCTGCTTGTTCCCTCATCCTGCCACCAAGGTGACACCATCCAACTGCTCCCTCCCAAAACAGCCAGGCTGGGATTTGCATTTCAATTTCAGCTCATTCTCGTGGTTCTGATGAACTTCTGGAAGATCTCCTTGCACACAGTGATGGAGCATGCTCCCCCTCTCTGCTGACATCCACGGGGATGTATTTTTAGCCTTGATCCCTGCATTAGGGAAAAGTCACCCCCTTAAAAGAGCAGTTTTATTGCCAAGCTATATTAGCACAATGAGGGAAAATCGCTCCTAATTTTTATAAATTATCTCATCATCTGCGACTAATTAGCAGCCGCGGAAAGATGGGGGAAAAAAAAAAAAAATTAATCTCTCCTCGCCCCTGAGAGATGAGCTCGGAGGTGTTCAGAGCTCAGAGATCCCTGCTGGTCAAGGATTCCATGGGAATTCTCTCCCACTGCACAGTTGAGGAGCTGTGCTACCCCCTTGTCCAGCACCACAGGGCAATCAGGGTTGAAAGAACCTCTGGAGATCATCAGCACCGTGAGGAATAGTAGTGCTGCAGCTTAGCTGGAAACTTTATTAAAATCCAATCTAATCAAGCTGTTGTGAGTCTCCATTCTCCTTACCCTTGCTCCTGGGCTCTTGTGCCTCTGTAAATGTGTCTATAAAAGTAAAATGAGCAAGCAGCCAACGGCTAAGCGGCACTTAATCAGAAGAAAATGTATACCCTGGTGGATAGCAAACTGCTATTAGGCTGGGGAGGGGGGAGACAGCAGGAAATAATAAGCTATAAATGGACAACCAAATAAATCTCCTGCCGCACCAAGTGAGAGCACATCTGGTTAGATGCCACCTCCAATGAGTTGTGAGCAAAATATTTATTTGCCGCCGAGCACCTGGCGGAGGGAGAGGGAAAGGAGCTGCTTTCCCTGCAGGAAAATCCTACCTGGAATCATCTGGCCCTCAAGGTGTCACTGGCACTGCCCACAGCTTGTTCTGCTCCAGGAACAAGGGGGGAAACGTAAAAATCCAACTCTTCTCCAGCAGCAGAGCCCCTCTCCTCCATCTCCACCATGAGCCCCAGTCAGGCAAAAGACTCCAAAGCTTTAAATACCACAGGACTGTCACACCTCTGATCCCTGAGAGTGCCTTAATTTAATATAGAGCACTTCAGCATTAGGAGAAAATGGGATTTGGGACTTGGAAGGGCCCGAGGGAAAAGCTCCTTGGAGAGGGGCGTACTGCAAAGGGGATTATCACCATAATCATGAGATTAGTTGAATAATCCCAGCCCAGAAGAGAGGTCTTGTTGTCTGCAAGATGCTCAGCACCCTCCTGCTTTCACAGAACTGCAGTGCAGCGTTGGGTCAGAGTGAATTTGAGGAATAATGAGGGGGAAAATCAGCCCAGGCTGTGCCTCAGAGTCCATCCAAACCCATCAGGGTGACACTGCCGTGCTCAGGCCAGCCCCATCTCCCAAACCCTGACAACACAGCACATAAAAATTGACTTTTCACCCCCCCACAACCCCTCTCTGCTTCATTTTTCACTCTTTAACACAACCACGGAGTTCAATCCTCCTAAAAAAGGCAAAACTCCCCCCAAGAAATTCAGCCCTTCCAAACGAAAGGACAAAGTGCCAGGGAAAATAAACTAAACCAAAATAAAATAAACCTCCCCTCCTAATCACCCAGCCTGGCTCTTCTAAGGAAGCTCTTGCACAGTTGAATTGCACAAAGTAAACAAATAATTACCAGCTATTTTCTTCAATAGGTCAGAAAGCAGATTAGCAAGCTGAGACTGAAATCCAAAGCATGAGTGTGGCGTGCCCAGGATTACAAAAAGCAGAAAAAAACCCCAGCCAGAACCCTGTAAAACTACCACAGCTCTCAGCCCCTGGTGCTCTCACTGCAACAAGAATTCCACCTGCTCAGGTGTTGATAACCTGCCTGGAAAAACTCCTAAGCCCAGCGTTAATATTTGACATTTCTGGATTCTCGGCTTTTTAACTGAATCTGTTCTGATTTAGTACCCAGGGAATGGTTTTCTGAGAAGGGGAAGGCAGAATTTGGTGCTTCTCCTGGAAATGTGAAATCCAGAGCACCTCAAAACCCAGGGCTGAGCTCTGCTGCCAGAACCAGAAGGGAGAAAGCGGTGAGAGGGATGTGAGCAGCAATGCCTGCATTCAATCCCACTGTATTTTCCCTTTTTGTAACTGAAAGCAAAATCCACTCTCCTGGAGCCCACTGTGGGATGGGGGAGGATGGAGCTGCTGGGGTGAGAACTTTAGGTCAAGGAGGTTGCAACACCGTTTTCCCCAAAGCTGCTTTAATTCGGCTCTGGCAGAGAAATCCATAAAAGCAGCAGGGCAGGGATGATATCCCAGAAGCAAAGGAGCTTTTGTCCTGAGCCTGCAAGCAGAGCAGGCGGGGATGCCCTTCCCCACTGCTGTGCACTGGCCACTCTGCTGTTCCTCTCCCAGAAAAGCCCCAGAACCCCAAGCAGGCAGGCAGGGACCTGTTGCAGCTCCCTGCAGGTGCTGGCTCAGGCAGAACTCGCAGCCAGTGCTGCCTTCTCAAGCACAGAAAATGCTGGATGCTTTCCAGATGGGGAGGGTGGGCAAGAGCAGAGAACAGAGCCAGGACATTTAAAACAAAATATATTCAGCAAATGACTGGTTTGCAGAAGGGTTTTAGTCGCACAGATGCTCTTTTTTCTTTTATTTTTCTTTTTTTTTTTTTTTTTCATTTCTTCTGGCATTATGCTGTTATTTTTTTTTTTTTTTTTTAATTTTTGTTCTCACTTCACCTTTCAGTGCTAGAAACCATCCATGCCTCACTCACGCTGAATGTGGCTGATTTCAGCAGCAGGAGAGGAAATTCTCAGAGCCAGTGTTCTTCAAACCAAGTCACCAAATGGTTTCGAGGTTAATTGATTCTCCAAGCATGAGGACACATCTTCCAAAAGCATGTTCAGTGGCATGAACTGCTACTCTGAAACTCTCCGTGCTGCCAGCTAATGCCTGAAAATGCTCCTCATTTCCTCACAATGAAATCTGACAGCCCCAGGACAGCAAACAGCCACAGCTTGTCATTCAAAAGGGCAGCAAGCAGGAAATTCACAACATTCCTAAAACCCCAGGATGGGTTGGGTTGGAAACGGACTTAAAATCATCTCCCTGCCGTGGGCAGGGACACCTTCCACCACCCCAGGGTGCTCCAGCCCGGCCTGGGACACTCCCAGGGGCAGCCAGAGCTGCTCTGGGAATTCTGTGGGAATGAGGAGGAGCAAAGGCTTCTCCTAAAAAAGAGAATAAAACAACAGCAAAACGCCAGGAGAAATGCAAAAAAAAGAAAAAAAAAAAGAAAATAGAACATCTGTGCGACTAAAACCTTTCTGAAATCCAGTCATTTGCTGAATATATTTTGTTTTAAATGTCCTGGCTCTGTTCTCTGCTCTTCCCTGCCCACCCCAGGGTGCTCCAGCCTGGCCTGGGACACTCCCAGGGGCAGCCAGAGCTGCTCTGGGAATTCTGTGGGAATGAGGAGGAGCAAAGGCAGCAGAGATTCCAGACTTTCAGCTCGGTCTGGAAAGATCCCACAACCTCAGGTGAGCTGGGGTGTGAACACCTTCACTCACACCCCTTTATTTTCCAGAGCTCTTCAGTCCATCCCCAGCAAAAAGCCTCATCAGTCTGTGGGTTCTTTGCACCTTTTTTTTTTTTTCCAGGGAAATCTGTGTCTGTGTCCAGCTCAGGATGAGCTGCAGGATAATGCTGGATGCCCAAATCCCTCCCCATATTCCTGATTTATCCCACCCAGCCTCTTCTACTCAACAGCTTTGCCAGCAGCGCTTGCAGGGCTGGAGGGATGAGGGCACAAATAGAAAACAGGGGCTGGAGGGAGCTCAAAGCCTTTTCCTGCCCAACGACAGCCCAAGCTGCCTGCAAATAAAACTCCAGAGCTCATCAAGCAGCTCTGACCACTGAGGGTGCTTAATAAAGATTACTTTTCTACAGCTCCACTTGCCTGAGGCATCATTTGCTCCTAATGAGATGCTCCGTGGGATTTAAAAGCAGGAGGGAAGAGCAGGGTTTCAACCACAGCCCAGGAAAATGAGATTTCTGCTCCAAAATCTGAGTTGGGCACCTCAGAACCGTCTCCTGCCATGCTGAGGCTCCTCAGTTGTGCCAAGCTGGGCAAGCACAGGGCTTGAAAAATTTGGTAATGCTGGGGACTTGGAGACTTGGGCAAAGCAGCCTCAACCTGGCCCTAAAAAACTCAGCTGGGGCTCAGGAGGCATCTGGGGTTTATGATTTTGCATGAACACTGCAAGGTATTTCTTTGCCAACTCCACTGGTTTTTGCTTTATCTTCTGTGATCATTAAGATCAGGGGATTTCTGAGCATGGCTGGAATGAGAAAATTCTTCTTCCCACTGTGGCAGGGCCCCCAGTGAACCAAGAATGCCAAAAAACTCTGTGTGATATTCTGGTGGGTAGTTTATCCACTGAAGTGGGTAGAAATGGAAAGGATAATAAATACTAAAAGTATTAATTATATAAATTAATATATATAATATATGTTATATAAATTAATATATATTATATATTATATATTATATATTATATATTATATATTATATATTATATAATGTATATTATATAATATATAATGTATATTATATAATATATAATGTATATTATATAATATATAATGTATATTATATCATATATCAAATAAATACTGAAAGTCTTTATAAAACTGCTAAGTTCTCTTCTGTGTGAGGGATGAGGAAAAATAAAGTCCTGAAGTGTCAAAGCCAAAGAGCAGAATGGATTTGCTGCTGGAAAAATGGGAACATGGATGAGTGGGGGCAACTGAGCAGGACCAGAAAACCTCTCTGCAAGGGAAGGAGGAGATGAGATCTGGGCAGCCCTGCCCTGGTGGAGTTACTGAGGATCAGACCTGGAACAAGGTGATGTCAAATGCTGAACATCTCAATGAGCACAAATTCACAAAATTCATCCCAAAGATCCTGTCAGCTGAGAGGCTGAAATCTGCAATGAGGGAGGGGATCCTCAGCCAGACCCAGGCTGAGACCACACCACAACCTCCCAGCCCTCACTGCCCTGGGCTTGGCAAGGAGCTCACACAAGGTTTAGGAGAGATCACACAAGGTTTAGGAGAGATCACACAAGGTTTGAGAGAGATCACACAAGGTTTGAGAGAGATCACACAAGGTTTAGGAGAGATCACACAAGGTTTGAGAGAGATCACACAAGGTTTAGGAGAGATCACACAAGGTTTGAGAGAGATCACAGAAGGTTTGAGAGAGATCACACAAGGTTTAGGAGAGATCCCATGAGGTCTAAGAGAGATCACACAAGGTTTAAGAGAGATCAGGACAAGGTTTAAGAGAGATCAGGATAAGGTTTAAGAGAGATCACACAAGGTTTAAGAGTAATCACACAAGGTTTAAGAGTGATCACACAAGGTTTAGGAGAGATCAGGACAAGGTTTAGGAGAGATCAGGACAAGGTTTAGGAGAGATCAGGACAAGGTTCAAGCTCCCCTGGGATGAGCCTTGGGCTGGAGCTCAGGAATTCCTCCTCCCTGCACCTTTCCAACAGGAATCATTGCAGAGGACAGCCCAGCTGCTGCATGGGGAGTGGGGACACTGAGCCCCTTCCCTGCCTTCTCCCAGCTCTGAACTCCCCCTGAACTCGACATCAGCTGCATGAGACCAAAGAACTTTTGGCATTTGTGGAGCCCAGGCTGCTGGACAAGGCCAGGAAAGGAGATAAAAGCCAGGATGGGCTCAGCTCTGCCTGTAGCCAGCTTTATCAGCCCTTCTGGCAACTACCAAAGAATGGAATATTTATGGAGGGCAGACTCCTTTGAAGAGACAAGAGCATAACCCAGGTGGGTTACCCACACCCTGGCTGCCCCAAGGCTGCAATTTGATCCTGGATTCCTGCATCCCACCTGGGCCTCCCAACCCACTCATGGCTTGATTTCTCTCCCAAAACTGACTGTAAAAAAGAAAGAAAATTTATGAATCCCCAAGTAAAGAACACGAGATGCTCTGAAACCTCAGGGCTGCACAACCAAGGAGAAAATCAATCCTCATCCCTCCTCGTGCTTTTGTCCCTTGTCCCAGATGCTCCCCCCTAGGCCAGGGACTGTCACCTCCAGGCTCAGCGGTGACAGCAGCCAAGAGCAGAGTGCCAAAAGTGCTGAGACAAACCAGGTCCTTCCCTCCACAGGCAGTTTTGGAAGCATCTGGAGCTGCCACTACAAAGAGATGGGTCAGGAGCACATGAGAGGTGACAGGTGACACCTGCATCCAGCCAGGTGGCCAGGTGAAGCTGGCCCAAAGCACCTGGCTGCTCTTCTGTGACAGCTCTGCTCCTGCAGCAGCAGGTAATCACTGCTCATTAATAATTACCACGCTCTTTCTTTGGGTAAAATTGCAGCACTCACAGTTTCCAGCATTTTCATTCCTTCCTAAATGCAGCAAGAGGCTGCTCCCCCTGCATCACCCCTTGCAGGGCTCCAGGGAGCTCTGAGTGCACCCATTTACCCCAAACGATGCAGCACTGATGGCTCTGCCCTGAAAATGCTCCCCAGGGACACGAGGGACACAGAGGCACCAAGGTCATCCCACTCCTGGTGATCCCACCCTAATTCTGCCAGCCAGAGAAACTCAAACAAAGTCAACATTTGTAAAGCAGTGAATGAAAGTCTCATGAGAGTATAAAGCGCTCCGGGGCAAATTCTTACTCCTGTGGCTCCATTCTAGGGGGGATGGTGGCACAGCTGGTGGCTCCCTTCCATCACATCCCTGCACCTCCACACGCTGAGCTTTCCCTTCAGGAATGCTCACAGCAGATTAAAACCCAGTTTATTAAATAAGGCAGTGCTCTAACAAGGGTAATCCACTGATAATTTCACTCATTTAAACCCTATTTTATCTCAACCAAGTAGACTTATTTCCATTTAACAATCTTAATTCTTTTAGCACCTCCCGGCTCCCAAGTTGGCTTCAACAGCAGCATTGACATTCAGCCATCACTTCCACATAAAGTTCCCTTCAGTGTCCCCAGGCCCCTCCAGTGGCTGGAGGTGCAAGAGGAATTCATTAGTGATGGAAAGGGAAAGGAGCCATCCCTCCCTGCAGCCTCCTGACATCCCCAGCCCTCATTTGGCAGGGCTGGAGTCAGGGCAAGGCCAGCCTGAGCTGCTCCTGCTGCTCTCAGGTCCCTCCCAGCTCTCACATCTGCATTGTCTGAGCTCTCCTCCAGCCTGGATCTTCACCTGCTGCTTTCCAGACTGCCCACACGCCTCTCCTCTCCAAACAACACCCCCAAGAAGGGGTCTGGGCTGTGATGCCACCCTGATGTGACACACTGCTCTGCGATGGTTACCACAATAACAAAATTTCCCCCATTTCCCCTGCCTGCTCCCAGCCCTTTCTGCCATGGATTGTGCCCTGGGTGTTGTCCTGCTCTCCCCTGCTTTTCACAGCTGACATCCCACAGAAAAACACAAAATTCATTCTCTCAGGTCTTTACATCCTTCCCTTTTCCCCCAGTTGATTTCTTCTCCATCCTTCCCTTTTCCCCCACTGGTTTTCTTTTCCATCCTTCCCTTTTCCCCACTGGTTTTCTTTTCCATCCTCCTCTTTTCCCCACGGTTTTATTTTTTTTTTTTTAGCTTTGATCTGATCACAGTGAGGTCTCTGCGAGGGAGAAGAGGAGGAAGAGGAGCACAAAGCTGGAAGCAAAGGAAGGGCAGGACCCACCACTCCCCCTGCTTTGTCAGCAGCTCATTCTCCACTTCTGGGATTGGGACTTTTCCAAGTGCTGTGTGTCCCTAACACCTGGAGAGGGGGAGTGGGAGCTGCTGAATCCCAGCCAGGACAATTTGGGATTTCAGCCTCTTGGGGCTGTGTTTATCTGCCACTGAGCCAGCAGCAATTAGCTGCAGAGGGGCACTCGAGAGAAGTGCCCTGCTAGGTCAAAGCTCCTCTTTGGGAAGGTTGCCCAGCAGCCCTGCAGTGCCTAAAGCTCGACAAGAGAGCTTAAACACCTCACTGAGCTCAGCTCTGGGCATGTGGCAGCCTGGAGAGCTCTTGAGCTTGCAACCCACCCATGCACAGAGCAAGGACGAGGGGATGTGCCAAGAGAAACAGAGCAGGAGGAATAAACCCTGAGCACAAAGAGCCCTCCTTGCACTCCCAGGGTGGGGATCTCAGCTCTGCTCCAACAGGCTGGAGCTGGAGTGGCTCTTTGCCTTCCTTCTCCCATCTGCCATCCTCTCCCTGCCCTTCCCAGAAAGGTTCCAACAGCTCCCAGGTGACAAATTCGGCTTTATCTCAACTCAGCTTGAGGAAATTGGGCATCTACCTAAAATCTGCAAGGCTCTCCTCCCCCTCATTGCCCAAAAAGGACCTTCAGATCACACTGTGGTCACTACAGACCTGCATTTCCCTAAAACCAGGGAAAATGCTCCTCAGCCACCCATCCTCAGGAGTCATTCCCAGAACTGCTCCTGTCTCTGTGGAGGATTTGCCTCCCCTCTGTGCTTACCCAGGATTTCAGCCAGCTCCTGCCCACATCCCCCAAATTCTCCTGCTCCCTTCAGCTGATTCCTGACAGGGAAATGAATTGTTCTGTGGGGAGGAAGGGATTTGGAGGCCCAAGCTCCAGGTGCTCTGGGTGCCAAGGCAGCTGCCTGCCAGGGTGGTGGCTCTCACCCCAGCACGGCTCTGAGGAGGAGATTTAATCCAGCCCTGAAAGGAGTGAAATCCATCCCTGCTGGCTGCCCACACAGATAGCCAGGGGCGAGGGGCTGGGCAGCAGGAATCTGTAATGCAGCCTCCTGCACAATCCCATCTCACGACACACTGGAGCTCTCTGCAGAAATTCCAGCTTTGCTGAATTTGGCTCCGAGTTGGAATTCATTTTGGCAGCTGTTTAGGCAGGCAACCAAGGATCTTTCATTCATGTAATTGACTTTTTTATTCATATATATATATGAAAAAATAATGAAAGAAATTGCAGAGTAGATCTTGCTATCAGTAGCTTCCTCTGTGTGAAGCAAAAAGATCTGTATTAAAAGTGGCTCAGCAGCTAAATACACAAAGTGCTGCCCAGGGGCAGGAACAGTATTTAGATATAAAACAAGTTACATGACTCTCAGATCTTGATCCCTGGCTCTGGGAGACTGTTTAATATTCAGGAACAAATGTAAAAAACCAGACCTTTGATACAAAATTCTGCACATGCACCTATGCATGCCTGTCCTCTGTCACCCTGCCACGGCTCAGGACTGTGCCTGGAGGAGATAAATGTCACCTTTCCACTGACCAACCCCTGGCTCCTCTCCTTAAATTTCCCTTTTCCTACTGAATTAGCACCTGCTTCCAACCCAGTCACCTTCCAAAACCACAGAGCCACACAGGCCAGGGCAGCAGCTGCTGCTGTGCCCAGGGGCACCAGAGCTTCCCCCGTGCTGGTGGCTAAATGGCTTTCAATAAACAAGAGAGTGAAGAAATAGAACGTTGATTTGCTGCTTAAGTAACGTGGCTCTTTTCCATAACTACCAGGCTCTTTCCCATCCAGCTGCTCTGCACAGAGAGATCTATATCTATATAATATGTATGTGGATATATAATGAATCAAAACAAAGCTTAAAGGCCTCCTGGGGTGGGTAATATAACCTGCCTCTCGGACATTAATGAATAGGAACAGATCAGGAAAAATAACTCTGCCACAGAGGTGCAAAAGATGGAAAGAGATGATCTGTCTGGCTGACTCCCTCCCCGTGCCTCCTCACTCTGTGCCCTGTGGCACTGATCTAAAATATAAATCTGCTTATTATTTATTATTCATATTATTATAGTGCTGGATTCCTCTGCTGGAGATGAGGAGCTCATTATGTTTTATATGGCAAAGCTGCAGCCTGGAGAGAGGCAGAGCCCTCCCACACCGAGCAAAGGGCACTGCTTTGCTGGGCACGATCTGCCTGGTGCCTGGACAGCTTCTCCTTGCAGGGCAGCTCACCCTGCTCTGCACCAAATCCCTCTTTTTCCCATAGAGTTACCTTACTCTGCACCAAATCCCTCTTTTTCCCATAGAGTTACCTTACTCTGCACCAAATCCCTCATTTCTTTCCCATGGAGTTACCCCTGCTGTGCACCAAATCTCTCTTTTTTCCATGGAGTTTCTGTCTGCCCAAGTGCCTCTGTTTTTCCCATGGAGTTTCCCTGCTCTGCACCAAGCCCATATTTTTTGGAATTTCCTTACTCTGCACCAAGCCTCATTTTCCATGGAGTTTCCCTGCTCTGCACAGCCTCTCTTTTTTCTCATGGGCTTTCCTTACTCTGCACCAAATCCCTCTTTTTTCCATGGAGTTTTCCCTACTCTGCACCAAATCCTCATTTTTTCCCATGCCTGCTCTGCTCTTTTTCCACGCAGTTTCCCTACAGGACGAAGCTCAGTTGATTTTGAACCCAAACCCACCCAACCTTGACCACGTAAAATTCGCGCACAAACCTCCCGCGGCGGAGGAAGGCACCGATCCCTCCCTCCTCGATACCCAATCGTGTCAGTCTGCCAGGAAGGCTTCTCTCACAGCTGAAAACCAAGTCAGGGGTGCAGGGCTGGTGCATCCCTCGGGGTTGTGCATCCCTCGGGGTTGGTGCATTCCTCCAGAACCCGCTCGCCGCCAGTGGCAGTTCCCGCTCGGAAGCGCTCGCGCTCCTCCCGCAGTTTTCCCTCACACCTCCATGGTGCTAAGGAGCCTCCTCCTGCCTCTGCAGGCTGCCAGGGTGCTGAGCACAGCCCCAGGAAAAGCTGCATCCACAGGTTCAGTGGGAATTACGTGCAAACCTCCTGGAGACTGCGCGGCGCCCACCACCGACCGCGGCGGAGCCTCAGCACCCTGCCCTGGCGTCCTGCAGCAAAAGCTTTCAGGAAAACACCTTTCACCAGATCATTCCAGAGAAAAGCAGAGTGGATAAATGACTGCACCAGTCACCAGCCCCTTTTTGAACACTTTCAGTTGCTTTTTCCTGAAAAAAAACCACTTCATTTTATCCTTGAGCAGTCTCTGTGGATGAGTGGTCTGAAGGAGATGGCTCAGGGAAGGAGATGGAGCAGTGTCAGCCACTCCTCCTGTGCTGGAGCACAGGAAATGAATACCTGGGCAGAACTGCAAAGAATCCAAGGATAAAATGTGCCCAGAGCAGCTGTGGCTGCCCCTGGATGCTGCAAGTGCCCAAGGCCAGGTTGGACAGGGCTCAGAGCAACCTGGGACAGTGGAAGATGTCCCTGTCCATGTCAGGGGGTTGGAACTGGGTAATCTTTAAGATCCTTCCAACCCAAACCATTTGTGATTCACTGTAAGTCTAAATGAGGCTCTGCTGAAGGGCCTGGCATCTGTACAGGTGATTTTAAAAAGAAATATTTATGCACATAACTCAAAACCCATAAATAAGACATCTTTCTCCAAGAAGAATAATCAGAACAAAATTAAAAGACCAGATAGCAGATGAATATCCTATTTTTCTCTACCTCTCAGCAGTCCCCAGCAGCAAATGATAAATAACTACAAACCTACTTTGCTTTAATGAACTTAACTGGCTCTTTTTAATATTGGAGGAAATATTAATATTGTATCCCAATAACTACACTCCTCCCACCCCACTCCCCAAGCCAGGCTGGGATTAAACACTGATCCTCATGACAAGTGGGGAGGTTTTCCAGCACCAGCACCAGCATGTGAGCCCTGCAGATTGCTCCTGTGCTCTGAGCTGATCCTGGCTGCCTTCAAAGCCAGGGTGAGGCCATTCCTCTGCTGGGGAGCAGCAGATCCACGGCCAATTCACCCCAGATCCATCAGGAGCATCCACAAAGGGCTTGGCTCAGGCAGAGCTACACCAGGAAAGGAGTTTGTGCTTTGTGTGTGTGTGTTAAATGTTTGCAGCAGGAGGGAGAAGGGGAGCTTCAAGCTGTGTGAGCCAGCTGCAAACAGGAGGTGGGGAGCTGGGGATGGCACAAAATCTGCCACAAAGCCGCAAAAAAAAAGCACAGCTGGGCTTCTCCCCCCACCAGCTCCTCCTGACACCTGGGAGGAAGAATTTGGTACCTGCTGACATCAGCGTCCTCCTTCTCCAGCACCTTCATCATCAGAGCCACCAGCAGGCTTTAAAATGCTAATTCTGCCTTGTGGGATCTTGCCTGCAGTGCCTGCAGGAGAATCCTGTGTGTCCTGAGGGAGCTGAACTGAACTATCCCCAGTTCCACTGCTGTTATTGCTCATTTTTACCTCAATGTTCGTTTTTCCCTTGCTTCAGCCCTCCAGCTCAGACACACCTTTGGACAAACTGCACCAGCAGGGCAGCTCTGGGGCCTTTACTCACTGCCAAAGTGGTTTAGTGTATCATAAACACCTCAGGTGGGCGATTGCACAGGGATTTGGGGCCGTGCAAACGATGCTCTGCTACCCACGGCCCTGACAGAGGGATACAGGGGCACCACACAAGCACAGAGACGCAGGAAAAGCTCCTCTCTGCCTCTTCCCACCCCCTTCAGCACACACAGCTGAGTGCCAGGGGTCTCCCACAGCTCTGGGGGGGTGCCCAAGAACATTTTCTGGAGGTGAAAAGCTGAGAGAATTGGGATCGAAACTGGGAGAATTGGGATTGTTCGGCCTGGAGAAGAAAAGGCTTTGGGGTGACCTCATTGCGGCCTTCCAGTGCCTGAAGGGGCTGCAGGAAAGATGGAGAGGGACTTTTTACAAGGGCTTGGAGTGACAGGATGAGGGGGGACGGCTTAAAACTCAAAAATAGTGGGTTTAGGTTGGATATTGGAAGAAGAAATCCTTCCCTGGGAGGGTGGGCACAGGGTGGGCACAGCTGGGGCTGCCCCTGGGTCCCTGGAAGTGCCCAAGGGTCTTAGAACAGTGGGAGAGGGGTGGAACTGGATCTTTAAACCAACCTAAACCACTCCATGATCCTGTGATTCTGGTTCCAGAATCAGAACCCTGAGCAGACACAGGAGATTCACAGCCCTTCAGGCACTCCAGAATTTTGGAATCCTGCCTAGAGACAAGGACAAACTGCCCAGAGTGACACCTCCAGTGACACCCCAGCATCAGGGCTGGGGCCCATCAGGACCTGGAGCACAAATTGCTTCTCTGGAGGGAACCACAAAGCAGAACCACATTGCTGCACTGGGGCAGCAATGAGAGCTGAGCCCCAGCACAGTCCTTGGATATGGGGCAGGAAAACATCAAGTTTCACCCCAAAAAAACACCCTTAAATGCTGGAGTTGTTGTGTGAAGTTTGCAGAGCTGGGAGACAGAGGCAGGGAAGGGATTTTGACAGGCAGAGAGAAACCCTGAAAGGCTCAGGAGGCCTTGCAAGGAGTTGTCAGCAGATCCTCTCTCAGGGCTCCTATCCCGCTCCTGGTGAGGGCAGTTCCATGGATAAACTACAATTTTTGGCCCGGGGTATGAATTTTAAACAAGCTTCTTTAGCACACCCAATGAATCAAGGCAGAAAATGCCAATTTAGGGCCCCCACGCTCTGCTCAGTGAGGCCGAGTAAATAACCCAGTAAATAACTCAGGCAAATTTCCTGACACTTCCTTCAGCATGAGAGAACAGGCAAGAAACAAACGCAGCACTGCTCCCACACACGGTGTGTGTGCTGCAGGAAAGCAGGGCCAGGGGAGATGCTGCCCTGCAGGGCAGGGGGGAGCTGATTTATTTTTGGTTTTTGGGGTGGCTGGATGCAACACAACCTGAGCAAGAGCTCCCAGGGTATTTTGGAAGGCCTTGCACTGGTTCTTCCAAGGGCTCCAGGCTGCCTGGGGGCAATTCCTTCCCTCTCAGAGCTCTTAAAGCTGTTGAGAACACTCCCATCCCTGCCTGCTCCTTCCCTCCCCGATCAGACCCAGCTTTTGAGGCCCTCAGAGATAATAATTCACACCCAGACAGAGCAGGGAACTGACTGACAAAAGACATTCTCAGCAAAACATCACCATTGCAAATAAACCTTTTTTTTTTTTTTTACACCTGGATTTCCCCACCAAGGTCTCCAGAAAAAAACCAGGAACAAGGAGAGTTTCTCCAGGGCTGCGTCAGAAGGGAACAAACAATGCAAGGCTGAAAGAACAAGTCTGCACTGATGGGGTTTTTTTTGTCCTCCCTGTGTATCAAGGAGAGAAATAGAGCACTCAGGAGCCTCCAGGCTGCTCCTCTGCAGCCAAAGGCTCGGGAAGGTGACCCTGTAGCCCACATTCTGCTCAATGCCTTGCACAGGTGATGCTTCTCCAGCTCACTGCAATGCAACACTCGCTGTGGGCCCTGTCCAGGCCAGCAGAAACTCCCCCAGAGATGGAGCAATCTGCTGCCTCTCCACTCCTCTGAGGGCTGCCAGGGCCAAGATCCACCCCAAACCCCAAAAAAGCAGCAGCAGGGAAGCTCAGGGCTCGTTTCCCAAGCCAAGAGTCCCTGACTCAGCACCACCGTGATCCCCTGCAGGGAATAATCTCATTTTCCTGGTGAAGAACCCACCCCGACACTGCCCAGCTCACCTCCCATTGCTGATCACACCCTGTGCATTTCAGCAGCCCCTTATCAGATGGTTTTCAGGACTGTTTTAAACCTTTGCTCGCATTTTCTTTGAATATTTAAATGTTCTTGCTGGCCTGGTTTTCCTTCCCTATGCAGAGCAGTGATTTATGTTGCTAGCATATCTCCCTGCCTTGCCAAAAGCATGCATTTGGGAATGATTTCAGGGCTGCTGGTCATATTTTTTCTCTCTTTTTATTCTGCACTTTATTTTTATTAACTTTTTTGTTGGAGGCGCCGTAAAAATGAAACTGTGGCTTGAAGGAACAACACTCATCAAACCCCCCAAACCAAAGCAAGCTGGAAGGCAGCTGCCATTCCCACCTGGAAGCTGCAGCATAATTCGAGTTTCCAGTCCTTAAAAGCTGAAAATTCACAGTCCCAGGTCTCAAACACCTTCACTTTGCACTATGGGGAAGTGGGAAACAAACTGACCCCAGGTTTGTGTGCTCAAAGGAGCTCCCTTTTTTTCCATCCTCCAAAAACCCCACAGTTCTCCAAAAAAGATGGGACACGAAATTCAGTCCTTCAGTATCTCAAACACCTTCACCTTTCACTCTGGGGAAGTGGGAAATAAACTGACCCCAGGTTTGCAGCTCTGGGCTGCTGGAGGAGCTCCCTTTTTTCCAGGCTCCCAAAAACCCCACAGGGCTCCCCAAAAGATGGGACACAAAGCAAAAGGAAGGATTTTCATTCAGTCCTTCAGGATCTCAAACACCTTCACCTTCACTTTGGGGAATGGCAAGCTGGAAGGCAGCTGCCATTCCACCTGAAAGCTGCAGCATAATTCGAGTTTTCAGTCCTTAAAAGCTGAAATTCACAGTCCCAGGTCTCAAACACCTTCACTTTGCACTCTGGGGAAGTGGGAAATAACTGACCAAATTTCTAGCTCTGTGCTGTCAGAGGAGCTCCCCTTTTTCTCCAGGCTCCAAAAACCCCAGGCGCACCCCCGTCCCCCCCCCTTCTCCCAAAAAGATGGGACACAAACCAAAATGAAGGATTTTCATTCAACTTCAGGATCTCAAACTGACCCAGGTTTTGAGTCTGTGCTGTACAGGAGCTCCCTTTTCTTCCACACTCCAAAACTTCACAGTCCTTAAAGATGAAAATTCGCAGTTCCAGGTCTCAAACACCTTCCCAAAAAGATGGGACACCAATAAAATGAATGATTTCATTCAATTCAGGATCTCAAACAGCTTCCTTTTACTCTGGGGAATTGGAAACAAGCTGACCCCAGGTTTGCAGCTCTGTGCTGTCAGAGGAGCTCCCCTTTCTCTCGGTCCCACAGTGCTCCCAAAAAGATGGACACAAAGCAAAAGGAAGGATTTTCATTCAGTCTTCAGGATCTCAAACACCTCACCTCTCACAAAAGCAAGCTAGGCAGCTGCCACACCAAAGCTGCAGCACAAAGAAGTCCTTAAAAGCTGAAAATTCACAGTCCCAGGTCTCAACAGCTTCACTTTGCACTCTGGGGATTGGGAAACAAACTGACCCCAGGTTTGCAGCTCTGTGCTGTCAGAGGAGCTCCCCTTTCTCTCCACGGTCCCAAAAACCCCACAGTGCTCCCCAAAAAGATGGGACACGAAGCAAAAAGAAGGATTTTCACCTCCAGCATGCTGCCAATTCCCTCTCCATGCCCATCCCTGCCCGCTGGCTCGAGTGGAGGATGTGCCCATGAAGGTGAAACGCAGGCAGCAGGGCTGGGAGTGCTCCACATGAATCAGGGGTTCCAGGGATATAAACCACCCAGCCAGCCTTGCCAGGCTCCTGCCAGCTCACACCTTCCCTCCCCATATTTCCTGAGCTGCCTCGTGCTCCACCAGCAGAGGGAGAGGTAATTTCACTTCAGGAGTGTCACCTGTGAAGGCTGCAAATGGGGACAGGGATGGATTGGCTGCTTATCTGCAACAAATGGTTAATAAAGGCACTGCTGGCTGCAGGAAAAGCGGTTTCCTTTCTAAAACACGGAGCCAAGTGTCAGTTGGGGAGGTGAGCTCCATTAGGAGGTTTCTGGGTGCATTTATGGTCCCTAATCCACACAGCAGCCTGGGGAAATGATGGTGCCTCTCCCTGAGAGCTCCTGAGCACAGCCCAAAGGGGTCTGCACCCATGGGCTCCCCTGTAAATTGGATATTTTGGGGTTTGCACAGCTCTTGTGGCGCCCTTGAGCTTGGGCAGGTTGGGCTCTGCCCCTCCTTGCTCATGGATGGAGGGCAAATTCTGTATTTGTGACAGAAATATTTAATTTCATGTGGGTTTAGGAGAGGGGTGGGACATGGCAGGGGTCATTTTAGCTCCTCAGTGGCTCTTTGAGGGGTGGCTTGGAATTCACACAGGAAGGGCAACATCAACACCATGAGAACCAACACAAACAGGGAAATTCACCACAAACTGCCTTTCATTGACAAGAGGAAGAGACAACATCCCTGAAATGCAGGGAGGAGCTCCAGCAAGTGTGTCAGCTCACCAAAAACTAATTTCATTTTCAGGAGGAAGAGACAACATTTCCAAAATGCAGGGAGGAATTTCAGCAAGTGTGTCAGCTCACCATAAACTAATTTCATTTACAAACTAGAGACAGAACATTCCCAAAATGCAGGGAGGAGCTCAGCGCGCCCACTCACCATAAACTCCATTTCATTGATAAAAGGAAGGAGAGAACATTCCCAAAGTACAGGCAAGAGCTCAACAGTGTCAACTCACCATAAATTAATTTCATTTAAGAGGAAGAGACAACATGCCCAAAATGCATGGAGGAATTTCAACAGCATTGTCAGCTCACCATAAACTAATTTCATTTACAAAGGGAAAGTGAGAACATTTCCAAAATGCAAAGAGGATCTTCAGCAAGTGTGTCAGCTCACCATAAACTAATTTCATTTACAAAAGGAAGTGGAGAACATTGCCAAATGCAGGGAGGAGCTCAATGTGTAAACTCACCATAAACTGCATTTCATTTACAAAAGGAGGGAGACAACATTCCCAAAATGCAAGAGGAGCTTCAGCAACTGTGTCACTCCCATAAATTAACTTCATTGACAAGAGAAAGAAACAACATGCCCAAAATTCATGGAGGAGCTTCAGCAAGTGTGTCAGCTCACCACAAACTGCATTTCATTTACAAACTGAAGAACATTCCCAGAATTCAAGGAGGAGCTCAGTGTCTGCACCCACCATAATCTCAATTTCATTGACAAAAGGAAGGAGAACATTCCCAAAACACAAGGAGGAGCTCAATGTGTAAACTCACCATAAATTGCGTTTCATTTACAAAAGGAGGGAGACAACATTCCCAAAATTCATGGAGGAGCTTCAGCAAGTGTGTCAGCTCACCACAAACTGCATTTCATGTACAAACTGAAGAGCATTCCAAAATTCAGGGAGGAGCTCGGTGCCTCCACTGACCATGCAGGAGAATTTCACTCAATGTCAGCCCCACCAGGCAGGGAGGGTTCCAAGAATCCCTCCAGAGCATCACTGGGAAAATATTTTAACTTTATATTGAGTCATTTCCCCACTATTTTTTTTGAGCTGTAAAATCTCAGAGTTCTCCATGCCTTTTTCTCTCTGATCTCGTACAATTGTAAGGGTTGGTGGTGAGACAGTGAATATGAATTAAAAAATACCAAATTCTTCTTCTAATGGTCAAGTCCTGCTAACACACCAAGTTTTAGAGGTACAAGCCAGTGTTGTTTCTGTGAACTTGATGATGCTGCCACAATCTCCAGCATCTGACTGCTAAAATCTACCAAAGCCTTTGCAGATTTTTAAATATTAATTAATATTTCACAGTAAATTGTACACCTAGTTTTGCTCTTTTTTTGTGTGAACATAGGTGTAGGTATAAGTGTAAAAATATTGATGTGTTGTCAACCTCACTACAGTCAAATATTCTTCTTTTAAGAAGGTAATTTAAGAATTGACTCTTGCAAAACTCCAATAACAAATACAGTAAATTGCACATCTAGTTTTGCTCTTGTTTGTGTGAACATAGGAGTAAGTATAAAAATATTGATCTGTTGCCAACCTTACAACAGTCAAATATTCTTCTTTCAAGAAGGTATTTTAAGATCTGACTCTTGCAAACTCCTAATAACAAATACAGTTTGTTGTGTGAACATAGGTGTAGGTATAAAAATACTTATGGGTTCCAACTTACCACAGTCAAATATTCTTTCTTTTAAGAAGGCAATTTAAGATTTGACTCTTGCAAATTCCTGATAATAAATACAGAAAATTGTACATCTAGTTTTGCTCTTGTTCGTGTGAACACAAGTGTAAGTATGAAAATATTTACGTCTTGCCAACCTTACTAAAGGTAAATATTCTTATTTTAAGAAGGTAATTTAAGATTTGACTCTTGCAAACTCCTAATAACAAATACATTAAATTGTATATCTGGTTTTGCTCTTGTTTCTGTGAACATAGGCATAAAAATATTGATGTGTTACCAACCTTACGACAGTCAAATATTCTTATTTTAAGAAGGCAATTTAAGATTTGACTCTTGCAAAACCCCAAATAACAAATAAGAATAATAAACCCAAAGCCAGGTGAGCACTCACCAATCCTCAGGGAATGGGGGCTGGCCCAGATCCTCATCAGCCACAGCAGAAGGAGCACCAGAGGCGCCAAGACACGGAGCATCTTCCATAAATCCTCATGGAGCCTGCGGTGGTCTGGGCATGACATGACATAACTCTGCAGGGAGACACAGGAAACACCTTGAGCCCCTCTGCTGCCCCCAGCAGCACCACTCAGCTCAACCAGCACGCTGGGGAGACAAAAGCTCTGTTTACCCGAGCAGGAGGGAGCTATTTACAGGCTATGAATTATTCGGGGTTTGGAATCCAACTGGGCAGAGAGCTCCTTGCAGGAAAAAATTTTAAAAAATAATAAAAAATTTAAAAAGTTAAAAAAAAAAAAGAAAGAAGGAACACGAGGAAAAGTCCAAATATTTCATTTTGGCATTTTTAGCGTTTCAACAAAAACAAGTGGAAATCAATATTGAGTCACATCTCTGACTTCTATTCTCACCCACCCC